>NC_084464.1:166409594-167009594 GCF_027409185.1 Cynocephalus volans | reverse complement strand
AATCCACTGTGTCCATAAAACAGCTTGGAACAAATTACTCTGTCCCGCCAACACCAGTTTGCCTTTATCCTCCTTTCATGTTTATTTTAACTAATATTAGTGATGAGAGGAGTCAGATTGCTTGTGATAACTATACTTGCTTTTATGCACAGTGCTGGAATGCTACGCTGTTCAATTTGGCCATAGTTGCTCGAATGCCTAGATGGATTCCTGTCCCAGTAGAAGCTCCCAATACTATGGTCTTGTTCAGGCAGAGGAGGGATTTTGGTCTCACTGCGGCAATAGTCGCCGCCGTATCCCTGGCGGCGGGTGCAGCCACAGCTGCTGCCGTCTCCTTGACTACCACGGTACAGACTGCCACCACGTTGAATAATTTGTCCTCCGCGGTAACACAGGCCCTAGAAACACAGACTGCGCTAAACGCTCAGCTGAAGGGAGGATTAATGGTGGTTAACCAGCGGGTGGATCTTGTGCAGGAACAAATAGACGTTTTATGGCAAATTGCTCAATTGGGGTGTCAATGGAAATATTCAGGGTTATGTGTCACCAGTATCCAATATAAAAAGTATACCAAAGCTGCAAATTTGTCTAAACAATTATCCCAGCATCTTTCAACAGGTTGGACGAGAGAATTTGACAACCTGATAAACCAGCTGCGCATGGCCATTGTGTCCGTGAATTCAACAAGAGTGGATGTCTCCTTCGCAGCCGGACTGTCCTCATGGATTAAAACGGCCGTGTCCCACTTCAAGGAGTGGGCAGGAGTGATTGGGGTTGGCATGTTCTTATGTGGGGGAACTGTGCTCCTACTATGGTTGGTCTGCAGATTAAAAGCCCAGACCCAGAGAGACAGGGTAGTCATCGCCCAGGCATTTCTAGCCCTGGAACAGGGGGCCAACCCTGACGTTTGGCTGTCCATGCTTAAGGATTAGCCTGCTCTGACTCCCCTTCCCCCTTCCTGTTGGCTGGCCTCCCTGAAGCTTGTTCAGAGGAGTTCGCCCTTGCTCAAACAGGTCTATGTGTAACAACAGGCTCCAGTGTGTCCAGAGACGGGCAACTTCCCCCAGACTTGAACCAACCTAAGACATGGTGCCCGGTGGCGATAGGGTCAACCTATGACGGGTAAGGTCAAAGTCTGTAGAGGGACGACCCAAGACAGGAACGCTGGCTAATTTGTCCGCGACCGCCGAGCTTGTACCAGCCGCTTTAAATGATAAAAAAGGGGGAGATGTGAGGAGCTGCCCGAAATCGCCATTACAAGATGGCGCTGATTTCCGGTGGAGGGCAGGGCTGCTCGGTAACACGCCTGGGCCGATTAGGCAGCCACCAATAAGGTAGGAGCACGTCCTAGGCGAGGAGCAGTCTCTATATAAAGGGCGCGGGTTCCCTCGCTCGGGGTCTCCATTTTTGGCAAGCTTATGCTCTCCCTCTCAAGATGCATTAAAGCTGATCTGCAGAAGGATCCTTTGTGTGCCGCGTCGTTCTTGCTGGCGAGACGGTAGCGCGGGACAGCTATCGATCAGGTTTTCACAGTTAAGACAAAAGGATTTAAAGCAAAGTTGTATCATTTAGCATGGCAAATCCTTTTAATTTACTTCAGGTGAGGACTGATGATGTCATCATCTCTCAGGGTGGCTGCAGTGGCATCAATCCAGGTGCTGTGAATTGGGTGTAATTACCAATTGTTGAAACTCTGGAATGGGATTCTGCTCCATATAGTAGTTGATTCTGAGTCCATAGGGTTTGTTAATGTTCACCTGTCCAGGACATTACTGCTTTCAAAGCATCTAGTCTTTGTAAAATTTTTTATCAATTACGAGTCTTTTGTTTAAGAACAAGATGTCTCATCCAAGTTACAAACACCCTCTTTAAGGCCAGGAAAATTTAGAGGACTGCTTTTGTAGAGAAGACGTTATTCTCCCTTTATGATCAAGGCATTCCTCATAAAAGCATTGATGATAAATATCTTGATTGAAAAGGTCTTACTTTTATTTGTATAAATCCCATGCTGCTGGAAAGGCCCTTTCCCAGGTGGTGATCTGTCCTACATTGGGGAGAAAGATGAACAGCAGGATGAAGCAGCAATTAGGCCAAATTAATTCTAACTCATTAATTAATCCTAACAAATTAGGCCTTGGAACTCCTCAAAGTTAGTTTATTTTTTTGTCTTTTTTTTCGTGACCGGCACTCAGCCAGTGAGTGCACTGGCCATTCTTATATAGGATCCGAACCCGCGGCGGGAGCGCCGCTGTGCTCCCAAGCACTGCACTCTCCCGAGTGCGCCACGGGCCGGCCCCTCAAAGTTAGTTTAAACCAAAAGGTTGAGCTTTCAGTTTTGGAAAGCTTTGTCAAGTAACAAAAGGCTTAAAACACTTAGTTAAATAAAGTCACAAATTATTACAAAAAGTAAACCAAAGTTACAGAGCATTTCAAAGGCAGAGAGCAAAAGAAATTATTATGAAATAAGTTTCTTAAACCAATTATCTAAGGGACAAAGAAAACCTTTTACAATTCTGTATTAAGAGCAGTTAAGTGAAAAGACCTCAAGTAATCCTGTTTGATTAGTAAACCCAGGCAATGATGTGTGCTGATAAGAACATTTTTATACATTCAGGTCAGTAAATAGGTTTTATCAGAACAAATTACACAAAGTCCAGTTTGAGTTTTAACTATTTTCACCAAATACATATTTATGGTTTCCCAGCCAAAAAGTTGGTGTATTAGATCTATACCCTTATCAGTTAATGTTAACTAGGGCCAATGCAATATTGGGCATAGGTTTCCTTACACTAGCCATTTTGGGTCCCAGGTTTCCATGTGGCATTTGGAGCCATGTGGAGCTTAAGACAGAGGGTGGTATTTACAAAGATAATGTCTAAAAGATATTGTTTCTCTCAGCATGGCCAGGAGGCAGAGCTGAGATAACAAGGAGACATATTGGCCATTGACCTAAAGACAAATTTAGGCAAAAGGTTGAAATCAAATTTTGAAAATATGTTTATCAAAACTTTAGAAAATTTGTCAAAATAACTTGAAAAGTATATTATTTATTTAATGAGTGCACATTAATTATAAGCCAATTTGGTACTTTGCAAACAACACAATTACACAGATAGACATGAACATATAGACATAACATACAGCTTACACACCCATATATGCAGACATGAACAACAAGAACAAAGAACGATTTTTTAGGTTTTGTTCAAGATGTAAAAAAAGCTCACTAGTAAAAAGGACAGTCAGGTTTAGATTGTGTGTTTTTTTTTTTAAGACTTATTGGTGAGGCCTCACCCTGCCTTAAAGAAAGCAAGATAACAAGTTTACATTGTAAAGCAAAGTATGCAAGCCTTTTCAAGAAGATGCAGAGAAGATTTTCTTCCTTTTAAGAAAATAGCATAGAATTCTACCATAGGATTTTGTGAATACATAGATGAGACTAGAAGAGAATTTAGAAGTCTGTTTAAGATGCCAGAAAATTTGAGACCATCTAGTAAAACAGGTAGATTTTAGGTTACTTTTTGTTTCTCAAATGAGTTACTGAGCTTAAGGGCTGAGCTATTGAAAGCTATTTGACTGTTGCTTTTTAAAATTTACCCCAGGTCAATTTGGAGCTTGTAGTCATTATTTTCATTACTGGTGGTCTGATGTAGGTCAGAGTTGAGGTGGTTGTTGGCACCATCATTACTGGTGGTCTAATGTGTACTATCCCTGGTGAGATGGATTGAGGTGTGATGGCAAGGCATTCAGATTTTGGGATTAGATTCAATTCCTCATCTGGTTTGGGTTCCACATAAGGTTTAACAGCCTTAGCAGGAATCCATAGCAGGCCTGTGGGTGAGAGAACAGATGCATACCCTCTCCCCCATGTTAACAATTGGACAGGTCTCAACCATTGTGGTCCCATTGGCAGGTAGCAGAATAAAACCAAGGGTCCAGGTCTCTTTTTAGGAGGTATAAAGTGTCATTCTGTGGCCGTTAATTTTTGGTAATTACAGTTTAAAAAATTTAGTGTAAACAGAGCTTTAAAGACCTGTTCATGAGGGGCCACTGCTATATCTATATGACCCCTCCTTTGCTTACTTATTTGAGATTTAAGAAGGCCATTAGTTCTTTCAACAATTGACTGGCCAGTGGGGTTAAATGGGATTCCTGTGACATGTTTAATGTTCCAGTTGTCACAGAATACTTGAAAGACTTTGGAGGTATATGCCAGTCCATTGACTGTTTTAATTTGATTTGGAACCCCCATGGCAGCAAAGGCAGAAAGACAATGTCTTTTAACATGTTTAGCAGTTTCTCCTGTTTGGGCAGTGGCATGAACAAGGCCGGAGTAAGTATCAATAGTAACATGTAAATATTTAAGATGTACAAAAGTGGAATACTGAGTGACTTTCATTTGCCAAATTTCATTACCTTCTATTCCTCGAGAATTAACTCCTCAAGGGAAATTAGATTTAGAAAACCTCTGACAATCAGGAAAAGCATAAACAATATCTTGAGCTTGCCTGTAAGAGATCTGATGCATGTTAGCCAAAGCTTTTGCACCCTGATGAAAAAAACTGATGAGAATCAATAGATTCTGTAAAACATTATTATACATAACAAAGTGATCAGCCATATCATTTCCAATTGATAAAGGGCCAGGAAAACCAGAATGAGAATGCATGTGAATTACACAGAAAGGATGATGTCTTTTTTGAACAAGTTTTTGGAAATGTCGAAACATTTGAAATAAAAGAAAATCATTTTCCTCATGGATAGATGCATCTTGAATTACCTGTAAGACTCCAACTATGTAGGTGGAGTAGCTACTAAACTAAGTGGCTGATTGTAAAAATGTTGTAAAGCTGCAATGGCAGCTGCCAATTCAGCCCTTTGAGTGGACTTATGATGGATAGTAACAAAATATTTCCAGTTTCCCTGTTCCTGCCATGTTATAGATTCCTTTCCTGATCTGCCAGAACTATCAATAAACACAGCATTTGAGGGAGGAGAATAGGGGACAAACAGGATCCTAACTGTATGGGCAGTATTTGGAGTCCCTGCAAAATTTCATTATGGGGCAATGAGAATTGTATCCCTCCAACAAAATCAGCCATAGTTATCTGTAAAGACTCTGATTGTTCAAGGGCAGTGCAAAAATCAGTTTTAGAAAGACCAGGATTAATAATATCAGAATCATACCCAATAAGCACTTGACAACAGTGTCTTCCCTTAGTGAGTAGCTGGATAACATTGTTCTAATTTAGCATATAATTTCCTTTTTTTGTTGATGGAGTAAGAAAATCCATTTAATGACTTCTATGTGAGGAAGAAATTGGTTAAGCAAACCTGTGGGACTATATGGGGTGTTTAAAATAATGAAATGAATGACTTGAGGTGTAACAATATGTGTTAATTGTCTGGAATGTAAAAAGGATTCAATCTGTTTTAATTCTAATTTTGCTTCTTCAGATAAGTAATGAGGGGAGGACAGATCAGGGTCTCCCTTCAAGGTGTTAAACAAATGTTGTAATTGGTAAGTAGAAATGCCCATAAAAGGGTGGGGCCAGTTAATGTGGCCAAGTAATTTTTGTAAGTCATTTAGAGTAACAGGCTCCTGAATATGGAAAGATATACTTTGTGGCCGTATATTTCTCTGAGTGATTGAAAAACCAAGGTATTTCCAAGGCTCCTTTTTTTGAATTTTATCTTGAGCTACTTGTAAACCAGCATTATTAACTTGTTTGATTAAATGTAAATAAATGTGTGATAGCAGTTCTGGATTGTCATGAGCATTGTCAATTTGTCTAGTTATAGCATCTTGAAGATGATTAATAAAATCTATATAAGGCTCAGTGGGTCCCTGTCTAACAGTAGCAAAAGATTTAGTGGGAGTATTCCAAAGACTATGCGATGGCTCTAAATGTCCCATTCGTAACTGTTGTTTAACAAGTAAAGTAGCTTGATTTAATTTCTCCCCTTTAAGAGGCCCCTGTTCCACCCAAACCAGAGGACCAGGGGTCCATTGTAATTTGACTGGTGGGAGTGTGGCCGTGGCCATCATAATAAATTTTGAAGGAGATATCCCATTCAGCAGCGAGGTCTCAGCCCCATAAGGTTTGAGGTAGATCTGGAACATAAGGCATAATGGAGGCAGTTTGTCTATCAGGGACAGTACACAACAAAGGATTTTTACTTTGTAAAGGAATTTTGAACCTGCCTAATCCAGTAAGTGTAACTGGTAAAGAAGCTACTTTCCATAATGAAGTCCAATCCTTTTCAGCAATTATCGTAACATCAATCCCTGAATCTGTAATTAATTTTTGTTCAACAGATAATATCAACAGTGGTTGAGTCTTATCTAATCTTTGTATCCAAAACACATCAGGGGAAGCAAGAGGTTGACGTTTATTTTTTTAAAATATTTTATTTTATTTTGTCGGTATACAATGTGGTTGATTACTGTGGCCCATTACCAAAACCTCCCTCCCACCTACCTCTCACCCCTCCCACCCAACAATGTCCTTTCTGTTCAATTCTTGTATCAACTTCAAGGAATTGTGATTGTTGTGTCTTCTTCCCTGCACTCCCTCCCAGGTTATTTGTGAATTTATTTATTTATTTTTATTTTTATTTTTATTTTTCTATTTTAAGTTATTTTTTATTTACTTATTTATTTTTTAATTTTATTTTGTCGATATACATTGTGGCTGATTATTGCTCCCCATCACCAAAACCTCCCTCCCTTCTCCCTCCCCCTCCCCCCCAACAATGTCCTTTCTGTTTGCTTGTCATATCAACTTCGAGTAATTGTGGTTGTTATAACTTCTCCCCCCCCCCGGTTTTGTGTGTGTGTGTGTGTGTGTGTGTGTGTGTGTGTGTGTGTGTGTGTGTGTGTGAATTTATTTATTAATTTTTAGCTCCCACCAATAAGTGAGAACATGTGGTATTTCTCTTTCTGTGCCTGACTTGTTTCACTTAATATAATTCTCTCAAGGTCCATCCATGTTGTTGCAAATGGCAGTATTTCATTCTTTTTATAGCACAGTAGTATTCCATTGTGTAGATATACCACATTTTCTGTATCCACTCATCTGATGATGGACATTTGGGCTGGTTCCAGCTCTTAGCTATTGTAAAGAGTGCTGTGATGAACATTGGGGAACAGGTATACCTTCAACTTGATGATTTCCATTCCACTAGGTATATTCCCAGCAGTGGGATAGCTGGGTCGTATGGTAGATCTATCTGCAATCGTTTGAGGAACCTCCATACCATCTTCCATAGAGGCTGCACCATTTTGCAGTCCCACCAACAATGTATGAGAGTTCCTTTTCCTCTGCAACCTCGCCAGCATTTATTGTTCAGAGTCTTTTGGATTTTAGCCATCCTAACTAGGGTGAAATGGTATCTCAGTGTGGTTTTGATTTGCATTTCCCAAATGCTGAGTGATGTTGAGCATTTTTTCATGTGTCTATTGGCCATCTATGTATCTTCCTATTAGCTCTATTGCCTATTAGCCTATTTAGCTCTTGCCCATTTTTTAATTGGGTTACTTATTTTTTTGTTGTAAAGTTGTTTCAATTCCTTGTATATTCTGGATATTAATCCTTCGTCAGATGTATATTTTGCAAATATTTTCTCCCACTCTGTTGGTTGTCTTTTAACTCTGTTAATTGTTTCTTTTGCTGTGCAGAAGCTTTTTACTTTGATATAATCCCATTTGTTTATTTTTCCTTTGGTTGCCCGTGCTTTGGGGGTCATATTCATGAAGTCTGTGTCCTACTTCCTGAAGTGTTTGTCCTATGTTTTCTTTAAGAAGTTTTATTGTTTCAGAGTGTACATTTAATTCTTTAATAAATTTTGAGTTGACTTTAATGTATGGTGAAAGGTATGGGTCTAGTTTCATTCTCCTGCATATAGATATCCAGTTCTCCCAGCACTATTTGCTGAAGAGGCAGTCTCTTCCCCAGTGCATAGGCTTGGTGCCTTTTTCAAAGTTGAGATGGCTGTAGGTGTGTGGGTTGGTTTCTGGATTCTCTATTCTATTCCATTGATCAGTGTGTCTGTTTTTATGCCAGTACCATACTGTTTTGGTTATTATAGCTTTGTAGTATAGTTTAAAGTCAGGTAGTGTTATGCCTCCAGCTCAATTTTTTTCACTCAGCATTGCTTTTCCTATGTGTGTTCTTTTGTTATTTCATATAAATGTCTGGATAGTTCTTTCCATTTCTGAGAAAAATGTCATTGGAATTTTGATGGGGATTGCATTGAATTTGTATATCACTTCGGGAAGTATGGATATTTTCACCATGGTGATTATTCCAATCCAATAGCATGGGATATCTTTCCACCTTCTTGTATCCTCTTTAATTTCTCTCAGCAGTGGTTTGTAGTTCTCATTATAGAGATTTTTCACATCCTTGGTTATCTCAATTTCTAAGTATTTTACTTTTTTGGTGGCTATTGTAAATGGACAAGCTTTCTTTATTTCTCTTTCTGCATGTTCACTATTGGAGAATAGAAATGCTACTCATTTTTATGTGTTGATTTTGTATCCTGCTACTTTGCTGAAATCCTTTATCAACTCCAAGATTTTTTTTGTAGAGGCTTTAGGCTGTTCGATATATAGAATCATGTCATCTGCAAACAGGGACAGTTTGACTTCCTCTCTTCCAATCTGGATGCCCTTTATTTCCTTCTCTTCTCTGATTGCTCTGGCTAGTACTTCCAACACTATGTTGAATAGGAGGGGTGAGAGTGGGCATTCTTGTCTAGTTCCTGTTCTTAAAGGAAAAGCTTTCAGCTTTTACCCATTCAGGATGATATTGGCAGTGGGTTTATCATATATGGCTTTAATTATGTTGAGATAATTTCCATCTATACCTAACTTATAGAGGGTCTTTGTCATGAGTGAATGTTGAATTTTATCAGATACTTTTTCAGCCTCTATAGAGATGACCATATGGTCCTTGTGTTTGATTTTATTTATATGGTGTATCACATTTATTGATTTGCGTATGTTGAACCAACCTTGCATCCCTGGAAGGAATTCCACTTGATTGTGGTGAATAATTTAAGTATGTGTTGCTGTATTCCGTTTCCTAGTATTTTAGTGAAGATTTTTGCATCTATATTCATCAAGGATATCGGCCTGTAGTTTTCTTTTTTGGTTATATCTTTACCAGGTTTTGGTATCAGGATGATGTTTGCTTCATAGAATGAGTTTGGGAGATTTGCATCTGTTTCAATCTTTTGGAATAGTGTATAAAAAATCGGTGTCAATTCTTCTTTGACTGTTAGGTAAAATTCTGCTGTGAATCCATCTGGTCTTGGGCATTTCTTTGTTGGGAGCCTCTGATAACAGCTTCAATCTCCTTTATTGTTATTGGTCTGTTCAGATTTTCTACGTCTTCATGGCTCAGTTTTGGGCGCTTGTGTGTGTCAAGAAATTTATTCATTTCCTCCAGATTTTCAAATTTGTTCGCGTATACTTCTTTATAGTAGTCTCGAATGATTTCTTGTATTTCAGATGAATCAGTTGTAACATCACCTTTTTTATTTCTAATTTTTGTTATTTGAATCTTCTCTCTTCTTTTTTTTTTTGTTAGCCATGCCAAGGTTTGTCAATTTTATTTATCTTTTCAAAAGAACAACTTTTTGATTCATTGATCTTTTGTATTGTTTTTTGGGTTTTAATTTCATTAAATTCTGCTCTGATCTTAATGATTTCTTTCTATCTGCTAACTTTAGGTTTGTATTGTTCTTATTTTTCTAGTTCTTTTAGGTGAACTGTTAGGTTGTTCACTTGCCATCTTTCCATTCTTCTGAAGTGAGCATTTAATGTGATAAATTTCCCCTTAGTACTGCTTTTGCAGTATCCCACAGGTTTTGGTATGATGTATCATTATTTTCAAGAGTTTCAATAAATTTTTTGATTTCCCGCTTGATTTCTTCTTGGACCCATATGTCATTAAGTAGAATGCTGTTTAATTTCCATGTGTTTGTATAGTTTCCAGAATTTTGTTTGTTACTGATTTCTAATTTTGATCCATTGTGGTCTGAGAAAATACATGAG
Organism: Cynocephalus volans; assembly: GCF_027409185.1. Lineage (NCBI taxonomy): Eukaryota > Metazoa > Chordata > Mammalia > Dermoptera > Cynocephalidae > Cynocephalus > Cynocephalus volans. The sequence continues at coordinate 166,999,531 of NC_084464.1, read as the reverse complement.
ATAATTCCAATTTTTTGAATTTGTTGAGACTTGACTTGTGACCTAATATGTGATCTATCCTGGAGAATGATCCATGTGCTGATGAGAAGAATGAATATTCTGAGGTTGTTAGATGGAATGTTCTTTAGATATCTGCGAAGTCCAATTGGTCTAGAGTCTTGCTTAGATCTTGTGTTTCTCTGCTGATTCTTTGCCTAGATGATCTGTCTAATATTGACAGTGGGGTGTTCAGGTCCCCTGCTATCATGGTATTAGTCTCTATTTCCTTCTTTGGGTCTAATAGAGTTTGTTTTATAAATCTGACTACTCCAACATTGAGTGTGTATATATTTATGATTGTTATGTCTTCTTGATGGATCAATCCTTTTATCATTATGTAGTGTCCCTCATTGTCTCTTTTTATGGTTTTTAGTTTAAACTCTATTTTATCAGATATAAGAATAGCTACTCCAGCTCGTTTTTCTTTTCTGTTGGCATGGTAAATCTTTTTCCATCCTTTCACTCTTAGTCTATGTGAATCTTTATGGGAAAGGTGGGTCTCTTGAAGGCAGCATATAGTTGGGTCCTCCTTTTTAATCCAGTCAGCCAGTCTGTGTCTTCTGATTGGGGAATTTAAGACTTTTACATTGAGTTGTTTTTGAAAAGTGTTGATTTATTCCTAGCATGTTATTGATTATTGTTTGGTTGTCTTAGGTGTCTTTTGTTCCTTGCTTTCTGATTTACTGTTTGTTTTCTGTATTTGTTGGTTCCTTAGGTTGTAGATAGCCTTTTTCTTTGTTTTCTCTTCATGAATGCCAGTTTTATTATACTAGTGGGTTTTGATTTTTCTTGGGTTTTTATGCCAGTGGTAGTTATTTTTCAGGAACCAAACCCAGTACTCTCTTGAGGATTTCTTGTAAGGGTGGTTGTGTGGTGGTGAACTCCCACAGTTTTTGTTTGTCTGAGAAATATACTATTTGCCCTTCATTTCAGAAGGATAGCCTTGCAGGGTAGAGTATTCTTGGCTGACAATCTCTGTCTTTTAGTATTTTGAATATATCATCCCATTCCTTTCTGTCTTTTAGGGTTTGTGATGAAAAGTCTGATGTTAGTCTGATTGGGGCTCCCTTATAGGTGATTTGATGCTTCTCTCTTGCACCTTTTATGAATCTCTCTTTGTCTTTGAGTTTTGCCAATTTGACCACAACATGTCTTTGGGAAGACCTTTTTGGGTTGAATACTTTTGGGGATCTTTGAGCTTCCTGGATCTGAAGATCTGTGACTTTTCCTATACCTGGAAAGTTTTCTGCCACTATTTTGTTGAATATGTTTTCAATGCAATCTCCTTTTTCCTCCCCTTCTGGAATACCCATGACTCAGATATTTGAGTGCTTAAGGTTGTCTGATATCTCTCTCAGATTTTCTTCAATGCCTTTGATTCTTTTTTCTTTCTTTCTTTCTTTTTTTTTTTTTTTTTGTCTGCCTGTGTTATTTCAAACAGCCCATCTTCAAGTTCAGAGATTCTCTCTTCAACTTCAGCAAGCCTGCTGGTTAAACTCTCCATTGTGTTTTTTATTTCGCTGAATGAATTCTTGAGTTTGGTAAGCTCTGCTTCATTTTTTTTCAGTGCATTGATTTCCTTGTACATTTCTTCTTTCAGGTCCTGTATACTTTTCCTCATTTCATCATGTTGTCTAGCTGAGTTTTCTTGTACCTCCTTCAGTTTCCTTAGAATTATCACTCGAAATTCCTTGTCAGACATTTCAAGGGCTTCTTGTTCTATAGGATCTAGAGCTTGAGAGTTATTGCCCTTTGGTGGTGTACTTTCTTGATTTTTTGTATTTCTGGTATCTTTTCTTTGATGTTTATTCATTGTGGCAGGGGGTTTCACAGTCCACAGGTTTGACACTATTGTCTGACTAAGATGTTGCTGGAGTTGCCAATTTGGTATGGCTACCCCAGTTTCTGCTCAGTTGGCCACTATTGCTTTGCGTGTGTGGTTGTCTCGCGTCTTGGGCCTCTCTGAGGAGCCATCTCCTTGGTCAGTATGGACTTGGCCAGGCAGCTGGGCCATGGGGTGGTACCACAGGGTTTGTGGTCTCTGCCGAGCTTCCACTTTCCCTACTGGACATCTCCCTGCTCTGTGCATGCTGGGCCAGGCTTGGGATCGAGCCAGGTGGCGGTGGTGAATTTCAGAATAGGTCCCAATAACTTATTTTTACATATTGTAGGGAGACTCAAGGAATGTTTAAGAGTTATGACCCATTACATATTTCTAAGGCCCAATTAGGAGACCACTGTTTTGATTAGGTAAGACATAGGATGGTCACTGAAGGTGGATGAGAAAGTCCGACCCATAGGAGGGTCCAGAGATACAATTTGTACATGTGGCTGGGAAATGTGAATAAGAGAATTTCCTTTCCAGGAGAAATAGAAAGAAAAGAAAGTAAGAATTAATAGAAAGGAAAACATACATAGGCCTAGTCTGTTCATCTTGGGAAAAAACAATCTACCCAGATGCCATCTACATTAAATTTTGAGAATTTCTAGTTTAATTTATTGGCAGGAGTGCAGGACCACTCAGGAGCTGATTTTTTTAAAAATGAGATACAGAAATCCAGAAATGCATTCCTTTAAATTTGGCAGTGCAGGCATTAGTCAGAAGAACCTGGTATGGCCCTTTCTAGTGTGGTTTGAGAAAATCTTTTTACAAATGTCTTTTTCAATTGACAGAATCTCCTGGTTGTAAGTTATGGTGCTTAAAGTCTTTGTCTCCCAGGAGTGTACTGTGAAAAAATTGTTCTGTCAGAGCATAATTTTTATTTATAGTTGTGATATTATCTTTATAATAAGCATTTTAACCTTTTATTAATTTGGGGTCAAAAGAAATTTGGATCAAATGCATGGGCCCCCAGCAATTATCTTGAAAGGCGAGAGCTTGTGTAATCTCCAGGGAGTAGCTCTTACATTCAGAAGCACTAGAGGCAGGGCTTTTGGCCATGGCAAGTGGAAATTTTCCATAAACTTTTCCAGCTGGGTCTTAAAAGTACTGTTTATGTGTGTTGGACTAGTCCAGAGGACTAGGGATGGGAAGCACAATAGAAATGCTGCCAGACCAGCCATACAGCACCCCCTTGCTTTATGGCTTGTCCAGTAAAATGGGTTTCTTGGTCACTACAAATGCTGAGGGCTATACTCCAAGTAGGGTACCAAGTAGACAAAGGCTGATAATAGCTAGAACAGCAAAAAACTGTATTGCATTCAATAATTTTTTGGCATATGTCTCACTTATTATTTTGTCTTTACTGGAAGTGAGGAAATCTCTCAGCTTCCACAATATCCCCAAATCATGAGCAACTACAAAAGCATACCTGCTGTCTGTATAGACATTCACAGATTTTCTCTTAGTCTGAGGTCCCCCTACAAAGGTGGTGACCACCTTAATGATTTTTAAAGGTTGTCTTTTCCACACCCTTTTAAGAAAGTAATTTGTTTTTAGATTATCAGAAACAGAGAAGAAAAAGAATAATTAGAGTATGAGTGTGTGCAATCCTTTCAGTTTAAAGCTGAAATCGAAAGTGCACTTACCAAAGACTTATCAAGTTTGTTACCAAACAAGACTTGCCCAGAAAGGACAAAAAGTCTTTTACAGTCTTAAAGGGGATGTGTATATTTATTTATTTGTTTATTTATTCATTTATTTATTCACACACACACACACACACACACACACACACACACACACACACACACACACACACACACACCTTAACCCAACCAGATTCTGAAAAAAGTCAAGAGGGAGCTGCTACCAAAACAAGTAAGTTGTACCTGAGAGAGGACTTACCTGGGCAGAAAGAAGTGAACTGCTGAACTTCCTACATTAATGCAGACTTGGTATACAGCAGGTGCTCTGTGGTGATTCTACAATATGGAAGATTGAAAACTAAAATGAAATCAGCACAGATCGCTTGCTTGGAGCAGGGTGTGGCACCCAGCAAAAGTCCTCAGATAAGAAGAAAAAGGAGGTAAATGAAAAGATGCTCATGTATGCTTTTTATTGAGCACCTTCTGTGGCCACGACTCTCCTAAGCAGGCATCTCGGTTTCAACTTCCTCATATAAGCTGGTATATTTAGACTAACATTTAATTGACCTCACCAGCAAAGGGTGAAATTTTAAAAACATGAGATTTTACTTTCAGTCCATTAGATTGTTTCAAAAGGAGGACAGGGGTGCTGTTTAGTGACAGTGACACAAAGGCTCAGACTTTCCTGTCCTAGCTGGAAAGAAGACCAGTTGGTAAAAGCTTTGCAGTAGCCCACGTGGCAGAAGGTTAGCATTTAAGTTGCATTTTCCCTTTCTGACTTATTTTCCTAGGGGAACTTACAAAACACACATGGTCTGAGGACAGTCACTGGAACTCCAATGGTGGTAGCAAAACATGGGGAGAAAATGGCAAAATCAAGCTGTGCCCATGCACACTGCAAATACCTGTGCAATGGATTTCTAAAATGAAGAAGAGACATTTAAATTCACTTCCATCTAAATTAACTAAATCAACTTTTTAACTATTAGATATACTTAACTGACACTGCATGATATTCAAGAGACATTTGTATGAGAGAAAAGCAGGTTGGAATAACTATATCGATTGTAACATTGTGTAGGATGCACAGAAAAGGTTCTGGAGGCTGCTTTTTTCCTTTGTGACTCTGGGGAGGGGATTTGGATTTTGAGGCACATGCAGAGGTGCAGAAACATTTTCATGACATCTGAGGATCGGATTTAACATCTATCACTGTCGTTCACTTTGTTTTGACTCTTGTAAGTGGTCACCACATAGGACAGTGTCTTTGTTCTTTAGAACTTCACACTGGGATAACAATGAGCGTCGAGTCTGCGACCCACTCTCAAGCCTCAGACATGTCAGCAGGTGGGGAACCTGGTGAAGGGCATGTGGGGTGTTTGGGTCCAATTTCTGCAACTTTTATGTAAATTTGACATTATTCTAAAATATGTCAGTGATCCTAACTTGACTATTATACATTGTGCACATGTAGTGAAACATCACACCGTACCCCAAAAATATGTGCAATTATTATGTGCTAATAAAAAGTTAGTTTTTAAAAATAAAAACTTTTTAAAATAGAAAAGGCAGGTGCTCATACTGTATAGGCTGTATTATATCCTGGATTTTTTGTTAATAAGATATTAGTTGTCTCATTGACAGATATTTTCTGCTTTTCCACTGTCTTGCCTATGACAAACACTAGTCATACAACAGAGAATAAACACAGAGGTGCAGCTCATTGCCTCATCGATTAGTGATAATGTCCAGAAAAATGTTTGCCCAAACAAACTGCAAAGGTCATTTAGGGGTTATTGGAAGAAACTTAAATATGGTTTGGGTACTAAATAATTTTGTGCAATCACTGCTTACCTCAATAGGTGTAATTTTGGAAATGGATTATATGAGAATTTTTAAAAATTATTTTTAGAGAGGCATGCTGAAGTATGTTTAAAAACAACTGGTTGGGACCAGCCCGTGGCTCACTCGGGAGAGTGTGGTGCTGATAACACCAAGGCCCCGGGTTCGGATCCCATATACGGATGGCCGGTTCGCTCACTGGCTGAGCGTGGTGCTGACAACACCAAGTCAACGGTTAAGATCCCCTTACCGGTCATCTTTTAAAAAATTTTTTTTAAAATAAAAATAAAATAAAAAATGAAAACAACTGGTTGGTAGCAGTGGAAAATGGGACATCTTGTACATACTGCTAGGCTCATAGCAGATGCACAAATTCTTTGGAGGGCAGTTGATAATGTCCATCAAAAGTGTGGCAAAGAGTCTCTTTTTGAACAGACATTAGGCTCCTCTGATCCCTCTTCTTAACTTGGCCTCGACCTTGGCCTGTCTTTAGCAAAATTTCTGCTCTCAGGTTGTTGTGGGTTTTCTTGTATTTTTTGTTTCATTTTTGTTTGTGTTATGATGGCTGGCTGGTTTAGGAATCGTACCATGGACCCTGGTGTTTTGTTTTGTTTTATAAGTCAATTTGACAAGAATCCTCCCACTCTTGATATCATCTCCCCGTAATTTTCTACCCACTGACCCCCTCATGTTACCATTGGCTATAAAGTTCCACTTATCCTTGTTGTACTGGGAGTTGATGTCTTTCTTTCTCCCCTACTTCAATAGAGTTAGTTCCTGTTGCTAAAATCTTCCTTACTATTTTAACATGTCAAAATATTTTATCTATATGACATCTATTAATTTACTTGCCCTTTGATATAGCAGGTAAACTCAGAATTTATTTTATAGATTCTCCTGCTAACCTAAAAAACAGTGTAGCCATATATAGAGAGTTTTCCTGGGCCTAGGGCATTATAGTGGGAAGGGAGGTAAAGAAAGACAAAGGGTTTTTAAATAAAAGTGATGAGGAATTACATAATTGTTTGGGAATAATTTTTATTATTTTTGGCACAAGAATTAATAACAAGGATGAAGCCAGTTTGGGGTCTGAGAGACAGTTGTTGGGCAGAGGTCTTCAAAGTATTTTTGTGTGTTTGTAATGGCCTTTGCACAAGGTCATGGTTTTGCATATGCCCTTAATGAAGATTTAACAAAATACCAAAATATGACTGATAACATATTAGGTTGTAAGAATTCTGTATAATTTTGTGACAATTATATTAACAACATAAATGTAAATTTATAAAGATCAAGTATTTCATGTCACCAAAAAATTCATTCCACATAGTTTGTCAAATAATCCTACATCATTTAATATCTAAAACAGATGAGTGAGAAGCCATTTAAGACTATCCAGAGGCCCAACTGGAAAATCTCAAAGACTTGCTTTAGATTTTTGATATTGGGGAAGCCCATTAAACATGCCAAAATGTTGAAAACAGTTGATCATAGCAGGGTCACAGGCCAATTTAAAATAATAATTATTTATTTAACCAGAGTAATAATCTAAAGACTTTTTTTTTGGCATCTGGACAGTATGGGGATCCCTTGACCTGGGTCTTACCAACACAGCACTCTAACAAACTGAGCTGACAAGCCAGGCCCAAAAAACTTTAAAAACAACTCAAAAAGTTACATGAATATAAAAACCACTACTCTTTTAATGATCAGTTATTCTGAGTAATTAAAAGCATAATAAAGATAACATAGGAAATTATCTTAATAAAACACAAAATCTTTAGGGCTGGCCAGTTAGCTCATTCAGCATTGTGTGGTGCTGATAACACCAAGGCCAAGGGTTCAAATCCCCATACTGGCCATCCATGAGAGAAAGAAAGAAACACAAAATCTTAAGTTTTTTTAAAGGCCAGTCACCAAAAAGGTAAAGATAAACTTCCTGTAGCGTGATTGCATCTTCTTATGGAAAGCTGGCTTGGATAATAAATGGAAGGTAGAACTGTAGTGGGGAACCCTGAGCATTCTCTAGCTGTTAAACCTTTCCCTTTTTTCCACTCAAGAAACCACTCTAGAGATTTTATGCTTGACTATCTTGATGGCAAGCTCTGGCTCCTGCATCTTGGCTTGCCTACTTCCTGTGCCCACCTGTATCCATGTGTTAATAGGAGACAACAACAGTCTCCCCCACTGCCCTAAGGTCTGGATGCAAATTAGGCTCCAGAGCTGACCCATGGACTGTGTCCCATAATCACCCAATACGAATTAGCAGCGCTGCATCTCTCATTTACATAGGAGGACCTGAATGGGAACTTGGGGAAAGTTAGGGCATGAATTTTGGCTATAAAGACTGTCTCTTTCCTTTGTTCGGGGAGACACTGGTCTAGACCTCACTCCCCAGTAATCTCCTTGCTTGCCAGCAATAAAGTTCTGTAACATCAAAAAGAGCTGTAACACCAAAAAGAGCTGTCAACTATTAAAGAGCTATAAAACCAATGTTGGTCTTGGATTCCTCTGTGTGAGCACCTCACAACAGAACCTGATGAAAAGGTATCAACTTAATCAAGCACAGAAAGAATGTATCCAAGGTAATGAGAGTGAAAATTTAAATACATCAAGAAAAGCAAAGGGAGCATTTATTCTATTGCCTAAAATGAAGTGTTGCCTAATTCTAGAATTGCTATAAAGCCAGTTAAAAAAAATGGGGGTTGGCTGACTTGCTCAGTTGGTTAGAGCATGGTGTTATAACCCCAAAATCTAGGGTTTAGATGTCCTTACCAGCCACACACACACACACACACACACACACACACACACACACACACACGCCAGGAGTACAGAATCAAAATATACTGGAGGAAACATTGATTTTCTAGGCTTTCAAAACAGGAGATTTTAGCATCAGATAACTGCTGAGTCATCCAAGACCTTCTCAATGAGAGAAAAAGAAAGAGCTGCAGACTATGATGTAGGGCCTGTAAATTACATGCAGCAAGATACAGTATAAGATGAACTCCTGAGGCATGAATCTAAGAAGCTTTAAAAGAAAGATTCTACCTCAAGAAATGAAAATCACCATTCTAAATAAAAAAGACAGCATTTCCAACCTGAAAATAGGGATATTAAATGAATCTCAGGAAGAAATGACTATCGTCGAGAAGATGGCCATTAATGAAACAGATTAAAGATTAAAATAATAAAAAAAAAAACTTTTGTAATGTTACTAAGAGCAGATCAATACCTCAAGAGAACCTTTCTGTTCTAACATACAGGAAGAAAATATAGTTTTGCATCAGTGTATTTTTAATATCAAAGTTCAATCTTTAGAAAGACTTGTAATTTCATTCTAATTATGACCAATGTAACCACACACAAAATCCTTTTTATAAATTCACCCTTCAGGAACCATTATTAACCTTAGTCAGACATTTCTATGACATGCTTTAGACTTTCTATTCTTCCCTTTTCTTAAATAGTAAGTTTACTTTAAGATAAAAATTTACTATGCAATGTTTTCTTATACAAAATTCTTTTCTTTTCTTTTTTAACCTTCCTTACCAAAAATACATCTTTATAGTCATGACTTTTTTCATATTTCCCTTTTTCACATTAGTGTACCTTTACCATGTTTTTATTTTTATTTTTGAAACAACATCTAGTAAACTCTGAATTTGGATAAAGCTATTATTTTTTAAGAACACAATTTTATGTTTTTAAATAATTTTTTAAAATCAAAAGCACATCTTTTTTGGTACACTTTGTAAACAAAATTATGTATATTGATTAGACTAACAATTGTAACTATATTTTTTTGTGAAAACCCAGGAAGCATTCAATTTTGAACTGTTTGTTACATGCCAACGTTTTATAAATGAGAACCATTTTATAATTTTAGAAACATATTTTCCCAAATCTTAATTTTTTGAATAACTTTGTTTTATGTATATCAATACACCCAAATATGTTTAGCTTTCTTATAAAATTTAAAGCTAAGAACACACATAATTGTTAAGCTCACTTATACTTTAGTTTTTATGTCTTATTTGGAAATTTAATGAATATCTTTCAGTTAATTTAACATAACTTTAAGATTTTAAATCACATAAAAAATTATTTATGAACATTTACCTCATTTACATTTACCTAATTTATGTATGTATTTTAAGAATTAAACTTAAATTACTTATAAAAACTGAGATATTAGACAAGGCTAGTCATCCTACTAAGTTTTTTATTGCTGTTGTTGTTAACCACTTTATAGCCTGTGAATATCAGGTGTTCACCTAAAGTTGAACATATAAGTATTTTGCTGATAACTCAGAAGATACAGATACAGCTGTTTTTATTAAACCAATATTAAATTAGTCATTGATGAAATGATTACATGATCAAAAGTTATTTTGTTCTAGACTGGGTTCATAATTTTATGACCTTAAAACTTCTAAGAGGGACAAATATAGTCCTTTCTGACCAGTATACCCAGGCAAAAATGAATGTTGACAATTTTGAAGGTATTTCTGTTTTTATTTTATCAAAAAAATTAAAATCAGCTTATTTATTATAGATTCACTTAAGTCGTGTGAACTAAAAAGGCATTTGGAGGTGGCAGGGGAGAAGAGGGCCTTGATGGCCCCCAGGCCAGCAGACCACCAATAGGGTTCCTGTGGACCCACAAAGGAGCAAGGAGACAGAACAGCTGAAAAAAACGAGCCACTCAGAGGCCGGTGAGTCATTGCAAGGGACCGGTGCACAGACCGTCCCATGGGAAGTGTTTGCAGCATGGGCAGTGGCAGAGATGGGCCCACTGGGAGAACACTGGGACACAGAAAGGGCAGCAGATCTGTACTCCAATCAGTGTAGGACCACTCAGAGGAGACTGGTCAGGAATATAGAATTGCATGGGGTGCAGTTTGATGAGAACACTCAGGCCCAGATCAGAGTTTCTACAAAACCCAGGTGCACTGGATCTCTCAAGAGCTAGAAGTACCTATAGAGTCAACCATTAAACCTGAGCTGCACAAAAAGCCTTCCCTATGGAATCAGCAGCAAAGCAGCAAGTTAGCTCAACCACAGAGCTCAAGTGCTGGTCCCCACAGGAAGTTCCCCCATGTATTAGCCCATTTTATGTTGCTATAAAAAAAATACCTGCAATTGGGTAATTTATAAAGAACAGAGGTTTATTTGGCTCATGATTCTGGGACAGCTGCATCTGGAATAAGCCTCCGGCTAATTCTGCTCATGGCAGAAAGTGGCAGGCAGCCGGTGGGTACAGGCAGATCACACGGCGAGAGGAAGCAAGAGAGAGACAGAGAGGAGGTGCCAGGGTCTTTTAAACAATGAGCTCTCATGGGAACTAACAGAGCAAGAACTCACTCAGGCCCCCCCACCCCCAGAGAGAACATTAATCCATTCATGATGAATCCACCCCCATGACTCAATCAGTTTCCAGCACTGCCACATTGGGGATCAAATTTCCACATGAGTTTTGGTGGGGACAACACATCCAAACTCTATCACCCCACTTTAGAAGTAAGCAAAGGACAACAACTTAGTTCCAGTGCAGAGGTTAAGTGGTGGGAACAGCAAATAATCCAACACAGAACTGAAAGAAAAACAAAGTACCCACAACGAGACAAAGTTTGATATTAACTAGCAAAGCTCTCATTTCACCAATGAACACCTATAACACCTAGGACTAGAAGTCCCCTGGACTAAAGGGGGGAGGGCCCGGGCCTCAGCAATGCCCCTTGACACACAACCAATCCCAAGGGTGGGGGACAAGGGACTCAGGCACACCCCATGACATACACAGCCAGCCCAGCAATGACCACCCTGCAGCCCCAGGAAGTGCCCCAAGCTCTCTCAGCCAGGGAGGTGGGGGGCCTTGAGCCTTGGCCATGCCCCCAACACCCGCGGCCAGCCCAGCTGTGACCACTGAGCTGCCACAGGAAGTGCCCAGGCTCTCCTGATGCATGGTGGTGGGGGGTCTCAGCCCTCGGCCATGCCCCCTGACACATGTGGCCAACCCAGTGACAACCACCAAGGCACAGCAAGAGGGCCCTGGATTCCCCAGCTGGGATGGTGGATGGTGAGGGCTTTTGCTACAGTCCCCTGACATTTGCACCCAGCCCGGCAATGACCAAACCACCATTTGAAGCCCTCCAGTCTCCCCTGTGGGAATGTTGGGGGTGCAACAGGCCTCAACCTGACCCCTCCTCCTTCCTCCTTCTTCCTTCCCAGTTCCTTCCCCTTTCCCCTCTCCCCCTCCTCCCAACTGCTCTGCAACAACATCCTAGTATGCAAAAAATAATATTAGTAAAATTACACTTTTTAAAAATAGAAATTGATTGTTGTTCTGCCAGCTACCAGATGGGATAAGAAGCCTGACTGGCGTGTTTCTTATGCAGTTGGAAGAACAGCAGGAAGGTTGGTTTGGGTATCTGCCCAGGTTGGATTACAGCTGAAGACGCCCTGCATAAGACAGAGAAATTCTTCTGGACTGGCTCAGAGGCCCTTTGCATGTACAAGTTACAGACATCAGAGGTGGTAAAGTGTACATGCATTTGGGCCAAATTCCCATCCCCATCTGGGACCTGGTGGAAGAGAAATAGTACCCCCAGCCCAGGCTTATGAGCTCCCACTTGGGAAGGTGCTGCCTGGAGAGGGGGGTAGATGTTGGAAGGAAAGGTTCCTCTGCCCTTGGCTGGGACTGGCTGTTGAATCAGGAGGGTTTGGGGCAGGATGTGGTTCCTGATTTGGGGTGGGAGCATTTGGGTTTGACAGGGGATCTGAGGGGCTTGCAGTGAGGTTTCTGGGGCTCTTGAAAGTGTGGCTTCTTCCCCTTCTCCCTTGTCTTAGTACCTCACAGGGCAAAGGGCCTCTTTGTCTTCATTACTGAGGCTTTTTAGAATAGGAAGAACACTGTTTCTTTCTGGTGACCCAGCTTGTGCCAGAGGTCTGGATAGTCCCTTGTAAAGAGAACAGAGCATACATTTTCTTTGTAAGGCCCCATTCTGGTATAGGGCCATAAAACACTGGACACTGGAAATCATCCCATTTATCATGTCTTTTACCATAGGATGGTGCAGTAGTTGAGTGACCCATTTTCTGGCCTTTTTTTTTTTTTTTTCTGGCTTCCTAAAGTACATGGTGGCCATGTTGAGTTGCAAAGGAAAATCATCTGTATTTTAGCCTAAGACTTTCTGGAGCTGGAGAATACACCCTAATGGGCTCTTCTCCGGAACTGAGGGCTTATTACCTTATTCTAATGCATCTTCTTAAGGTTTGTTGCCAATGGCCCAGGGGTCTATTGAAAGGGCTGGTGGTAATACAGATCCCACAACTTTTAGCCCAGGTCAAATTTAAATTATTTTGCACTAAATGCCATGTGTCTTTGCCCTGTAAATTTAGGTTCAGGAAAATTAAGTTTGTCTGCCTGAAGTTTCAATTACAGATACCTCTCCCTCATTTGCCTATGAGGTAGTGTCACTCCCAAAACCAATCTCCTATTGCTAGGTTATAGCCCCTGGCTATTTAATTTAAGAAGAAAAAGGACAGAACAGAAGACACAGAGAGAGGTATAAGGAGTGTGTTTATGGTTCACCTTATCCCAGAAATACCAAAATGATAACTTTTAGACTCCCTGAGAGAGTCATGTCAGTCAGGTGTCCCTGACCTGATTCTTTTCCTCTGGTTAAGATGAAGGTGTCTTGCAAACCTCCCAGATTTGCCAGGTCCCAGAAACAGACTGACAAGATACATTATGTGTAGTTTCCAACCTCAGTCATTTTCCTTCTACCAAATGCTCTAGATAGCCGGTTTGGGAAAAGGAGAGATACTCACCCTTGGAGGAAATACTGTGGACCTGAACCCCTTCCCCCACCCTTAAATATTAACTGACTAGCTTTTCTGCTTCTGTAATTAGCTTGCACAAGGTTTTACAAGCCCCTGTGGGTGGGACTTCCCAAACCGTCCAAAGTACACCCAGTTCCAGGAAGGGAGTATGCTCACTCGATTCCAGGAACAGCATGACCAGTTCCTTACCTTTGGACACCAAGGGAGGAAAGAGGGGGGAAGGGAGGAGTAGACCGTTGGTCAATACCTCAGTCCTTCCTTTGCCCACCAAAAGCTAAAAGCCCAATGGTTTTAAAAATTGCTTAAAGTGGCCAATAAATGATGTACAACCCATCCTGTTACCAAAGTCTGCCTACCAAACTGTATAAAAGATGCTTGAGTTAAGAGCTCGGGGCGCTTCTGTCCTGGAGACTAAGTGACCCCAGCATGCTGGAATAAAGTCCCTCTTGCTTGATTGCATTGGTCTCAGTCTCATGGTCTTTGTGAAGTGAGCCGTCCCAGTCTGTGGGATTTGTGCATGGTGCACAGATCTTACAATACCTGGTAATGGGATTCCCGAAAGCTGCTGAAGTTTGCCAATTGGTGAGGAGACTTCCTCTTTCTGCAAGACCAAGCTCCAAGAGGTATGCCCCAGTCCCAATTCAGTAACAAGTCAGTAACATGGGATGTGGACCTGAACCCCTTCCCCTATCCTTGAATATTAACTGACTAGCTTTTCTGCTTCTGTAATTAGCTTGTGCAAGGTTTTATAAGTCCCTGAGGTTGGGACTTCCCAAACCGCCCAAAGTACACCCAGTTCCAGGAAGGGAGTATGCTCACTCGATTCCAGGAACAGCATGACCAGTTCCTTATCTTTGGACACCAAGGGAGGAAAGAGGGGGGAAGGGAAGAGTAGACCGTTGGTCAATACCTCAGTCCTCCCTTTGCCCGCCCAAAACTAAAAGCCCAATGGTTTTAAGAATTGCTTAAAGTGGCCAATAAATGGTGTACAACCCATCCTGTTACCAAAGTCTGCCTACCAAACTGTATAAAAGATGCATGAGTTAAGAGCTCGGGGCCACTTCTGACCTGAAAACGGAGCGACCCCAGCATGCTGGAGTAAAAACCTCTTGCTTGATTGCAGCGGTCTCAGTCTCGTGGTCTTTGTGAGGTGAGCCATCCTGGTGTGTGTGGGATTTGTGCATGGTGCATGGGTCTTACAGGGAGAGTTAGCCAGGGACAAGATGGGAACAAGACTGGAACCCTTACTCAGAACCAGACAAGTCTCACCTGGGGTACCAGGAAATTTGTTACCAGACTATATGGGGTGCATCTCTCGGAGAGAGCAAAATCACTAAGGCCAAGGTAGGAAGAAAAGGCTTCATTACTCACAAGTAAGGAGAACACTGGGGATCACTTTCAAAGTAGTGTCTCCCCAAACAAAGGGGTTGTCTTATACAGCCTAGGTGACCACCTAACTTTCTGCCCAAGTTCTCTTTGAGGTCTTCTATGTAAATGAAGAACACAGCTTATTCAATTTGTATTGAATACAAATTGTATTCAGTGGGCTATGGGACATAGTTCATTAGTCACTTCTGAAGACAAATTTGCATTTGGGCCTGGAAAGGAATGTGACCTTTGGGTAATAGTGAAACTTCAGGAAGTTGACTTCCTGCTGCCTCCTGCAACAATAGAAATTTAGAACAAAGGGTTATGACCAATTTACTTTCTGTTACAGATGTTTTAGTGGTGATGAGTGCCTTGGCATTTATAAGACCCTGGATGCTAAGTTTTAATCCCTTGCCTCATTTTATTTTTTAACTGCAGTTTTCACAACCTGATTCAGTATTTCTATTTGTCTGTTCTTTGTCTCCCCAGCCCAGAATGTGAGCCCATGTAAGAGCTCCACACAGCACCTGTTCACAGGGGGTGCTCAATAGGTTTGTGTTGAGTAACAGCAGCAGAGACGGAGGCTGGCACCCACACCCTCTGCCTGCTCTGTTGGCAACTCAAGTTCTTTCCTCCCTGCAGTGGGAAGCCTGGGGCCCCGGGTAGAGGCCCTGATTAACTGGATTAATTATGTTCATCAAAGTGAGCTCAGGGACACTGGCTGCCAGCCAGGACCAGCTACATGATTTGCTGGGCCCAGTGAAAAATAAAAATGCAGGGGCTCCTGCTAAAAATTTACTAGATAATTATAATAGCAACAACATAGCATTAAATTAGGTAGAGGACCAGGGGTCATCCAGAGGTTCCCACATGTCTCTATCATCCCCGAACCCAATATTCCAGATGCTCAGCATCCTTGACATAGCCTAGGCCCCACTCTGTCTCCAGCCTCATTTCCTAACCATCTCGCCTCCCCACTTTATGAGTGGGAGTGTTCTAGAAACACCCTCCAAGCACACTCCTGCCTCATGGACTCTGCCAGGCTGTTTGCGTGCTTCCCCAGACAATACAGGTCACTCTTCCCTCACATCATCTTTCAGCTCTAAGCTCAAATACTGCCTTCTAAGGGAGACCTTCCCGAACCACCCCATCTGAAGCAGCACCGTGCCCCCACCCAGTCACATGCCTCTTCCTTCTTGTATCCTTTCACAGCCTTTATCTCACTATGTGTGATCTATTTCTCTTTCCCTTCCATGAAAAAGCATGGGCATCCCACTGAAAAAAAGTGAGCTGAGATGCCATGTACCATTCAAGCTTTATTGAAGGAAAAGAATCTGCTGGGCTGTGCTCAAAGTGCAGGGCAGCCCAGGGCTGCCCTCAAAATGGAGGACAGCACCAGGTGTGGGGTTAGTAGAGCTTACATAGGGCACCAAGTGCTGGCTGATACCATCAAGGAGGGGCATTATGCTAATGTGGAAACTCTGTGACCAGGGTGGAGAATTTCACCCTTGCAGAAGCAAAAGGGTTTCTGTTTCACAGAAGTCATTAGGCTTCTTGTAATGGAAAGGGGGAGGGGGTTGGTGCTGCAGTGGAAGACAAGGCTGGTGGATATTTTGTGCTTATTGTGTGCATAAACGCACCGGTCATGTCCAAGATCCATCACCCACAGGACTGCACAGCCACCCTTTGTAAGTCTCGGGGCCCTTTGGTCCTTACAGAAAATGTGGGCACCAGAGGAGAGGAAGCTTATCTCAAGGGGTCTAAATTGGGGGTGGCAGGGCTGTACCCAACCTGCCATGTGACCATAAGCAAGCCCCATTCCTGAGAGTTCAGCGGGTGGTCCCTGATGTCTGAACATGTCACTGTCTTCTCCTATGTGTGAGAGAAAACATGCCTAAAGGAGATCTGGAGCAAAAGACAAGCTATCTGCAGCTCCTTTGTATCCAAGCTTTTGCCTTGCCACTCCACAGAAGTCCACTCTCCGTATAGCATACATGTTAGAATAGCTATTATAAAACAGATGAAAGATAACATGTGTGTGTGAGGCCATGGACAAAAGAGAACACTTGTACACAGTAAGTGGGAATGTAAACTAGTGCAGCTAATTTGAAAAGAGCATGACATTTTCTCAAAAAGCTAAAAATAGAACTACCATAGGATCCAGTGATGCCACTTCTGGGTATATAACCAAAGGAATTGATATCACTTTGTTGAAGAGATTGCATTCCAATATTTATTACAGCATTATTCAGAACTCCCAAGATATGGAAACTACAGAAGCAATTATCAACATATGAATGAATAAAATGAATGTGGTGTATATATATATATACATATAATCCATTTCTACTCAGTATTTAAAAAGAAGAAAATTCTGTCAATAATGACAACATGAATGAATCTAGGGCGCATCATGTTAAGTGAAATAAGCCAGGCACAGAAAAATACCACATAATTTCATTTATACATGCTCTATAAAAAAGTCAAACCTAAGCTACTAATAACCTCCAGTTTACTTAGAGGTGAAATGGGGGAAGATGGGAAATGGGGACATGCTGATAAATGGTATATGTTGATCAAAGGGCACAAAGATTCAGTGAGGCAGAATAAGTTCTGTTGATCTACTGCAGAGTGGTAAACACAGTTAATAGTAATGTATTGTGTATTTCAAAGTTGCTAAAACAGCAGATTTTAAATGTTCTCACCACAAAGAAATAAGAATGTGAGGTAATAAATATGTTAATTAGTATGATTTGATCATATCACAATGTATAGATGGATTGAAACATCACACTGTACCCCACTGCTGTGGATTGATTGAATTGTTGTCCCCCAGACTTCATATATTAGAAACTTAATTCCCACTGTAACTGTTGAGGGTGGAAAATCCTATTATGGTAATTGAAAAGTGGGTGCTTGAAGAGATGATTAGATTGTAGGACCATGCCACAGTGGATAGATTAAGAATGGTGGTCAGGGATGTGGTTCTGAGGGCTTTAAAAGGAGAATTCATGAGGAACTATCTCTTTCTTTGTTCCACCGTTTTCTGCCATGTGTGACCCCTGGGTCACTGTCACCACCATCTAGGCCTTTACCAAATGTGTTACCTGGACTTTTGACTTCTTAGCCTCTTAAACTGTAAGCAATAAATTTCATTTTCTTATAAATTACCCAGTTCCCGGTATTTTATTATAAACAACAGAAATGGATTTTTTTAAATGCAGGAATTGTCACATTGGATTAAAAAATTAATAGATGAAAAAAGACATGCAATGTAAACAGAACTATAAGACAGCTACTAATATCAGACAAACATTAAAACAAAAATGCTACTGGGGATAAAGAGGAATGCTTTATAGTGACAAAAAGGTCAAGCCGTGAGAACAACATAACTATTAGAGACACATGTGCCTAACAAAGAAGCCCAACATTAAATAAAAACAGACAAGAAATTAAGGGAGAAGTAGACTGTTCTCCATAAGCATTTGGAGATGCCAATGGCAACTTTCAGTAATGGACAGAATAACTAGGCAAAAGACAGGCAAGGGTATATAAGTTTTGGGTTATATTACACATTATAGTATACATTATAAAACAAATTGACTTGGCCAGCCAGCCAGCGAAACCATGTGGCTCCATGTGCCCCCCCCCCATTCTGCTGCCTTGGACCCAGGCAGGGGGAGCTCCAGGCCCCACCCCACCCCCCTGAACTGGCACCACACAGGTGAGCCTGCCAGTGCCAGCCAGCCAGTGGAACCACGTGGCTCCACATGGCCCCTCATCCCACCTCAGACCCGGGGGTAGCACCAGCCTATGGATATGACCCACCAAGTTCGGCCCAGCAGAATGCCACATGTTAGGGGCTCATTCTATGACCACAGAGTCTAGAATGGGAACCAAAGTGGTTTAACATAACCACCACCACACCTACTGTCAAGTAAGACAGTTCACCCCCTGCAGTAGCAACCAAGGCCACTCCACAGCCAACCTCAGTGTAACGGAAGAAGGAAACCTCCTACCAAATGACCAAGCATCAGTGAAAAAACACTAAAAGTACAAATAATAAAGAAGAAATGACACCACTGAAAGGATACAGCAATGCCCCAAAGTCAGACTCCATGGAACAGGGAATCCTTGAAATGTTTGAAAAAGAATTTCAAGTAATGATCTTAAGAAAACTTGAAGAAATAAAGGAAGACTCAATTACAGAACACAATGAAACAAGAAAAAACATCCAGAATATGAAGGAGGAAATCTACAGAGATTAATACCATAAAAAAGAATGTAGCAGAACTTCTAGAAATGAAAGACTCACTCAATGAAACAAAAAACATGACTGAGAGCTTGAGCAGCAGAGTAGAGCAAGCAGAAGAAAGAATTACAGAGCTTGAAGATGGTCTTTTTGAAATAGGCAGACAAAAAAAAAAAAGGAAAAAAGAATTAAAAATAATGAGGAAAACCTAAAAGACATAGCAGACAATCTCAAGCACTCTAACATCCAAATTGTGGGTATTCCTGAAGGGCAGGAGAAGGGAAAAGGTACTGAAAACCTACTCAAGGAAATAGTAACAGAAAACTTCCCAGGTGTAGGGCAAGATACAGACCTTCAGATCCAGGAAGCTCAAAGGTCCCCAAACAGATTCAACCCAAAAAGATCCTCCCCAAGACATATTATAGTTAAAGTTGCAAGGCTCAAATACAAAGAGAGAATTCTACAAGCAGCAAGAGAAAAGTGTCAGGTCACTTATAGGGGAACCCCCATCAAACTAACAGCAGACTTCTCAACCAAAACCCTACAGGCCAGAAGAAAGAGGAATGATATATTCAAAATACTAAAAGAAAAAAGTGCCAGCCATGAATTCTTTACCCAGCAAGGCTCTCCTTCAGAAATAAGGGAGAAATAGTGTATTTCCCAGACAAACAAAAGTTGTGGGAGTTCACCACCACATGACCATCCCTGCAAGAAATTCTCAAGGCATTCATTCATCTGGATTCTGAAAAATGGTGACCATCATTACGAATACACAAGAAAAAGCAAAACCCACAGTTAAAACAAAAATGCCAGGAAGAAAGAGAAAGAAGCTAAACCATTCTGCCTTAAATCCCCAACTCACAATGAAGAAGAGAAATAAAAAGGGAAATAATGATCAAAAGATATTTAAACCACCTAAATAGCAATTAAATGACAGGAATTAAACAACACTTCTTAATAACTACTCTGAATGTGAATGGACTAAACTCCCCATTCAAAGGACACAGACTAACTGACTGGATTAAAAAGACAGACCCAAGTATATGCTGTCTTCAAGAGACCCACCTCACCTGTAAAGACACACATGGACTAAAAGTGAAGGGATGGAAAAAGATATACCATGCAAATGGAAGCCAAAAATGAGTGGGAGTAGCTATTCTTATATCGGACAAAATAGACTTTAAACCAAAAAACATTTAAAAAGACAAAGAAGGTCATTATATAATGATAAATGGAACTATTCAGCTAGAAGACATAACAATCATAAACATGTATGCACCCAATACTAGAGCACCCGGATTTATCAAGCAAACACTTTTAGACCTAAAGGAGGAGATAGGTCCTAACACATTAATAGTGGGTGATCTGAACACCCCTCTCTCAGTATGGGACAGATCTTCCAGGCAGCAAGTCAACAAAGAGACACAGGATTTAATCTACCCCTTAGACCAACAGGACTTGGCAGATATATACAAAACATTTCACCCAACAGCTAAAGAATACACTTTCTTCTCATCAGCTCATGGTACATTCTCCAGGATAGACCACATATTAAGTCACAAATCTAGTCTCAGCAAATTTTTAAAAATTGAAATCATTCCAACAATCTTTTCAGACCACAATGGACTAAAACTGAAGATAAACAATAAGCAAATCACTGGAAGATATACAAATACATGGAAAATAAATAATAGGCTCCTGAATGACTTATGGGTCCAAGAAGAAATTAAACAGGAAATCAGAAAATTTCTAGAAACTAATGAAAATAAAGATACATCATACCAAAACTTGTGGGATACTGCAAAAGCAGTACTAAAAGGGAAATTTGTTGCAGTAAATGCTTATATCAAAAAAATGAAAAGACTCCAAATAAATGACCTAACACTATGCCTCAAAGAACATGAAAAACAACACCAATCCAAACCTAAAGGCAGTAGATGGAAAGAAATAATTAAGATCAGAGCAGAACTAAATGAAATAGAGACCCAAAAAACATTAGAAAAGATTAACAAAACTAAAAGTTGGTTTTTTGAGAAGATAAAAAAAATAGACCCACCATTAGCTAGATTAACAAAAAAAAAAAAAAAAAAAAAAGAAAGAAAAGAAAGAAAGAAAGAAAAGAAGAGAGAAGACCCAAATAACAAAAACCAGAAATGAAAATGGAGACATTACAACTGACACCACAGAAATACAAAGAATCATTAGAGACTATTATAAACAACTGCATGACAACAAATTTGAAAATCTGGAAGATATGGATAAGTTTCTAGATACATATAAATTACCAAAACTGAACCAAGAAAAGGTAGAAAACCTGAACAGACCAATACCAAGCAAGGAGATTGAAGCAGTAATAAGCAGTCTTCCAACAAAAAAAAGCCTGGGTCCAGATGGCTTTACAGCTGAATTCTATCAAACTTTTAAAGAGGAGTTAATACCAATTCTCATGAAACTGTTTCAAACAATTGAAACAGACTCTACTTTCCCAAACTCATTCTATGAGGCCAACATAACTCTGATACCAAAACCAGATGAAGACAGCAAAAAAACAAAGTTACAGGCCAATATCCTTGATGAACCTAGATGCAAAAATCCTCAACAAAATATCAGCAATTAGAATACAGCAACATATTTTAAAAAATTATACACTATGATCAAGTGGGATTCATCCTAGGGATGCAAGGAGGGTTCAACATACAAAAGTCAGTAAATGTGATACATCACATCAACAAGCTCAAGGACAAAGACCATATGATCATCTCAATAGATGCTGAAAAAGCATTTGACAAAATTCAACATCCCTTCATGATAAAGACTCTCAACAAATTAGGTATAGAAGGAAAATATCTTAACACAATAAAAGCCATTTATGACAAGCCCACCACCAGTATTACTATGAATGGGGAAAAATTGAAGGCCTTCCCCTTAAGGACAGGAACAAGACAAGGATGTCCACTCTCACCACTTCTATTCAACATAGACTAGCCAGAGCAATTGCGCAAGAGAAAAAAATACAGGGAATCAAGATCGGAGAAGATGAAGTCAAACTTTCCCTATGTGCAGACGAGATGATACTATATATAGAAAAACCTAAAGACTATCAAAAAACTCCTAGAGCTGGTTAATAACTTCAGTAACTTTGCAGGATACAAAATAAATGCCCAGAAATCAGTAGCATTTATATACTCAAATAACGAATTAACAGAAAGAGAAATAAAGAAAGTAAGCCCATTTACAATTGTCACCAAAAAAGTATGATACCTAGGGATCAATTTAACCAAGGAGGTTAAAGACCTCAACAATGAGAATTACAAACCACTTCTGAAAGAAATTAAAGAAGACACAAAAAGATGGCAAGATATTCCATGCTCTTGGACTGGAAGAATTAACATTGTGAAAATGTGTATACTACCCAAAGTGATCTACAGATTCAATGCAATCCCCATCAAAATACCAATGACATTTTTCACAGAAATGGAAAAACAATCTTACCCTTCATATGGAAAAACAAAAGACCCTGAACAGCCAAAGCAATCCTGAGCAAAAAAAGCAAAGCCGGAGGCATAACTGTGCCTGACTTCACATTATAGTACAGAGCTATTGTAACCAAAACAGCCATGGTACTGGTATAAAAATAGACATTCAGACCAGCAGAGTAGAATAGAGAACCCAGAAATCACTCCTCAGGCTTATAGCCATCTGATATTAGACAAAGGCAACAAAAATCTACCTTGGGGAAAAGATTGCCTCTTCAACAAGTGGTGCTGGGAAAACTGGATATCTATATGCAGAAGAATGAAACTAGATATGCATCTCTCACCATACACTAAAATCAACTGAAAATGGATTAAAGACCTAGGTATAAGTCCTGAAACTGTAAAGTTATTAAGAGAAAATACAGGTGAAACACTTCAGCAGTTAGGTCAGGGAACAGGCTTTATGAACATGAGCCCAAAAGCACAAGCAGCAAAAGAAAAAATAAATAAATGGGACTATATCAAACTAAAAAGTTTCTGCACAGCAAAAGAAACAATCAACAGAATGAAAAAACAACCTACAGAGTGAGAGAAAATTTTTGCCAACTATGCATCTGACAAGGAACTAATATCCAGAATATACATAGAACTCAAGCAATTATACAGTAAAAAAAAAATGACCCAATTAAAAAATGGACAAAGGAGCTGAATAGACATTTTTCAAAGGAAGACATACAAATGGCCAACAGGTACATGAAAAAATATTCAACATCACTAGTCATCAGGGAAATGCAAATTAAAACCACATTGAGATATCACCTCACTCTAGTTAGATTGGCTGTAATAAAATAGATGGTGAATAACAAATACTGATGAGGGTGTGGGGAGAAGGGAACACTACTGCTCTGTTGTTGGGAATGTAAATTAGTACAACCACTTTGGAAAACAATTTGGAGGTTTCTCAAACAACTACAGATAGATCTTCCATATGATCCAGCAATCCCTCTTCTCGGGATATATCCAGAGGAATGGAAATTATCATGTCGAAGAGATACCTACACTCCCATGTTTATTGCAGCTCTGTTTACAATAGCCAAGATATGGAACCAACCTAAATGTCCATCAATAGATGACTGGATAAGGAAACTGTGGTGTATATACACCATGGACTACTACTCTGCCATAAAAAAGAATGAAATACTCCCATTTGCAACAACATGGATGAACCTGGAGAAACTTACGTTGAGTGAAAGAAGCAAAGCACAGAGGGATAAATACCTCATGTGCTCACTCATGTGGGAGCTAAGAGAGAAAGGAAGGCAGGAAAGAAAGACCACAGTAGTGCCGTTATCCAACAGAGGGAGGGAACATTCTAGGGCTACAAATTGAAGTTGAGGGGAGAGGGGGAGGGGGAGGGAGTTTGGGGGATAATTGGAAGGGGACAAAGGGTACAAAAGCAATTTCTGGTAATGGGTATGCCCACAATATGGATCTGGCCCCCACATCATGGGCAGGGGGGGGCAATCAGCTTTGTATCTCATGAATATTCAAAGTAAATAAATAAACAAATAAATAATAAAACAAATTGACTTAACAAACATAAATATGTAGAACACACCACCCAACAACAGAATACAGACTATGTTTAAGAGCATATGGAACATTCTCCAGAAAAGACTGTTTTCTAGGCCTCAATTTTGGATCCCAATACCAGCCAGCTGAGAAAAAAAAAAAAAAGGGCCTCAATAAATGTGAGGATTAAAATCACACAAAGTATTTTGTCTGCCCACAAAATAGATTTAAATTGAAAATCAGTAACTGAAGGATATCTGAGGAGTTCACAATTATGTGGAAATTAAACAACAAACCCCAAATAGCCAGTGGATTATAGCAAAAGTCACAAAGGCAATAAAACACATTTTGATGATTGAAAACATGAACACAATATACCCTAACTAAACCATGTGGACTGGAACAAATGCAAAAGGATCACTCCAAAAAGTTGGGGATTCCTGACAGTTCATGAAGGGACCTAACTAAATAAAGCCAAGTTGAGAGGAAAACAGAATTCACATTAAAAGATGTTTAGCCTTGTCTCATTCATACAAGTATGCACTGAAGACTGCATTTCTACATGGACAGAGCCCACTGTAGCCTGGATGCCCTCTGCATGGTCCTAAGGCATGCTTACTGTTTGGGTTTGTCCATAGACTTGGCATTTCCCTTTTCTTTGGAGGACTGGCCATGCTTTTCCATTTTTCCTGCTTCATCTGACAGTGCTCTCTGGAAAAACAGATAATGATGATCTTAAAATAGCAAAATTATTTATATGTTCATATTTCTTAGCATTTGCTTTTAGTAAAGCTTTACTTAATTCATGAGGCATTTTAAAGTGTAAATATGTTTAATGCAAATTAGAACATCTGTGTGGAGAAAATAGTTTAGTCAGGCTCCCTCAACTCAGGTCCAGTTGGGTGTAGTGCAGCATATTTCTTGTAAACAAGTTGTGTGTGGGTGGAGTTAGTGTGCATGTGCACCAATGAATCTTTTCAGTTTGTTGCTATTGTGTGTTCTTCAGTTTGTGAAGCAGAAGCTGGCTGGTAAAGCTCACGTCTAAAAATAGAGCATGTTTTAGTCTGCTGGCAGCTCCTCAGTTTTTCCTTTGGACTTTGCTGTAGCAGTTGAGTTTTCTGAGTTTCTCTTTAGACTGCTTAGCTCTCAGATGTGTATGTGCTGAATAAAGACTATTCCCACTTCAATCAAGGCTCCAAGGACCTTTTTGCTGGTTACCTAGCTCATAGACTTGCGTTGAAGGGTTTGTGAATGGGCTTGAGGGGTCTGTGAGCTCCAAACCCAGCCCTAACTCTACAATCCCCAAATCTTCTGTATTAGTACATTTTTGTTGCTTATAGTAGAAATACCTTAAACTAGGTAATTTGTAGAGAAGCAATATTTATTGCTCACAGTTTTTGAGGCTGGGAAGTCCAAATTCCAGGGAACACATTTGGTGAAAGCTTTTTGGAGCGTGGTGACTCTTCACAGCAACACAAGATGTCACATGCAGAATATGGCAGGAGCTGAGAGAGACTAACTTCCTGACTCACACTCCTTTTGAAGCCATCAGAACCATGCTCTTAACCACCATTAAAACATCAACGGATTAATCCATTCACTAGGACATGCTCCTCACAATCTAAATATCTCTTCTAAACCCCACCTTTAAATTACCATTATAGGATTTCCCATCCTCTTAATACTGTCAAGTAGGGGTTAAGTTTCTAATGCCTGAAACTTCGGGAGACACAATTTAATCGGGAGACACAATTTAATCGACAGCACCTTCCAAGTAATGTTATAGCCTATTATTGATATGCAAAATATTTATTCATTCAAGCCTGCTTTAAAACAATACAGTTTTTATTACAGCTCTTTCTAATACTCTCTAGAATGCAAGAATTTTATTTTACAGCATTATTTCTTATTCTAAAATAAATCAGGTTAAATTTGGAAGCAATTAGATCCTAAAGTTTTTATAATATTTAAAAAAAAACTTTCTCAGCTATTGCAAACATCGTTTACTGCTTTTTGTATTTTGGGGAAAGAAAAGTGCAACTAGGCTATCTGTTTATTTATCTAGTGCATGGTCTGTATGGGGAGCTGAATCCATGACCTTGGTGTTATAAGGTGGCACTCTAAAAGGTATTAAGTCATACAACAAAAATAAAAGGTTTTGATTTTTTTTGCGAGTTTTCCTTTTCATACAAAAAGGGACACAGGCTTATTTTCTTTCTGTCTTCTTTCACCTTTTATAATCTCAAAGTACAAATTCGTCATCCTAAATTTGTTTCTCTATGGGAGAAGATCCTCTGTATTTTGAATATAAGGTAGAAGATTCCAGACTTCAAGAAGCACAAATGTATCTCTTTTTATAGAGCACTCGTGTTATTTTTATTTGTAGTCCTGTCTTCATTTTACAACACACAAAGATGTTTCAAAAGAGTCAAAATAGTGCATTTTCTAAACACATTAAGGGTGTGAAAAGGCCACAATATCACAAGTGTGAGTCCAGACCTCAGAACTTAAAATTCCTTCAAAATCATTTTGCATTTAACAAAAAAGTAGCTCAGCCAAGAACTGCTGTAGAATATAGAGCCTGACAGATTTCTAGAGAATCAACAGACATCATCTAAACAAAGCTAGTTTCTGCTTGGTAGTTAGTGATTATTTTGAAATGCAGGTTTTTAGTTGACAGGATAAACTAATGAAGACTTGTTACCTCAAAGGCAGCTTCTTTTAACAGAGGAGGAGGTAATGATGATAGAATGGCCACACAGAAAAGTGGATCCTCTGATAGTTGCATGAACTTTGCTTTGGAATGCAGTGCACCGAAAGTATACGAAGCAGTAAAGGAGGTGCATTTTACTCAAATATCCCAAGCTACTCCCCAAACCAAGAATCTTCTTGTAGAACTTCAATTGAATGGTAATCATTTTCCTCGTTTATTGCGGCCCTGCCCAAGAATTTTAAGAGAGTAAAAACCACTTCATACTTATCAGTTACCTATAAGAGTCAGCCTCACAGAGACTACCAAAATACCACTTATTTCACTACCTTTTAAAAATGACAGTACCCATTTTTCTGGCAAGTGAGAGACCAGGGCCAAATTATAAAAGAATATTAAAGCTAACAATACCATTAAGGCATGGGTTGTTTTGAGAGACACAGGTCCATATCCAAGAATAACACATAAAGGTTTCCAATCCCTTTAATCTCTCTATTCTTTTAAAAGAAATGACAGCTTCTACCAGAACAGTTGGTTAGTCTGCTATCTCCAAGCCCTACCTCATTCTATACCCAAAAACTTATAGGGAAAAAACAAAATCAAGCTTGCTACAATCTGGTGAGGTAAACATGTTCGTTGGTTTGATTTTCATTTTTGAAGTTTAGATACCTTGACATGGACTCAACCCAGCTGTGTGCTGGTGCTGGGTTGAATGACGAGAAACCCTCTCCATGGACCCAGTAAATCTTCCTGGATCTTAAACTACAACAAGGAAAACAACCCAAATGGAGGTATAAGAGAAAAAAAGATGGCCAAGGTAAATCAGAGTAATAATTAAAAATACAAGAGAAAGATAAAATTCCTCAGTGTCTTTAGAACAAAGCAACTTTCTGGCAGTGCTAGAGTCACTTCCCAAACTGCTCAGCACACATGAATTACTAATTGCATAGTCCTTTCTACCCTATACTCTATTAGACCATTTCTGCTCACTGCAGAAAGAAACGAGGCTTTCTGTGAACACTTAAAAGCAAGCAGAGGGAACTGTCACTGTATGCATGCCCCATTAGCTCCTTTCTTCTTCCCCACAACTGTGTGCCTGATGCTCTCCTGTTCTTTTCTTCTTCTCTCTGGAGCTTAGTTGACTCCATCCCAGGGGATCTCTGTCATTCTCACGCTCATACACACGTACATATCACACATACACACAAACAAATACACATACACAGTCGATTCTCATTATTCACGGTACTGGACACTAAATTAGTAAATATTAAGCCATTACACCTAGGGAAAATACAGGGTTCCCACAGACTGTGCAGCTACAACATTTTCTTCGACCTGTCAATACATAACCTTGTTTTATGTTTAAAGACACCTTTTAAAATATATGCTGTTGATTCATTACACCAAACTTATGGCCAGCAGCACCATAATCCATGCCTGAACAAAGCTTGTCTAACACACACTTTCTCCATAAGGCACACTATGGCCTTCTTGTGTTTAGCAACACTAGACAGCACTTCCACACTGCAAAATCACTAACATAAAGCACAAGATGCAAAAACTAAATAGACTACAAAAAGGATACTTGTTGACTGCATGAGAGCTGAAAAAAGGCAGAATGTCCCTTTTCATCCTCAGGTTGGAACATGCATGCAGGGAGACTCAAAATTTTCACCACTCAGTACATGTCCGCAAATAACCACAAAAGCCCCATGGATATTAATTTAGGGCATGGATATAAATTTCCAAATTGGAAAATATGGAATCCACAAATAATGAGGATCAACTTCACACATGTGTGTGTTTGTCTATGAATATCCACGTGTACATACGAGGATACTTCAGAAAGTTTGTGAAAAAATAGAATTAAAAAGGTAATACAAATATTTCCACAAAGTCTTTGAAGACCCCTCATATATGAGAATTACTACAGGTATATACTCTTAATCCCCTTCATTTTCTCCTTCAATCACCTCAGAAAAATATCTCTTTTCATTATGAAACCAGAACAATGGTGGATATTCAGAAAGATGTTGGTGATGTCCCTGAAGCCACATATTCTGAAATATTAAATGTCATAAGGAAATAGGTGTATCAATCTGTAAATCCCTTGACACATGTAAGAAGTTCCCTCATAGCTTGTATATGGGCCCCAAATTTGAAACATGCAATAAGTATTCATCGTTTAAGTAAAGACTCTCCACAATTAGAGAGTAGTATAGCTAAAGTTTTATTTTCTCTATTTTTTGTATGCAAAATTTTAAAAAGTCATTTGTGGGATAGGGCAGAAACCAAACCACTACTTCTTGTCTAGTATGGTTGTATTCAAAAAGATCAGAATTGTCCAGAGCCAACATTCAAACGACACACTCCCTATTCAGAGTCCGACAGTGTTTTAGGAAAACAAAAAAACAAAACTTCACCAGAATAGCATACAAAAGAATAGCAAATGAAAAATTACCAGTTGAAGTGTACCTATGAGGAACATGAGACAGGCTTGCAGTCTGTATGGCCTGCCTGCTGCCACAGCCCACTGGCATGATGAGGAGGAGAAATGTAGCTTGCAAAGCCCAGGCCCTGCCTTCAGGAAGTGCACACAGCAGGCAAACAAATGAATAAACAGTAGTGCACCAGTGTGATGGGTGCTCTTCTAGTGGAACTATGTAATGGTGATGGGACAATGAGGCTTGAGAGTACTTGGAGACTTAGGGATCTACAAATAGTTCTGGAGAACTGCTAGGGCAAAGAAGGGTAAACAATTGGGATTTAGCTACCCTCGAGTAACACATGAAGAGGTGCCTGAGATGAAGCTTCGGAAGAAAGACGGAAGCCAGCGAGGGACAGATCCTGGACAGGACTCCCACATCTCAGAACAGGCAGGAGGAGAAAGAGGAGCCAGTGCAGATATGAAAGAGGCCAGAGACACCTTTGTCCTCACTAAGAGCAAGTGTTGAAGAAAGAACAAAGATCCAGGACTTTGATACAGGAAAGATTATTTAGAAAACCTCTCATGTTGATGACTTCAACACTGTGAATAAATGTAGAAGTGAGGCCTACTCCCAAAGGTGAGGAAGTTCATGGTGAGTACAATGACTTAGAGAAGGAAAGGTCTGGAGGAGCCCCTGTGTGAGGAACACAAAGAGAAAGAAGCACAACAAAGGAGTTAAACATCTAATTCTAACCCTCTGACCCTGACTCCTGACGCATATCCCTAACCCTCTAACACTAACCAAAAACTCTAAACCTAACCCTATACCTAACCCTAATCCTCTGTGAGGAAAATAGTTTAGTCAGGGCCCCTTGCCTCAGGTCCGACTGGGTGTGATGCAGCACATCCTTGGTAAAGTTGTGTGGGAGTGGGATTAGTGCCCATGCCTGAGTATCTTCCAGCTTATTGCTATTTCTGTGTGCTCTTCAGTATGTGAGGCAGGGCTCTGAACAGCTGGTGGTTGAGCTCGCGTCTAAAAATAAAGTCTATTGTTTCTACACCCAAGGCTCCAAGGACCTTTTCCTGTTACCAAGCTGTAGACCTGCGTGTGAAGTGTTTGTGACCCAGTCTGGACAACGGGCTCAAGGGGCCTGTGAACTCCAGACCCTGCCCTAGCTCTACACCCCCTATAACCCTAACCCTGAACAGTAAACCCTAACCCCAATCACTAGTCCCTAGACCTTAAAACTTAGCCCTAAACCCTCATTCCTCACCAAACTCTACCCATACTTTAACCCTAACCCTCTAACCCTAACCCCTAACACCAACCTCAAACCTTAAACCCTAACCTCTAACTCTCTAACCCTAACACCCTAACCCTGATCCCCCAACCTCTAAAGCCTAACCTTAACCTTAACCCCTAAACCTAGGCCCTAGCCCCAGCCCTAAGCCTAACATTAACCATTTCTCTAACCCTAACCCCCTAATGCTAACCCCTAACCCCAACCCTAAACCTCAACCCCAACCATAACACCAACCTAAACCCAAACCCTTAACCCAACTCCTAACCCTCACCCTAAACCCCAATGCCCAACCCCTACCCCAGCCCATTACCCCTAACCCCTACCCATAACCCTTGCCCAAACCAGATACCCCACCCCAAACCCTAATCCTGACCCCTGACTCCTAACCCCCAACCCTAACCTGAACACAAACCCCGGACCTCTAACTCCTAACTCGAACCCGAACCCCAATCCCTAACCCTACTGTAACCCTAACCCCCCTAACGTAACCCTTAGTGAGTGTGGTGAATATCCGCTACTCCGAGGGCTACCGCCGCGGTCCCCCGCCCGGCCAGCGGTCCGTCCGCCTGAGGCACCCCCGCCCGCGGATTCCTGGGCGGGGCCTGCCTGGGGTCGCGGAGGAGGCGCGGGCCGACCGCGACGCCGCCAAGCCCCGGGCGGCCCTGAGGACAGGGTCCGGCTCCGCCCAGCAGGGCCCCGCCCACACGAGCGCCGGGCGGCCTCGCCCCGACGTCAGGGGCCACGAGTAGCGGCTAGAGCGCGCCAACGGCCGGAGGGGGCTCTATCCCGCCCCCTCGCCCTGCCTTCCCTTCCGGCAGCCGGCTTCCGGCTTCCGGCCGTGCGCCGGGCCGCGGTCTGATGTTTGCAGCGCGCCCCATGGCCTCTACCGTGGCCGGGCCGGTGGAGCTGGGCTTTGCCGAGGAGGCGCCGGCGTGGCGGCTGCGCAGCGAGCAGTTTCCCAGCAAGGTGGGCGGGCGGCCGGCCTGGCTGGGCGCGGCGGGGTTGCCGGGGCCCGGCGGCCTGGCCTGCGCGCTCTGCGGCCGCCCTCTGGCCTTCCTGCTGCAGGTGTACGCGCCGCTGCCCGGCCGCGCCGACGCCTTCCACCGCGGCCTCTTCCTCTTCTGCTGCCGGGAGCCGCCGTGCTGCGCCGGCCTGCGAGGTGCGCCCGCCGGCGTCGGGGCCGGGGGCCGGGGCCGTGATCGTGATCTTCGCGTTTCCTCGCTGCTGCCGCCCGGTCTGCCGGGCTCTCCGCTCGCGCGTTCTTCCAGCGGCGTCCACGGTTTTACCAAATGAACTCACAGCTGTACCCACGCTTACTCGTAACACCAGCCCCTTGACTAACCAATTGGTACTAGGTATGGGTGGTTACAGTCGGGTAATAGAAATTGTCTTTTATGGGAAGATAAAAGGTCCCGTTAGCTTTTTCACGTTTTCTCAATCTGACTTTAATGCTTGGTATCGTTATTAATTTGATTAACTCGAACCAGCTCCAAGAGCCAACTCAGTTGTGTGTGCCAGACAAACTCCTTTCTGGATTTTAAAGGCTTCTTATTTTTCATTTTCTTTTCTCTCCTTCCACAAAATAAGCCCCCTGAGAGCTATTTCTGTTTTTTTTTTTTTTTTTTTAAAGAAATGAGTGTCTTTTCAGTCTTATGTGGAATTGAGGCTCAAATATTTTGTTATTTTGTCTTATGAAAATATTTATAATTTTTCTCCTCATTCTGACTTAGTTTTTAGGAATCAGCTACCCAGGAAAAATGACTTTTACTCATATGAGCCACCTTCTGAGAATCCTCCCCGCGAAACAGAAGAATCTGTGTGTCTCCAACTTAAGTCTGGCGCACATCTCTGCAGGGTTTGTGGCTGCCTAGGCCCCAAGACATGCTCCAGATGCCACAAGGCTCATTATTGCAGTAAGGACCATCAGGCTCTAGACTGGAGATCAGGACATAAGCAGGCTTGTACACAACCAAGTGAGTCGGCTTTTTTTTTTCCTTTTTAAATCTCACCTCAGTTTTACAGCTTCTGTCAACCCAAATATTTTATTTCCAGGATAATTTTAAAGTTAAAATTAGAAGAGGCATATTAATATTCTAAATTTTCATAACTGGTAATATGAACACCTTTATTAAAAAGAGGCTGTGAAGTCTTAATCACTCAGTAGGTCACCAGCCTTGCCTTAATATAGGCACTTAATTTATAACCCCTAATCGAAAATGCCAGGAATACATTTACTAGTTAATCTAGGGAAAATTGTTACTATGTACAATATGATACTTTAGAAATAGAATATTAGACCGTCCTCAAAACTAAATGATTACAAATAATCCTAGGAACTTTTTTTGTTTTAGATCAATTGGAATATACAGTTCCAGACCACAACTTCCTTTTTCCAGAATTTGAAATTGTAACAGAAACAGAGGATGAGATTATGCCTGAAGTCATGGAAAAGAAAAATGACTCAGAGGTTGTACGGAACATTGGTAAGGAGTCAGTTTCAGAAATTCATTCATTAAGTGATTAAATATAATGCTTAAAAGAAAGGGCTCAGTAGAGATACTGAGAGGAAAAAACTCTCACTTTGAAAGCTGTAACCTGTAATTTCCAGATACTGCCTCAAGTGAAAATTTCCTTCGTGTACCTCCCTTCCTGTCATATATCATGTACGTTCTGCTCCCTATAAAGACAGAGGAAGTATCCAGGTGGTCACTTGGGTAGGGCTGCACAAGGTGATGGGAATTTGGCAAGTCCCTCTGGGTCTGAGATCGAGATAGAGCACCTAGCACAATGTTTGGTGTGCAGCAGGGACTCTTTAAAAGTTAGTTTCTCTTTCATCTTGCTGGTTTTAGATACATGATTTTGTCAGTTTATCTACAGCTCATACTCTAAGGTAGTGCCTATACTGACCAAATACCTTAGAGACTTATTTTATAATGGCATTTTATAATAGTTTATATATATATATACACACACACACACACACATACTATTTTATAATAGTAGCCAACATTTATCTAGCACTTACTCTGTACTAAGGGCTGTTTGTATATAAGTTCATTAAAATACTGTCAGCAACTCAATTAAGTTAGAAACTCTGCTCCATTTTGTAGGTGAGGATATTGAGGTTCTGGGTGTTACTTGCTTTGGTCACATAACTGTTAAGTATATAAGTTTGAGCCTAAATCTTGCTGACTCTAGAATTTGAGCTCTTCACCACCACAAAATTAGATTTACAAAATCTAAATTGGAATGTCAGCTCACTGGTTTATAGTTTATACAAGTCATACATTCCAAAACACGTGTATTTGAGAGCCTTGCTTGTGCCCAAGCTTGTCCTGGACAGTTGGGATACAACAGGAAGCAACACCCCAGTGGTCAGGTGCTCAGTCTCCTGGAGAAGGGGCCCAAAATCATACTTAGGGAAATTAAATTCCATGTGACAAGTGATAAGAGTACAGGTGCCATAGGAATGCATGTGATGTCACTAAAAACTTCCTAGAAGAGGCCATGCATGTGTCTTTATAGATGTGCATTATTGCTTATTTTTAAAAAGGGTAAGTCATGAAAATGCTTACCTTTAGGAGAAACGAGAGCATAGAGAGAAGGGGTCCAGGATAAAAGGTGGACTTTGAATACGCCATGTTTTATGTAGATGTGACTGTGAAACCATGCAAGTATTTCATATAATTATTAAGTAAAATCAGATTTAAAAAGCAGTTCTTAACATCAAAAGTTAGGGAAACTGTTGAATTTAGTCATACAACCACAGAAAAAATGACTTCAAAACATAGTGATTTGACAGTCATCCATAGTGGGAATACCCCAAGAATAAAAACTGAAAGAAAATAGTGTTTTCAGTAAAGATGTTGTTGCTATTGTTATTTTGAGATCGTTGTGTGTACATTGGGAGATAAAGCAAATGATACTGAGAACTGAGGTGTTGGACGTGGGAGAAAGATGACATAGACTGATAAGATTAAATAAAAACTCTGTAGGTCTAAATTTATATTGGAAGTGTCAGTATGAACTCACGTGTTTAATCCACTGTAAAGGCCTAGAAATAATGACAAACTCCGTAGCACTGGGTATCCCTGATGCCCAGATGGTGATGTCTAAATATCACATCTGCCTAAAAGGAGCTCTAGGCTCTCTGGAGAGATGGTTGATTCCAGAACTGGGCAGCAGATGTTCAAATAACATTGGAACATGGTGATACCAGCGATCAAAGAAGGTATCAAAGATTATTAGGGTCATGTCAGAAGGAATCAAGAACCAATATGAAAAGGCTACCACTGGCAAAAGTTGGACAGTTTGAACATCCACAAGGATACTAATTGCAGTGTATTAAAACACATCAAATATATTTAAATTAGTGGGTCCAAAAATGATACTGAAATTCACTACAGCATTTCTGCTTTTGTGTATGTTGAAAATTTCCCAAAAGAAAAAAATATGCTTCCTGGACGTAGCTGTGTCCTAGCTGAGACCTGAGTTCCCACGGGAAAGGGTGGCAAGAGGCAGTGTGGCCTGAGGGAATAGCACTTAGTGTACTAAAGGTTACACTGAAACTTTGCTCCTGTCAGACTTGGCTGTGCCAGTGAGCACCATTAATGCCTTCCCAACTTCATCAAAGCGGTTATTTCAGTGTAACTAACTCAAAGGATATCAAAGTTATATTTTGATACATGTTACAAGGACTAAAGGTTATACTGTTGGGGGCAGCAGTAGCCAGAATTCCAGGAAGGAATTTGGAGAACATAGGAATTTGATGACTGAGTGAGTGAATATATCAGCTAGAAATGTATGAGACACAAAGAAACTTGAAGAGTCCACACAGCTTGAGGATAATGGTGGTTAAGCAGGGCTTACATTTGTTGGGTGTACTGTGATGTGCTGGGTATAGTCCAGGCCCATGACTTGGCCATTCTGTTAATATGAAGTTTTAAAGAGAAATGCTGAATGGAAACCTGCATAGTAAATAATGCTGCATGGAGTACCTGGAAATTCAGATGGTCTTAAAGCATCAGCTTTAATGAATGAATGAGGAAAGCTATCTGATTAAAACTCTGTTCCCTCAGCATGTGTGAACTGTCAAGTTGTGGGGATTATTCCTGTTTTCCATAATACTTATGTTGATTTTTCAGGTGAAGCACTTGAGGAAGAACTGGATTCCATGGCAAAACATGAATCCAGGGAAGACAGAATTTTCCAGAAGTTTAAAACTCAGATAGCCCTTGAACCAGAACAGGTAAAATAGAACTCATACCTCCTCATTGTATTCTTTTCAAGTCATGTTTTACGAATATAGTAACTGAGAAGTAACTCTTAACAGTAAGCACGGTCTGTTCCTCAGGAGTCTATAAAAGCAGACTTTTGTTATCTTGTTATAGAAGTTCTTCACACAGATATGCCATATAGAAAGGGGTTTTGGCAGTACCACTCCATTTAATAGTTATTGAAAGATTAAAGGTTATACTGTTAATCATATACGATTCACTTTCTAAAGAGAGCATCAGGAATGAGAGATAAATGAGATGTTGTCTAAGATACATGGTGTTTAGGCACCATTGGCAAATATATATACATATACACACACATACACACACAATTTTTTTTTCCGCCTTCCCATTTTCCAATGGGTACTTTCGGCTTGTAAAACCGAAACAACATGTTAACACAACATTATTTCCATAAACTTCCCTCACCATAAACATAAATCACTAAAGAAAACTCAGCTAAATTCCCATAAACCAGTCACTGGATCAAATAAATATCCAGGTGTTTATGGGAAGAATAGATCTAGGTCCTAAACACTAAGAAGGTGGTTTTTAGCAATGTGTATACTTTTAACAAAATACAGGAAAACCACTCAGTTGTTGCAAGAAGATTATTACGATGAAATTTACCTATGTTTGTGATTTTTATCCAGAAACCATGTTTCACTTGGGATTTGTCCCTTTTAAAAATTTTAACTGAGGTTCTTGTATGAAGGTAGACACGGACTCTGGACAGCATTTTGGATATAGAACCTGGTAATGGGGAAGAACAGGCTTATTAGTGGTTTCACAATACGAGGGTTCTTCAGAAAGCTTGTGGAAAAATAAAATCGAAAGATAACACAATCTTTCCATCAACTTTTTGAAGTATCCTCATAAATTCCCAGGATTACGATGATTGATAATATATTAGGTAGTAAAAGCATCATCTAGGAAATACAATTTTGATGTCCTCTGAGTCAGATAACCTGAAATAATCACCTTCAAGAAGTTGAGAAGGCATCAACGGTGCACACTGGCACAGACAGCTCTGATGGGGGAACTGTCAGCACTCCATCGAGCGTAGGGGCATGTATGGAGTTTCTCCACATGGTCATAAGACAACATGTTACGACGGGAAACTTTTAGGTAAGGTGTTGATGATTTGAATATGATCTTTGTTGACTTTAGATTCTCAGATATGGCAGAGGTATTGCCCCCATCTGGATTTCTGGTGAAAATATCCCTCAAGAAAAGGATATTCCAGATTGCCCTTGTGGTGCCAAGAGAATATTTGAATTCCAGGTATGACCTTAAATAAAGACTATTTTAGTGTTTAACCTTGATTTATGTCTTTAAACATTAAAATACTTCAACAAAGTAATATGTGCGCAGTGGTCAATATGATAGTATGGAAGGTGCCCTATAATGAAAATCAGCAGTTTTCTGCCCCACCCCAGGGCTCATTCTGATAGTTGTCTGTCTCTATATAACTTGCTCTTTCTGATATTTGTCAGTTTCCTATTTTTCAGACATTATCTGCTTACTGACTTCTGTGATGATGATGAAATGTAGTCACACCATCCAGACCCTCCTCCACCTTCCAGTGTGATTGATTGATTATGTCATTATTTTTAGTGCCTCGATTGTTACTTTTGTAAATAATATACCTTATTCTCTTGTTCCATTAATTAAGGTCTTTCCATCCTTTGTGAAAGGAGTATTTTAGAGCCCTTACTATTTAATCTTGATCTCTGGATTTGTTAGAACGAATTGATGTAATAAGCATCAAGAGAAATGTTTTCTCCATTGGATAGCATCAAAATCCATTTGGGTAGGGTAGAAATACTCTTCAACTAACCTTACAAAGCCGTGGGTAATATTTGTTTCTTTGAATAAAAAAGGAATTATGGGGACTGAATCCAAAACTCTGCTTGGTTCTTAGTGCCAAAGCTCTTGATGCCCATGATGAGGTACCAAGATTTATGCGAAGGAATTTCATATTGTGGTGGCTATTCTGCCTTCTCACTCTTTGGGATTAGACTACTTAGAAGATCCCTCTCTAGTCTATACAAATAAATCAACAGATTTCCTTTTTGTATGCATAACTACTAGTGTTTCTTGAGCCACAGTAACAACAAAATCTGCTATTCAGATTTTAAATGATACAAACTAAGCCACTACTAAACTTCTTTGTCAAATGGAAAAGAGACCCCGATAAAGTAGAGAGAGGCTTTGAAATTGCAAAATACAGTTGGCCCTTTATATCCATGGGTTCCATATTCGTGGGTTCAGCCAACTGTGGATTGAAAATATCCAGAAAAATAAAACCGCGTCTGTACTGAACATGTACAGACTTTTTTCCTTACTGTTATTCCCTAAACAATACAGTATAACAACTATCTACATAGCATTTACAGTGTATTAGGCATTATAAGTAATCTAGAGATGATTTAAAGTATATGGGAGGATGTACATAGGTTATATGCAAATACTATGCCCTTTTATATCAGGAACTTGAACATCTGCAGATTTTGGTGTCTGAAGCCAATCCTCCATGGATACTGAGGGACGACTATATTTTTAGATTGTTAAATATGTTAGTTACGTAATGTCTATAATCCTGCTGGGTAGTGTGGAGATTGAAAGACCAGGATTCCTATAATCACCCTGGCCAAGAAGGTCTCTTAAAAGCAGATGGTGCTCCCTGCCTTAAAGCAGCATTCTAACTGTGTTGCCCTCTTCTCAGGTCATGCCTCAGCTGCTGAACTACCTAAAGGCTGACAGACTGGGCAGAAGTGTTGACTGGGGTGTCCTGGCTGTCTTCACCTGTGCTGAAAGCTGTAGCTTGGGCACTGGCTATACAGAGGAATTTGTATGGAAGCAGGATGTAACAGATACATCTTAAAGACATTAAAGCCTTAAAAACATTACTAATTTCTCATACCTTGCTCTTCCACTTCTAGTACTTTATCCTAAGGAAATAACTGTACCAGAGATAGAAGTACAAAGATGTTGCTTGAGGGTTAGGATAAATCTAGGAATTGCACACCAGCTGCCAATTTGTAAGAAATATAGAGAACAGAGGAACACGCTGAACTATACCAAGAGCTTCAGTTAGCAAGACCCAGACTATAAGAAGCTCTACAAGCCAAAACGCCTGTAAACTGGAAGGAAAAAAGGGGTGGGGGAGGCTTACATATTAAAACAGGCGTAAAAACACCAATTATTTTTCAGTGGAAGACTAACCTTTGTTAGTGTTTAGGTCATTATTATGGAGTCAGAATAATAGTTCCTTTTTGGGGGGACATGGGGGTGTGGCTGCTGGGACAGCAAGTGACACTCTTTCTTCACTTGGGTGGTGGCTGCAAGGGTGTCTGCCTCTGGTTAACACATTATGCTGTGCATTTGCTTTGTTAGGTTTCCTTAAGTTAAAGAAAATATTTTTATACAGGTATGCATATAAAAGTCCTAGACACTGAGATTAAAAAAAAGAAATATTAGAAAAGATAAATCACTATTTATAGCTGACTACATGCCTAGAACTTTCAATACAATCAACTAAAGAACCAACAGCAGTAATAAGGGTTCAGTAAAATGATTAGGAATATACATCAACAGCAATTTCATTATGAAAAAATTCCATTGACAAAACAGTAAGCCATAATATACTTAGGAATTAAGGAATTAATTTTTATGAAATGTAAAAGTCCTGTATGAAAAAAATTGTAAAACTTTACTGAGGAACTTAAGTAAAGATCTACATACATGGAGAGAGACTTCTATCCTCTACAGAAGTAGTTAATATTAGAATGTCATCTTCCCAATCAATCCATACATTACTGGCACCACTAATGATTGGGAAATGCAAGAAAAGGGCACTTCATACACTTTTCTCTTTGGACTGTAATCTGGAACTGACCTATCAAAACACAGAATGTATAAATAGTCTTTAATACAGCAATTCCTTGTCTAGGAAAGTTTACTACAGAAATATCTGTCCACAAAAACACAAATGTTCCCTGCAGCACTGTCTGTAAAAGCAAATACTGGAGGTTATGTAAATTCCCGTAATTAAGGGAATGGTTCAAAAAATGAAGGTACGTAAGAGTTCCTTAGATTCCATATCATGGAAATACATTTATGATACACTGAAAAGAAAGCTACAAAATGGAATATATGCTTTAGCATTTTTTCCCAAAAATGAGACCAAAAGCACCAACAAAGGATAGAAACAGGCAGAAGGGAGAGGAAGGACCTCCCCCTTCTGATTACATACTTCTGAGCTGTGTGAAACTGTACTTTTACAAATTAAAAACAAAACAAAAATGAAACCCAAGAACTTACAAATGTCCACCTGAAATTCCATGAGAAAAACAACACCAAAAATGTTACACCAGAGAACTGGCAGACTGTGGACAGGGCACCAGTGTCTACACCTGAGGGACTCACTCAGAGACCTTTTTTGCCATTTACCAGCTATGTAACCTGGGGCAAGTCCCTCTACTAGGGCCTAAATCCCCTCATCTCTAAAACAGGAATGAAACCTAACTGCTGCTCTGTGAGGGTTCCAGGCACAGTATGCAAAGTACCTACGAAACAGGAGGTGCTCAATATATGGAAGGCAATAAATACATGTTTCTTGAACAACTGTAAGTTCTCAGGTACTTCATCCGTCTTCATTGCAACATACAATGAAATGTTGACTGAAACAAAAAATAAACACCAAAATGGTTTCTTTCAAGCATTATATCTAAAATACAACTTTTTAAAAAACAGTATAATCACATGACTCTTACAGGGTATCATTTATAACAACAATCGAACACTTTTATAAACTGTATTTATTGTACAGAATTCTCCGAAGAAAGAAAAATATGTACAGCCATTCGTTTTCATTAATACATCTATTCTGTCCTGCAATACTGGAAAGGTGGAATGTGTCTGGCACAAAAATAACCCCTAGGAGTTACAAATTAGAAAAACAACTTTTTAAAAAGATTTTTACTTTTCTGGTAGAAATATAAAAACTGCGGTTTATGGGGGAAGAAATTAAAATAAAAAGCCCAATCAACTGTAGAGGTGACTTTAACACTTAAAGTTTTGTCCCTTATACCAACCTCTCAACAACAGTGTTTAAAATCTAAATATAAATAAATGGGCAGTGCTGCCCAAATAGCAGCACAGTACGAGGAACTCACAGTAATGCTGCGCGGTGTTCTCAGTGCAGAAACAACACCCCTTCCTGGCACCCCACAGCTGACATACAGAAGAACATCACCTGGTGCTGCAACCTGCAACTGAATGTCCATCTTCTCACAACACCACCATTTAAAGGTACGAAAACTGATTTGTTTAAAAAACCAATTGGGTGGGGGAGGCAGGAGTGCATGACAGCCATTACGTCGTCTTCCTGAATCCCTTTAGAATAGGGTAGATGTTTTCAAAGGCTTCGTAAATTTCTGCTCTGACTTTAGCACCTACGAAGACAAGTTGGAGTAGAGCTGAGAGCCTGAAATGTCATTGCTTAACATATTAAGAAGGTAAAATTATTACCTGAAAACAAAGCTGCAAGCACGATTCTCTCTGTACCCATTTAAGATGCAGGCTTTAAAACATGAATGGTGGAATCCCTTGTCACAATCCCAATTTTGTTTTTGAAAAAGTATTTTCTTAAAATGATTTTTTTAATTACAAAAGCAGTGCATCTGGTGACTCCAGACTCCCACTCTACAGCTCATCCCTTGTGAAGACTGAATCGTATATTCTCCCAACTGCTGCTTTCAACTAAGCTCTCATGAATCTTCCTTTGCTGACTCACAATGACACTGCTGATGAATCTCAAAGTTCAGAGGACTAATTCCAACTGAAAACACCCTCTCTCTTTCAATGCCATGCTTGCCCTCCTCCCTGCCTACTGTAAACGCAGTCATGCTCTGGCGGAAGGACCAGTAGGGCTGATGTAAGGGCCGTGGTCGGATTTCCTTGTTCTCACTCTTTCCCTCTAGTGGGTGAGTTTCTCACCAGAGTGTTCAGGTGAGAAGAAAAGAAAAAAAGGGCAAAGGCCTTTTTACAAGTTGCTGGCCAACTAGCCCAACACTGAAATTTCTTTTCAACACTGAGAAAATGCCATCATTGGAACTTTTTCGAACTCTCAGATGCTACTTCCTGTTTCAACTTACCTGTTAATACAACTTTTCCAGAAACAAAAATAAGGAGAACAATTCTGGGTTTGATCATTCTGTAGATTAAACCAGGAAATAACTCTGGCTCATAACTAGAAGGAAAATGGCAAAAGTAGTTTAGAAATTAAGAGCTTCCCATGCTTTCAGATAAAATGAGGATTTACACAAGGAAAAATACTGAGTAAACCACCAAACTAATCAGTAGATAAAGCACAGTTCTTCCAGCAAGTGAGGCTGACTTATCATCAACGCTTCATGACCAATTAATAATGGCATTTGTCCTCCTATCACTTTACCTTAATTCCATTGAATCTGGATTTTCTGACATAAGAACAAGAGCTTGGTATTTGTTACACAGTCTCTGATCCTTACCAACATTCATTCTGGACAAGTTTAAGTATACTAACTTACAAGATCCTAATAATCATTTATTTCTAAAGTCTAATAGTGATAGTTTGCCTTTTAATCACATCTCACCTCCCTAAATTGAAATATCCTCCATCTGGCAATTTTGGTCAGTTAATTTAACCAAAGCAGTACACCCGATACTAGCTTGAGAATCATCCTATTCCTAATTAAGTTGTCTGGCTGAATCGACTACGGGTGCATATTATTACAATCCTAGTAATCTCTATTTTGTCAGAGAGACTGAAAGC
Source organism: Cynocephalus volans (assembly GCF_027409185.1). Taxonomy (NCBI): domain Eukaryota; kingdom Metazoa; phylum Chordata; class Mammalia; order Dermoptera; family Cynocephalidae; genus Cynocephalus; species Cynocephalus volans. The sequence continues at coordinate 166,957,062 of NC_084464.1, read as the reverse complement.
AGTCAGAATCTCTCTCCCTACATCCGTGTTTGACCTAGGGGAAAAAACTCAGGTTTCTCTGAGGAAGAGTGGGATGGGTGAAAAGTAAAACAAGAGGGTGCCAGGTGTAAAAGTGTCACAGGCAAAGGCCCTGGGGCAAGAGGGGCAAGGAGTGCTGGCGTGGCTGCGAGCAAGAGCAAGAGTAGACGGTGAGACGAGGTGCAAGGTGGGCAGGGCCACCTGCCTCGTGAGTCTTCAACAGCAAGTAGCAGGGAAGACAAGTGGAAAGAGTGTTCCTTTCACTCAACCTCACACGCTGCTGGTGGAGCTGATACACGCTGACTGAAAGAGAAGTCTTTCAAACTGGGGAAGACTGATGTAAGAGGTCGTGGAGTCAATTCATACAGAAGTGAAATCAAATTCATTCCAGTAAAGGGGAGTTTTGGGTGTCACCAAGTGACATGGGAAGTAGGTGGCTGGTGAGGATAATTGGTATTACTGAGGGAAGACATCAGGAAGAAACTTCAATAACACAGGCAACTATAACCACAACATTTGTTCTTATATACTGAATATTCTAAATGTTTTTTCCTAAACCATAAGCAGATTCTAAAATGGTTGCCAAAAGCAATCACAATACATTCCAGACTTTACCTGCTAAACTGCTGGTGGGTGAGCACAAGGCCTTCTAACCTTATGGGGAACTTCACGTCACAGCTCCCCACCATGTTCTGAATCTTGAAGTCCAAGAACTTAGCTGGAAAACCCAACTTCTGCACAACTCTGGCATACTTTCTGGCTGCTAGTCTGGACTGTTCTTCACTAGGGAAAGGAAAAAAGTGAATTATTTATATTCAGAGCCAGCAAAAATATTCAGATGCATAATTTATAAGAAGTCTAAATTAGGAAACTAATAATGTGTACTGGCCACCCCCCTTCCAATAGGAGAAAAGATCGACAGACATTAACAATTTTATTATACTTATTCCAGTGTCCTTGACAGAAAACTGCAGGCCTACCAAAATGATCACCCTTCCAACTCACCAAATTACTGATAGCCCTAGATTTTACGGGTGTGAAGGGTGATATCCTCATCACCATCACTATTATTATATTTTAGCCCACAAATTTCTACTGAGATTAAAAACTAACAAGCTTCATTTTGATAGGAAAATATTGATGAGATTTATTATTAAAGTGCATACACTGATTTTATTCTCTTTCATATCAAGTCTCCCTTTATCCATTCTTAAGACATCATTTGTGAGATAAAACTCTGACTTAGCAACTTAGTTTAAGAGGAGAATGGAAACAGTAATGACATAAACAAAAGACTCAAGTGCAGGGATCAAGGACAAAAATTAATCACACAAACATGTAGTCCTTTTTTTTTTCAAGAAAATTTATTCGTGATTTCTTATCTTGATAAACAACAACATATACTATATTCAGCCTGCACATGCTGTGGGACAAAGAGGGCTAAATGCAGCATGAAAAGCCTGTATGAAAGCCTATCTTGGGAAGATACAGAAACAGAAACAGAAACATCTGGCATCCATTGATAAATCAAGAGCGTCTGATGCTGCATCCAGGGGAAAACAAGCAAATAAAAAGGCTCCTAAATGAAGAGTTACTACTGCATGTTTGGGCCAAAGAGGAGCGAAAGCCAAAGACAGATCCATGTCCTGCCTTCTGAAAAAACTGGAGACCAGGAGCCACAATGTCCAAATCACTGGCCTTCTGATATAGGTTGAATTGTATCTCCCAAATTTTCATGTATTGGAAACTTGACCCCCACTGTAACAGTGTTAAGAGTGTGGGAAATCCTGTTATGGTAATTGAGAGCACGGACCTCGAAGAGGTGATTAGATTGTGAGGACTGTGCCCTAGTGAATGGATTAATCCACTGATGGTTTAATGGTGGTCATGGGCGTGGTTCTGATGGCTTTAAAAGGAGAGTGAGAAAGGAAGTGAGTCACTCTCTGCTTCTGCCATATCTGCCATGTGATACCCTACGGCGCTGTAGAGCCACCACGACCAAGGCCCTTACCAGATGTGTTCCCTGGACTTGGGACTTCTCAGCCTCCAAAACTGTAAGAAATAAACTCTATTTCTTTATAAATTACCCAGTTTCAGCTATTTCTGTTACAAGCAACAGAAACATACTACTTTCCTTTCCTTAAAAGACTATTTCAAAGTTCAGAATAAGCAAAAACATCCACAGACCATAATGTGTGTTGACACCTCCAAGTGCAATTTAATCATGTTTTATTTTAAAAGTTTTAGTTCATTTGTTCAAGCTTTATGAAACTAATGTTACTAATTTCTCCTTAGTTCTTCATTTCTACCAAGTATGTGGACTTTGTTAAACAGCACCACTCCAAACAAATGTAGGATATAGGCAATGACACTGTATAACATGGGTACATTCCTTAAGAACCACATAACTCAAACACTCCAAATTACAACTAGTCCCATGAGGACAGCAGGTATCTGTGGCCAACATATGTGTGCTGTCACACTGCCAGAGCCAACACAGTTTACTATGCCCCCACAGCATCATTGAAATTTTGTGATTCTTGTGCCAGCCCGTGGCTCACTTGGGTGCTGATAACAACAAGGCCACGGGTTCGGATGCTATACAGGGATGGCCAGTTAGCTCACTGAGTGAGCATGGTGCTGATAACACCAAGTCAAGGGCTAAGATCCCCTTACCGGTCATCTTTTAAAAAAAAGAAAGAAAGAAACTGTGTAATTCTTGATCTATTTTTTTTTTCACTTGGGGATGAATTTGTGTTATACATAAAATTTTTTACAGAAAGGGATCTTTGTTACTAGTTTTGATGTTGTATTATTGTCAAACACAGATAAAATGCAACTGAATTCTATGGATAAATAAGCATTGTAACATATGTCCAAAACTCATATCTGATGTTAAAATAAAATCAATGCTGTCTAAAGTGGTCAGAATCAACCATTTTAATAAGAAAACAACAATGACATGTTAAAATGCTAGCCTAATAACCTAGAAACCATGAGATAACACAAGCCATAGATCAGAATGAATTCCTTAAGGCTACCTCTTGGCTCCAGTGCACACCATTTTCCCAGAACTGAAAATCAGTGCTGTGGTTCGTGGCTCTCTTATTCTCATGATTACAGCAGCAAACCGCTAAAATGGTCAGGAAAAAATCATTAGTGAGGTCACAACAAACTAGACAACGTCAAAGAACATCACAACTAGTGGGAAGGACCTGGGACATATAGTTATAAAATATTTGTCCTGTATGCCTGTATAGGTTTTGCTTACATTGCACGTAACAAGTATTCCTTTGCGTAGGAAACAGAATTAACCAGTTGTGACTACTGAATAAAGTATACCAAGATCTGTGTATTTTTCACATTATGCATTCTACCAAGGGAATATAAGTAATGTTTGCAAAATGTGCTTCTTTAATTACATTCTTAATAAGTACCAGTGCCTCCATTTCTACCTCATATTTGCTGCTGATCATAACTAACTTCTCTAACTATAACTTTTCTGCTTTTTTAATATGAATTTTTAGTCAAATAAACTGATGAGCCTTTTCCTCCAGGGCAATTAATAAACCAGATTACATGCATATTAATATGTAATGAAGTGTAATCCTTTTTCCAATTTGCATTTGAAAACAATATTAATGTAGTACACACTTACATAGATGCAAAACAAGAAAAAGATCAATTTTTTTCTTTTATTTTCTGCTTCTTAATGTTTTAAACATGTTGGCTCTTTGGGAAACTTTTCCTTGCTAAAATTATAACTCGGGGAAATGGGTTGAATTAATGATCTCAGTTACTAGATTACATAATAAAAAGCAAAGCATTACTTTTAAGTAACTCAGAAACTTTAGTTTATAATTACACAAGAAAAAATCCATATATTTCTAATCAAGATGACTCTGACAAATTAGATTGATTTAACAATTTTAGTTAATAAACTGTTCTATGTCTTCTCTGTGATTTTATCACCATGTAAAAATGCTATCATTATATTTATTCTACACAAATCCCAGGAAAAGACTAATTATTTTGAATTTACTAAATTTCTATTTTTATTGGGCAGAAAATTAATATCACTTGACTAAAAATTATGAAATTATATATTCAACTAAATAAAATTATGATAGATGAGAGATTAATACTAATAATGCTACATGTCATACATTCTCACTGTAAGTGGTTACATAGACCCTCGGTTACCTTTGTGAACTTAGATGCTACATGTCATACATTCAGTACCAAATCAAAAAATTTAGATATCAGTAATAGTAGTTTGTAAACAGGTTTTATGGTTGATCGGAGCTTTTCTTTGTTTTTTTTGTTTGTTTGTTTGTTTTTGTGACCGGCCGCACCGCGCTCAGCCAGTGAGCACACTGGCCATCCCTATATAGGATCCGAACCCGCGGCGAGAGCGCCACTGCGCTCCCAAGCGCTGTACTCTCCCGAGTGCGCCACGGGGCCAGCCTGGAGCTTTTCTTTGTTAAAAGACCAATGCTAAAATATAGTCCAAGTTTCCAAAAAGAGCTTTATTTTCCTTGACCTAAAGTCTTAGTCCTAGCCCTAATGACAAGATGATCTATACCTCAGAATCCCCATGAATTCTCACTGTATGAGAATTGGCCTGTCTCCCCCTCTAACAGTCTCAACCCATTACACTCTGACACTGTCAAGTACCATCAAACTAACATCCTGTATAGTCATATGCCCAATAGATATAAGCTACATTTATGAAAAACACATCACTGCACACACAGGCAGCAGACAGTGCAATGAGACATCAAGAGAAGTCAGCCTCAAAACTGCCCAGGATAAAACGTTTCAACTGTTCTTAACAAAAATACTATTTTCAGGCATCAGGATACAGACGTACTGATTCCTTCCCCAGTTTACATGTAGTACTCAGAATCCTCTAACTGGGTATCAATTCTGCCTGGAGATCGACCCCAAGTCTCACTAAAAGGCCTCCAAGAAGGCAACGACTCCTGAAAACACAGCTTCCTCCCAACACCTCTGAATCAAGACCCAGGACTGTACAGACTTAAGTTTCATGGTTTAATGCCTCTTCTTTCTCTCACTTCTTCCCCTTAATATTAACTCTTTTCGCTGTTTGCTCTACCACTCAGTTTATTATCCAGCTTTTCCAAGCACTGTAAACAAAACTTCAGGTAACTTATAAAAAGGATACAAAAACATGGATTTCAATGGTTTGTATACGAATTTCTACTCTGGCTATCATTTCCTGAACTAGAATACGTGATCTGGACTATGGCTCGAAAAAAGCAAATGAAAGAACTCAAGCTTTAGACAAATCTCATAAATTCACTGGCTAAGAAAGAAAGTCCCAGGTAACAGAACTGTCCACAACTATTCAATGATCAGCCAAGAGTTAATTCACCTGCATAAATATTTCAGAGTGAGAAAAAAAAAAAGCATAAAAGTCAATTAATCAATTGAGAAAAAAAACTTGGTTAGCTAAAAGTGACCAAGCTGATTCTTGGGAATTATTCTCCTGTTTTTTTAAAACTAAAAAAATGAACATGAAGTAGGTTCCACATATTTCTTATGATTCTGAAAATTGTTTTGCTCTTTTCTCCTTCCACCAATGTCTAATATCCAGGTACTTAAACGCTGTTACACAGCCATGTTCCAAGATGACATTCAGCTAATGAAATTATGAGAGACCTCATGGTCAACCTGGACTGGGAGTTTAACCAAAAGGAGGGAACTGAGATACAGTGCTAAAGGAAATGGTGCTAACCTGGCACAACTAAGACAGAGGCACTAACACAGACACTGACAGACATTACACAGAGACAGCTGCCACACACACGCATAGGTAAGTTCTCAAGGTTTCTGGAGAATCCATAAATAACTGCAATTGTGTTCTCTGATAACCCACCTAGCCGCCCAGGGGCACAATAGCCTAATTGTCCTCTTTGCAAGCTACCAGCTATCAGCAGCTTCCCCTGGAAGGAATGAAAGCCAAAGATTGTACTTTAAGAACTGTCCCAAGTTTTTCCTTGTGCCCACTCTTTTTCTTATATAAAATTTATTTTTCCTTTGTTAGATGAAATAAATTTAATATTGGGCTCCCTCATATAAAAGTTTACATGTGTTTGAGTGGTTCTTTGGTAGATGCCTCACGTTGGGAGAGCTGTCTTCTGCAGGATCGACTCTTCAACCTGATCATCTCCTTCCAGACTCAGATACCTCAATTCTGTCTGGGCCTCTGAGAATGTCCACTCACTTTTTAATGTAAATGTTCACTATTTTTTAGAAAATATCTTTTCTACGGGTGCAAGCACAAAAGCCTTTAACATGTACTCAGGCTGCTAACTTAAAGTGAGAAATCTTGTGGTGTTCCCCCATCCCCCAATCTTTTAATTATAAAAAAAATTTAAAAGTTATACAAAGACACAAAAATATAATAAACCACCTAGTACTTATTATCCATCTTTAACAATTATTAATTCTTGGCAAATCTTGTTTCATCCAAGTGCCCCCATCCCAATTCTCCCACAGGACGATTCTGAAGTAATTCCAGACATCATGTCATTCTATCTCTATACAGTTTCCAAAACAAAAATAGGATCACAGTACATATTGTGTTCTCCAATTTCATGTGCATCCCATCACAATGACTATATAAACTTAGTTTATCCTGTGGACTGCTGTACTTCTAGGACTGTTACGTTGTAGATACTCAGTAAAATATGAATTGAATGAGCGAACTTCTTCTAGTCACTAAACACCAAAGATAAAAAACAATACACATTTTACTTTTTAGATCTTCATTTGGTTGTTGTCAAGAAACTTAAGCAAAATATAATACAAACTTTTTGATCTAGGGAATTTTAGAAGTAAATTCCTGTGTTATTAAATAGTTTAAAATACATTAAAATAGCTCTAACCTTGGGATTATATTCAGCATTTCGCGCACGAAGTGCAATGGTCTTTAGGTCAAGTTTACAACCAAGATTCACCGTGGATACAATGTTTCTGCAAGGAATTTGAAAAGAAAACATGGTTATTTAAATTATTTAACTTTTACAAGATGAGGTGTTAGATGATTATCTAGAATCTGATTCTTTCACTGGGCTTTAGTTTTAAAAAATTGCTGATTAACAAGTATTACACACCATGCTAACTATTTTACATAGATTATCTCACTTAATACTTACAATGCACTATTCTTATATCCCATGTTCAGACAAAGAAGCTGAGGTTTAAGGTTTATGTAACTTGCTCAGGATGCACATGGCTCCTAAGTGGTAAAGCAAAGATTTGAGTCTGTCTGTCCCCAGAGCCATGCCCTTGGCCTTCATTTAAATCAACTCAATTATCATCCATGAGCTCTGAAATACCACTACCACCCCACTCTGAAAAGCCACTATTTATAATGAATACAAGCAAGCATGGATTTTCCTAGTTCTCTCAAAATAAGCATCTTTTGGAAGAATAAGAATTCAGTATCTTTGGCAAAGTAAAAAAACCCTGCTTTTCTTCTAATCTCAGTAAATCAGAATAAATAGATATCATCAGCAGCCATCTTGGTCCAATGGACCCTTTTCATTTTTTACTATTCCTAAAACCATATTATGAGTAACTTATAAAGAATAAATAAATAAACAAATAATAAAGATATAGTAAAAAACAACTTTATTAGGAAAGAGAGCACAGCCACGGTCCTAGGCAGGAGCCAGAGGCAGCATCCCCTGCCCAGAAGCAGGCAAGGTGCATGCTGGAAACACTACTTCCATGCAGGTGGCCCATGACAGCCACAGCTGCTGCAAAAGTGGCTCAATGCCACTGCAGTAGCCACAGCTGCCATGCAGGCAGCCTGCCAGACACCTGACTGCACTGACACAAGGAGAGTCACCAGCAGAGACCAGAACAAGATGATGACTTCTCTCTCCTGAAAGCCCACTCCATAGAAACAGAAGAAACGACTGCTCTACCAGATAATTAGACATCAACGTACAGATACTAGAAATACAAAAACCCAAGAAAATGTGACACCACCAAAAGAATATACTAATTCGCAAATACTAGACCTTGTAGAGCAGAAAAGCCTTGAAATGACTGAAAAGGAATTCCAAGCAACAATTTTAAGCAAACTCACTGAGATACAAAAAGACTCAGACAACATAATGAAATGAGAAAAAATATCTAGGATATGAAGGACGAAATTTACAGAGGTTAAGACATTAAAAAGAATGTATCAGAATTCATGGAACTGAAAGATTCACTCAACAAAATAAAAAACACAACTGAGAGCCTTAAGCAGCAGGCTAGAACAAGCAGAAGAAAGATTTTCTGGTCTTGAAGATAGCCTTTTCGAAATAACCCAGGCAGACAAAAAAGAAAAAGAAAAAAGAACTTAAAAAACTGAAGAAAATCTAAGAGCCAGTAGACAACCTTAAGCACACAAACATTCAAATCATGGATGTTCCAGGAGGGGAAGAGAAAAGAAATGGCACGGGCCAGCCCGTGGCTCACTCAGGAGAGTGTGGTGCTGATAACAGCAAGGCCACGGGTTTGGATCCCTATATAGGGATGGCTGGTTAGCTCACTTGGGAGAGTGTGGTGCTGACAACACCAAGTCAAGGGTTAAGATCCCCTTACCAGTCACCTTTAAAAAAAAAAAAAAGAAAAAGAAAAGAAAAGAAATGGCATGGAAAAGAAATAATATTATTTAATATTAAATGATATTATTATTAATAATATTTATATTACTTAATATTATTTAAATACAGTATTCAAAGAAATAATAACAGAAAACTTCCCAGGTATAGGGAGAGACACAGACGTTCAGATCCTGGAAGCTCAAAGATGTTGAAAATGATTCAACCCAAAAAGATCCTCTCTGAGACACATTATAGTCAAACTGGCAAAGCTCAAAGACAAAGAGAGAATCTTAAAAGGAGCAAGAGTAAAGTATCAAGTCACCTGTAAGGGAGCCCCTACCAGACTATCAGCAGACTTCTCAACAGAAACTCTATAGGCCACAAAAAAATGGGATGATATATTCAAAATACTAAAAGAAAAAAACTGCCAGCCAAGAGTACTATACCCAACAAGGCTATCCTTCAGAACTGAGGGAGAAATAGCATATTTTTCAGACAAACAAAAACTGCAGGAGTTCACCACCACACAACCAGCCCTGCAAGAAATCCTCAAGGGAGTCCTACATCAGGAATCTGAAAAACAATAATCCCTCATCTTACTTGCTATGGTTCTGATCAAACTGTCTGTTTTTTCATAATTCAGTCCTGGTAGGTGGTTTCCAGGAATTTATTCATTTCATCGAGATGATCTAATTTGTTGACCAACAATTATTCATAATATTCTCTTGTGACCCTTTTGATTTCTGTAAATTTGGTTGTAATGACCCCTTTTTCATATCTGATTTTGGTTATTTGAGTCTTCTTTTTTCTTAGTACATGTAGGTAAAGGTTTGTCAATTTTGTGGATCTCATCAAAGTACCAACTTTCAGTTTCATTGATTTTTCTCTATTTTTTTTCCTATTTTCTATTTCTTTTATCTATGCTCTAATTTTTATTGTTTACTTCCTTTGCTATGTGTGGGCTTAGTTTGCTCTTCATTTCCAGTTTCTTAAGGTGCAAAGGTGATTGTTAATTTGAGATCTTTCTTTTTTATTAATGTACGCATTTACATTAAATAAATTTCCCTTTTAGCAAAAATAATAAATAAATGAATAAATAAAATGGTAGTGAATGCCACAGAGACTTTATATGTAAAATACATTTATCCATTTTGACTGTTGAGAATCTTTATTATATTCAAATTCCTAGATTCTGTTTTAATATACCATACTTGCTGATCTTTCCTCTTTAATAAAGAACAATGAACATAAAATATTTTTTTAAAAATTAATTTATAAAACTTTATTAGAAATTCCAATAAAAATGTAAGCATAGCAACCCAAATTTGTACTCTATACTTTTCTGGTTTTGGAAGTATACACACTTGAAATGGGCAATGCTTTTTAAATGCTATTAACTGCCCATCAACTGTTATACACGGACCTGGAGCACCATCCTGAGAATACTGATTCCAGATGTACAACATATACCCAGTAGGCTCTAGCTCACTACTGCTTCTGCTGTTTTTTCTTGTACTGTCAAAATGCAGTACTTTTGAAAACTTGATGGCTTATAATTTGCTTGAAAAGAGGATGGCAGTCCTTTGACACACAATCATAAAGCCTGTGAGGTTGATCAACCCAATGAAGGTTTTCATTTCTACATCATCTGTTTCCTTCCAAACACCTTTGTATACATACCTGCCTTGAGCATTTGTCCACTTATGAACTGTATTAAGTAAATTTTGTTGCATCTATCACAAACCTAGTCACATAATTGTTAAATGTATTCTTACATATTTTTATTTATTAAATATTTACCTTAATTCTTCGTAAACCTACAAGATTTAGAGGCCACTGAATTCCCACCCAGTAGGGCTCTTAGTGGATAGTGGAAACTCAGGAATGTGGCTGACTAGATGCTTTGTGGAATATCAGAAAGACTAAGGCACTGGCAAGAAACAAACACCCAACCCAAACTGGTTATAACTTATGATTTAAACCCGAAGTGCAAACTTAAATGTCCATGGGAGTAAGACAAACATACAAGACAACTGGGAGTGGTATAGACAAAGGTGAACTAACAAAAGCTTATTGCTCCATAATCATTAAAATTAAAATTAAAATTATTTTGTTTTTACAATTGTTTGGGGGAGAGGGATCAAACAAAACAGTGGAAGGAAGATTTAGGTCTTTGAATAACAATCAGGATTCGTGATTACACACTACTTAGTTCCAAAAGCGATCAAAGATGGCTTATAAATGACAACCATACATGTAACGAACGAGATGATTAAGTACAAATAGGAAATACCAGACCTAAAGGGAGTAGGAAAGAGGGGGACAACTGTATGAGAAAACTGAGGTGATATAGTGATTGTAAATAACCCTTTAATTTGTCCATAAGCTTCCTAAAAGTAAAAGCTATATACACTTCCTATTGACTGATACCTGGAAATATTTGCCTGTTTTCCAGCAGAAGAAATTTTTTCCTGCCCCTGTACCCCACACATATAGGACCCACTTCATTTAGACAGAAAAACCCATTTAGGACAAGAACAGCCATCCTCATCTGTGGAAGGACAGATATCTTGAAAGATTTATCTGCAGCCCCCACAGTAAAAAAGAAAAAGATTACTTGAACTATACTGACACTGTGACTAAGGAACTAAAATATCCCACAGGAAAGAGACTACATTAGGTTGTGATTTAGCACATCAGCTACAGGAAAATGTCTGTAGTAACAATAAAATCCGATTGAATTTTACTGGCCCAAGTATATAAACACAAGCAGCCACATTTCTGAAAATGTTAAGAGCACCTTCTACTGACGGCACTGACTCACAAAGACAGCTTTGCCTCCCTTTCTCAAGTGAGATAAAACAAATTACATAAATACCATTAGTGCAACTCTCTTAAATACCTGAAAACAAAGAACAGCAACAGAGCTCTAAGGGATCCCTCTAGAGCAAGGGAGAGGAGACACACCACCAAGTACTTACTGCAGCTGTGGTACAATCCCAGAGCTCTCAGAGGCTGGTGTAGCAGGAGTAATGGGGGTCATGGGGGTCATGGGGGAGGGATACAGGGGAGTGGTGCCTGGCAAGGGTGCAGTTGTAAGAGTCTGTGAATGGAAGAGCTGAGGTGTTTGGCCTGAGGCACTCTGTGTTGCCTGCTGGGATGTTGACTGCTGAACTGCTGCTGCCGCAGTGGCTGCTGCCTGCTGCTGCTGCTGCTGCTGCTGCTGCTGTTGCTGTTGCTGTTGCTGCTGCTGCTGCTGCTGTTGTTGCTGCTGCTGTTGCTGCTGCTGCCTTTGCTGCTCTTCCAAAATAGACAGACTATTGGTGTTCTGAATAGGCTGTGGAGTCAGTCCTGTGCCATAAGGCATCATTGGACTAAAGATGGGGATTCCAGGAGTCATGGCACCCTGTGGAAAGCAAGAAGAACAATGGGTTAGGCTGGCTGGTGTTGAGTTTTTGTGGGACTTGCCTGGTAGAACAACAGGTGAGATGTGTAAAGACAAATGCCTTCTGAGCATAATGGATTATTAAACATTATTACGGAGGAATTTGCTATTCTTATGCACATCACTTTCTTCTTCAATATAACATAGTAGATAAGAGCTTAGGATTTGGGACCCAACTCTGCTACTTATTACCTGTGAGAACTTGAGGAAGTTACCTAACCTTTCAGGCATATCTAGGGGATAATAATGGTCTAAGATCATTAGAAAGAATGAGGGAGATAACTACAGAGAGCACACATCCCTATTTAAACTATTACCCTAGCATCTGGGTAGTTCCACATTTCACTCTCAAAGTATCTGTCCCAGTCTGGATGATAAATTATATAGTTACCCTACAGATATTCACTTAACAGTGTTCAATACAATGATATGCATATAAAAAGTACTGAAGTGTTAGCATTAGAACACATTTCAAAAAGGTTGATCATATGCTCTCCCAAAAGTGTAAATCAACAAAATCTATCGAATAGTATCAGTTTACTTTTCTATAATGCTTCTGAACTTTCCCAGACACTGTTACATTCATTAATTTATCTATCTCTCATGGCAGCTCTTTGGAAAAGGGAAAACAGAGCTGTTCTTCACATATTAATGATAAGAAAACTGACACCCAAAGAAGTTAAATGACTTGCCTAAGATCACAGAGCTCATAAGTAAATGAGCCAAGATCACAATCAAGTTTTCCTAAGACCCAGCCCAATGCTTTCCCCATGGCACCTAAATCTGCAGACCCCATGGAGCCTGCAGAGAGCTCATAATGGCTTTGTGAACCTCTTAACATTATATGCAATATTCTGTGTTAATTGTCTGTGAGAGTCCACGGTTTTCATTAGAGTATCAAATATGTGTAAGACCCCCAAAAAGAGCCACAATCCTTTCCCACTTCCACCACTTTATTGGGCCGAAAGCACAAGCTAAAAATGTCTAAGATATTTACATTAAATTGTTTCACTCACATAGTGGCAGAAAGAATATGAAAGAAGAAAATATATACTATAGCCCTAACAGTACAGGTATTATTCTATTATGTCTGTGACTTATTTCTATAAAAATACTGGCGAGAAAAACAACTGAGGTTACATCAGTTTAAAATACTAAGACTAAGGTTTTAAATGGTCTATCTTACTTTAGATCATATACAAAAATTAACCCAAAATAAATTACAGACACACATGTAAAAGCTAAAACTACAAGTAATAAATCCTTATGATTTTGGGTAGACAAAAATTTCTTAAGACACAAAAGCACTAACCATAAAAAAAAAATTGATAAATTAGACTTCAGAAAAAATTAACAACTTTTGCTCTTTGAAAGACACCATTAAGAAAATTAAAAGGCAAGCCACAGACTGGGAGAAATCATCTATAATACATACATCTGAATATGGACTAGTAAAGAGAATACATAAAGAGCTCTTACAGCTCAATAAAGGAAGCTGAACAAATAAACCATTCAAAAGTGGGCAAAAGATATGAAGGACATTTTACAAGTGAAAACATATAAATAAGCAATAAGCACTTGACAAGATGCTCAGGATCATTATTCATCAGGAAAATAAAAATTAAAAACACAGTGACATACTACTAAGCAACCATGAGAATAGCTAAAGGTAAAAAGACTGACAACCCAAAGTTGGTGAAGATGTGGAACAGCTAGAACTCTCCCACACTGCTGGCAGAACTGCAGAACAGTACAGCCACTTTAGAAAACAGTTTGGCAGTTTTTTATACAGCAACGTTAAACACACTTACATATGTACTAGCAATCCCACTCCTAAGTATTTAACCATGAGAAATAAAAGCACAGTGTACACAAAGTCCGTACACAAATGTTGATAGTTCCTTTATTCCTAATGGCCCCAAACTGGAAATAACTCAAATGCCAGCAACTGGAGAATGGATAAACTGTGGTACATCCACACAATGGAGAACTACTTGGCAATAAAAAGGAACTAACTTTTGATATACAAATGTTATACTGGGCAAAGAAGACAGACACACACAAAAAAGCATATGAAATTCGAGGATAGGCAAAACCCATCTTCAGTGTCGAAAAGCAGATTCACTAGTTAGCTGGGGCTAAGAAAGTGACTGCAAAGGGGCAGGAAGGGACTGTCTGAGGTAACTGAAATGCTCTATAATTTACACAGGTGCATTTAATTATCAAAATATACACTTAAAATGGGCATTTTTACTGTATGTAAATTATAGTTCAACAGAGGATACTGAAAACTTGTTTTATAGACAAGTACAAGTACATAACTTAGCTTTCAAACAAACTCCTCAAATAAAACACTATTGTGTCGGGGCCGGCCCGTGGCTCACTCAGGAGAGTGCGGTGCTAATAACACCAAGGCTCCGGGTTCGGATCCCATATACGGATGGCCGGTTCGCTCACTGGGTGAGCGTGGTGCTGACAACACCAAGTCAAGGGTTAAGATCCCCTTACCGGTCATCTTAAAAAAAATAAAAATAAAAATAAAATAAAACACTATTGTGTCTATTAAAAGCCTAACAGAACTTCTCAACAAAATAAGGGAGGCTTTCTTCACGTGTCTGTTGGCCATTCGTATATCCTCCTTTGAGAAATGCCTATTCAGCTCCTTTGCCCATTTTTTAATTGGGTTATTTGTTTTTTTGCTGTAAAGTTGTTTGAGCTCCTTGTATATTCTGGATATTAATCCTTTGTCAGATGTATATTTCGCAAATATTTTCTCCCACTCGGTTGTTCTCTTTTCACTCTGTTGATGGTTTCTTTTGCTGTCCAGAAGCTTTTTAGTTTGATATAATCCCATTTGTTTATTTTTCCTTTAGTTGCCTGTGCTTTTGGGGTCATATTCATGAAGTCTGTACCCACTCCTACTTTCAGCATTCAGGAAATGCAAATCAAGACCACTCTGAGATACCATCTCACTCTAGTCAGGATGGCTAATATCCAAAAGACTGAGAATGATAAGTGCTGGAGAGGTTGTGGAGAAAAAGGAACTTTCATATATTGTTGGTGGGACTGCAAAATGGTACAGCCTTTATGGAAATGGTATGGAGGTTCCTCAATTACAGATAGATCTACCATATGACCCAGCTATTCCACTGCAAGGAATATAGTCAGAGGAATGGAAATCATTATGCCAAAGGGATACCTGTTCTCCAATGTTTACTGCAGCACTATTTACAATAGCTAAGAGTTGGAACCAGCTCAAATGTCCATCATCGGATGAGTGGATAAGGAAACTGTGGTATATCTACACTATGGAATTCTACTCTGCTATAAAAAAGAATGAAATACTACCATTCCCAAGAACATGGATGGACTTAGAGAAAATTATATTAAGTGAAACAAGTCAGGCACAGAAAGAGAAACACCACATATTCTCACTTATTTGTGGGAGCTAAAAAATTAATAAATAAATACACAAACAAATAGGGGGGGGAGAAGATACAACAATCACAACAATTCCTTGAACTTGTTAAGACAAGTGAACAGATATGATGTGAGGGGGAGGGGAGAGAGGGAGGGAGGAAGAGGAATGGGTAAAGGGTCATGAAAATCAACTACAAAGTACATTGAGAAGTTAAAATAAAAATAAACAAACAAACAAAATAAGGGAGGCTTTAAAAATTTTCAATAACAGATCATTAAATGCACTTCCTTCCCTTTGATACTGTCTCCAGCAGTGCAGATGTCTGCCCTCCCTCCTGCTGTATTACCTGAGGGGAGGCCAAGCCCTGAGCGTAAGGTGGCAGGCTGCTGTTCTGATCCATGATGTTCACTTTCTTTTGAGCAAACCAGATACCCTAGGACTGGAACTCGTCTCAGCATTCAGTCTTTTCCTAGAGCATCCCCAGCACACTCTTCTCAGGAACTTCCTCAATTCTCTGTGTTTTCCTCACACACCAAGAAACAGAGATGCTGCTTTGAAAAAAGTTTGAAGTTTAATGTGAGCATACAGGTAACTGGTTCAATGTTATAAGCCAATTTTGTGGTTACACAAAACACAAGAAAAGCAAAGAAGCTACTTTGGGATACATTTCTTTTTACGTTATAATCCTAAAGCCTTATTCCTTCCACCTTTCCTGTGACTGCATGCAAAATTGCCAACAGAACAAAAATGTTTTGTTACATGTTTAAATACTATGATGATACTCAAAATTAAGGTGTCATGACAGAATTAAAAACTTTTAGTGGAAAACACCTAGAGAAAACTAATTGCCAAGTAAACTATAATACCAAGCAGAATACTTATTAAGCACTGTATACACAGCACTGCTAGGCCAAGTTCATTCAGGTTTTTAAAAATTCCACTCAATTTTACATTCCCCACAATGTCTTAGGCATAAAGTTCAATAAATACAAAGATAAATAAAACATTCTATTTTTATAAATATAATAACCTTACTTCTTTAGAGCACATTAATGCAAACTGTGCCTAAATCTGGCTTTTCTTAAATCATTATCTTATTGGCTACACATCTGAAATTACTTTCCAATGAAAGATCCAAGTGACTACTAAAAGAGCTTTTGTTCAGTTCAGTTCGGATGGGCCCCTAACTTGCTCAGGGTTGCTGTGAGAACTGATTGAGTCAACATAGGATTGACTGACTGAATTAGTTAACCCATCAAGAAGAGTATCTAGTTATCATACAATAAGCACAGGACAATTAGCTATTATTATATTTCAGTTAAAACATTTATGATCATCTAAAAAGATTTTCTCACATAGATTTTACAGCTGTCAAGGTTACAAGTTATATGTCCAAAGACCCATATGAGCTTGGAGTATGTGCTGGTACAGAGTAGGCATTCAGATATTTCCTGAATAAATGAAAGAATCTGACAAACACTTTCAGAGGGCAAAGGACCCCAAAGACTATCTATCCTACATACTCATCACTGAAAAGCAGACCAAAACACAAAAAGTTCTGCTTCTGAAATACAGATGCTCCTTGACGTACATGGGGTTACATCCCAATAAACCCAGTAAGTGGAAAATACCATAGGATGAAAATGTGTTTAATACACCTAATCTACAGAACACCTTAGTTTAGCACAGCCTACCTTAAATGTACTGAGAATACTTACATTAGCCTACAGTTGGGCAAAATCTTCTAACACAAAGCCTGTTTTATAATCAAGGATTGAGGGCTGACCAGTTAGCCAGATGATTGGAGCTCAGCGTTGTAACACCAAGGTCAAGTGCTTAGATCCTGGCACCAGCCAGCTGCCAAATATATATATATATATATATATATATATATATATATATTTGACATATTGAATATCTCATGTAATTTATTAAATGCTATACTGAAAGTGAAAAAACAGAATGGTTGTACTGATACTCAAAGTATAGTTTGTACTGAATGCATATAGTTTTCAAGCCATGGTAAAGCCTAAAAATCCTAACCTCCCTGAGTCAGGGACCATCTGTATATCATAAATATAAAAAAATCATACTTTTTTTTGACATTGTTAAACTTCAAAAAGAATAACAGAAGTGCTGCAGAAATAGAGGTTAGAGTCCCTACCATCAAAGTTCAATATGAAGGGTATGCAAATAATTACTGTAAAAACTAAGTGCTTTTAACAGCAGATATGCACTAAGCTAAGCTCCCTGAGAGCAGAAACCAGCATACATGTTTCTGCAATCTCTGCACCTAGCACCATGCCTGGCATATAACATGGGGTCATGAATGAACGCACGTACACTATGAAAGTGAAGACAATATAGACTAATGACCAAGTATTCTGAAGAGAGGGCAGTGTTTTCACAAAGCAGGGACCATCTAATTTGGGTGTAACAAGGTGAGGAGGAATTTACCTTCGGAGCTTCGAGCAGAAGAGAAATCAAACACAAAGAGACAAAGATTGAAAGGGCATGCAGGCTGCAAGCGACAAGCATAGTATGACTGTATGGAAGGTCACTCACTGAAGGAGAAGAGACTGCATGTAGAAGTGGAGTCACGCTATCGGGAGTTTGAGATGCTATTACATAGGCAGTAAGAGCAGTTACGGGATTCTGACGTGCAGTATGAGTAGATCTACTTTGGCAAGAGCGTGGGTTCAGGTTAGTAAAAGTAGAGGCTAGAAGTTCAGTTTAAGGTGTCATTACTACAGTTGAGGGAAACGATAGTGACAGCAGGATTTAAAGCACCGTAGTATTTACCCGGAACCTTTGGTGCCTTCACACCACTTTTTGCAAACTAAAAGTCTACCAAAGAAACCTGGCTGGGTTTTCATAAGATCAGGCTGTTCAGAGGTTCTCTCACTCCCAGCAATGGCACTGACCATCTTCCCTGACAGTGATTACTGCACTAACTTATCTTCAGAAAAGAGCTAGAGTGTCTTCATCTCTTGGAAACTGAAGCATCAAATTAGATAGTTTTGGGGGGCAATCACATTAACTCTACACAGCCTTCTAGTGTCTGCATAACTCAAGCAAGCATAATTTTTTCACAGAAAAGCCTACCCAGAGTTTTGGAAAACCACGCTGGCCTAAGCCTAGAGATAGAGGCCTAGTAAAATAAAGTGTTGTGTGTTTATAAGTTAAACTCTATCGGGACCGCAGTCCGGTAGACACCGCTTCTTACAAATATTAAAAAGCCTCAAGCACAACTTTATAATAAAACCACCCCTGCTGGTAGCAAAACAAGGGGACAAGGCCAGGGTGAACCTGCCTCCTAACCCGGAGAAAACGCGGAGGGAAGGGCCGGGCAGGGCTGACTCTGGGTCTTCCGTACGCGGGACTGTCCTGCACCCCACACGACGGGAAGCCACTTTGGAAACACAGCAGAGCAGGACATCGGGCGGGCGCGGCGGCCGAGCGGCCGGTACAGGCCGGAGCGGCAGCAGCATGAGCCGGAGAACGTCCCTCGCGGGGCTCGCGCGCCCGTTCCGCGTCTCCTCCCGCCACCGGCCCCGGCCTCGCTGCAGTGGTCGCCCCTGCCCGAGCCCTCAGAAAAGAGAAAAAGCTAAAAGGCTGTTACCTCGAGTCACCGAAGAGACCACTAAGGGGCCGCAGAGACGAAGCTACACCGCTGGCGGCCCAGGCACCCGCCACAGCGACCCCCCCCCCCCGACCCCACCGAACCCCTGGCGCGCACTAGTTATGTCACTTCCGCCAGCTCCTCCCTCGGCTTCAGCAGGCGGCCCGCGCTAGAGCAGCGGCCATGGGAAGTGTGGGCGCTCCGTCACTTCCTGTATTTTCCTGTGCGTTTTCGCTTAACGGAAACAAGAGGCAGGGTGCCTCAGGAGTTCCGGGGCGGGGCCGCGTTGCCATAGATTTTTCTAATTGGTCCTCGCGGGATGTAGGAAAGATATTGATTTTTAAATGTTAATTTTATTTTTTATTTTTTTTAACCAATCATCTGTGTTATCTTTGGCAAGTTACTTGACCTCTCCGCCTAGGTTTCTTCTCTTGTAAAATTGCATAATAATAGCACTTACCCTTCAAAGATGTGAGATTGGAGAAAATGCATCAATGGTTCCTGGCACACCCGAAGCACGTGCTCCTTTTCACGTTAGCAGTGGATGTTGGTAATCTTCAAACATGCAAAATGATAAGAAAAACAAAAACATATGGTCAGTGTTTACAGATGCATTTATATTTTAATTCTGCCACTACCATGTCATGCACTCTTTTCACTTTGTCACAAGAGACTGTGGGTAGTTGTTTCTTAGTCTGCTTCCTGATGCTTGATTAGATTCCAGCATATCCTGATTTCTCCCTTCTGTGGTTCGTTTGTGCATCATCATATATTGCGCTGCTTGTTTACTTGTTTTTTTTTTTGTTGTTGTTTGTTTTTTTTGTATTTTGCATTATCAATGAGTTCCTTAAGGATAGGAAACATTTTATACTGTTTTTGTGTCCAGGACAAACCTGGCACAGTGCTAACCTGTAGGGAGACCTGAATAAATAGAATATTTCTCTGTCCGTACTATTAAAGAAAATACTTTGTATATCCTTTGTTTACTTTAAAAATATATTTTCTGGTTCCAGAATTGCATGTATATATCAGGTAGTCCATCCTGTATTAGCTAATTGCTTGTTTGCCTGCTTGGATTTATGAATAAAAGTATAACATTAAGATACGAAAGTGCATAGAGACATGTACAGCTTAACAAATAGTTATAAGTCAAGTAAAGAAACAGAATATTGCCAGCACACCCCTCCCACAACATGGCCAACATGCCCTTCCTGCTCATTGCATAGCACTAAGTTACAGAGCATGTATTCTTTTGCTCGACTTTATGTTTATAAGACTTATCGATGTTGATGTATCTTCCCTGTGTCTCTTGACTAGCTATAGTTGGTCAATTTTCTTTGCTATGACATATCCCAGAGTATGACCATACCTCAATTAATTCATCCACTCTGCTGTTTATGGATATTTGGCTCATTTCCAGTTTGGGGCCATTAAGAACAATACTGGGCTAGCTGGTTAGCTCAGGTGGTTAGATCGTGGTGTTAAAACACTAAGGTAAAGGGTTCAGATCCCCGTACAGGCCAGCCACCAAAAAAGAAAATGCTATATGAACATCCTTGTGCATGTCTTCTGGCTAGGATATAAACCTAGGTTAGAATTGCTGGGCCATAAGGTATGTATATATTCAACTATGCCAGGTGATGCAAATCCCTTTTCAAAATGCTGGACCAATTTACACTAGCATCAACAGGGTATTTGAGTTTTCCTTGCTCCATAGTTTTGACAATTCTTTTTTTTTTTTTTAAGACGACCGGTAAGGGGATCTTAACCATTGACTTGGTGTTGTCAGCACCACGCTCACCCAAGTGAACCACCAGGCTATTCCTATATAGGGATCCGGTCCTGTGACCTTGGTGTCATCAGCACCACACTCTCCAAGTGAGCCACGGGCCAGCCCTATATGGGGATCCGGTCCTGTGACCTTGGTGTCATCAGCACCACACTCTCCAAGTGAGCCACGGGCCTGCCCTATATGGGGATCCGAACCCCTGGCCTTGGTGCTATCAGCACCACACTCTCCAAGTGAGCCACGGGCAGGCCCTCCACGATAACTCTTTACTCCATGAATGGATCAATCCATTCAGGAGGGCTCACAGTCCAATCACCTCCCAAAAGCCCCATTCTTCAAATACCGTAATTGGATTTCCCATCTTCTTAATGCTGTTACAGTGGGGGTCAAGTTTCCAACACATGAACTTTTGGGGGACACATTCCACCCACAGCAGCTAGACTTTTGAAAGTTTGTCCATCAGGATCGAATTCAAATGTTTTCTTAGGAAAAAACCCTTTACATGTCTTCCGCTTTCTTGGAATAGGCGGCGCCTGGCTACTCACAGGCCGGGCCTGGACGCCGCTGACCTCCAGGAGCAACGAGGAGTGCAAGATAGAGAAGCCCGCAGGGAGGGCGAGGACAAGCCGGAAGTGGCGTAACTTCCGGCCAGAGCCGCCATCTCGCCGTGAGATAGCAGGAGCTTGAGCTGGCATCGCCTCCGCGAGATGTTGTCCTCCGCAGCCATGTTCTGGGGGCCCGGCAGAGACATGGGGGTAGAGCCGCGCAGCGCCGCGGGCCCTTTACAGCTGCGCTTTTCGCCCTACGCTTTCAACGGGGGGTAAGAGCCGCGGAAGCCGCCGCATTCTCGCTCGCGCCCCTCCCCCCCCCCGGCTCGTTCGGGGTCCCGGCGGGAAGGGCTGCCTTTGCCCCGCGGGCCTCGGTCCCCTGAGCCAAGTGCGTCCGCGCTGTCGCCCTGCCCTGGGGACACCTCTGAGAATGCACCTTTCCTTCTCGTAGGGTCTGAGCGCATTTCTCAGGCCAGCAGGCGGAGGGGATGGAGAGGCTCACCATCTGCAGCTTACAAGTTGTGATTGGTCGGTCGGTGTTGTTAAGTGCACGGTTGTGTCTGTAGCCGAAATGTCTAATCCCACATTTCTTTAGTCATTTTCTGCTATTGCAGGTAGAAGGTGGAGGGGCTGGCTGGTTGGCTCAGATGGTTAGAGCTTGGTGTGGTAGCACCAGGGTCAACGGTTCGGATCCCCGTACCGGCCAGCCGCCAAAAAAATAAAATAAGGAGGGGTAATTGGTTGGCCAGACTTAATTTTTTTTAAAATTACTTTTTAAAGATGACCGGTAAGGGGATCTTAACCCTTGACTTGGTGTCATCAGCACCACGCTATCCCAATTGAGCTAACCGGCCATCCCTATATGGGTTCCGAACCCGTGGCCTTGGCGTCGTTAGCACCACGATCTCCCGAGTGAGCCATGGACTGGCCCGTGGCCAGACTTAATTTCATACGTCAGTGCCTTTTTTTTCCCCCCTAAACGTTTAACTTAAGTTCATAAAAAAATAAGAGACCTTTTACTATGTGTCTTCTTGCATGTTATGTTCAGGTTGTTTTTGTTTTTTAAATTACTAGCTTTATCCTAAGCAATAATTTTCCTTGACAATACTCTAAAGAGTTAAGGTGTAGAAAGACGCTCTATTTAGTACTTTTTGACAATGAAGAGCTGTAAATTGAAACAGTGGTCATAGTTTACCAATCAAACCTTGTGCCTTAAAACATACACGCCCTATTCGAACAAACAAGTGGTTCTTTAAGAAAACGAGAAACATTAATCAGGTCCTTATGAATTTGAAATATTAATGCAGAAGTTTGGTGTATGTTAGAGAATGGGAAGACTGATTTTAGCTTTGGTTCTGTCGCTAAAGGTCAGTGTGGTCTTTGGGTGCCTCTCAACATCTTGAATCTAAATTTCCTTATTTTCCTTAGCTGCTTCATAGTTGAGAATCAAGAGAAACACATTTTGTAAATTGCAAGCACTTATCTTATTTAATCTTCATGAGAGGTGAATGTTAGATGGTATTAGCCCCATGGAGCACCTCTAGAAGTTAGATTATCCTGGTCACAGAGCTGATGTGAAGTTGAGCCAGGACTTGAATTCATAGCTCTCACCACCGAGTTACGTATGTATGCTTTTGCATTGTGGGCTGTTAGACCCATTTCATAAGGCAGTTATAAATTCTTTTTTTTTAGAATTAAGCTGGCCTGTTCAGGGATGGATAGAACCCTGGACCTTGCTCTAACACCATGCTCATCAGCACCACAATCTAACAACTGAACTAAGCAGCCAGTCCATAAATTCTTTATAGTTAGAGTTTTCAAGGTGTTCAGTATTCAGTACTCATTATTCTCTTTTTAACACTCTGTAATTCAGCTTAAGGCATTGCTATACTAAAACTTGCTTACAAGTTTCTGATTATTAAATCAAGTTACCTTTTCTCAATTTTTGTTCTTTTTCTTCAGTTGTTATTGCAGCTGGTTCTCAGGCAGCCTTTGCTTCTACAAAATGAGCCTTAGTTCTCTACCTTTTTCTACTCTAACTCTTTAAATGTGGTTAAACCCCAAATCATTAGCCTCCATCCTTGTCACTCAGCACTCTCAACACCTCTCATCCCTAGGAGGACAATTTCCAAGTCAGTTTCTGTAATTCTGGCTACTTCAATAAAACATTTCTACCTGGATGTTCTTTTTTTTGATGCCTTAATTCAAATTTTTATTTTAGCACATCTTTAGGAGGTTTAAAATACTCCAGAGCCCTGCTTACTTTGCTTTGTAATATGCTAAAATATCTCAGTCATGCACTTTATTACATTAAAACACAAAGCCAAAGAAAGCTACCTGTCCATGCACTATTCCCAAGCCCCATACACCACAGGACTTTTTCTGCGGTGGATCCATATGGCTTTTTATTTGATATTTTCAGTTTGTGTATTATTCCCGGTCAAGTGTTCTGTACTGGAATGCTCTGTCCAGTCACAAAGCCCAAGGGTATTTCATCCCAGCCTATCCGGATGAGCTGCCAAATACCATCCATATAATCTCCATTCAAATTGTTCCCAGTTCCCATTTTTAATCTTAAATTTCTCCAACTAATCTATCCTGGACAAGTACATACTATTACAAAGTACTATAAAAAAAAAATAAGTTTAAGCTTTTCTCACTTACCTTCAGTCTAATGAGGAAGGCAGTTGCCTTTCTACTGTCTCAGAGCTCACTTATCCCCTCCATAAGGCCTTGTATTGAGATACATTAAAACACCGTTGTCTTCTAAATCTCTAAGCACCATTACATATAGCTCTGACTTCCTTGTGCTCTGAAAATGCTGAATAACCTCCACCATTTTAAGCATATAGTAACTAAATTTAGGGCAATAAGTCTTTAAACCACTTAAAAATACAAGAGCACAAAACTGCTTTTATTTATTCACTTTCCATTAATTTAAATCCTTGAGGGGTATAGCATCACATGGATTCTGTATCCAATAGCTTTAGTGGGAAAGTTGCTTCGGAATTTGGCATGAACCATTCCACTGTTTCCATGGGCACAGGTTACCTTTCCCCAGATTGCTCTGGTTTTGTTTGGTTTGCCACCAGGAATCACTGTGTTCTTTCTTTATGAACATAAGCACATTTCTTGCCCAAGTAGAATTCAGTTTCATCTCAGGCATAAACACCTTCAGTTTTAAGAAGAGCTGTGTGCTCCTTATGGTTCCAGAGACCCTGCTTATAGCCAGCAAAGGTGGTCTTGGACCACAGCCTTCCACACACATGTGCCTTTTAGAAGTCCTGTTCCCAGCAGGCCTCCACAGGCTGCAAGATGGCAGAGAGAGAAAGGCCTCTACCTGGGTTTTCTGCTCTCACCGTAACTCAAGATAATAAAACAAAAAGCAAGCTAATTATTTCTCTCAAGCTCCTCTCCTCCTTTAAGATATTCCTTATAATTATGCCATCATTCTGCTCATCCAAGTTTAAGATCTTGGATGTTGTCATTAATTTTCCCAGTTCCTGACATGTTTAGGTGATGCAAAAACTTGTCTGTTTAGTGTGCTTGTAATGTTTTCTTGGATTTACCCAGTTTCTTCCTATTTACCCTGCTACATTCCTATTGCATTCGTCTTATTGGAACAGTGCCTGTCCCATTTCACATATTAACATTATTATCAGAGTAGTCTTCTTAAAACTCCACTTTGCAGGTGGAACTTTTCTCACTCTTGCTGGAACCTTCATGGTTTCCAGCAAAAATGCCCAAATCTTTAGCTTGGCATTTGGGATCTAATTTAGTAGGATTCCTGTCCATCGCATAAGCCTTAATGTCCCTCCACTCACACAAAAAGTGCCACCTGAATAAGTTGCTCGAATGTACGATTTGAATTATTACCTGTTTCTCTTTTCCCTCAGTTCTTATTACCTGGGATGCCATCCTTTTCTACTTTAGAGGTTAAGCACAAATCCCACCACTTATGTGAGGCACTGTGCTAGGTGCTTTATGTAAATTATGTCACTTATTTATCACCGTTGCTTTGTAACACAGGTACTGTTATCATCAACTTGCACTTGGAGAATTTGTCCAAGGTCACAGAGCTAACAAGTGTCAAGGATAGGTCTCTGTCTCAGGTCAATCTCAGGTACTTAAGTCATCACACTCTGCTGCCTCATGTGTATGCCACAATGATCAAAGCTAACACTTACTAGAGGACCAGCTATATACCAGGCACTGTTATAACGGCTTTATGATTATTAACTCATTTAATCCTTGTAACATCCTTGTGATGTAGCCGCTATTATGATCTCTGTTGTATATATGAGGAAACTGAGGCATTGAGAAGTTAGGTAACTTACCCCTAGCCTCATATCTGCTAAGTGAGAGAACCAGCATTAGAACCCAGACAGCCTGCTTTTGGAATTCATGCTGTAAGCTATCTTAAATGGTACAACCATAAAGAGAAAGGTTTGTTCTTTGTTCATTTGTCAACAGATAATTGAGTGTCTGCTGTGTACTACACGTTATATAAGGCCTTTCATATAAAGAAATGAAAAAAGCTAATCCCCTTGTATAGCTTGTGTTGTAGTACCACTGTCTATACACGGTCCTCAAGGACACTGACATGGTGTCTAGTTGTTTTACCATTATCAGTACCTTGCACAAAGTAAGTATTTAATTTTTTGATGATGATGATAATTCAGTGGCTTTTCTGTTACCTCCTGCCAACAAGCCTTTGCCCCGATTTAGGCTTATGTTTTTTTCCGGATGACTTGTAGCAAGGGGTCCTTTCTCTCCTAATCTTTCCTCTTCCATTTGAGTCCTGTTCTTGTTCCCATCCAGTGAACTTTACCCCAGTATCTGCTGTGGAGCATGTATTTGGAGAGAGAGGATTACCGTCGTGAAGAATTAATTCATTTTCCTTACTTTTTTCCTCAGTACTGTATTGGCAATTGCTGGAGAAGATTTTTCAATTGTTGCTTCTGACACTCGATTGAGTGAAGGGTTTTCAATTCACACCCGGGACAGCCCAAAATGTTACAAATTGTAAGTAAATACTTCTAAGGACATATTTCACAACACCTTTGTGATAACTTAATCCTGCAAGAGATTCCACTTATAAATGATTTGTTTCATGAGTTTTTAGTTTGCCTATTGTTAGCTCGTTTTGTGTTTTTGCTAGAAAACAATTTTCTAAGTTGGTGTTTCCTAGTAATTCAGTGTGTAGTCCTTATAATATTTGCCATATCTAGGTACCAGCAGTGCTTTTGGTAACTAGTGGATTGAATTATGCCCCCGCAAAACTCATTGAAGCTTAAATTGTGTCCCCCCAAGTTTTATGTATTAGAAACTTAGCCCCCATTGTGACTGTTAAGGGGGTGGGAAATCCTGTTGTGGTAATTGAAAGGTGAAGCCTTGAAGACGTGATTGGATTGTAGGACTGTGCAGTAGTGAATGGATTGAACATGGTGGTCAAGTGTGTGGTTCTGAAGGCTTTTAAAGAAGGGGAGAGTCTGTCTCTCTCTCTCTGCTTCCGTCATCTTGCCATATGAGACCCCTGGGTCACTATTGCCCCCACTTTGGACTTCCCAGCGTCAGAAACTTAAAAAATTAAGCAATAAATTTTGTTTTTCTTTATAAAATACCAAAATCCGTGTATTTTGTTATAAGCAACAAAAATGGACTAATATAGTAACGTAAATGTTTTTATGCCAGTATTGTGAAAAATTTCAAATATATAACAAAGGTAATAGTGAACACCCATATGCCATCACCTAGATCTTACAATTAGCATTTTACTGTAATTACTTCATAGCACATATCTTTCCATCCCTTTATTCATTTGTTTGAGTCCATTTTGTGCTGCTATAACAGAATACCACAGACTAGATAATTTATAATTAACAGAAATGTATTGGCACATTATTCTGGAGGCTGGAAAGTCTAAGACTGAAGAATTGGCATCTGGCGAGAGCCTTTGTGCTGCATCATCACATGGCACAAGGGCAAAGAGAGAGAGTATGAGAGAGAGTGTGCAAGAGGGGGCCAATCTGCTCCTGTGCTAATGAATTTCGTTCATTCATGAGTGTGGCGCCCTTATGACCTAAACACGTCTTAAGGTCTCACCTCCCAGTACCATCACAGTGGCAATTAAATTTCAACATGAGTTTTGGAGGGGACAAACATTTAAACCATGACACCATTAATCTGTTAAATGTTTTTTAAATCTGCCCCCCCCCTTTTTTTTTTACCTGAAGCGTTCAGTTTAGATACCCTAAGCAATTATATTTGTGGCTCAAAGTTTTAATGGGCTAGCCATATTTTTTCTAAAACTGATGAAAATCCATATATGCTGAAAGAAAGAACATCTGTGTAAATTACTCAAGTGCATCTTGCACATTAGCAGTGGTTCGTATTTTATAGTTTTGAAAATGCTTATAAATGGTCATTAATTCCTAGGTTAGTCACAAAAGCCTATTAAACCTGAATTGTGGTAGGGATGGGATTGATGAGTTTTGGGTCCTTTGGACAGGACCTTGTGATATTGCAGGGACTAGGTGAAGAAGAGACAGCTCTGTTCCCTGTCCTAGTGCCAGGAATGGCTCACATCTTAACCTAAAAAACTATTGAAGTCTGTCTTCATCATCCTAGTTCTCTTTCTGTCCACTTCTTTCATCTCTTTCTCCTCTCCGCTAGTTTCATAGTACCCCCATGTTACCTTTTTTCCTCTATTAAGATGTAAAATTTAATTTAAAAGCAGTATTATAAGTAAAATTTAAAAAAATAATATAGATACCATCCTTGTGCAAGCTTTAGCTCACCTTGGTAACATCTATTTTAGTTGATGTTAGTTGCTACTGAAGTGAACACCCATTCTTTTGTTATGAAATATTTTAGGTAGATAGAGAATATTAACAAATACCTATGTACTCCTTATCCCATGCCCTTTGGAGCTGACCTAGAGCCAAGCGAGCCTTTTCCCGGCCTATTTGATTCTCTATATTCACTCTTTACTCTTTGCATGAAAACTCCCATTCCTTTGATGCACCTGGATATTTGGGAAAAGCTTCTTGAAGTTTGAAGATTTTGTCCTTCCCTGTTGGTATTGTCAACCCATCTTGGTAGTAAAGGCAGTAAAGCCTTATGGGAGTTTGGAGGTTTTTAACTCTGCAGTGAGGTTAGTTGTAGGGATGGATCAGGAATTGTTGGTGATGACCCCCGAGGTGTCAGTGGCTCCCTACTAGGACAAGTATGGTTTGTATGTTTGTGTGAGTCATTCATAAATCTCCAAAAGGAAGAGTTTATTATGTGGTCTCTGCTAAGTATTTCTTGACACGATCTTGAAGTTTCCTTATAGATTGGTAGAAGGATTTGAGAATTTTTGAGATACAGGGTTGAATTTGTATGGATGTAGTAAAATTTAATCAGTTCCTTACTGATGGACATTTTTGTTTTGTTTGGGGGAGCTATTAAAATGTATACTCACAGGTAAGCTTAGATCATATCTTTGCAAATTTATATGAGTATATTGATGGAATGCATTTCTAGTGGAGTTATTGAATGAAAGTGATGTGCATTTAAATTTTTACTATATACTGCCAAATTATCCATCTAGAAAGTTAGACCAGTTTATACTGAGTCCAGGTTTCTGAAGAGTACCCATATTCCACAACCTGACCAGCATTAGATAGGCATTATTAGCCAGTTTAATCAATTGAAATCATCTCTTGTTTACATTTGCATTTCTGAGTGACATAGAGCCTTTTTTATGTTTATGGTGACTTGTGTCTTTTTTTTCTGTGGCTTACGTGTTCACAGAAGTTTACCCATCTTTCCATCATGTTTTGAATGCTTTCCTTATTTGTAGGGATCGTTTATGGACTAAGGAAATTAAAATTAGATTTTGGTTGTATGTGCTACCAATATTTTAACTGTTCATCACATTTTTCTCTGTAGTTTTAAATTTTTATATGTCAAATTTGTGAAACTTTTCTCTGGGGCCCTTGGATTGTATCATATTTGAATCAGCCTCCCCCAGCCCAAGATTGTTTTAAAAAATTCATCCATTTAATTCATTCATAGTTGCATTTTTTATTGTCTTTGATCTACCTATAATTTATTTGGTCTACAGAGTGAGATGTAGGTATACATTCCACCCCCCCCACCCCCCACCCCCCAAAAAAGAGCTGGGTAGTTGTCTCATTAACATTTTGGTAATAATGGGAATAGGAGTTTTAAATTTAAAATTGCCCAAGACATGTTTTGCTTTACTATTGCCAAACTAACTCAGTTTCCTGAAATGTGCTTTTTACAGAACAGACAAAACAGTCATTGGGTGCAGTGGTTTTCATGGAGACTGTCTTACCCTGACAAAGATTATTGAAGCAAGGCTAAAGGTAGATGCTTTTATGTATGTCTACACTATTAAAAATTAATAAAAATTCATGAGATTCTTTTAAGCCTACAACATGACTGTTGCTCAGAATATTTGGAGAAGCACTGGGTTAGCAGGTGAAACTATATTGTATACTAGAAATGAAATGAAACCATTAATGCAGGATCTTTAAAGTAGCATAATATGAAACTACAGTACATTCCATTTGTTAAAATCTCTATACAATATAAGGGGTTGGTTCTCTGTTGTTTGAGAGGTAGCCTAGGAGGGACACTGCTTCTGCAGGTACTCTTCCCTCAGAAATAAACAATATATGCGTTTCTTCAGCAGGAGATAGCCCAGGCAGGCTTTAGACATGAGCTTGGCTTGGAAAACCATCCATTGGCATGTTTTCCCTCTTCACAGCATAGTGCTCTTAGTTGGCAGGACTTGTGAACTCAAGTAGGAAGGAATAAGCCAGGAGCTTAGACAAGAGGCACAGAATAAACCATTGACTCCTGTCACCCCACAAGCTTCAGTGGATAGCCAACTAACAGAAGGTTTGACATGAAAACATTAGCAGGGGTGATCCTGTTCTTTTTTGCCTATTAGTCTAATGTATTGTCTTCCCAAGATCCTATTTTGGATACTTGTGTTCTCCACCGTAGATGCTTTGAGGATAAAGACCACTGTTCTGTATTAGGATGTTGCACATTAAGGATGGTACCCTTATATCTTCTGTTCTCATAGGTGTCTGCTCTACAAAGAGAGGGACTTAATATCTGGGACTGATCAAGGGTCAGCAGACTTTTATCTGTAAAGGACCAGATAGTAAATATTTTCTGCTTTATGGGCCATTTGGTCTCTGCCACAGCTACTCACCTCTGCTGCTGTAATGAAAAAGTAGCCATAGACAATATGTAATGAATGAATGTGGCTGTGTTCCAGTAAAACTTTACAGAAAAAGGCAGTGGGCTGGATTTGGCCCACAGTCTATAATTTGTTGACTACGGGTCCAGATGCAGAGGGAAGGAGAGAGAGATTTGGAACACTCTCCCCAGGTCACCTTGTATGCCCTGTCTGTGCATTTGCTCTTGAATCAGCAGTGCCTGTGATAAGGGCAGCATGGAAAGCAGGGTCTTTAAACCAGAGAGCTGAGGGCAAACGCAGCATACTTTCCTTAAAATTTTTATAGCCCCAAATTATAGGGTGTAACAAATTATTTTTATCTTACTGGTATTGTGTTTGATCATGAAGGAAACAGGCATGCTGTCCCCTTTCACTGAGATGTGCACTTGCTTAGTACACCGTTCGTTGTTCTAGTCTATAATCCTGTCTCTACATGCCTGTGATTTTTATCAATAATTGCAGATGTATAAGCACTCCAATAATAAGGCCATGACTACGGGGGCAATTGCTGCGATGCTGTCTACAATCCTGTATTCAAGGCGCTTCTTTCCCTACTATGTTTACAACATCATCGGTGGACTTGATGAAGAAGGTAGAATTCTGTCTTTCTGGAAAATGGAGTGGGGTGGCATTTCTTAGTTGTGTGTGTTTCCATCCAGAGTTGAAAAGAACCATAAACAACATCTAGCCCAGTACCTTCATTTTCTGAAAATGAAAGTGATGAAGATACTGAAGCTAAAAGGAGAAGAAATGACATTTAAGGGCACACAGCAAGTGGTGTATTAAAGCTCTAATAGTGAATGTTGAGCAGTTGTTTTACTGTTTGCACAGGATCTTGCGTGAGTTAGTAGTAGATAATTTGCCTTTTTATCTTACAGAAAGAAATCTGACCTAAAAAAGCTTGACCTAAACATGATTCTTAGTAATGACAATTTATTAACAAACATACTTCAAAAAGTTTTTGAAAAGTGATGTCTTAAAAGTCATTTGGGTCATTAAATGACCTAGAAGTCAGTTAATACATGCATTTTCCCCAGAACCTTTTTGAAACACATCTTATTTTCGGTCATAGACCAGGAGTGCCTGAGAAAATCAGTCTTGTTACTTGACATTTTTGACCCAAAGCTACGTTACCCTATCATGGGCATTGATGTTTTCCACCAGTTCTGATTTGGATTGGCTTTTGGTTGCTTCGAAAACCAAATACATTTTCTCAGGACAGATCTGTGCCACCATTTAAAATAGTGCATTGTGATAAGAAGTTACAGAAATGCCTGGATGAGGACTTCATTGGAGTAAGTTCATGTTCTGTATTCCATCTGGCTAAACCTGTGGCTGGAATTGCCTCAAAAGTGGCAGTAGGGGAGTTCCTATAAGAGACTGCCCCAAGGCCAGTTGGGATTACAAAGAAGGAAGCACTCAATGCCAGGGTGATATT
The DNA here is from genome assembly GCF_027409185.1 of Cynocephalus volans. Taxonomy (NCBI): domain Eukaryota; kingdom Metazoa; phylum Chordata; class Mammalia; order Dermoptera; family Cynocephalidae; genus Cynocephalus; species Cynocephalus volans. The sequence goes on along the minus strand of NC_084464.1, from coordinate 166,924,889 downwards.
ATGGTAACTTACATACAGAGTGCTGCAGTGATTGTCACCACGGATAGCAAGAAAAGAGGTTCCACCTAGGTATGTCTGCAATGAAGAGGTCCAGTTGTAGAGTTTATGTGAGGGTTTAAGGAATTTGGCTCAGGCCCAGGGCTAGTTTCTACATGTTTACAAACAGCATTAATCTCTCAGTGTTTTCAAACAGCAACCTAAATAGCTTTATCAGTGCCTGGGAGTGTACAAGGCCTGACTTCAGTTCAAGCATCCATGGGAGAATAAGCAGCTGGCCAGGTCACAGAATGGTCAAGGCACTGTGTGTTCCTCAGGCAGGACATAGAAAGCGAGGGGACCTGGAGACCCTACAATCTGTGAGGGGAAATTCTGGGTAGGAAAGGGTCTGGCTTTTCTCAGCTCCTTATCTCTCAATGAGGTTTTTTTTCTGTCCCTCTCTGACTCTTCATTTTATCTACAGTGGTTTAGGTATAGACAGATTGGGTTGACACAATTTCTTTTTAAGGCTTTCAGCCTTACTTGAAAACTAAGAAAATGTAAAGTGTAGAAATGGTAAGTAGAAGTGAATTACCTGTAACCTAGGCAATTAAATTTCAGTCACAGATTAGCTTCCCTCACCTAGCGTGCTGGAGGCTGCTGATGCCTCTTTTGACTGACTTTATGTCTGGCTTGAATGTCAGGTTAATAGATTCACATTTTAGCAACATCACAGTAGCAACCATTGAATTTCAGCAAGCTGGACAATGTCCTTTGAGTTTTTCTGAGAGTCAGAGAGACTAATCTGGGAAAGCTCACATCTGTTGAAGAGCAGACCCAAGATTTGGGTTTGGGCCTGTTTGACTTCAGAGCCATGTTCTTTGGTTTTCATGGGACAGTGTTTCAAGTTTTGGTGGTATTCTCAGGTGTATCTAGAACTGTCTTTTTAATTTTCCTCTTTGTTTGGTTTGCTTTAATTAGTCTTTAATTTTTATTATATAGAGGAATTTGTGTATACAATAAAGCAGTCTTCTGCCTTCTTTTTCCATTGCCCCAAGACAGTTTTCAGCTCTTTTACATGTTTTTTCCTAAATACTATACTTGTACTTCATTATTTTAAGAAACCATCTTTTGGTGTTTTGTTCTGGTAGGTGATGGTATCTTTTGGTTCTCAGCTCTTTTGTGTCCTCTTCCTCATGAGCATCCTTCTACAGGAGGTACACTTTTGATAAAGTACATATTTCATATTTTTATTATAATCAGATAAATATTGATCTTTGTTGTGCCAAGTAGTATGCTGTTTCATATCTTATACAACTTTTGTTTTTTCTGTAAATATCTAATTGGCTTGGATTTCTTTAAACCTTTTGTTCTTTGCATGCACTCTGAATACGATTCATCCCACAGTCAAAGCTCACATGATCTGTGGACCCTCTGCCTCTTGTTCCAGGATGGACCAGTTCCTCTAGGCCTACCTTGCTGCCATCCTGGGGCTTCTTTGGCTATCACCATGGGAATTTTTTTTTTTGGCTTACTCTTGGCATTGGATTCCCTGTTTCCTGGATCTCATGCCTTCCTCTTGGTTTATTTCCTTATTTTGGTGGTGTACGTCTCCCATGAGATTTCTGAAAAAGAAAAAAAAAAAATCGGGACCGTTTTTGAGAATTTGCTTTTAGGATCTTTACCCTGGTGTTTTAAAATTTCATAGTGATGCGCCTTGTCTAGGGTCTTTTCTCATTTATTGTGTCCTCTTTCTTTACCTTTTTCTCTCCTCTTCCTCCAACCCCCTGCTTTTTCTCCTCTTTGCCTCCCCACCTTCTCCACAAATACCTGGGTGATTACCCTATATTTTCTTATTTTTTGCCCTACATATTGTCTATCTCTTGGTCTTTTTATATTCCTTGATGAAGATTTCCTCAATGATAACTTTTCATCCATTACTGAATGCTTTTATTTCTGGTGTCATTAATTTCCAAGAGCTTTTTCTTATTTTCTGGCTTTATTTTTATTTTTTAAATTTTCCTGGTTTTGTTAGATATTTTTATACTTTCTTTGACATTTTCTTGTGTTCTCTGCATTTTGTCAGATTGCTTTTTTTCATTTTGTTTACTTTTGGCCTCCATCTTCTATGTTGGAGGCTTCCCTCAAATTTCTGTTGATTTTTGGCTGTCCATTCATATTGAAGAATAATATACCAAAATCTGATTGTGAAGGTCTGTGTTAGCGTGGCTTGTCAGCTGACAGGCTTCAGCTGGGTGCTTAGGCAATCAGCATTTCCTTCAGATGAAGCTTCCTTAAATCTTTTGCCAGGGGTGGGGTGAGGGGAGAAGCCCTGTATACCTACAAAAAGGAAGCCAGCTGGAGATCTCTGCTGAGCTTACGTCAACTTTCCATTTTATGCTTTTTTTTCCTGCTCTCTAACCCTAGCTACTCTGAGCCTGGTGCCCCCAAGTCCAGAGCCTCTGCTCATGTCTTGAGACTTTGTCTCCTGTGTTGATGGAGGTGGGGACCTTCAGGACAGTGTGGTCAACAGCCATCTTACTTGACCTCTGTGCCTTTACTCTCTTAGCTGCTGTCAGGCTTTTAAAAATTTTTACCCCCAAAGTAAAAATGGCTGTAGTTTTTCTGCAATGAAAATAGTAAGTACATACCTATTTATACACACACTCATGCACTATTAAATAAGTAAGACTGTGGTATGTATGGTTTTTTGTAACCATACATTGGATATATTATCATGGAGATTTAAGCTAGTGAACATAGACACAGATAATGATTTTTAATGGCTGACTTACACAGTGTATGGCTATACCATAATTTACCTAACCTGTAAAGGGCATTTAGATTGTTTCTAGTTTCCTTAACATAAACAATACAATGATCATCCTTATACATACATTTTTGTGTTCTTCTCTGATTATCCTTATCTTGCTGGAATAAATTCCTAGTTAGTTATTGTGTTAGAGGAATTTTTTTCTCATTTTGTTGACATGACTGGCCTGTCCTTCAGAAATGGTGTTGCAGCACACTTCTACCAGCAGAGGGCATGAGTTCCTAATTTTTATGTATCCTTCCCAGTATCAGAATTAACACATCTTAAAGCACATCTTTGCCCATTAAATATTTTATTGTTTTAATTTATATATATTTGGGGGCATCTTTTCCTATGTATATTGGCCTCTTTCATTTCTCCTTCATCTTAACCTTTGCTCATTTCCTTATTTGCAGTTTAGTCTTATTGATTTACAAAACCTCCATTCACCTGTGTCAGCTCTCTGAAAGGAATGTAGTAGATGCCTCCCAAGAGTGTTTTCTTCTTACTTTTGGGGGATGTCTTTTGCTGCACAGAAGTTTCTGAGTTTCATACAGTCAAATCCATCAGTTTTTCTTTATGGCATTGAGTTTCCTACCTTGTTAGAAAGGCCTTCCCCATCCAAAGCTTACCTGTGTTTCTTTCTAGGAGTTGGCTGATTTTTATATTTTACATTGAAGTCATTGTGCTTTTTGGAATTTATTTTGGTGAGGAAAAGCACTTCATCATCATGATTTGTGCCATTCTGCACTGGTGTTACAAGTGTCTCTCTTGCTTTTCCTAGGGTGTCTTGGAAGCTTTGCTCTTGAACATTTCCTGCCCTCTCTTGTTTGTTTTCCTCGAGTCTGTTGTGTGTGGTTTTCTGAGATTGGTTCTACCCTTGAGAAAAGCTTTTGCACCTTGTTTTACTTGTTGCCTGATGGGATCGTTCTTTTGCCTTTACACCTCATATCTCTTTCTTTATTAGTGTGTCGAGGTTAATGGACTGCTCACTGTGATCTTTCGTGTCCCAAGTTTGCTTCCAGCAAAAACACTTTCCCATGTTTTTTTAGGTGCTGCCTTCTCCAGCTGGGAATTCAATCATATGATTCTGCAATGGAAAAAAAATACACAAAGCTAACGGTTGCAGTTGTCCATGGATATAGTAAGGAGATGTCTCTAGTTCATGTCTCCTGGGGCAACTACTAGAGTGTTTCAGCTCTTGTATAATGTGTTTTCAAAATCAGTTACATTTTTTTAAAGTCATACCTCATAGATGGTTCATAATTTCTCACACCAAGAACACAGTTGTTTTTAAAAGCCCTTTTTTAAAATTGCAAAGTGACGTGTTCTTTGTAATAAGCAATACAGAAGTGTGCAAAGTGATTCCCTTCTTTGCTTTCCTCCAGTCCTGTGCTCAGAGATAACCAACTACAGTTTATCTTTCCAGACTATGTGTGCTTATACAAACATATATGCAGGTTTTTTATGCTTTTAAACAAAAGTAGGATCATACAATACATATTACAGAACTCTTCATTGTACATTGTCTTGTGGATATGTTGCCTAGTCCCATCATAAGCACATAAGTCCTCCTCTTCCTAGGCTGCCAAATAATAGTAATCCTTTGCTCTTCTAACATATAAGGAACACATTTGGAGTACTAGAAATTACCTTGGGTATTGTATGCAGGTTACCTCATAGCTCTCTGAGGTGATTGTGTATATCATACCTGTGTTACAACTGAAACAAGGTAGTCTGACCAGGCCACATGGTCAGAATGTGGTGGACGCATGCCTAGGCAGACTGGCTCCAAAGTTTCTCTTACCTTTTAACCCTGTTGTGCTCTTCATTATGTGGGTATACCATTTTTCTACTAGTGGATTTTTGGTTGCTCGTAATTTTTTGCTCTTTTAAATAATACAGAAATGTCCTCCTTGTTCCTATTGCTTTATGTGTTTATGTAAGCGTTTTTGTAGAATAATTCCTATTACACAAGTGAGATTATCACTGGATTATGGGGTATATACTTTTCCATTTTGATAGATTCTGCTGCCAGATTGCTCTTCAAAAAAGGCATAATTTATGCTCACTTTAGAAGAGTCTGAGAGGTGCATTTCACCATCCACTCCCATTTCTTTGTAACTTGTGTTAAGAATGGGTGAATTCAGATTCCGTTTTTCTCACCCAAAAAAAAAAAAAAAAAAAAAAAAGTGATTCTTTATAACTCCAGTAGTGCAAAGCAAGTGGTTACATTTTAAGCAAAGGTAAATTTTTGTTGGTGGCTTTGTGTTTATATTAAATTCCTCCTTTATTAAAATACTGGTTTTTATAGGACTGATGCTACAAGAGTATGGTTACTATTAATTAAAACATGAACAAGTAAGTTTTCTGTGTGATTGCTCACATATTTAGCACTAGGAAAAAAGTTTTTTACTATTCTTTCACTAGGAAAATTTCTAACTATCAAGTCTATACAAAAACTATACTACTTTGTGTTTTAGGAATGTCATGAGGAGTTTGGTCAGAATTTAGAGCAGGACCTATTAACCAGTGCATCTGTGAAACCACCTACGTGTTGGGGGTGGGGGAGGCGGTGCACAGGTTGGCAGTTGGTGACATTAGCTGAAGAGAGCATAAAGTTTCCGGTAGGCAGGTTAGCTTCAGTATCTGAGCATCCGTGTTGGGCTCTTGGCTCTGACCACATTCCGAGTTCTTTTGGTGGAGGTGAGGAGCCAGGCTGTCTGCTGGGTGTCACCTGTACACAGTAAATGTGTCCTGACTGTTGGCTGAAATTTTAGCCCAGTTGGTAGTCCACTTTGTATCACTGTTTGACTGGATTTATTTTTACCATGATTTGGAATTGTGATCGGGATACCATCCTCATGGAGACTGTTTTCTGCTTTAAGGGAAGGGAGCCGTGTACAGCTTTGACCCGGTGGGGTCCTACCAGAGAGATTCCTTCAAGGCTGGAGGCTCAGCAAGTGCCATGCTTCAGCCGCTGCTTGACAACCAGGTAATGAGACTGAGTCAGGTGGTCGTGATGTTCAAGTGAAGTGCTTTCCTCCACGTTCTCCTCTTCATTAGGAGAAGGGAGAAACAAAGCCTTTCTTACAGATTACTGCGGGGTTTGTTTGGCTGGTTTGCCCTCTCACACCTTCCCATCTGTGTGTGTTCTAACAGCTCTGCTGGGGTCCTCACCTGCGCCCATGGCTTTAATTTTTTTCCTGTATTCTCATGACATCCACATTTTTTACATCCGCAGTGATTGGTCCATGTTTTCAATTCTCTTCTTGCCATCTTTACCTGAAGGTCATGAAATGTCTTTCTCCCCCTTACTCACCATTTCTTTGTCACTTAGTTGTGTATTCTAACTGCCAAGTGCATTTTTACATTTTCATTACTGCTCGCTAAGTTCAGACCTGCATTATTGGATTATTGAGTTTCTTTCCTGACATCCTTTCTGCCTCCAAGCTCACTTCCCTGATGCACCTGCTCACTTTTCCAAAATATGTTACGTGTTGCTGCTCCTCTGCTTATTGCTTTTCTGCCACACACTCACCCTGCTTTTTTCTGAATGATAGGTGTATTAGTCTGTTCCTGTTGCTTATAACAAAATACATGGAACTGGGTAATTGGTAAGAAAATGAAATTTATTGCTAGGAAGTCCAAAATCTAGGAAACACATCTGGTGATAGTCTTGGGGGTAGCAACAGTAACCCAGGGGTCTCACATAGCGGAGCAGAGAGAGACTAACCTCTCGTGCTCTTCTTCTAAAGCCCTCATATCACACCTGTGATCATCATGTTTAATCCATTCTCTACAGCGTGGTCCTACAATCTAATCACCTTCTCAAAGCTCCCACTTTTCAGTTATCGTAATAGGATTTCCCACTCTCAACAGTTACATTGGGAGTTAAGCTTCTAATATGTGAACTTTGGGGACACAATTCAGTCAGTCCCCAGCATTATGCTCTTCCTGCCTCCATCCCATGCCTTCAGCCTGAAATGTTCTGGCTCCTCAACTTCAGTTTACCCGTCCCCACTCATGTACTGCGATGTCCTCTCTGCTGAAGCCTTTCTTTATCTAGTAGACTTAGTTGACGCCTGCTTGGGGCTCTATAGCTTTTCTTTCCTTCTTAGTTAAAGCACATTCTCTTGTAATACTCTGCTGGCATATGTCCACCTCTCTAGATTATGTACTTCTCAAGAATTGGATCTTTGCTGGGGAATATTTGTCAGGTTTCTGGTATGTGTAATTCAGCTGGTCTGGAGGGGTTTTAGTCTGAGGGACATTTTAATTTTGCGTGATATATTCATTATAAATCCTGAGACATGGGAAGATATTGGGGGAAGCTTGAACCTTCTTTTATACTTACTGTCACGTGACACCTCATACGAATTTCCTGTCCACCAGGTTGGTTTTAAGAATATGCAGAACGTAGAGCATGTCCCACTGTCCTTGGACAGAGCCATGCGGCTAGTGAAAGACGTCTTCATTTCTGCGGCTGAGAGGGACGTGTACACGGGAGACGCACTCAGGATCTGCATTGTGACCAAAGAGGGCATCAGGGAGGAGACCATCCCCTTGAGGAAGGACTGATTCGCGTGCTGTGATTATTAATCAGTTCAAAATGGAACTGTTGGGCAAATTTGTTTAATTAAAAAAGAAACCTGAAATACTCGTTTCATTATAATGTATCTCTAAGCAAGACTGATTTAGGAAGTAAAATTTCTTTGCATTTTCTTTATTCTTCCCACACTTTTCTACCTTTCAGAGGCTATTTTTGTATTTTAAGAATGAAAAAGGGCCGGCCCCGTGGCGCACTCAAGAGAGTGCAGTGGTTGGGAGCGCAGCAGCGCTCCCGCCGCGGGTTCGGATCCTATATAGGAATGGCCAGTGCGCTCACTGGCTGAGCGCGATGTGGGCGACACCACACCAAGGGTTGCGATCCCCTTACCGGTCACAGACAAAAAAAAAAAAAAAAAAAAAATGAAAAACAGGTCATGTTGGGTTCTCCTTACATTTATGAGCAAGAAATTTGTTTGGAAAAGTTGACCTTTTTGGCCAACTTATCTTATGAAGAAGGCTCTTGGTCCACCAGCTTGCCTGAAGGGGCCTCTAAACTACCCAGAAGAGGCAGAGTTTATTGGTGTTTTATTAAGACTTTAATGGATGTAAGTGGAATATCTTAAGATTTTTTCATTCCTGGGACTGTTAAGCAAGCAGTCTGGAATGACTGTTTTGGAGAAAAATCTTCAACCAGAATAAAAGAAAATAGTAAAAGCAAATAACCCTTGACATGGGCTTTGGCAGAAATCTGGGATAATTTTTACAAGCACTTTAGTAATGTTAAAATTGAGAACTAAATGTTGACAGAGTTTTAAAGAATTTCTTGTTTTTGAACTTTAAATACATTTTAACTGCATTATAATATTTGAGTAATTTTCTTGATGTTGAACAAGTCAAATTATACAACATAACCTAGGAGTTATGATTTGCTTTGTAGCAGAACAACCTATGATGTAATGGTATTTTTAATATATTGGCAGTTAATCATAGAAAGGAAACCACTTTTGTTTATTTTGCCTCTTGTTAAAAAGAATTTTGTTCAAATTATCAAAAACTAGTAGCTAACATAAAAATTCATTCTGCAAACATATCTGTTAAATACAATCACTCACTATCACAAGTACTAGGGACACAATGGTAAGATCTTGTTCATATTTCTCTTACGGTGTCTGTATCAGGGTTCTTCAGAGAGACAGAACCAATAGGATATGGTATATGGATTGATATGAGAGGGGATTTATTAGGGGAGTTGCCTCACGTGATGATGGAGACTGCGAAGTCCTACAATAGGCCGTCTGCAAACTGGAGAGAGGGCAGCTGGTAATGTGGTTCAGTCCAAGTCCAAAGGCCTCAGAACCAGGGGAGCCGATGGGATCTCAGTCCAAGGTCGAAGGACTGAACAAGGTGTGGGGGAGGGAACTGGTTAAGTCCCAAGTCCAAAAGCCGTAGAACCTGGAGTTCTGATACCCGGGGCAGGAGAAGAAGGGTGTCCCTGCTCCAGGCATGAATTCTTTCCTGTGCCTTTTCTTCTCCCGGGCCACCAGCTGGTTGATGGTGCCTGCTTACATCAAGTGTGGATCTTCCCCACTTAGTCCACCGACTCATAGCCAGTCTCCTCTGGGAATACCCTCACAGACAACCCAGAAATAATGTTTTACTGGCTATCTACAAATCCCTTAATCCATTCGAGCTGACACCTAAAACTAACCACGATGACACAAACTGTAGACTATCCCACTCAAAGTATACATTTTTCATCCTTATGTAGACTAGGTATGTTTTATTTTTCTAAACGATTGCCAAAATGTGGGGGTTCAACTTTTTACTGTTTTAAATTCTATTTGTGTCTAGAATTTTCTATAAGATCCTCCCCTCCCAAGGTTTCTAGGGAAGTTCTACAAATAGAGTAAAGATTGATGGCACATAATTGGTGTTTCATGATGTCTTTTTCCCACCTTCAGCTGCAAATTATTTTACCCTCCCTATTATTCTCATAGATTACAAATTTGGTCTCACTTTGGAAGTCAACACCGTCTTGTCCAGAATGTGCTGGCATGTGGCTCCAAGGGCTAACTCAGACACCACACATTTGGGTGGCTTTTTAGAAATATGATTTATTTCTACAGCTAGCCTTTAAGGTTCTGATTAGGAGGCTGCCATTTGTGTAGAGACTCCTTCATAAGTCAGATCTACGTTCCTCCCTGCGGTGCAGAATGAAAGGGTTTGAAAGAATCCGATAATATTAGAAATTGTTGAGGGAAAACTACTTTTTAAAGATGTTAGCCATGACTGCTTTTATACACACTGAGTGCATGTAGATGTTTTTCTTTAACAGAAAACAGGGCAGGAGTACTGTGCTGCTGCAGTCTGCTCAACAAGGCTGCTCCACGGGGTTGTGTTGCCTGGGGAGGTTAGAAACATGAGCTGAGTCTGTGACCAGCAAGTGCCACTCTTGTGCCTCCACATTTCACATGCAGCCATAGTTTCTGCTCTAGACACAGTGACTTTGCAAGCCTACCTGAGAGGCATATAGACAATTTAGTAGGAAAATGGTCTTTATTACCAAAATGTCTGTTATTACCATGATACGTTTCATTTTCCTGTGCTTTCTGTACCTGTAACCTTGGTGAGCCCTTCACAGCCCTAGAGTGTATATATGTTAACATACTTCCCAACTCTAGGGTCTCCTGTTCCCTGTATTTGAGATTCTAGTAGTGTCACTGGTGGGTCCCCTATATCAGAATTACATAGGGCACTTGTTCAAAACCAGCTTCTGGGCCCACTCCAGAAGTTGCCCCAGTCTCTGAGCCGGGACATGAAAATCTGCATTTTTAAAATCAAATAACCATGTGACTATTATGCATACACAATTTGAGAGCTACTCCTTTAACTCCTCAGCAGACAGGTTCACTCAGAGAAACAACCCCTATGAGATACAGTCACACAATATGGAGCTGGTTAGGTCTACTTGTGGCTCTGATTTCTGTTTGGTGCTGGAGCCTGAAACTCACTGTACAGGCTGTGGGAAAGGGGCAAGCTGTGTGCAGTGGAGCCCAGGACACCAGGCGAGCCAGCAGATACAGAACAGCATAGCTATATGACAGCCTGTGGTGCCCTGGCCAACTGAGCACAGGAGCAAGATGACTGCTGCCTCCCCGCGCCTTGCACATCTTGGGCCCATGCAGAGCAAACCCGCCACGGCTGTTCATACCTATCAGTGGTTTTCATTACCACATAAAGTTCAGATATTGCTTCTGGGCCTTCAGATCTCTCCACAGGTCAGCCTTGCCTCCCTACTCAGCTTCCTACCTCTTTGATGTCCTTGACTAGCTGGCTGCTTCATTAAGTGGCTGTGATGTCCTCATTCTTATTTCAGTGATTCAACTAATATTGTCTGACTTCATTCAATGTCCCTTGAACTTTGTATGTCATACCCTTTTAAGTCCGGATAAAGTTTTATCATCTATACGGAGATTTTTCCTGCTTTTCCAGATTTTATAAATTTCTTTTGAGTGTCTATGAACTTGATACAGTTTATATTAAATAGTAAACTTGAGTTCTGTTCACCAGGATAAAGGGTGTGAGAGCATCATTACACCCACAGGATCACTACTGGTCTGCCTGTTAATATTCCTGTGCCCGTTTTCTCTCTTAGACAAGAAAAGTCTGTGTATCTATATGCATTTCAAGGTGGTGACTGTCTGTTTGTTAGCTCCAATGAAAGAGGCCTGCAACCATACGGCCATAAGCATCCTCTCATCCAGGCCCGGTGCCCACACCTCTGCCCCAACAGAGCTCCACCTGCACCTGCTCTGCTAGTGACTTTAGCTGCCATATTGCTCTCCCTGGTCTGAGTGGCTCCTTTGAAAAATATTTCTTCTCTAATGGGAAAATATTTAAAAATCAACATGGGGTGTGGATCTATGTCTGCAGAGCTGGCTGCTTAGAAGTTATAGGTGATCTAAAGTGTCATCACCCTGCTTTGTCCTCAGGCAGACCAATGGCCTGACCTCTTCTGCAGTGAGACAGTACTGGAGAGTTGGCTGAGGTCCTGGTGAACGTGGAGACATGCCCGGGCCCCACATCTCTCCGCCAGAGGCCACCAGATGGCAGTGTTGATTTGTCCAGCCGGGCCACTCCACCTCTGTGAGGACCACAGTTTGCTGCCCGTTTTCCCAGTTCTCAGACTTCGCTGAGTTCCTGTGAGGGAAGCTTCAGCCTAATTGTGAATCTCATTTAATAAGCTGGGAGGAGGGACACCGTGTCGATGCTCCTTCTCAGCTCATCCTCATATCAAAATAGAAAGGACAGAAGGAGATAAACACAGCAAAACTGGTAGTGATCTATACTGCGATGTCCTTGGTGTGTGTAGGGGGCTAGAAGTAGGGTAGGAGGGGAGGGGGTCTGGTTGTGGTTTGGGGAGACACAAATCAGAACACAGAATTTTTCTGGACCTAAATACTTTTGTAAGGAAAACTTTTAGTGAAACTCATAGCCAGAGGATACATTAAATGCTTTGTCTAGGCAGTTGACTAGTGACAGAACTGATTTATAGTATTATTTTATTCGTCTCTCTCTCTCTGGATTTTCTTTGTTCTGTGCTTCCAAGAAGTCCTTTTTGTTTCTTGTACTTCAATAAATTCCTTTCAAATGAACCTTGATGTTATGATGATCTAAGTACCCAAGTCTGTAAATGCCATTGAGATTCTTGATTGAGGATTTTGTGTAGGTGGTAGTAGTGGAAAATTTCCATAAAGTCTTGAAACAAAATCTCTGATTAACAAAGTTACAGGTCCCAGAGGGCAGGCCACTTATTTCAAGTAGTGTTCAACTAGACTCGAAGAAAATGGAAGAAGAGACTTATTTTCCTCATATTTAACTTAGTTTGCCAGGAGGTGACCTGTGCTGCCTTCATGTGCCACTAGCAGGAGTTCGATGCATTTCCCTGAATGTTACAGGTAATTTTGCTTTTTTCTCTTTTGCACAGATGAGAAATCAAGTCCAAGGCAGACCTGCCATAATTGAAGGTAAAAGAAAGTGTAGTTGTAATGACACTATTTCCTCAAGCAGAGGTTGAAGTATGCTTTAATACAGAGTCTGACCAAATATTTGAACCTCAAAACACCAATGCTTGTCCTAGACTTGTTTGAGTCTCTATTTCATTTTGTTTTTCTTTTTAAATACTTCTTTTTAACTATTTTTAAAGTAATAGCTGGATTCAGTTTTTGTCTGCATTCTCAACTCTTTTATTGACAGTTTTCACTTGCTTTTTAGAACTGATTGTTGAGAACTGCTGAGTGACCCAGAAGGTGAAAAGACTGCTGATCTGTGATGGTTTTGCTATGTTACCTCTTCATTTAGCATGTTAAGAAGAGTCATCTGCAAAAACATGGGATGTTAGTTAGCTTCTACCAAAGTCATCCTGTGGGACTGCACCAGCCTAGTTCTTACTGCTTCCTGGGAGGTGCTACTTACATATTCTCTGGAACCTTCACAGGCTTAGGCAAACCTGCAAAAGACCTGCCAGCCATCTTGTTCTGAAAGCCTTAAATGTCAGGAAGCATGAAGCATTCCTAGGAAATTTATGGGGAAATTTTTTCCTTGTGAAACTTCTTACAGAGAACTTTTCCAGAAAGCCATTTAACTCAACCAAGGTCAGCATTTCTGGGGGGAGGAAGGTGTGAACCCAGAGGAAGGAGCAGAGAACAAAGACAGAGAGGCGGCGACTCAGTAGTGAGAGTCAGAGAGCCCATGTGATTCATGACAATCCTTTCCGCAGGCTCTAAAAAGAACACGAGCAACCAAAGCCAGCATCGCTACTTTATGACAGCATTAGATATTAAAATATGATTTTCCTAAGAAATTGGAATTTGCTTATTTATGTTTACTTAGGGGTTGAGTTAGGATATTTTATTCAGACATTGATTGTGCTCGATTTATTCCTTTTTTCAGCAGCATTTTTTGAGCTCCTGTTATGTTCCAGGCACTTTCTGAGTCCTGGGGATACAGTAGTGAATACAGAGAAAAACTCCCCTCTGTCCTGAGGTGGAGAGCAGACACAACACACCAGGAAACAACTGTTGTTGCCAGGCACTGGGGACACAGCCGTGACAGAACAGACCAACTCCTCCTCCCTCAGTGCTCATGTTGTATCACACCAGAGAAGCGAGACAATCAGCAAGGGAGAAATGTGTGTCACATCACATGCTGGAAAGGGATGAGAACCTGGGGCCCGGGGAAACGAGCAGGCGGGGGGGCGGGGGGAGTAGGGGTGCAGCTATAGCAAGGGCCACTAGAGGGTGGCAGGGGCTTGGGGCGAATGGTGCAGGGGCTGGGAACCAGCCCTCTGCAGACAGAACAGAAAGGAGGCAATGCTTCTCTCCTTTTTTAGCCAGTACCTAGTGTTACTTGTTTGTTCCTCATATTGGGACTGAAATCATCTTGTGAAAGCCTTATGTTCCTTCTCATGAAGTGTTTCCTGGTTCCCTCTGAGAAAAGGGTGAGATAGGCTTAGTGCAGCCACTGCTGGTGGACGACTTGGCACAAGCACATCTGGATATATAAGAAACTTGTTGCAAGAGCAGTGTTTTAGTTTTAAATCCCTTAAATAACCAATGATTGGGAAACAATTAAGTAATTTATTCACTACATGGAATATCATGCAGACAGTAAAAGTGGTGGCTATGAAGACCTTGTAGCAACATGGCAGAAGACTAGGGCAGAACATTAAAGAAAAATCAACAAAATGAAAATTGTACACAATAAATGCAGGCATGTGAAAACATTAACATAATACAGAAGAAAAAACATCCAAATTAATATAGTGGAATAGCTCAATATGGGTGGTTTTATTTTATAGATCTCCTATGATAGACTTTCATCATTTATTTAAAAAAATTTTTTTAACTTGATTCATAAATTTAGAATTCTACATGTAATACCTCCTCTTAAGTTTTTGCATGATTTCAAAAGGACCAACCAAACTTTGTAAAATATTTTATTTTTATTGTGTCTGCAATCTGGTAATCAATCTAATAGAAAAATCGAACTGGTAACTTGGTTTGAGCTGGTGAAAAATCAGTTTGTTTGAGAGTGTATTGCACTTTTACCCAGCCATGTTGTCTTCAATCGATATACCTGAACATCTCCTAATTGGTAAGTAATAAAGACCATTGTCTTCATGACTGCTAATAAGCCACACATATTCTGAGGTGGATTGTTGGCTGGAGGAAGATTTTGACTTGCTAACTGAGGAGTATGAGCCTTTTCAGTGCTGCTTCTGTGCATGAAGACTGCTGGGCAGTTTAGGTGATGGCAGGGCCAGAGTAATGCTGTGATTTACCTGGGTTATGAAACTGCATAAGAAAAACCCCAGACTTTTTAGACAGATGTGTACAAAGCCTTTGAGTTGTTTGGAGAAAATCACAGAAAATCCTGACTTCCTTCAGGCTTCATGAAAGTGAAAAGGAGTTTCAACCTTTAGCACACATTACCAAATTCTTTTCTTTTTTTTTTTAAAAGATGACCGGTAAGGGGATCTCAACCCTTGACTTGGTGGTGTCAACACCATGCTCAGCCAGTGAGCGAACCGGCCATCCCTGTATAGGATCCGAACCCGCAGCCCTGGTGTTATCAGCATGGCACTCTCCCAAGTGAGCCACGGGCCGGCCCTTACCAAATTCTAATAAAGCAAATGATATTGAAGCATGTAGTTTCACTGGAAAATATTGGGCCAATAAACGCTTAGAGTCAACATATGCCCACCAAAAAAATAAGGAAAAGCCAAATGGAAAATGAACAATGCTTTTTTATTCCATTGGAAGCTGTGAATAGTGATGTGTCCACACTTTAAAGATAAGATACAAAACATTCTCTCTCACAGTGTTCACGAATCCGAAGGAAACATCTCTCAGTCAAGATTTGTCAGCAGGTTTGATGTAGGCTTGGGCATATTTATTTTCTCTTGTCACTTGGATAAATGTATTTGTCCTGTGTTCCTCATAAATCCGAGAGGAAAATAAACTTGGAATTTTAAAGGAGAGAAAACATGGATATAAGATCTTCAGTTGCTCAGAGTTTACAGCCGGTCTGAATCGAGGTCCTCCGGGTGCTTCAGCATGTCTCATTTTGACTCTTCCATCTCACGTGGACAAAGGTGTAGGTGTGTCTGTCCTAAACTAGGGTTTCCTAGAGGGCAAGATCTTTGTTTATCATTTAACGTGCCCAGCATGCTTTGATTTATACTAAGCACAGGTATTTTTTCGTTAAATTCCTCTAATGTTTCATTCATTCATTCACTCATTCATGTATTTGATTATGGAACATGCCAAAGAGAACTTGAGGGATCAGTATATGAATCCTCCTCGTGTACCCTCACCCACTTCAGTAACTATTCACTCCCCCACCCCACTGACCCCCCAGATTATTTTGAAGCAAATCCCAGAAATCCTATAATTTCATCAGTAAATATTTTATTGCCTCTAAAAGATAATGACCATATTTTAAAATATTATAGTATCATAATCATACCATATCATTGCTTAAGTGAGCAAATTAGACCTGTTTCTACTAGTTAAACAATAATGTACTGTGATAGAAGCTGTTTGTGATATGACATTTCTCAGAATATCATTGATTTTTGAGTTTATGCCAATGTGAGACAAACTTCCATTTCTAAAAAAAGCCACAAACCTTCTTTAGATTATGGAATCACAGACTTGCCCTGGGCAGGACTTCAGCCTTTCACTCCTGCAGGACCCCTCTCCTCCGGCCCAGAGCGGTGGTCACCTGCCTTTGCATGAACAGTCCTGGGGGAGTAGCTCATTGCACCCAGGGAGTCCAGGTTTACCAGGAAGCCCTTCACAATTTTTCAGCTTCTCCTTCAAAGCAATGCATTTTTCTTCCACTTTTTTTAAGAAACAGGTTTCTATTCTGTCATGGTACTCAGCTCTGTGTTTTATATTATGATATAAATGTCACTTGCTTTCTCAAATAACAAATTTTCCAGACTATCTGGTCCATTAACTGAGAATTTTTTTTCTTGTTCTTGTGATTCCTCTCACAGTTTAACCCTTGTACTTAACGCTCTCAGTTTTCTACACCCATTGCAGGTTAACAACCTGATTTACATATGTTAATTCAAGGAAAATAATAAAAATGTATTGCTGTTAGTCTCACTGCTACCTCTGCCAGTATTTTTGTTATTTCTGTGTTGAGACTATTTTGGGGAGTGTGCTTCAGCGACAGCTGTGAGCCACATTTAACCCACCAGCTGAAGTGTCTCACCAAGTCCCCTCGTGTTCTAGCTTATGCAGATGGCTCTGCGTGATACCAATGGCAGCGGCAGGGTAAATGTGACTTAGGCGTCTTCTGGGGAGGCTCAGGTGGCCAAGGTTCCCTTTTAGAAACATCAGAGTCAAGCTATTCGTAGGGATGACTCTTGCAGGCCCCAGCTGCCTCACCCGCTCCCTGCTGTGGGGGCTCAGATCCCTGATGACCTTAAAAGGAGCGGGCTAGAGAAATGCTACCCTGCATCAGGGTGGGCTCACAGGCTGGCAGCTTGTCTCTGAGAGTGATGCCAAGGGAAAGGTCTGTGGGAGAGAGAGAGGGTCTTCCAAGATACCGGTCTCAAAATAGCCTGGCTGCCCTGAACTTCCCTTAATAGCTTGCCACAAATCAATCCCCCACAGTCTAGGGAAAGCTTTTGTACACCTATTTGTTTTATGTTTGTACCACCTTGAAGAGTAATTGAATTCAAACTGTTATGCTGTGGCATAAAATGCTGTTCTCTGTTATTTTCCTGAACTACAGCTACCGGCACGTTTTGAGGGTGTCCCCTGCCTTCTTGGCCTCGTTGGGAATGTGGCGAGTGTGCGTGGGGAGCCCAGACACAGCAAGGGTGTCCACTCACTGCCTGCTGACACATGGTGGGCACCACATGTTGCCCTCGTGACGTCAGGGTCTAGGCAGAAACTGTCTTGCCTTCTGCAGCAGATTTTATCTCAAATAATTGTCTAGAAAAGAAAAATCCTGTTTATTTCAATTTCCTGCGTGATACATTCCAAAATAAGCTTCTGTAGGAAAAGCATTCCATGCAAAGGTGGCTGGTGGCCTGGGCTAGGTCACAGCTGTCCCCTTCCTTTAGAGAGGTGCAGCCATGACAAGTGGATGTGCCAGTAGATTGAACTAAGGAAGACTTCAAGAAAAGATATAGACTGGGAGGGGATTTATGTGAATTTCCACCCCAAATGAGTCAGAGCTGGGCTCACTCAGCAGCCAGTGGACTTGGGTGCCAAGAGAACCCTGAGTTTTCCAATGAGTCCCTGGATGTTTAAAAAATATCACGTTAGAATGGAGGTCCAGGGGCAATATTTTGGAAAATCTAGCAAGAATTGGACATTTACCTGAAGTAAAGTGTGAGGACTAAGAAGACTTTTCCTTTTCTTGACCTTTCGGGAAGGGCTAGGCAGCGGCCAGTGCCTGTGAGTGGGCTCCTGTCCTCAGGTGTGCGCTAGCACCGTTGCCAGAGTGAGCAGCGGAAATGCCATTTGGCCTTGTCACGACACTGCTCAGGCCGTGGTGTGTCTGCAGCCCCCTGGACACAGGCAGGCTCTTGTCACAGTGCACTCCTAGGGGTTGGTCACCACTCACCTGCTCTTCTGATCCTCGCTTTTCTGGCGACACCAAGCTGCTTATCATTGCCCAAAGACAGTCAAAGAGTTGGAGAGTGTAGGCTCTGAAATCCAAAAGCCATGGTACCAGGCCCAACCTGTCCCTTCCTACCTGTGTGGCTTCGGGCAAAGTATTGGACGCCCCTAAGCCTTAGCTCCTCACCTGTGAAATGTGGGTGATACCAGCACCTCCTCACAGGCATCCAGTGAGGAGTCACGAGAAAATGTGTGTCGAGCCCTTGGCCCAGCGCCTGGCACACAGCAGTCCTCAGTGAATGATGGTCACTGTTACTAAGTCTCACCTGCTGGCCCCACTCTCCGGAGGGAAACACAGCCCGCCCCACCTCCCTCTGCCAGGAAACTCTTGTCTATCCCTCACAGTTTTGGCTCAGGTGTACCTGTCTGCGAAGCTGTCTCTGACCCGTCCCGCGCAGAGGTGACTCCCTAGACGGCAAAGATCTGTCACCTTTGCGCCCCTGGATCTAGTTCCATGGCTACTATTATTGCTTAATGATTATACGTTAAAATAATTAATTAAATCAATTCAGTGGTTTCTTGCAAATAAAACTTTGGCTGGCAGCTTTAAATATCTTTGATTCTTAAAGAATTCCTTGTTACTAATGAATGCCCTTGCTGCTGGCCCGGATGCGTTTCTTCCCTCTGTCTGGCTCGGCACCCTATTGGCCTCCAGCCCCTGGCCACTCCCCAGGGTCCCTTGGGGTCACCTTCCTGCAAACAGCCCTGAGATTCATGACCTGTTTTTCTCATTCATTTCCTCTGTTTTGCATTTAAAATTCTATATGTGTGAATTTTGTAAATGACCCAGTAGGATATGATGACTATTTTCAGACCCCAAAATTGGGTTTACCAATCATGGATTGGTTTCTGATTTGTGAACCAATTTATATGAGAATGCTTATAAAGTTAAAAGTACTAAATCACATTTAATTCTATACTTAAAAAAACACATGTGTATATATAGTATGATTTAGATTTAGAACCATTTCAGAATATCCCGTACTTGGTGACCACACAGTTACGGTCAACTCTTGCAGTGATTCAAGCTCCAGTGACTTGGATTTGCAGATCTACACATTATACAGTGGGACCACTTCTCTGCCAGGCCTATCATCACTACTAAATTTTAAAATTGGGATAAAAACAGCATGTTTGGTTTGATTTTTGTAAAAATGTAAAATCACATACTGACAAATGCACACACACACACAGCAAATGGACTGGAAAGAAATACATCAAAGTACTGAAAGTGGTTACAGTGGATGGTGAGATTACTGCTGTTTTTCCTTTTTGTTAATATATACCAGTTTTTACACAAGAAAAAAGTTTAGAAAAACAAGTAAATGTTGTTCTCAGCCTGTGAAGGCAAAGAAACCGAAAATGTTTCTGGAAATGCAAAGAAGGAAAATGGCAGTCTGGGAGCGATTTTTGGCAGCTACCGAGGCCCGTGGCAAAGTCGCAAGTCAGGTGCGTCTTTTCACACTTTTTCACTTCTTGGCTCCTCTCCCGTTCCTGTTACTAGAAGTCTCAGGCTGTTCTTTGTCCAATGTCCGCCACCAACGCTGGCCTTGCCCAGGTACTCTGGACGTCCAGCCCCCTGCAAGCCCTTCGGTGGGGTCGTTCTAAAGGGTCGTCTTCAGCCCCACTCTGTGCAGGGCTGACACCTGGGAGTACCTTCACGTTCAGGGATGAGCTTTCCCATGTGAATGAGCCTCTGACTTCGTGGCAGGTGCTTGGAAACATTGCTTTGTGCCCAGCTACCTTCTCCTCTGGCCTTCCTCCAGGAAGCCAGGCCCTGGCTTTGGGACAGCATGTGGTGGTCCTCT
The DNA here is from genome assembly GCF_027409185.1 of Cynocephalus volans. Taxonomy (NCBI): domain Eukaryota; kingdom Metazoa; phylum Chordata; class Mammalia; order Dermoptera; family Cynocephalidae; genus Cynocephalus; species Cynocephalus volans. The sequence goes on along the minus strand of NC_084464.1, from coordinate 166,905,036 downwards.
CTCTGAGGCCCTAGTTTCCAAGGAGATATACCATTTCTAGATCATTTCTTCAAAGACGGAGGGGTGGAGAGAGTGCAGGATCAACTGTGGGCAAAATTTCGTGGTATATTAATTTGGGTGGCCAAGCGCATCCCACGTTGTACATCTGTATATTATTTCTTACCCATCTCAAGCCTCCCACCAGTTAATTTGCAATCAAATATTTTATTACAAGAGTTTTGTTTTTATTTGGTGTTTAAATATCCTTGTATTCAGACTAAAATGATGAGCTCCTGGTCATGGGTCCCTGTCCTTCGAAGCTGCATAAAGTCAGGGTTCCCAAGCACACGGCTTCCTCTGTCTCGCACACTGTGTGTGAGTTATCGGTCTGCCTGCCGGGCAGCTGGGCGAGACGGTTCGCAACACTCGTGGTGAAGACCCTGGAAATGCCTAACAAGTCAAAGAAAACGTTATCAAAGCTTTTTTCCCTGCTTGATGTAACATCTTCGAGCACTTTAACCCAACATTGACTTCTAGTGGTTTTCATCAGTGCACCTGCCCGTGACTGTCCCAGATGCCTGCGAGCTGTCGCCTGGTCCAGCACCTTCTGCTGTCACTGCTGTCCTGTGACCTGGTCCCCTCGCTGAGGCACAGAAGACTGAACTGGTGTAAGCTTTCGTGGACTCCCTGAATTTGTCAAATCCCTACAGGTAAGTGGCTCAGTGATGTGAGAGTCAAACTGTGTCAACTTTTCCTTTGTGGTAGTTTTTAAATTATCAGTTTGTAGCTATTTGACAGATTAAAAGCAAAATAATCATGCCATATTTAGTCGAAATATAAACTGAAATTACATTAGAACATTTCCCTTCTCTTCAAACTGCTTGGTGTAACAGAATATTGAAGTGCAGCTTGGCGGATTTCACCAGAAGTGTGCATTTTTCTCCCCTTCTCCCAATTTCTATGTACATTTGTGCATTTCTCTGAAAATGTGCATTTGTCCGAGGAATTATTTTTTTTTTTGCTACCACTAAATGAATCTCAAGATTTTGAGTAAATGTACCTCAATCTAATCAAAGTTTTTTTTAATGACCTTTATTTTATTATTTATTTATTTTATTTATTTTTTTAAAGATGACCGGTAAGGGGATCTTAACCCTTGACTTGGTGTTGTCAGCACCACGCTCAGCCAGTGAGCAAACCGGCCATCCATATATGGGATCCGAACCCGGGGCTTTGGTGTTATCAGCACCGCACTCTCCCGAGTGAGCCACGGGCCGGCCCCTTTAATGACCTTTATAACTACATTTAAAACTCTTAATTCCTATTTCTGGGTGTTTGTGAGCCTGACTGCTACCATGGAGTAAAAATTTATTACCCTGGGTGTGCACTTCCTTCTTAGCAAGCAAACAGTACCTGAGCTCTTTTCTTCAGCTTTTGCAGTGTCCTGGCATCCTTAAAATAATTTGAAAATATCACCTTGATCTTTGATTCACGCATTAAAACAGTATCTGAGTGTGTCGATGTTTTATTGATCATTTCTATATAAGTCGGGTATTCTTACAGTTATCTTTTTAACATATTATTTTTGCAGTAATAACAGCATTAATTTTGTAACTTGAACAAATTGATGTTGTATAGTTAAATGTGTCAAGCGTCTGTATTAACTGAGTTGATGGCATAAGGTGACAAAAGTAACGTACTGCCCCTTGTGTCACTGTTCCAAAAGGTTACTGGCCATTATGAGGATTGACCCCTGGACCTTGGTGTTATCAACACCATGCTCTAACCAATGGAGCAAACTTGCCAGCTCCTTCCATACAAGTTTAAGAATCATCTTGTCTATCTCTACAAAATAATGTTGCTGGGATTTTGATAGCGATTGTGTTAAACCCGTATATCAATTTGGGGAGAACTGACATCTTTACTATGTTGGGTCTTCCAACCCATGGCCGTGGATGTCTCTCCATTTATTTATATCTTTGATTTCTTTCATCAGTGTTATGCAGTTTTCAGCATACAAGCCCTGTACATGTTCTGTTAGATTGATACCTAAGTGTTTACACTTCTTTGAGTGATCGTAAATAGCGTTGTGTTTTTAATTTTGGTGTCCATGTGCTTATTGATGTTATGTAGAAGTACAGTTGATTTCTGTATGTTTGTTTTGTGAGCTGTGACTTTGCTGAACTCACTTAGTCTTAGGAGTTTCTTTCTGTAGGTTCCTTGGGTTTCTATGTAGATGATCATGTTACCTACAAAGCAGAACTGTCCTGTTTCTTCCTTTGAACTCCATGTGCCTTCTCTTTCCTCTTCCGGCCTGACGGTACTGGCTGGACACAGCACGATGTTGAACGAGGGCGGTGAGAGCGGACGTCCTTGCCTTGTTCCCGATGTAGGGGGGGAAACGTGCAGATCGTTACCATTAGGGATGTTGTTACCTGCAGCTTTATTTATTTATTTATTTATTTATTTATTTATTTATTTAAAAGATGACCGGTAAGGGGATCGTAACCCTTGACTTGGTGTTGTTAGCACCACACTCTCCCAGGTGAGCCAACCGGCCATCCCTATATGGGATCCGAACCCATGGCCTTGGTGTTACTAGGCTTTGCTCTAACCAACTGAGCTAACCGACCAGCCTTACCTGCAGCTTTTTCGTAGATGCTCTTTATCAAGCTGAGAAATGTCCTCTCTATTTCTATCTTTTGTGGGAGTTTTTATCATAAATGGGAGTTTTATTTTGTCAAATGTTTTTTCTGCAATAATGGATATGATCATGACTTTTCTTCTTCAGTCTGTTAATATGGTGAAATACATCTATTAATTTTTAAATACTGAAACAGCCCTTCATTTCTGGAATAAACTCCACTTGGTCATAGTATAAAATTATTTTTATATATTGCTGAATTCTACTTGCTAACATATTGTTAAGGAATTTTCTGTGTATACGAATGAGGGATATTTTTCTACAGTTTTCTTTTTTTTTTTTTAGTACTGTCTTTGCCTATTTTGGGTATGAGGAAAATACTAGCATCATAAAATAAATTGGAAAGTGTTCCCACCTCTTCTATTTTCTGGAAGAGATTGTGTAAAATTGGTGTTAATTCTGCTTTAAACATTTGGTAGAACTCTCCAGTGAAATCATCTGGGCCTGGAAACTGCTTTTCAGGGAGTTTTAAAATTGCACTTTCAATATTAAAAATTATAGGGCAGTTCACATGGTCTGGTTTATACTGGATGAGAGGTGGTAGACTGTGTTTCTCAAGTGCTGGCCCATCTCATCCAAAATATGTCTATGTGTGAGCTGCTTGCCTGTTCCCTCTTCATCCACTTGATGTCTGCAGGGCCTCCACTCATGTTCCCTGTGTCATTCCTAATATGGGTTGTCTGTGTTTTCTCTCTTTTTTCTTTGTCAGTCTATCTAAAGGTTCGGCAGTTTTATAATCTTTTCTAAGAGCAAACTTTTTGTTTTGATGATTTTTAATATATTTTTTCTACTTTTTTTTTTTTTTGTCTTTTTCGTGACTAACACTCAGCCATTGAGTGCACCAGCCATTCCTATATAGGATCTGAACCCGCGGCGGGAGCGTCGCTGTGCTCCCCAGCGCTGCACTCTCCCGAGTGCGCCACGGGCTCGGCCCTCTACTTTCAATTTCATTGACTTCTGCTCTTATTATTATTATTTTCTTCTTTCTGTTTAATTAGTGTAGAATATACTATAAAGCAAATGTACTTCACAGGGCCTGGTTTTCCAAAGCCTTGCAGTTTCAAACATTGACCTTGCGGAGGACTGGAAATTTTCCTCAGGCTAAAAAGTCCCTGTTGTAAGATAAAGATTTGTGGCACAGCAGGTTGCTGGCTCAAGGACAGACTAGTTACTGATTGTTAGGTAAAGATACTGAGAAACTGCTGTAAGAAGGAATGTTTGCTAAGATCAAGCTTTTGTTAATGGATCACTTAATTGCCTTAGTGGAAAGTCATCTGGCTTGTTTCACTGAAAGTTACGAGCCTACATTGTTAAACTATAACCCCACCTATGTCTCTTCCTGTAACTTCCTGGTCTGGAAAATAAATGCAGCAAGAGAACCCCAATTCAGGGTCAATTTCCTGAGGAAGGGTTGCCTCTAGCTTGAGCATTCCCAAGGGAAGTTAACCACTTTGGGGTCTCTCACTGCTCAGAAGAGATAGGCTTTGAGTAATCCTTTGCATCTCCGTCACCCAGGGGAAGTGGGGTGACAAATCTGTGGAGGGCAAAGCAACACAAAGCAACAAATTAGTGTTTATATTTGCTCTTTTCTAGGTTCTTGAAGTGGGAGCTTAGATTATTGATTTGATACATACAGTGTGTTCCCCAACTACAGTAGACTCAAACTAGAAATCCGTGACAGGAAAGGAACAGAAAAATCTTAAAAATAAAGCCTCAATGAATTTAAAAAAAGACATTGAACTAATAAAAATAGGTGTACAGTATGCATGCATTGAAACAGCACTCTGTACTGCACAAAAATAACTATAAATTAAACTGAGAAGAAAAGTACAGCTCATAATTGATGTGTATGTTTTTAATTCTTTTAAATTTGTTGAGGTTTGTTTTATGTTCAGGATATCTTGGGTATATATTCTATGGGCACTTGAAAAGAACATATACTCAGTTGTTGGTTGACTATTCTATAAATGTTGATGAAAACTTATTGATTAATTTATCAATTGTTGAGAGAGGGGAGTTGTCATCTCCAACCATAATTGTGGATTTGTCTATTTCTCCGTTCAGTTCTATGAGTTTTGGTGTCACATATTTTAAAGCTTTGTTGTTTGGTGCTTACAAGTTTAGGATTGCTATGTCTGCGTGGTAGATTGGCCATTCTATAACTATATGATGTCCCATTTTGACTCTGGTAATTTTCTTTGCTCTAAAGTCTTCTTTACCTGATATTAATGTAGCCACTTCTGCTTTCCTTTGATTAATGTTTGCATGACATATTTTAAAATCTTTTTACTTTCAATCTGCCTATCATATTATATTTGAAGTAAGTTTCTTGTAACCAGCATATAGTTGGGCCATATTTTAATCCACTCTAACATTCTCTTTCTTTTAATTGGTTTATTTAGAGCATTTACATTTAATGAAATTGTCTATATGTTAGGTCTTAAGTTGCCATTTTTATTTTTTATTTTGTGTTTGTTCTCTCTGTGTTTTGTTTTTCTAGTTTTTTTCTCCTACCTTTCTGTGGATTTCTTTAACATTTTTTTACAGTTCCATTTTGATTTATCTGTAGTGGTTTTTAGTGTATCTCTGTATAGTTTTTCTACTTATTGCATTATATATACATAACTTAACATGGGCTATTGGTGTCAACATTTTACCAGCTCAAATGAAGTATAGAAATCTTACCTTCCTTTATGTCTCTTTACCTTTCCCATTTAAAATATAATTGTCTTAAATATTTCCTCTACAGGCATTAACAACCACTTCAGTTAGTATTATAATTTTTGATTCAACCATCAAATGTAATTTAGAAAATTCAGGAGGAGAAAGAAAATGTATTTTTTATATTTTTACTCTTTTCCTTATTCTTCCTTCCTTTCTAATGATCCAAGATTTCTTCTTTATTAGTTCTTGTCTGTTTAGGGAACTTCCCTTAACCATTATTTTAGAATAGGTCTGCTGACAACAAATTCCATTAATGTCTCATCATCTGAAAATGCCTTTATTTCCCCTTCATTCCCCTTCATATTTTCTCTGGATATATGATTCTGGGTTGATAGTTCTTTTCTTTCAGTACTTGAAAGAAGATTGGCCCTTCCTTCTGGCTTTTTTGATTTCTGATGAGAAATCAATTGTCATTCAAATAATTTTCCCCTATCCGTAAGGCATCATTTCTCTCACTGCTTTCAACACTTTTTCTTTGTCTTTAGTTTTCAGAAATTTAGTTATGATGTGTCTTGGCATGGGTTTCTTTGTGTTTATTCTGTTAGGAGTTCACTCAACTTTTTGAATCTGTAGATTTATGTCTTTTGCCAAATTTACCAAATATTTAACTATTATTTATTTGGCTACTTTTTCAGTAATGCTCTTTTTCCTGAGCCTGTAATGACATGTTAGATCTTTGTGGCCCTACAGGGACCTGAGGCTCTGTTAATTTCTTTCTGTTGTTCAGATTGGATAATTTTTATCATTTACCTTCTTGTTCACTGATTCTTTCCTCTGCCCTCTTCATTCAGCTGTTGAGTCTGTCTAGTGAATTTTTAAGAAATGCTGTTATTGTATGTTTTCAGTTCTAAAATTTCCATATGGTTCTTTTCTATGTCTCCTATTTCTTTGCTGAGACTTAAAAAAAAAAATTATTTCCAGTGTGTTTGTATTGCTTGTTGAAGCATTTCTGTAATGGTTGATTTGAAATCACTATGTGACACTTAACATCTATGCCAGTGTTGGCAGTTGCTGTTTTGCTACCTCACCAGCATGTGATATTGTCAAGTTTTTATTTTAGCCACTCTTCTAGGTGTGTAGTGGTTTTACATTGTGGTTTTAATTTGTATTTTCCTAAAGATTAATGATGTTGACAATTATTTTCTATAACGAATTGTTTGTTTTCTTGTTATTATACCTTTGTTGGTTTTTAAAAAGCTCACACACCTAGAACACTCCTTGGATTGATCAATCCTGATTAATTCTGATCAAATGTAAACACGCATTTCCTTGGTTTGATCAAGATTAACACCAATCTGTAACTAGGCAGTTGTGTATGAATAGTGGATGTTCTGTTTACTGCTTTGGAGAGAGTGGGAAAAGTGACAGGAGAAAGACCTCCAGGGAGAAGCCATGGGACAAGATCCAGAGCAGGGACAAGCTGGGCATGCTCCAGACAGAGGAGGCCTGCATGGCTCGTGCGACAGCCACATGTTGGACCTGGGAGGGCATGTTGAGGATGATGACCCCTGGACAGTAAGCGAGGAGTCACACAATCAGATCTGCATGCTTAAATGTTATCCTGGTTGCTGTGGGAAGCAGGCCAGTGTGGTGTTGGTAAGAGGGAGTCACAGTCTGGAGGTTGCTGCAGTGTCCAGGTGAGAAGTGGAGAGCTAGCAAGTTCTCGCCTGTTATCTTCAACAACAATTGTGAGGCCACCCCTAAAGAAACTTGGAAATGCTTGGCTTTTGTTATTTAAAAATTTGTAATTATACTATGCTACATAAATACTTCATTTTGTTGAAAAATAACCCACCAGTTATATAAATTTCACTAATTACTTGTATGCAGCCCCATTGCTTCCCCAAAACTATCCACATCCCAAGCCTACTGCCCGCAGGCTCCCCAGCCCTCTCTCCCTTCTTCAGCTATGGCTTCCCTCGGGCAAGCCCAGGTATTTGTTCTTTTTTAGTGCAACTTGATTATTTTGTTTCCAGCAACTGGCACAATTTGCAGTTATTCGTTCAGTTCACTTGAGTATGATCTGTCTCTGCCATTAGAATGAGCCTTCTGGGGCAGCAACTTCGTCTCAGCGTTTCAGCACCAGTGTCTGGAAGGAACAGTGTGTGAGGAGAAGCACAGTCAATAGCTGATGGCTCCAGTGCAGCTAGCATTCAGGTGCAAACACTCACACTTACTTGTGCAGAGGCTTTCTGTTTTACACACACGTGGCCTCCCTCTCTCTATATATATGTAGTTGGTTTTCATTATTTGCTTATTCCTTTTTTGTGAATCCACCTACTCACTAAAATTTATTTGTAACCCCCAAATCAGTACTTGAGGCCTTTGCAGGTGCACAAGCGGTGAAAATTTTGAATCTCTGACATGCACCTTCCCAGCTGAGGTTGAACGAGGCTGTGCTCTGCCTTCAGGTCTTGGTTCATGCTGTAGACAAGTGTCCTTCCCACAGTCTATCTAGCACCACACTTCTGTGATTTCTGTTGGATCTTTCGCTGTTTAGAATGACCACAGCAAGAGATGGCTGTGACATGCCTCAGGGAGAGACTCCTCATGCATTAGACAAGCTTCATCTAGGCATGAATTACAGCACTGTTAGCTGTGAGTTCCGTGTTAATGATGCTACAATATATATTAAGTAAGCAGCCTTTCAACAGAAGCACACATAAAACAAAGTTATGTACTGATCAGTTGATGAAAATGTGACCAGAAGTGCAAAGGAACCTGACCCTGTCTTTCTCCTGGGAGCAGTGGCTCAATATTCACCAATGACCTTGTGGAGCATAACTAGCATGAATAATGATTTATTTTTCTCAAACTTGCTTTCTCCTGATTAAGAGATGAGGAAGAAGCTGGAAAAAACCATTTATGTGTGCATATGTATATGTATGTATATGTGTATGCATGTGTGCATATGTATATGTATATTTGTACATGTATGTGTGTGTATGCATACATATATATATTTATAATTTTTTCTGTCTTCTGTGAATTGCCTATTTGCTTCATTTGCCAATTTTCCTATTAAGTTGTCTTTTTCCTATCAATTGGAATAATATATTTACATATTATGCATATTAATTTTTTACCTCTTACATGCTTTGCAAATATTTTATTCCGGTTGCCACTTTTTAAAAAAAGTTTATTTATATGGGTTTTTCTGATGGGGTGGTTTTAAGTGTCTGTGATGGAATCTGCCAGTCTTCCCTTTGCTGACTCCTGGGTTTGTTTCTTTCACAGTAAGGCCTTCTCCGACCTATACTAATAACAAATACTTCTCTATTTTCTACTATGTTTTTAAAAGTAAATGAGCCCGGTAATTTATTTGGGATATTTTCAGGTGTGGCATAGCAGAAGAAGCTATTGAATTTAAGCAGCTGATGAAAGTCTCTTCCTTCTTTTTCTAATCGATGACTAATAACCAAGGCCGATGTATGGCTGACTGAGTGGGAGCTGCTGCCCGAGCCAGCTCACTCTCCCTTCTCCTGTCCCTGTGTGGTCTCCTCTGGCTCCCCGTTGGTCTGGAAGGTGGCTTGGAGCTGTGTGGTGGCTGCTCTGTGGCACTGGAGGAGGCCCTTGACGTCACACCCAGGGCTGGTTCTCATTTGTGGACAACTGGGTTATTTTCCCTGAGAATGTCCACTCTATTTCTCCTTCGTGCAGCAGGTCCCATGGCTTTACAGGTGTATTTTAGCTATACTTTATGTGAGTCTTTTAAAAAAATATTTAAATGTAAGTATAAACTAAGGTCTACACTTTAAATAAGACTTTAATGGGCAGCGACCCTTTTAAAGCCTCTGAAGAGAGTGGAAAGCTCCCCATCAGCTGCGTGGCAGCCTCCTTGTGAAGACACCAGGCAGCAGACAGCTGGGGCTGTGGGAGCCTGGAGCCCGGCCCTGGGTCCTTGGGTATCTGATCAGGTCACTCGAGAGACAGCTCTGCCAGTGGCCACCCAACTGGATGCCTCTGGTAGGACCCTCCATGCAGAGCAAGACAAAGCCCTGCCAGACCAGTCAGCTCTCTGAGGGTGAAATTAGGTCTCCCCACCTCAGTGCTGGGGCAGGACTGCTGCTTTTTGTCCTCTATTGGGCAAAAGAAGTTAATGATTATTTCCTGCTTCCATGTCCTTATCCTTTTTTGTCCCCTAACTTGGAAGAAGAACTTGGAAACTCTGTAGATGTGTCCCTTCACTGGTCCCAGGGCCAAGGAGGTGCATAAACCTCCAGGAAAAACAAGCAAGCAGAAAACACAACACAACAAACATCGACATGCAGAATCCTGGAGCCTTGGAGTCTTCTTTCTAGGGATTAGATGTGCTCTAATTCCAGGGGGAACGTCTCCGAAATCCTACCCCAGTGGAAGAAACTTTCATTTCTTTCAGCCTCAACAGGCCGTGTGTCCAGAACTGTTTGTAATTTTAAAAATTCTTTAATAGACAATTCATTTAAAGAGGGAAAACTTTGCCTAAAGAATTTGGTCACTAGAGACCTAATTCAGGGCCATATTTTCCTGGCAGTTCGTGTTTTCACAAACATGGCGAGGAGGAGGAGGAGGAAGTAAGAAGAGAAGGATACCTAAGTCTCCTCTTCATCCTCTTCCTCCTTCTGTGAGCCCTGGGCTTGGTGCCCACAGCTCAGGCACAAAGCTGTTCCAGCTGGACACTTGCAGAAGTCACCACATTCCCTTTCTGCAGTGTGTGGGCTGGAAAACCATCTCCAAAGATTTGCTTCCTCATCACGGGAAAGGGACCTCCCTGAGGTCAGGGGGAGCTCTTGCCCACTGTGCAGAGCCCGGCTGGTCTCCTATGCCTGCTCCGGCCACACAGCAGCCCTGCTCTCTCCTGGAGCTCTTGTCCATAACCAACGTGCTCAGAGAGGCGGCCTCGGCTGCCTGCCCAGCAGGCAGGAAGCCACGTTCACGGTCGGTGCTGAAGGGGCATTACTGAGGACAGGGCTCTTCCTCCCCTCTCTGGGGACCACCCCGCACTGATCAGGTCTGTGCGATGCCAGCTTGTGTGGCTTCATTAGAAGACAGGGAGAGAGCTGAGCTGGCTGAGCACCCGCTGTCTGGTGTCCTGGGGCTTCCTCCTTCTGTGGGATGGCCATCCCAGGTCACTACAGGATAAGCCCCCCATATCCCTTGGCTCTTAGAAATGCCATCTCCTCAGAGAGCCCAGTCTGATGCTGCTTTGCCAACACCTGTCTGCTGATCATAGATGTGTCCCCCTTATTGACCAGCTCCGACAAGGCTGTGCTTTCTCTGTTCTGCTCACTCAGATGGGGCCTGGCATCCAGTGGTGTTCAGGAAACACCTGTTGGGTGATGAATGGTTCCAGCCCCACCTGCCTGAACAGGTAACCACTGCTACATGGCCCTGAGACATGGGAGAGATTGTCTCTGGTCTCTGAGCCTCAGCTCCTCATGGTTTTTGAGGGGCTTTTGTGATTCTATGTCATAAAAATACATGTGAAGACACTTTGATAAAGTGATCCAGAGAGTTGTCCCAGATCAAAACTAGAACTGAGGACAGGAGGGGTCAGAAGCACACAGAGGGCAGAGAAGGAAGAGGTGGCTGAGGGGACAGACACCCCAATGTCCAGAAGAAACCCTCTCCAGGACAAGGGAGTCAGACACCCCCATCGTGACCCCACCCCACCCCAGACAGCCCCTCTGGTTGTGAGCTGCACATCTAACTGCAGAGGAGCTGTGTCAGGGGCACTACAGCTCCACACCGAGAGATCAGCCAGGTCAGAAAACCATGCAGCACAGAAAGGATGGGTGCAGGAGAGACGAGGTCTCCAGAAGGTTTCCTGGAGGGCCTTGAGGGGCAGGTTGGGGGTCTTTGGGGTCTTGTAGGGAAGGGGTGCTGTCAGGGAGGAGTCCGGGGGGGCTGGGGCCTCTCAGCGGCTGTTCCACCGGTGCTCACGCTGCACATCATGGGGAGTGGGAGCTGGCTGCCCGTGTCGCACCTTCTCTACATCTGTCTCTCATGAGCTCTCTGGTGGCCCTCAAGGGGTTCACACTGGGGTTTCCCAATTTTAGAATTAGCTGCTCTGAAGAAACATGGGCCCATAGGAAGGCCCACAAACCCCAATAGAACTGCTCTCTAGGATGCGGTAGTCTGAGCCGGGGTGCCCTAAAGCAGGCGTCTGTTACTTCTAAAAGCCTGTGTGCTCCCAACAATCCACATGGATCCCCCGATCCCCACCCTCAGCTGTGGGCTGGATTTAGTGACTCACTCCAATGAACAGAGTGTGGAAAGAGAAACCTTGAAACTTACGGGGAGAACCCAGCAGAGCCACGTTAACCGGGAGATGGAGGCAGCCTCCCCACGCCACGTCGATAGCAGGAGAAGGCACCGCACACTCTCCCTCAATGCCCATGACCCCAGCGTGATGACAAGAAAGCACCAGACAAACCCAAACTGACAGACGTTCACAGATCAGAAAGCCAAAGGAGACATGACGACTGGACACCATGGGGGTCCTGGGGAGAGGGTGGAGAGAGCGGGCGAACCGCGCAGATACGAGCGAGATGTGACGCTCAGTGGCCGTCTCGTGCCAGCGCGGACTCAGTTGTGGTCCACACGCCATGTGATCATGGTAAGATTTTGACATCAGGGGAAGCTGGGTGAAGGGTATGCAGGAACTCTCTGCACTATCCTGCAACTTTTCTGTAAATCTTAAATTATTCCAAAACAAAAAGCTAAAAAAAAAAAAAGGGGGGGGGGCCTGCAGTGTGCCCCAGACCTGGAGCCCTCCCGCCAGACCGTGCTCTGACTAGCTCTCCAGTTTCCACCCTCTGTTTCACCTGGGGCATTGGCTGTGACTGTGCCCCCATCAGACGACTTACATACAACAGCCTGTGCCCATGGCCTGGGCCTTCATGTGTCCAAGAGGGTCTTCAGATGGGGGGTCAGTGTCTGTGACCTTCCTCATAAGAGGGTTGGTTTGGGAATCTCAGCCCAGGCCAGCTCCCTGGCCATCTGAGCTGCCGACCACCAGCCAACTGGAGACTTCCAACCGAAATTCTGTGCCATCAACCTGCCCTCATCAGTAACTTACTGGGGGGCCCGTGCTCAGACAATGGCTGTGTTCGGCTTGAAAGCAGATGTATTTGAAGACGAAACCCCCGCCATATGTCGACAAGCAAGGTTCAAACAGAGTAGGGGCTTGGTGGGGGGACAGCGGACAGTCCCTTCTCTGGGAGGCTCTTGGAAGAGTGTTTCTTGGAGCCACAGACATGGAAGGGAAGTGCTTTTTGCTCCTCCCAGGTCTGTAGCGGGGCTTTGTTAGCCACCGTAGGTCAGCAAAGGAAAGAGGGGATGAGCTGGCCCCAGGGGCTCCACGTCAGCCCACGAGCCCGGAGTCCAGGACAAGGCGCTGGCTTGGCAGGGAGGCGGAGCAGAAGGCCGGTCCAGCACGCCTGTGTCCCCGCTGTGGTGCTAAGCTCTTTAGTTGTGGATTCATTTCATTTAATCCTGACGGCAGCCCTGCTTTGTCACATGGATGAGGAGCCTGGGACTCAGAAGTTAACTTTCTTTCCAAAATCATGCTGACCACAGGGTAGAAGAGGTTGTGTCTGGCCCCAGACCTTAAGATTACACATCCCCTAGCTTCTTACAGTTCCCTGAAAACCGCAAGTGATAGCGCTGTGGTGAGGAGCTCAGCTCGGAAGGGAAGCCGAGGGGGTGAGTCCTGTCTGCCATCACTGCCCATGCCACCAGGGGTGAGTCACTTAACCAATCTGTGCCTCAGTTTCCACATCTGTAAAACAATGGTGATAATGATAGAGTCTATCCCACAGGATTAAGTGAATTAACCTATAAAACTTAAAAGACTTCTTGGCATGTAATAAGTGATTTTTATAAACATTAGCTATTATTATCATTATTACATTTAAAGAGTTATTACAGTGAGGATAATAATCCTCCAGGCTTATCTCCTATTGCTTACTTATCATCTAGAATAATCTGTGGCTTCCTGGACTTTCCCCCTTTTTTCCTTGCCTTAACATCTTTATTGACCTTTACTGATATATCAATACTATAATATACTGTATCTATAGAACTTTTTAGGTTACAGGTAATTAAAAAAACATAAAAATGACTTACACAATAAAGGGACTTCAGGCAAGGCTCGATCCAGCAACTCAAATGGTTTTCCTTCGTTTCTTTGTTTAGCCTTGTGTGGTATTTGCCTCTTGTATACTCTAGCGCCATTGATTCTAGTTGGGTTACAGGCCCATCCTTGAACTAATCACTCTGACCAGGAAGACGCTGGTTGGCGTAAGCCAATTAGGGCCTACTCTGCAGCTGGAAGGAGGGTCAGTTTTATTCAATGAAATGACCAGGAAGCAGTAGTTCTTGAAAGGAAGATCAGGGCACTGTCGTCAGAAGCAGAGAGAAGCACCATTAGGTTTGTCCCACTCATGCCGGCTGCAGCACGGAGCAGCCCTTCTCGGACCCACCTCCACACCTCCGCTCTAGTCCCCAATGCAGTCAAAAGTCTATTCATCCTCTAGGCTCATCCCAAATGCCCATGTGCCTGGCACATTGTATGTGCTCAATAAATTTATGTTGGGTGAATAAAATTTCCTATTCATAAAATCTTTCCTGGTATTACCAATAACACAATCTCTGCCTTCTCCCAACTCCCACAGAACTTGATCATGTCTCACTCGTACCCTTAGTGTCTGTCTTTTCTTTGTGGTTGTTTGTACACTTGTTCTGATCCCTTAATTAGACTGTTCAATACCTGACATGTGGCCTGTTTTTCTTCTCTTTTCTTTCCTGGTGTGCAAGGAACCAATAAATGGTGATTTAGTTAATAAATGAATGAGGAAGTGAGTAGCAGATGAACAGACTGAAGACAATAGTTCAGGTGCTGAATTGCTGTGGGTTCAAAGAATGGGCTTGAGTGAAACTCCTGGGGACGAGCAATGAACAGCGAGGAGCCCGGGGCACACCCACATCTGGGGGCTTGTCGGAGGGGGCGAGGGAGCAGAGGGGAGGGTCACACCAGGCAGGAATCTCCCCTCGCTGCAGAAAGGTCAGTGGGGCCAGCGGGGGCCCCAGACTTCGTTCTGAAAGCTTTGGGGAGCAGCCAAGCATTTTTAGTAGGGGGATGAGTGGTGAGATTTGGGTTCTGGGGTTCACTCAGTCCACAGCAGGCCATCAGGGAAGTTTTTGCAAGCCAGGCTCAGAAGTGGTATGACCACGTTCACTGCTCTTCCACTGGCCAGAGCCCAGTCCCACTGCCACCCAGCTGCGGGGTGGGGGCTGGGATATGCAGCCCAGCTGTGCACCCAGGGAGGGATGTGAGTTTGGGAAACAGCTGGCCAGCCTCTGCCATGCCACGGGCCTGCCACACTGAAAGGGAGAAGGCATTTAAGTTAAATTTCAACCTTCAGTTGTGACACCTCACAACAGGCATAAGCCTGATGAAGGCGGCTGTCTCAGCATTTGATCTGTGCTTAGCAAATTGCTCCCGAATTTAGGTGTTTAAAACAGTGTAAAGTTATTCTTGAACACAGTCTTCAAGTGTGGTTTGCTGAGTGATTCTGGCCCAGGGTCTCTTGGGAAGTTGTAGTCAATCTGCCAGCTGGGGCTGACGTCATCTCAAGGCTTGAACTTTACCTTGGTGGGAAGATCTGCTTCTGAGACGGCTGAGCCCCCACCTGGCCAGCGGTGCTGGCTGCAGGGTGGGACCTACTGCTCTCCGTGAGGACTCCCCACAGGGCTGCTGTGCCCACACCCATGGCAGCTTCCCCAGAACAAGTGACCCAAGGATGTGAGCTGGACCCTCTACAAACTGCTTCTGGAAGGGACACTCCTTCACTTCTCCATGTTGTGTTGTAAGAAGCGAGTTGCTGAGCACAGCACACTCAAGGGGAGAGGGGTTAGATTTCACCTTTTGAAGGGAGAAACATCAAAGAATTTGTCTACATATTTTAAAATCATGGTGGCTGTGTCTGGACGTAACTCATAAGGACTTGGTCATCTGGTGGCCTTAATTTCATGGGCAGGTTTGTGATGCCATAGAACCTGGCTGCATGCCAGCTGTGGGGATTTGGGCTAATTACTGAGCTCTTTTTTGACTCAGTTTTGTTATCTGTTAAATAGGGAGGACACAAACACAGGGCTTGTGCCTCCTGTGTACGCAAAGGCTCTGACGACAGCAGAGGGCCTGGGACACAGTGTGGGCTCCCGCGTGAGCCACTCTTGTGACTAATGGCTGCAGCTTGTGCCCGGGCTCTGGCCTTCTCTGAGCTCTGTTTGTTTTGCAGAGTCATGGCTCCTCCGCTTTCCTCTGTGTTCCTCCTTTCACCCGACCTGTGGCCTTAAGTAGAGAAAAGCAGGCTGGAGTTCAGGACTCCAAGTTCCTTGGGGGTCAGTGGCTCCCCCACGCAAACGAAATGCTTCTGTGGAAATCGTGCTTCGCACGTCAGCGAGCACGTGGGAAGTGCGACGTCACCACCACGTGGCTCTGCCTGAACGTTCCGTGGGCACTTTTCCTCCTGTCCTCCTGTGCGGGGCTCTGGTTTGGGGTTTTCTGGCCTGCGCGCCCTCCGTGGAGTTTCGGTGTCTGGAGGAAGGAAGACCAAGCAGCTTGGATGTCACCTGCTGAGCCTGAAGAACTTGAGCGAAAATAATCCCCATCCCCTCTGTCCTCCTCGGTTTGCATTTTGTTTGCCCGACAGATGTTCAGCCTGGTTTGCAGGCACCGCTGGCTTCTCCAAAGGCTCCTGGGCGAGACTGCTCAGCTATTGATTTCTGCACATCCATGTTGCTGTCATCGTTACTCACGATGCCCGAGACCCTTCCCTTGGTGCCCCTCTCTCTCCTGGCGCACCCCAGACGCAGGCGGCCAAGGCCAGGAAGTTTGTAAAACATAATGACCGATGGTCAGGACAACCCTTATGTGGAATCTTTCCTCGTGATTTTAGCAAGTGTGATAATACCAGTGAGACCACATGTCCCTATTTGTGACTTAGAAGATACTGTCACTCTTGTAAAAGGGGAGGTTTTTTTCTCTTATTATTCTTCCTGGCCTGCTTAGATGTTCACAATAATAAAATTTAGGCATAAAATCTGAAGCTAAAACGGAATATAAAATCTGGTAACAGACTCGGGGTTCTTGTCTTGTTCAGTCTATTGAACAAAGTGCCCACAGTGCAGATGAAGTTGTAATGTCTAAGCATTTGCCTCCTAAGAAAACAGAATTAAGAACTGAAAGTACTATGTTATCTTGTTGAGGTTAAAATCATGACTAGTTTATCTCCGTTTATATTTTCGAGCTACCATATACTGATGTCATAGCAATGAGGACATCTGCCCTGTAATATATGACATACATATGGCAGAGACCCAGGAGTGCGACCCGGGCTTAGACGACCCTCCTACCTGAGGCTGGTGCGCCACGTGATTGGGGCCGGGGACAGGGCTGGGCTGGGGACAGGAGGAAGTCCTGCCTCCTCTCCTACCACTCTTCACGCTCCCTTAGCCACTCCCATTGGCAGAGCCTGATAAGAAGCCAAATAGAAAGGGAGCCTGGAAAATGCAGACTGTGGAGGGCAGGGTTGCAGTGTTTGCTGCTCCAAGACTCACGCTGAGGTTTAATTGCCATCGCAACAGAGCTGCGAGGTGGGCCTCTAAGAGGGGATTAGGCCACAAGGGCTCTGCCCTCAGGGTGGGATTAAAACTGTTATAAAAGGGCAAGTTTGTTGTGTCTCTCTCTCTCCTCCCACCTTCCAACATGTAATGACACAGCAATGACACAGCAATAAGGCCTCTGCACAGACTCAGGTGTGAGCCCACCTTGTCCAACGTCCCCACTTGTCCTCCTGATAGTGGGGAGGTCCTGACAGCCCCTCTCATCCCTGAGGGTGGGGAGGAGTTGCTTCAGAGTCTTCTTAGATCTATGTGAAAAGCAGGTATCTGATTTCTTATCTCAGCAAAGGAGATGGAATTTCAACCCAAAAGGACCACTGATATGTGTACGGGGGTTGGGAAAAGAGTAATGCACGTTAAATTTTGGCATCTTGCTTAGATAAAATAGCACCATTTCAGAATCATGTTGATGGGTATGGATTATTATATTACACCTGCTCTACTGGCTTAGGGGGACTCTGCACTCTCAGGCTGTGTCATTGGTATAAAGTCAATGAAAAGAAGGGACTCTGAATAGTGGAGTCTATTAATTCATGCTGGTTACCCAGACTTTGCCTGAGGTCCCCAAACCTCGGTATTGTGGGCCAGAGAAGAAAGGAATCACTTACATCCAAAGCCATTTCTCCCTGGCTGCTTTTCACTGGCATCTAACGTTTTCAGGTGTTGGTCTTGTAACATCAGGCCAATTTACACGGCTTATTTGAAGGAGGCTTGTCACGGGACCCACGGCTGGCATCCCAGGAGATCAGTGAGATCTGAGCATCCTGAATAACAGGCTTAAAAGAAAGCAAGACCCTCTGACATGGAATGATTACTCTGACACTGTCACCTGGGCCATAGGGCCCCCTCAGATTGCAAGGACTTGAGACAGCCTTTGGTTTTTCTCCCACATGAAGTTTATCATTAGGGCTCTGGGGAAGGAATGAAGACAGTCACACCAGGGAGTTGGGAAAGCCACCAGGGCGTCCTGGCATTGGCAGTGAGTGGCCACTCGGGAGCATGGACAGCCACCCAGCAGCCCCTCAGGAGGGGCCCCGCAAGCACCTGGGCTCCGATTCCCCTTCCCGCCACTTGCCCTTCTCTCCATGTGACTTCTGGTTTCTGCTCCTGCTGCCAGCTGCTCTGCCCCTTCTGTCTGCCTCAAATTCCAGCTCCTGCAGAAAGAAGCCGGCAGCGCCTCTGCCCCCGCAGCTCGCAGGCCTCCCTACCTCTCGGGCCAGTGGCAGACTCGAGGGGAGTTGCTGATGAACCAGGAGCGACTTAGCAAAGGCCGGGAGTGCTGCGAGGGATCTGAGTGCAGCCGAGGGCAGGCCGCGGGGCGAGACTGTGGGCAGAGCGTGGCGGGGGCAACTAGCATTTGCTGAAGGGGACACAGCCCAGCTCTCCCCAGCCTGCCCCACCCGGGCCTCACCGTGCTCTCAAAGGAGCTACGACTGTCCTCCTGCGGATGAGGACACAGGCTCGGGAAGATCGAGGTCGGCTTTGCTCAGCTTGTCTCAGTGCAGGCGACCACCCTGCCAGACCTTCTGCCTCCCAAAGCCCTGAGTTTCCTTATTCCTGGAGAACTTGTTGGGGAGGAATTTAAAAGGGAGAGAGAGAGAGAGAGAACGGGCTCCCACTCAGAAGTTCACGCTGTGGCTGAGGACAGTTTGGCAGAGGAAGAGGATGGGACAAGTGGGGTCCCCGACTCTAGAAAGTGGCTCTGTGTCCCAAACCACTCAGCAGTTGCCCACTGGCAAATGTGGATCAGGCCGTGATGGCAAACTTAATAGCTCCCGTCAGAGGGAGCGGGCCATGTTTATTGGGCCAGCGGGGGCTGGTGATGGAGGCAGGGCTCGGGGCACTCGCTGGGGTGGAGGAGATTCCCTGAGTGGGGTCCGTGGGGGCCTGGCTGGGACGTGGCACCTTGGCAGCTGGGCTGTGGCCGTCCTGTGGTAGAGCAGAGCAACTAACAGATGCAGTTAGCAGCGCTGGGGCGGAACGGTGGACGGCAGCGACGGTGACCTGAGTGCTTCACGGGGGCTGTCGGAGGGGGCTCCAGGCTGGGCACACAGGCTGGGCACCACCATCTGCAGTGCAGGGGCTGCAGAAGCAACCGGCTGTGCCAGCACCTTCCTGGGAGTTCACAGGACACCACACACTGGCTTAGGATCCAAAGCTGGAGGACGACTGGTGGCTCCCAGGGGACCGGGCTCTGCCCTGCTGCTTGGCATTTAGAGGAGCCGCTGGGCTTGTCGGCATCACTGCCAGGTGCCGTGCGGTGCCAGGATTGCCAGGGCAGAGGACAAGCGAGGGAGGGGAACCACGTGGAGTTGCTCTGTAGGGCACAACTTCTGTGATCAGATCCCTCATGCAGAATTTTGAGATTGATAGAGGAAGAAAGAAGAACCCAGGAGAAAAGGAATTACGAACAAACAGTCCATTGCAGAAGCCACCACTGGAAACTTCAGCATAACCACAGTGGGTGTTCACCGTGTGGCAGGTGCACGCGGCTCGGCCCTCCCTGCGTCCTTTCTCCTTTTAATCTCAAAACGACTGAGATTAAAAGCTGTTGCTAGGATAATACTGTGGAACAAATCACCCCAGTGCTTGGTGACATACTGCCGGGAGCACCACTTCTCGCTCAGGATCTGATGGTAGAATTCTGGGCTCTTCCCTGAGTCTGGTCTGGGGCCCAGGGTGGGGACAGGTCTCCGTGCAGAAGCCTGGCACCCTTGTGGACTGGCTCAGATATGCTTCTCCCCCCAGCCCGGCCTCCACTGGTCCAAGCAGGCCCATGGCCAACCTCACATCCAGGGGGCATGGACGTGTGCCTCGGCCACAGAGGGGACTGGGAATGAATATGCACTAGACAACAATTCAGCCCACCACACTTCACTTTATAGGCAAAGAAAAAATGAGGCCCAGAGAGGTTGGTTTGTTAACTAGCAGCATTCTGACAACACAGTCTATGTTCTTAACCTTTGTGTGAGAATCACCACCGGGAAGGGAACAATTACAGGCCCGTCCTGGGGCATATGTAGGATCTTTTTTTAATTGATCCATGCTCAGCTGCAGATATCCACATCTACTGTGGCTAGCTCAAGCAGAAAGGGATTTAATACAGGGGGGTAAGAGTATCCAGAATCATTGAAATGAATGGATTCCAGCAAGAACCCAATAGCACCATTGCAGACATGGCCTGGTAAGAGCTGATGTTTTTGCTGCAAGCAGTGATCCGAGGGACAGGAAGCAGCCTCCATGGCTCCGGCTCCAAGCCCATGCTGCCTCTGCCACAATATCTGCCTCTCACCCACAAAGCCACAGGTGGGACACAAGGTGCCTTTAAGTGAAAGGGTAACAGGTGGAATAAAGGGACACTTGCAAAGTCTTGTGGTATTTAATGAATAAAACCAAGTCTTTGACAAGAAATATGGCTTTCAACTCTCATCAAAATTGAAGGAGGTCCAAATTGAGTTGTCAACTGATAGAGCTTTACAGATAAATTTTGATAGTACACTACTAAGTGGTTTTCGATATATAACTCTGGAAGGGTTCAAGTAATTGAGTGCTGTTGCTGTAACGAAGCTGTTCATGTGAGCAGTTTCCTTCATGTGTGTACCCCGAAAATGAACACTAGAAAGAGAACTGATTTGAAATCCTCTATCATTCTAGTAATAAGTATTAGTCACCCACAGAAAAACTAATTGGGAAAAAGACCCAACCTCTTCCATCTTGTTAAGACATGCATTTTACTATAAATTTCCTTTTAATGTCATTTGATTATTTATCAAAATTTGTAGCATATTTATGTTATTTTGTTCAATTATATACTATTAACAAGTTAGTAGTTATGAAATGATAACTCAATCTGGAATAAACATTTTATACTTAGAATAAGGAGGGGTTCTTAATTTAGCATGTTTATAAACTTGCATTAAAAAAAAAATCTTTTTCTTCACTAACCTGTAGGTGAAATTTAACGTTTTCCTCCATTATACCTGCAAGCAGCGATGAGAGTGTGTCGCAGTGTCTGAGACTTTGTTGCCAAGAGAAATCAGAGACAGTTTCATGCCACGTTACAATTGCTGCACATAACTTGAAACATCGTTTCTGCCTCGCACTGCCTTGAAGCTGAAATAGTTATCGGACTTACTCTATTGTTACTAAGATTAACAAGCTAGATCTTGTTAATGTGCTAAAGAAGCATATGCATTATATAGTAATTAAAGCTGTTTTGTCAGCTGTATATATACACACACACACACATACTTGATTTCCTTTTTAATCCTATGTATTTTATTTTCTGCACTTAAACACATTATTCTGAGAAAGGGTCTATGGGTTTCAGCAGAGCATCAAAGAGGTCCATGGCAAAAAACCCCTAAAAACCTCTGAATTAGTGGCTTATGGTGACAATAGATTTTTTAAATTTATTTTTTACTGAGGTGAAATGCACATAACAAAATTAACCTTTTTTTTTTTTGTCTTTTTCGTGACCGGCACTCAGCCAGTGAGCGCACCGGCCATTCCCATATAGGATCCGAACCCGCGGCGGGAGCGCCGCACTCTCCCGAGTGTGCCAGGGGGTCGGCCCCCAAATTAACCATTTTAAAGTACACAATTCAGTAGCATTTAGCACATTTACAATGTAACAACATTTATCAGTCACCCATGACCTCTATCTAGTTCCAAAACATTTTCGTCACCCTCCCGGAACAACCCTGACCATAGATTCTTAAAAGTCAATTTTGATTGTATACATTTTTTCTTCATTACAGAAAGTAGGTTGGGGTGACCAGTTAAAAGAACTTGTAAGGCCTAAAGGTATATTAATTTAGGATAAAATTCTGTGGGAGAAAATGACCAGGAATATGAGTTCAAGGAGAAAAAGAAACAATGAAAAAATTTCTGGTGGGTTTCAAATAATCAGTGTATTAAAAACCCATTGGATCCATCTAAATTAGTGACAGAACAATTTTATTTTAAAATGTAAATTTTTGCCATAGGCCAGAAACAACATTCTTTACAATTATTTTAATATATGATAAAAAAGTTTGTGTCAACTCAGAACGTTGACACTTATGAGGGCTTCATAGTTTTAACAATTCTCTTAGGGGGGAGCATAAAACTTTATTTCATGCTTTTCTGGAACGTCCTGGGAAGGCACCTGCCTGGGAGCATCTTCCCTGCCGCTGGGCGAGACCCTGGAGTGTTCTTGGTTCTTTTGCCAGCTAAACCTGTTCCCAACCTGCTCTGTGTCTGGCCTTGGGCCAGTGATCAAGCCGGGCTACACTCACTACTGTCTTGTGGCTGCTCCTGTACGAAAGAGGGCCTGGAAATTGGATGGAAAAACATCTGTGTAGAGGCTGGAAAAGACCGTGTCAAGTCAACCATGAGCACCACAGCACAGGGCAGGAGATCTCGAGGAGGCAGGTGCAGAAGATCTCGGTCCATGACAACACGAGCTTCTGCCTGGCAGGCACCTCTGGTGGAAGTGAAGGAGGTGGGCAGCAGCTGCAGATGACTTGTGACTCCTGGAAGGGGCAAAAAAGAGAGACCCCACGGCAAGGGCAGCAGGCAGGGCCACCAGCAAGGGAGGGGCCACCAGCAAGGGAGGGGACATGGGCGAAGCCTGATCTGCAAGGCCATCTCCAAGCTCTGGGACAGAAGAAGCCATCTAGCCTAGCAAAGATGAGGCTCCAGGACAGGATGGGATTTAGGGCATGTGATAGAGTCCCAGAAGAACTGGATACCTTCCAGCCTGGCCATGATGTAGGTGAAGTGAGGGGAACAGGTGAGGTGTGCAACTTTGCAGGTGAGGTGGGCAGGTGAGGTCACAGGGCAACCTCTGGTGTCTACATACAGATTCAACATTTGGAGAATGTGTTATGCAGGGTTTTTAAAAATTGGTTTTCCTTCTTAAAATAACTTTGTGGGAACAGGAAATGCACAGTATTTCAGATATTTCCAGGAGTGCTGGGAAAGGGAGGGAAAGAATATGCTTTTTGCAATATTAAGTGTTACCTGACTCTTCCTGTCATTGGAAATATTCTAGAGCTGCTACCTGGCCACGGCATCATAGGGGGCTGTTGGATTAGATTGAGCAGTCCTGCTCAAATGCCTGCTGGCAAGGATTAGAATTCAAAACATTCAAAGATACTGCGAGGGCCAAGCAAAGCTCAGCAGACAGGAGTTGGCAACGCCCTGGATGACTGGACAAGCCCTGCGTCCCAGGACTCCTTAGGCCCAGCCCTGCCTTTCTTTCAACAACAAAAAGAGTGATCCTTGGGGGCTCACTGGGCTTCTCGGATAAATGACATGAGGGCAGCCTGCACACAGTGCTAGAAACAGGGCAGCTTTCCCCCAAACAGTGAGACTAAAAAGCAAAGTCTAAAACTCCAGACTTCCCAAATTCCACTAGGCCACGCGTGCAATGGTCTCCGTGGCCACTGAGTCTCCTGAGCCACCTTCCTCCTCTGTGGGAGCATGTGCACTTAACAGGCTACAAAAGGGCACCAGATCTGGGTCAGACAGACTTGGGTGTGGAGTCTGGCTCAGAATTCCAGACCCACCATCTGTTCACTGTGTGATTTGGAGCAAAGTAACTTGGCCTCTCAAAGCCTCAGTTTCTTCATCTGAACAATGAAGGTCGTTCTATTTACCTGCACAGTTTATCAGCAGAACTTGCCAGTACAGTGCCCATGTAGACTCTACATAGGGTGAGACCCACACAGGTCCCTGGTGACCAGCTCCAGAATGCCAGCAGGGACTTCATGTCAGGTGAGAGAAGATGAACCTGACATTATGTCTTAGCTGCTGGTACTTGGGTTTTTTAGCTACAGGTGCTGAGCTCAGTTCTTAACTGGTAAATCCCCATTTCCTGGGGCAGTTGGGTTGGATTCTTCCTCTCACAGGACTTCTCCTGTGCACCTGTTGGTTGCGAATTTCATTCAGCTTTGAAGTAAAATTGTCACTCACACCTTTGTTTCTCCTAAATTATTGAGAGTTGAGGACATTCTAGGCCCCAGCCAGAAAGTCCAGCCGGAGGCCATGTCCGAGTTCCGGAGTTGAGCCAAACATGGCTGGTGCGAGGAGCGTGCCACCAAGATAACAAGACAGGGTGTACGGCCGACCCTTTCAAAAGTGACATGGGTCCTTGGCAGGAGCCGAGGGCAGCACCCCCTGGAAGCAGGCAAGGAGCACATGGCCCAACAGTCACTGCCACAGCCATGGCTGCCACAAAAGCAGCTCAACGCCACAGCAGTAGGCACAGCCACCATGCAGGAGGCCCGCCAGACACTCACACAAAGAAAGCCACCAGTGGAGACCAGAAACAGAAAGGACATCAGTCCTCCAAGCCACTCCAGTGTAGTAGAAGGAGCAACTGCTGTACCAGGCCCCCGCTTCACTCCTTATTCTAGTAATTTCTGTCTTCTCTTTTTTTACTTGATCAGTCTAGACAAAGATTTGCAAATTTTGTTGATCATTTTAAAGAATAAAAAAAAAAAAGACTATTAAGCAGTCTGCAAAGCACATTGATGTAACTGTTTTAATCCAACACTAGCTCTACGTCAGTCTTTTAGGTATAGTAACCTTTGTACATCTTGTGTAACTTGTTAAACGTGTAACTATCATTCATTTTCTTTGACTGACTTTGTTATAGGAGATTGAAATCAAGCTCAAAACTCATTTCTCAAAAATAAGTAAATTAATTAAATTAAAAATTAAAGAAATAAAATGAAACAGAAATGTAGATCTTCCAGTGCAGATAAAGGGAAGGCAGACTGCCCCAGGGCTGAGCGGTGAACTGCAGAAGAATGACCAGGTGATGCGGAGGTGACCAGTAGATGCCTTTTACCCCTGTTCGCCACACTGAGTTATCGAGTACCTGAGTCACCTCGTCCAATGACTTCTGGTGACCTCCGGGAATGGGCTCTCAGCATTTTTCCTTTCTGTGGCCACATCACTGACTTTTTTCTAGTGTCAGCTGGAGTTTGGGGACAGCTAGTGTGACCCTCCCTGACAGAGGCCAGCAGAGGTGAGACCGAGGGCCCTGTGTCCTCTTCCAGCTGTGCTGGAGTCTGTCGGAAAGCCCAGACCTGCCACCCCAGGCCACTGTCACTGGTCAGTGAGGTGGTCTGAGCTCCTGGTGGCATGAAGGAGAGTGAGACAGGAAAAGGAGCTGAGAACGGGGAAGGGCGGCCTTTACTCGGGCACCTTGCCCACCCTCCAGGCAGGTGAAGACAAGAAGGAATGGACCCCCCACCCCCGGGGTGACTCTGAGACAGCCCTGCTCACTTCTGTTACTGAAGATGACAGAATTTATTTAGACAAGATCATCAGAGATAGAACAGAACAAAAGAGAACTAACAAGGTAATACAATTACAAGGTGAAAGAAAACACCAGATTCAAACTCCCTTTCCTCACTTGTCAAATAAATGTCTTTTTCTTACTATCTCTTGAAAAACCATGAGAAAGACTTCCCTGAGTTAGGACTCGGGGTGAAATCCACACGGCGTATAACATATTAAGCACCACACGGTGTCAGTCACTGTGGTGTTTAGGTCATCACGGCCATCAACGTTTGTCATGCTGATGACACCCAGGGGCTTTACATACATTTTCACTCAGTTTCATAACAACATTTGCAGTGCAGGTTGTTGAAATTATTATTTGTCTTTTAATTGAGGAAATTGAAGGGGTTTATGATTTCTCTAGACTTCTTCGAGGAACTTCAACACATCTGGAGAGACAACGCACTCTTAAAGCAACCACGAGTGCAGAGTGAAGGCGTGATCAGAACCTGGTTGGGGAACAGGACGGCGCCACAAGACCCTCCATGCCTGGGTGGAAGTTTAGTCCCTGCAGAGCAGCCTCAGTATCAACAGCTGCCATTTACTGGGACGCTGCAGGTGCTGGGCCCTGGCTTGACATCACCCTGTGAGGTGTCATTAACACTCTTTTCTGGAAGAGGGCACTGAAGTTAAGGAAGTTGTCTGAGGTCACCCAGCCAGTGCCTGCTCATGCCAAGGCCAGAGTTTTTCCCCAGATCCACCACCTTGAAGGGTCTGGGGGTTCCAGAGCATGGGTAGGGGGCCATAAAGCCTCAAATGCAGGATTGTCCAGCCACTCATGTTAGTTCTTTTTTTCTGGCTACGGGGTTGGGAAGCTGTTCCCTGAACTTCCTGCCTGTCCCACAGAAGTTGGCATGGGATCATGTGCCACCCTGTTCTCTGCCTGCTTGCCTCCAGAGCTCTGTCACCCTGCCCCTCCCTGAGGACAAGGACCACCCTTTATGCACGTGCATTTCCCAAAGGGCCTGACATGACAGTCACCTGGCGTGTGCTCATTGTGTTCGCATGTAGGGACAGCAGACTTTGTCAGAAAACAGACTGCATCTTGTGTCCCTGGGGACAATCAGCAGAGCCCTTGGTGGCACCACAAGGGTCTGGGACTGTACTTGTGCCACATGTGAGGTCTGGAAGCTCCAGAGTGACTGCCATTATTCTCAGGGCTAAATACCCCAAATATGTCACCAAACGCACGTGACATGCATTCATATCTATACGACGGTCTCAACATGGGTATAGATGGGAGTTGACCCTGATGCCTTCTAAGAATGCATGTTCCTAGGCCCCACACGCGGATGCTCTGAGCTCAAGGTGATCCTGGGGCTCCCCTGGTTAGAACAGTGGACCGGATGGTCCACACGTTCTCCTCCACCTTCAGTGGTCTTGTCTATGTTGAAAACTTCTCCAAAGAAGGCGAGTTTTAACTCATCTTCACAGGAATAAGCTGCTCAGCACTTTGAGCAGAGGGCAGGGCTGGGTCGCTCAGACACCATGGCCTGGCACAGACACTGCCTCCCAGAGCAGCTGGCACGCTCCCTTGGCCCTAGCCGTGAGCGTGGGGGGTCGGTGGTGAGGCTGAGGACACCCCTGTACCCGCAGCGCATGTCACCCGTCAGCTCCTCGAGCTCTCTGCAGAGCCCTCGGCACCGGGGAGACTGTCTCTGTGCTGGGTCTGGGCTCTTCTCGCAGGCTGAGGAGTAAGGTGGGAAGCAAGCAGGAGGAAGCAGCCCGTGTCCACGGTGTCCATTCGTCACAAAGCTCCCCGGAAGGAGGAAGGGGGTGGCATGGCGCTGCGAGCCAGTGAGGGGATACGGAATTTTCTGACCTGCATAGACCACCTGTTGGAGTCCGGCTCACTGGGCATGGGGGCCAAAAGCCACTGTTGCCTCACAGCGGCCTCGTGGGGGATAAGAATTGAGTCGTGGTCTCATGTCAGTGCTGAGAGGGACAGGTGTGTCCTGGTCACAGCCCACTCTCAGCCGGCCACCTCCACTGACAGAATCAGTCATAGCACCCAAACCCAGGGCGGCCGTCCTTCGCTCTCGTTAACCCATCTGCTCATTTGTCACACGAGCAGTTATTGAGCACCTACTGTGAGCACAGCCCTGTGGCAGTACTGAGGGGACAGAGAGGAGAGGAGCTGTGGTGCGTCTTTGCAAGGGGAGCGTCCGGGGTCAGAGCCACGGGACTTGCCGAGAGCCTGCAGCATGCGACGGCGGCCGGTTCTCATCCCGCCGTCGGTACCGTGAGGCCGAGCCGGGCCCGGGATGTAGGAAGATCCTTCTACACCCGGTACGTGTTTACTGAAGGATTCTGAAGCGTGCACTGGCTCTGTCTAAAGGGTGGATTGGCTTGAACGGTTCGTCACTGTGACTCTCAGACCATGGAGATGGTGCTTTTCAATGAGCCGGGACCGAACGGGAGACAGCGTGAGCATCAGGCAGGCTTCAGAAGAACTGTCCAGAAAGGGACGCCCCTACTGCAATGCCATGCACATAATTTTCATGTTGGCAAATTTTTGAATTGAAAATTGTCTATTCTAGGAAGGACTTTCTATTGACAATTGTCTCTCTAGTTCATGGCATATACCAGTTATTATCAGGACAGTTTCTTGTAGACAAAAATCCAGTTGTTCCTCTGTGGTATTTTTATTGGACTTTGGCTATAGGCTCACATAGTACAGTCACCTGGGACCTGCTTGCTCTGGGAAGACGTGTAAAGACTGAGGCTGAAGATTCCACAGCCTCGACTTGTGGGTGGGACAAAAGGCCCCCACACTCAGACTTACCTCTGCAGAATATTAACCAAAATTAGCAGGAACAAGTCGCAGTACATCTGCTTAGTAAACATTTATTAAGTGTTGAGTATGTGCAGACCCCTGCAGGGCTGGGCTCCCCAACCGCACGCTTCTGGGCACCACCCTAGAGACCTATCCGAGTGGATATGCTCCTTCCACGCTCCTTACCCACTCAAGCGGCCACTTTAGCTGCTCTTGATAAAACAAAGCCAACTTATAGGAAAAGCTTGGGAAATTTAGCTGCTTGAAGAAATCCGTGTGGATCCAGTGCAGCTAGTAGATTAAGTTTTTCGTGTATCCGCACATCTAAGCCACCCACATCCCCACCCCCTCCCGGCATGTCCTCCTTCTTGCAAAGTAGCACCAGCAGCCTCCGAACGCCACCAGTGGCTCCGCTGCAAATGCGGAGGGGCCGGGTGGGGGAGGGGTGAGAACAGGGGAGCGTCTGGGGCCCTCCTGGGGCCCAGTTTGCAGAAAGGAGGATTAGAGGCCTCAAGCCGAGGGCCTGTGATAAAAGAACCCACTAAAATGTGACCTCCACCAGCCACCATCTGCAGTGCTGGAGGGAGCCCTACCTTTTATCTCGTTCCCCCCTGGTGGTGGCTACAGAGGCCACCCTTTGAAAGCTCATACTCAGCCACCTGGGCAGGTGACGCCTCAGCCAGGCAGATATCCACACCTTGGGCTTCCCCACCCCCAGTAGGTGTGAATTCCTGTCCTCTGGAGGTGGTGACAGGACGGGGGCATCTGGTTCCTTTGATCTGTGACACTCTTAGGACCATTTGTGAGCTGAGGGGGAGGAGAAGAGGCCCGTTTCTCAGCCAAGTGTTGACGGCTTGTTCCATGAAACCCTTCAGTGCCCAGCGGGGCGGCCAGTGCAGAGGAGACGGGGCGCAGCCTGGTGCCGGGGGTCTCAGAGGGAAGCCCACGCACGTCCTCCCAGGGAGAGGATGGATGGACCCCACCTCTGTTTTACATGCAAATCTCTCTCCTACAGCTCTGTCTTTCAACCATTCTGCGAGGGAAGGGAACTTGGAAGGTCA
Source organism: Cynocephalus volans (assembly GCF_027409185.1). Taxonomy (NCBI): domain Eukaryota; kingdom Metazoa; phylum Chordata; class Mammalia; order Dermoptera; family Cynocephalidae; genus Cynocephalus; species Cynocephalus volans. The sequence goes on along the minus strand of NC_084464.1, from coordinate 166,875,788 downwards.
CTGGAACCTCCCCTCCCGTGGGTGGGGACTGAAGCCATCCCGTTCCTCAGAGTCCAGGCCGAGGTGGCTGTGGCTGGACGGCGACGTCAGCTGTTCCTCCCACGGATGGGGAGAGGCCGTGTGGCAGCGGGGAGGGAGGCCGTGTGGGGGTCTGTGTGGACCCCGCGCTATTCACAGTGTGCCCAGGACTACACGATGGAAGGCTTAGGAAGACATAGGCTGGATTTGGCCTGGGTGACAAAGCCTTTGCGCCATTAAACAAAACTATCAGGAAAATGTCTACTTGCCTCTCGTAGGCTTAAAATAAATACTCCCCAATGAAAAAGGGCCCTTTTCTCTTCTTGCCCTAGAACATCTCCCCCCAGAGGCTGCCCTGAAGGGGCTCCCCGGGCCTTGCTGAGGGGCCTCCGAAGACTCCCCTCCTCGTGCCCCGAACTGGTCTCACCCCAACTTTTGTGACCCTTCTCGTTTCCTGCAATGCCCACCTCATGCTCGTTTTTAATTTGATTCCGCTTCTGCAGAAACTTGGGGTGCAGGAGCAGGAGGTTTGTTTAGTATCTTTGCCAGCCCCCTCCTTCCAATTATGCCTGGGGCTGGACCCTCCTCAAGAGGAAAGTCTGAGCCTCCCCCCAGGCGGCCAGGTTAGGGAGGTGGTGATCGGGAGGATGCCCAGGTCTGTTCTGTAGGCCACACTGGTCTGGCCAAGGCCATTGGTCACTGCAAACTAAGTTTCTTCTTCAAGCAGAGAGCACCTGCATCACGCATTGGGAGCCAGGGAACACCATGCATATGACCCTAAGTGACGCTTTGCAAAGCCAGTTTCTTCCTCCTACCCCTCGTAAAATGCCCTCGCCTGGTGGCATCTGGGGCTCTCTGCTGTCCCTGGGGCAGGCTCTCCCTTGCCTCCTGGCCCATTTAGGCCCCCTGTGCACTAGACCCCAAGACTGCCATTGAGTCCCAGCAGCAAAGGAGCTTTGTCTTACGTGTCAAGTCTGCTTGGGGAGCAGCTGCAGCAGTAGGTGGGAGAGGGGAGATTCCAAGACTGTGGGATGTGAAATCTCCCCGAGCAGCCGTCTTTGCAGGCCCTTTGAGGGACCTTCACCCTGTCCCCACCCCCACCCCCAACAATGCACAGCGCTGGATCTTTGCACTTAGTATTTGCTCAATAAATGTCTGTTGATATTGCTTAAGCCTACTCGCATTTTTTGATCTTATTACTTCTGACATAAAATAAACATCCAGAAGATTAACACTTATCTGCATCCTGCGCATGACACAAGTGACATGTGGGCAGGACCAACAGAGGACCAGACTTGGTGTGGAGAGAGCAGCTGAGGAACTGGGCTGGGGTCTGAGGTGCCCTCGATTGGGCTCTGTCTAGTGACGCTGCGTAGCTGGGTCTCTGTTTGCTCTTAGTGCTGACAACCGACCTGATGGATTCAGGGATCCCATCTTCAAAACAGAAGGATGAGAGAGAGTGTGTGAGTGTATGTGCCAGGTGGGTGTGCATGTGCGTGTGCACACATGTGTACATGCTTGTGTGTGCAGATGTGTGTGTGCATGCACGTGTGCACTGTGTGAACGTGTGGGTGGGTGCACGTGTGTGATGTGGTTTGAGTGCATGCATGTTATGTGTGCACATACGTGTGTGCTCATGATAGCTCATGCTCGGGGTGGGGAAGGTGTGCGGGGTGGGCAGGCCCAGGCAGAACTGCACAGACGTGCCGTGTCTGTGGCTGCGCATTCGTGCCTTCCCACAGATTTGCTAGTGACGTTGGACACATAGGTCATTTAAAATTCCTTATGTTTGGGGGTTTCTTTGCTCATTTATATATTTTCTATCTATTTTAGTAAAAAAAAAAAATGTGGTGAGCCTTCTGGGGTTCTGGGAAGGTTGTGTGTGGGTCTCAGGCTGGTTACGCAGATACACGCACAGGAAAGTGTCCCTGAGCTGTGCATTTACTGACGTGTGTGATGCCAGGACACACGTGTTGCTGAGAGGCAGTGGCCGAAGCAGCCGGAAGACAGAGCCCAGGGTCCACTGCACTTTGGAAGTGACGTCCCGCCCTGAGGCCCGTCTTCCTCCAGATTGACGAGGACACGGCAGAAGCTCCTGGATTCCTATTGTCTTGATTCAGTTTTTTCTTCAAACTGTTAAAGTACCCTCATCTTTCACGGATTCAGTTTAAGTTCTCTTGTGGCATTAAATACTAGCAGTCTCATTGCTGAATGTTTTAAAAGCTGTCACCAAAACTGTGACATCCAAGTGTCTTAATTTGCATTTCTTTGAGGAATTTTCGAGACCGCTTTCTGCACCTTTTATGATTTCTTCGTTGGAAACGGCCTTTCTCGGACACCTGGTGGGAGGGTCCGCGCCTTTTCTCACGGGTGGCGCCGCCGGCCTCGCTCGTCGCACTCGGGGTCACGTGGCCGGGTGGGGCCGCTGGAGGACGCGCTCTCGCTCGGGCGGTGACACTCGATCCGCTCAAGTGTTCACGGGTCCCCTTCGGCCCCTGCAGTGGCCACGTGGAAACTTCCGTTCTCTCCGAGCCGGCCCCACCTTCGCGGCTCCCCCGACCTCCCGCGCGTGTCCCTCCGCCACCGCCTCCGCCACCGCCTCCGCCACCGCCTCCGCCACCGCCTCCGCCACCTGCGGGCCCGGAACGAAGACTCCAGAGCGCAGGCGGCCGGACGCTGCTCCAAGGCTGAGTGCGCGGGAGGCTGCAGGGTGTCCCGGGCGTCTGTCCCTCCGTCCGTCTGTCCCCACAGAGAGCGCCTCCGGGACAGCTCGGGTTAACGTCAGCTCAGAGTCACGGTGCCGGGAGTGAAACCGCCGCCCTCCGGTCCTGGGTCCCCCCGGGAGCCCCGAGGCTGGACTCATGCGTCGGGCTTTTGCTTCATCTGCTTTGCCAGAGCCAGTGACTCTGTCCTGGAGAAGGTCTCGGGGGTCTTCTCTGCTCCCCAAACCACAGCCGCTGCCAGACCCAGTGCTGAGCCGTCCACGGAGCCCTGGACGGAGCCCTCGACGATGGAGCCCTCGACGATGGAGCCCTGGACGGAGCCCTCAGTGATGGAGGCCTGGACAATGGAGCCCTGGACAATGGAGCCCTGGACAGAGCCCTCGACGATGGAGCCCTGGATGGAGCCTTCAACGACAGAGCCCTGGACAGAGCCCTCGACGATGGAGCCCTCGACGACAGAGCCCTGGACGGAGCCCTCAGTGATGGAGGCCTGGACAATGGAGCCCTGGGTGGAGCCCTCAGCAGAGCCCTCAACGATGGAGCCCTCGATGACAGAGCCCTTGATGATGGAGCCCTGGAAAATGGAGCCCTGGACAATGGAGCCCTTGATGATGGAGCCCTGGACAGAGCCCTCTGCAGAGCCCTCGACAACAGAGCCCTCGACGACAGAGCCCTCAATGACAGAGCCCTCGACGACAGAGCCCTGGATGACGGAGCCCTCAATGACAGAGCCCTCGATGACAGAGCCCTTGATGATGGAGCTGGCTGCCCCCACTTCTCCCCCTCACACCCTCCTCCTCCAGGCAGCCCCAGGCTCCACTGTCAGCATCCACACCTTCCAGTGCTCACAGGATTGCCCTGAGGCATGGCCTGGGCATGGGCCACAGGGTGGCTGGTGTCCCTCTTCTTGGAGCTTCTCACCATGCCTTGCTCATGTGCTCAGTGTCGTCTTCCCTTGGGAAGGTGAGCTGTCCCCTGCCGGCTTGCCCATCCCCCTCCCTCCCCTCATCCCCTTGCCTCCTGTCGTCCAGGTCCAGCTCAGGCCACCCCTCCATGCCGCCCGCTGGCCCTGGCCTTGCAGAGTGCCTTCCCAGACTGTCCATGGCCCACACTGTGCCCATGGCTCTTGGAAGTGCCTTGCGGTTGACAAGCACTGCTGTGACACGTGTGCCCAGTTCTCGGGGGACTCACTGTGAAGAGAGGAGCCCATGGGGTTGGGACTGTGTGTGGCTCAGGCTCCCCCCGGTGCTCCGCGTCCCCTTCGGAGCTGCCATCTGGGCAGTTGCAGCCCTCAGTCTCTCCCTGGTGGGAACTCTCCCCACTCCTCGCCATGGGCACTTGGGTGGCCCCATTTCAGTGGTGACAAACGGGCTGGAGAGTTTAGTGACTTGCTCTTGTGAAGCACTTGGGCAGGGCTGGATTCCACCCCAGCCCCCAGGCAGCAAGGGGGCTGCATAGGTAACGGAAGTCCAGGCCCCACGTCCAGCTGCTGCCCAGGGCTTCCACCCTCAGGGCCTCTCATGTCCCCAGATCATGTTTCAAAGTGACCACTGGGCAGCTGGGCATCACATTAATGACTGAATGCACAGGTAGGAGGAAGGGGTATGGCCGTTGTGGGCCTGGAGCCTGAGCTGGGCCGTGCCACTGCCCCTCGCTTTCTGGAACATCCTGGTTTGGGTGATGCAGACACCCTACCTTTACAGAGCCACCCCGGGGTCTCACCAGCACTGGTGCTGACACTCAGTGGTGGGGCTAGGTGTCGCCATGATAAATGGCTATCAGGCGGTGGCGGTGGCAGTGGCGGTGGGGGCCCGGGCGTGGACTCATGGCTATGGTCCTCGGCCAGCAGCCACTGTCTGCAGCTCTGCTCTGAAGACCCTCATGCTTCCTAGCACTTCTGTTACCAAGAACTTCATTCTGTCGTCAAAGAGCGCAGGAAGAGGGCGGCGGCGGTCCTTCTGCCTGGTCCTCCCCCTGGGGCAGCCCCTATGGATCCATCGGGTGAACAGCTTTGCTGTGTCCACACTGCCAGGCTGGTCCCCCAGCCAGACACGGCCACAGCTGCGCCTCACTACAGCCACTCAGTGAGCTTGGTCGCCCCTGTGGCTCGATTCGATTTTAACAGAGGACTTCCCAGAGTGTCACCAGGACCTGGGCTTGGCCCGCCCTGCTCCGTCCTGCGAGGCCGCCCCAGCGGCTCCGCGGAGCAGGACCGTGAGCTCCGTGCGCGGCTCGCTCGCTTCTCTCCACCCCACGCTTCGTCTTTCTGTCCCTCGTCCTGGGCCGAGTCACGTCCTGTCTTCCTCCCGTACACCTCGCCTTGCTCCGCCGGCCACCCTGCCTGCTTCTGGTTCCTTTCTTTTCCCCCTTTGGGTGGCACAGGCACAATTCTTCGGTTCTTCCCAGGTCTTGAGGCCAGTTTTACTGAGGAGTTTTATTGAGACTTCTCAGAAGTCTCGGTCCACGAGAACATGGTGTGGACAAAGGTGCATGACCTGTCTGTGTGACAGTCGTGAGAACTGAGGGGGTGGCAGGAGAGAACTGCTGGTCCCTCAGGGCTCCCAGGAGGGAGCACACGAGCACTGGTGGGAGCGAGTGGGCAGGACTGCACCGAAAACGGGCTCGGAGTTTCCACAAGGCGGTGCAGGGCATGGGGGAGGGACCCTCCGGGCTGTTTGTGGGTGGACAGGGACACTGGCTGGGAAGGCCCTTCCTGCCTCCTCTTGTGCTCTGGTCACACCCAGGGGAGAGCAGAGGGGCTGAACGGAGCAGGCACCGGAGCCGGGTGACAGAAAGTGCAGCAGGGAAGGGGCCTGTGGGGCTCTCTGCTCACTGGGTGTTGCTGTGAATTTTGGATTATTTTGATTATACAATGATAAAAAACTACACAAAAATGCAAATTCTCCATGCTAGATATTATTATGCATGTTATATCATGCATTATTTTTCTTAAAAAACTGTTCAGCATTTCCTAGGCTACACTTTGGCCTCCCAGGCACAGCTGGACTTTGACTTGGGTCTTAGCATGTGACCGTCATCTCCAGGGGCCTCTGGCGTGCGGCCCCTGCCCTTGTATCTTTTGGCTAAAGCAGATGGGGGCAGCCCCTTCTGTCTGCTGAAATTACGTACGTTGCATGGGTGTGAGCTGCTCGATGCTTCTTGCCACCTGGTACAAGGGATTTGTATGTGCTGAACGGTTTTTTATATCTAATTGCTGTCTGTCTAAGAAGCTTAGCACAATAAACACGGCTGCCGCAAGTGTCCCTGTGTGCTGAGGATGAGTCTACCCCATTTCCTGTGTCCCCCACAGTCACAACGTGTCTCAGGCCCCAAGGGAGGGGTCAGGACCTTGGGGGGCACTTGGGGTTCCTGGTGCTTCCCTGCTGCAGTGGATTGAATTATGTCCCCCAAACTCACTGAGGCTTGAACTGTGTCCCCCAAGTTTCATGTATTAGAAATTTGGTCCCCACTGTGACTGTTAAGAGGGTGGGAAATCCTATTATGGTCATTGGAAGGTGGGGCCTTGAAGAGGTGATTGGATTGTAGGACCATGCAATAGTGAATGGATTAATAATGGTGGTCAGGGGCGTGGTTCTGAGGGCTTTAAAAGGACAGGAGAGTCTGTCTTTATCTCTCTGTTTCCACCATCTTGCTATGTGAGACCTCTGGGTCACTGTTGCCACCACCAGATGGACTTTGGACTTCCCAGCCTCAGAAACTGTAAGCAATAAATTTGTTTTCTTTATAAATCACCCAGTGTCAGGTATTTTGTTACAAGCAACATAAATGGACTAATACACCTGCTAACTCATTCATTTTTGCTGAAACAGAAACAAAAAGAAAGCTTCAATAGACTGCTACCAATTTGCATCAGGGGCAAGGTGAAAGGTTATTTGTGGCCCTAAAAACCAAACACAGTAGAGCCACCAGGCTGTGGCTTCTCCAGGCTCTGGTGCCTGCCAAGTCTTTGCCACTCAGTTCAGGAAAATGCGTGGTGAGAGGGGATGTTAGAGAGCTTCTCTGTCCCGCTGACCACTTTTCTCTCCCTCTGCCCCTCACTCTCTTTTCTGTCCGCCTCTGTCTCTTTCTCCTCTGTCTCTCTGTCTGTCTCAGTTTGTGACTCTGTGTCTCTCTCTATTTTTCTGTCTCCGTTTCTCAGTCTTCCAGACCTCTGACCTCTGCAGGCCCCACCCACATCCTACCAAATGTGTTAAATTGCACAATAACCCACATTAAGTTAATTTAAATTAGGATCTAGTTGTATCGTGCTTGTAGATGTGATATTTTATTTGTAAACATTTAAATGTTGATGTTGTAGTTTCATATTTTGGAGCAAATCATCTTTTTACCAGGTCTGACATGTTTTCGAGAACTGTTGCTGAGCTCATGACCCCTGGCCCTGGGTCCCGGCCTGGTGTGCTGCTGAGGGTGGCCCACAGCCCCGCAACTCTTTCCAACCTGAAGTAAGGTTTTCCTGAGGTTCCTTTCCTGTTGTTGCCTCCAAGTAGTCCCCAGTGGCTTTAACAGTCACCTGATCACCACCATGGCCAAGGCGGTCTCTGTGAGAAAACCCCACACTGTCACACCTGTGCTAACGTGTGCTGCCATCCCACCCCTAACAATCAGGTTCAGTGTCCCGCAGAGTGTCCCCACCTGCTGCCCTAACCCGTCAGGATGCCAGGGTCTTCCCTGTGCCGCTCTGCACACAGCCTCCCAGTCCTGCCAGGCAGCGTGCCACCCCCCTCTGCTTCCATACATGAGCAAGCCCGGCCACCGAGCCCGACTGTCCGAGGACTCTGTGATCCTGGTGTGGCTGTGTGCAGGGCAATGGGTGTGGGATGTGGATGTAGATGTGGGGACAGGCAGAACCTGCTTCTGTCCAGACGCTGCCACCCACAAGCTGCTGCACATTGGGAACCGTTTCTTCTCTGAAACTCAACTTCCTTTCTAGATGTCCCTCCCTCCAGACTGCTCAGCATTGGCACAGATGTGGGCAAAGTGCATCATCATGTGTTGCTCAGCCCCAGGAGGCCAGCAGAGGTGTGCAGAGCACCGGTGGAACTCACCCACCCCCGCCCCTGCAAGCCCATCTGGGCGCTTGGCCCCAGACCACTGCTCTGTCCTGGAACGCAAGCCTGAGATCCCCCAGAGGCCATAAGCAGGCGCCTTGGAGCACCAAATAGCCACCATGCATCAGGAAGCTCAGTTTTTGCAACGATGGCTCTTCCCCACTGTTTTCAGTTTTTGCCTAGATCTCAGGTCACACATCACCTCTATGTGTCAAGGAGAGAAACAAGGATGCTCTTAGGGCCTCTGTGTGGAGGAAAGTTGGTGGATGAAACAACAGATCAGAGAGCCACATGTGACCCCTCTGAACCATGGAGACTGAGGGTCCCTGCTTCACGGGGCTTCACAGGGACCAGCCAGCCGTGCCCAGGCATGAGGCCACCCTGGGTCCTGCCACTGCATGGTCTGGCTCGAGGCCTCGGTGTTTAGGATCCAGCCCCCCCGGGTGCCTCTGACACAGGGCAGAGTGAGAACCACAGGTAGATCCCGAGTTTTCACTTTAATCCTGCTAAAATTGCTTAAGGAAATGGGGCCCAGAAAAGGAGGGTGACCTGGGCAACAAAGGAGTCATCCGGCGCCACGTTGGGTCCCGCATAATGCTCCTGTTCCAAGCACAGGACGCACAGCAGCTGCGCACAGAAGACTCTGCTGAAAGGCTGGACAAGCCACCCGCAGCCGCACTCACGGCTGGGAACTGCCTGCCTGGGGCCGTGCTGGGCGGCTGCTGAGGTTCAGGAAAACTCTGCCCGCCAGGGCCTCCTTTGGCTCATCTCTTAGGAATGCGCTGCCACGGGTCCTAACAGGACCCGTGCACAGGCAGTGATGACCCTGGACCTCAGCATCTCCAGCTGCTGATGGCCGTGGGGGGTGCCCCGAGGGCCTCCAGCTGCCCCAGAGCCCCCGCCTTTCCCTGCCTCCTCCCCAGACCATGGTCATCGCTCTCCCTTCTCAGAAGAGGGCTGGGGGCGCTGCCTCCCCAGAAAGTCCCAGGGACTCCCGGGGGAAAGATCGCGTGACCCATGAGCATCCCAGAGAGTTCTTGGCAGCTTCTGCAGGGACAGCAGCTTCCGCAGGGACAGCAGCTTCCGCAGGGACAGCAGCTTCCGCAGGGACAGCATGCCAGGCCTGGGGGCGCTCCGAGTGGACGCTGTCGGACTCTGCCCAGTCGAGAGGCTGCATCTCCGTGACAGCAAAGCCATGTCTCCTGGGAGGAGACACAGAGAACCATCAGCTGCTCTTGCGGTGGCAACAGCTGCTGAGGTTTGTGATTACGACACAAACATGCCACACAAAGGCAAGGGACCCAGATACAGCAGCATCGCAACTGCTGTGTCGACCGTTTCACAAGAGTGTCAGATCCGTGTAGCCCACAGACTGCGGTTCTCGCCATCACGAGGGACTCGCTGCGATTCCGGTCTCGGCAGATCTGCCAGGTGCCTGGTGGCTCAGCCAGAGCACAGCACGCTCGATGCAGGAGCATCAAACACAGCCGCCCCGAGTGGCACACGCTCAGCACTCTTCCGTGGAGCACAGTTTTCTTTGACACAGATGCACTAACTCCTAATTGCCAAGTGATGAGGAGCGACACTGATCCCGCCGTGCCTGCAGAGCTGCCGTCCTCCACAGTGACGGTGACGGCGACATCGCCTGCAGGGTCTCCCGCAAGCTGCTCTGAGCTCTGGCTTTTGGGGGCCCCTCCTCAGGCCCCTCAGCACCCCTTCCTCAGGGGCTTTGCTCCTGTCTTTGGTGTCAGAGGAGCAGGGGCCCTGGGAGATCATGACGGGGCAGGGGCTCCTGGAAGATGGAAGGAGCAGCGTTTGCCAAGTGCCCTCTGTGCACTGGGTGCTGACACCACAGCTGGTCCCACCACAGCCCTGCTGTAGTCCCGCTTCCTAGCCAAGGAAACTGGGGTGCAGAGAGGTCAAGTCCCTTGCCGAAGAGCTCAGAGCTGCCACCCCCAGATGTGGTCCCGAGGAGCTGCCCTGCTATGCTCCGCCTGGCCCCAGGCCCTCCTGCTCTCTCCACGGGGCAGCTCGGGTACCCCCAGACTGGCTCCCCGTGACCCCACCTGCTGCACACGTGCGACCCCCCTCAGGATGAGCGGCTGAGACCACCCTGTCCCCCGTCCCCGCCTGCCAGTTGGCAGGGCTCCCAGCACGTGAGAGCCGTCAAACACGACCATCAGGGAAGACACGTGCGAGGGGACAAGAGCCCCGGGCAGCCGTGCCACGGCGCTGGCTGCAATCTCAGTCCTTCTGAGAGACGGAGGGCACTGCTGGGAACCCCGCTTCAAAACTGCCATTGGCTTTTGAGGTTCCTTGGGCAGGCCCGCCCGGCCGCCCCGGCACCTCCATCCCTGTGCCCTCTCTGGGGTCTGTGCAGGATGATCGGATTTCTTGAAGAGCTAGAGGCCAAAACACAGGAGGTTTGGCAGCAAGACCCAGCTCTTCCTTCCTTCGCCCATTTTCTCCCTTCTTTTTGGATCACGAATGCCACACGAGCTTGCAGCAAATTCAGACAGGAAAGGGCAGAGGAGGTGCGGGGAGCTGGTCCCTGTTCTGGACCCACCACCTGCAGGGGCCGATGGCAGGGGTCGGCTTCCCACCCCTCCACCTGCTCGCAGCGTCCCGTGACCCCGGTGCTCCTGGCGCACGGCCGCACTCACACTTACCCGCCATCCACGGCTGTCCTTGTATGCGTCACGCGCCATCCACAGTCCCTGGCCTTGAATCCTCCTGTAGCTGGTGAGGAGCTGCCTCAGCCCATACACACAATGACATGGGACTGCATGTGAGATCGTCAGCACCGTGTGGTGAGGTGCAGTGACCTTGGCCATGCCATCGACGTGGCCAGGGCTGCTGGCCCTGCATGGCCCGCAGTCTGTGCAGGGTCATGGAGCCAAGGTGCTTGCCCCGAGATTGGCAGCTGGCTCTGTTCTGACGTGGTCACAAAGGGCACAGGTGCGCATGAGGAGTGGTGGCTTTGGAGCTGGCCCTGGAGCAGGAGTGGGGAGGTCGGGCAGCCTCGTGTGCTTGCACGTTTGCTAGGTTGTGCTGCAGCTCCGGCGGCTCCTCTGGCTTGTGGCCTGTGGCCCTCTGGTGATATCATCCGGCAGATGAAGAAGAGCTGGCAGGACATGCTGTGGGGAGGCAGAGGCAATCAGCGGTTAGACTACTCGGCCATGGGGTCCACCTTGGTGAATTGACAGGGAACACGATCAGAGCTGTCCCCAAGGGCTTCGAGCTCCCCTTGGGGCTCCGGACAGTGGACCAGGCGTAGGAGAGACATGGTTGGGAGACTGGAAGGACAGCCCAGAGCAGAGTCGGCCCATCGGCCAGGTGCTGGTGATGGCCCACAGGGACAAGCAGGGACGTGGAGAGGAGGAGGCCGGGAGACCACCTGCTGCGGGGCGCGCGTGTGGCCTGTGCGCGCATCTGCAGCGCATTCCTTCCAGGCACGAACGCCAATCCTGCATGTGTGGGCTGCGCTGGTTACGTAGAGGAGGCCGAGAAACAGGGAGAGGAGGAACGCTGTGCGACATTCACAGGGAGGCCAGTAGTGACTTCTCAGAGCGTCAGCTGAGCGGTGGGGCAAATGCTGCCCCAGGGGCCCGGAGGGAGGGGTGGTGAGCTGCACTGTCAGGGGCGGCCGTGCGTCACAGGAATGGGAGCGAGGGAGCCAGCGGGCACTCTTGGCCGAGGAGACCCTGGCTGGTGCGGGGGAGGACTCAGGGTTAGAGGCTCCCATGAAGGACAAGGGGACGCTCAGCAATGGGGGTGTCCTCCTGTTGAGGGTGGGGCCCTGCAGGGACACAGGCCGCTGTTCCAGCTGAAGTGAGCCAGCACCCAGAGCGGGTTTCCCGGCATCTGCAAACTTGGTCGCTAAAGACGGATTCAATTCAAAGTCCCAAACAAAGCGGTGGGAACATTGCCCCCTGCCCCCCCATGCCCCAAGTCAGCTCCTGGCTTTGGGCTTCCCGTGAGCCAGAGAGTCAAGGAACACACAGTGGGGAGAATTAATGAGACTCCCAGGCAGGGGCTGTCACCATTTCACCAAGGTTTGCATCAGGCGGATTCTCAGAATCGGAGACCCCAATTTTAAACCCAATTCCCTAGTTCCAGGGCCCTTAAACTCTACCCACATTGAAGTCATTCTAGAATAGATAACTTCCACGTCTTTCCGCGGTGAATTTACTGCACAATCTACCCTTCTCTCACGGTGACTTGGATTGTATCGAGGGGAGGGTGCTGGGTGGCAGCTACTGAAACAGATACAGCCTCCCAGGGCCACAGGCCGAGAGGAATTCCTCAGCTTTGTACCCGAGTCTAGTGACGCGCACTCATGTGCACTCAGAGGAGGCGCTGTCCTTGGCCTTGGCTGGTGGGACCCCCACTTGGTCTAAATCATGCTGCAGAGTGCCAAGACATCCATTATGTCATTGAATAAATTATCAGGAAATTCAGCAAGGGTGTTTCTGTGCCTTTTTTATTTTTAAATATAAAAAAGGGACATAAAGCCTGTTTGTGTTTTCTCTGGGAATCAGTTCAAGGGTTGAAAAATCTCCCACCCAGATATGTGCTGAAATGTCAGTTAGGAAGGGACGCTCACATTCTGTTTCGGGGGCTTTGGAAACACCTCCTGTCCTGCAACTTCACAGGCCTCGCCAGGACGTGCTGGTGGCCAGCCCAGCTCCCTTTTCCTACCACTGCACACCCCTCTGCTCCAGGGGCAGCTTTTTCCTGGTTTGGCTGAAACTGTCCACATTGTCGTGGGTGAATCCGGCTTCTCGATGCAGCTGTGCATGCGGCCACCCTGCCAGCTGCCCCTCACATCCTGCCTCAGGCCCCACTGCTGGGGACGCATTTCCACAGTTTGCCTGCGACTGTGCAGCGCATGTCTTATGTGAGGGAGGGTGGCACAGTGCGTTTTCACCCCAGGTTCTGCTTGTGTTAAAGATACACATGTCTGGATACAGACGTGCCTGTCCCTTGTCTGTTTTCCTTGAGGCCTGGGCAGCTGGCTTCAATTTTTCTGCTCAAAGGATCTCCTGGGCCCAGCAGAGCCACCCTCTCAGCACACAAAGTCCACCCTTGTTTTTAGGAACATTGGGGACATGCGGGGTGGGGATGGCCAGTGGGCAGAGTACAGAACCCCCACCTCAGGGCCCAGAGGCAGTGACCCATGACCGGCTCTGGAGCCTCAACAGACAGGCACCTTGCACTCAGCACAGACATCCTCAAGAGGCTGCGAGGGGACCTATGTGATGGAGTCCAGTGGGTCTGCTGCACAGGACCTCTGCAGCCGCCCTGCCAGGCATGTGGAGCTGCGGGTCTGGGCCTGGCTGGAAGGGCTTCACAGCAGAATAACACACAGGGGCGTCAAAATCTCAGTGGGAGGGAGGGTGTGAGGCCAAGGGGGCAGGTGGGGACCCCTGTGCAGAATTCTGACTCAACCATGAGTAACCAAGAGCTTGGAGCTCCTGAGAGGCCTGTGTCTGCTCAGCTTGCAGGGAGCGTAACACGAGCAGAGGAAGCGACGTGAGGACGGGGACACGCCTTGGCCACCCGTGCACGTGACTACATTCACAGGCAAATTCACAAGAATGGAACTGCTGGGCCACATGTTGCAAGCATGTGTGATTTTGATGGATATAGCCGAATTCGCTCCCCTTGGGAAGGAAGTGTTCTCTGTTGCCTCACCCCCGCCCAGCCGGGTGCCCTCTCAGATGACATGGTCCCCAGTGCAGTTTTGGGGGTAGGTTGAGCATCTCTTCATGTGGTTAAGATGCCTTATATTTCCCTTCTGTGAACGCCGTAGAAACCCTTTGCTTCTTTTTCCTTACTGGTCTCTTCTGGTTGATGCAAATATTAGGGAAAGTCCTCTTTGTTTCTGGTGTAAGTTGCAACTTTTTTTCCCAGCTTATCATCGTCCTTAGTTTGGTTATGATGGTGTTTTGTTTGGTGCAGAGATTTTTTTTTTTTATGTAATCACATTTATTAATGTTATTATGGCTTCTGGGTTTTGTATTGTATTCAGGCCTTTCATACTTCAGTATAATAAAAAAATTCTCCCATGGTCTCTTCTAGTACACTTTTTTTTTTTTTTTTTGCATTTAAATCTTTGTTCCACTTGGAATTAATTTTGGTGAACTACGGAACCAGCTTTATAGTTTTTCTAAGAGACTGCCTACTTATCTTAACACTATTAGAGGAAAATCTTATTTTCCCCAATGATTTAAATGTCTTTATCATATAATTTGCATGTATTGGGGAGTTTATTTCTGTACTTTCTAATTATTCATTTGCCAGTAGCATTTAGTTTTAAACAGAATTTAAAACATGTTTTAGTATCTTATAGAACTAGTTTCTCTATTATTTGCTTTTTCTTTTAGGTTTTTCCTGTCTATTCTTCACTATTTCTTCACGCAAATTTAGATTTAGCCTGTCTGATTAAAAACATAAGTTAACATTTTACCTGGGATTGCACCGCATGTGCACATTAACTTTGCAAAACTGACGTCTTAACAACGTCGAGTCTTATTTCCAGGCTCGCGTCTCGGGGCACGTCCTGGTCCCTCAGAGGCTCCGCGAAGTTCTCTTGCTGCAGATGGTTCGCATCTTCTCCTAACCGCATTCTTGAATATTTTATCTTTTGTAAGGCAATAATAAATGGAATCTTTTCTTCCATCCTCTCCCAGTGGCCCTTGTTTCTGTGCAGAAAGGCTGCCGACCTCTGCGTTCTGCCCTCACACCTGCAGACTCTCTTGTGTTTTGTACCTTTTTTTCAGTTGCTTCTCTCGGGTTATCCAGACGCACAACAATCTGTAAGTAATCGTCACTTTATCTTTTCCTTTCCCATTGTCTACTTCTAATTTCTCTGTCGTGTCCTAGTTGCCTGGGACAGAGCCTCCAAAACACTGTAAAAATGCTGGAAAGTGGGAGTCTGTTTTGTCCTCGTGACTGGCGGGACGCTCGGGAGGAGGCAGAGAGGTCACTTTCAACATCAAAAAGCCATTTGTCACTTTCTACTTTATCAGGAGCATTAAAAAAATAGAGAACAGATGTTAGATTTCACCCAGTGTTTGCCAGCATCTGTAGACATGATCATATTGTTTCTCTTCTGCTCTATTAAGTGATGATTTGTATTAACACACCTAATACTGAGCCATTCCTACTTGACTGGGCAGAAAAGCGAAACAAAACGAAACAAAGCAAAGTGAATCCCCTTAGTCACAGTGTGTGACTCTCCTAACGTGCTGCTGGAGTCTGTGTGCTGCTATTTTACACGGCTGTTTATACCTGAGACTGGCTGAGTGCTTTCTTTTGACCGACCTCTTTGGTGGCAACGTTATGCTGGCTTCATAAAAACATTTGGAATCTTTCCTTCTATTTCTGTGTTTGGAACAACCTCAGTGCTGTTGGAATAGAGGAAACAGAACAGCTGAAAATCGATATTTTCCAGTCTTTCTCCAAGTAACCTGCAAATGGATCTTTTAAGTGTATGTGTTGGAGATTAAATTTTAAATAAGGTCTTATGAAGAAATTTTCATTTCAGTTGAGATTATAAAGTCTACTAGCAGGAGTTTGGTAAAGTTCCAGGTTGATTTGCCCTTAAATTCACTTGGTGCCCAACACGTTTGTTGGTTAATTTGGGAGTAGTTTGAAAACTAGATTTTAATTTTATTTACATAACACTATTTATGGTCACAAACGGCCATGACAGATAACACAGGAAAGTATAATTCAACAAGTGACAAAGTCTCTGCTGTTAAGAAGCTCAGCATCCTACAAAATGAGGGGTCTTACAAGCTTGACCAAGCACTGCAGAGACATGGCAATCGTGTAGCGGGTCTTGGAGGGGTCAGTGGTGGGAGTTGGAGTCTGAAGGGTGGTACTGAGGTCAGGAGGGGTCCTCCAGCCTGGGAGGACCCAGGAAAGGGACAACGGTGGGGAGGGGTCTGCCAGTGTCCATCCGTGGTGGATGGCCCCTGCCGAGCTCTGGAAGGCCACCCTTATAAAATAACCAGTGAGCCAGGCCCCCAACTGAGGGCAAGTCATCTTCTAAGCCACAAAGGGACTTTTTAAACAGATTCAGTAAAATTCCGGGTGCCGTGACCACCCACTAGCAGAGAGAGCAGTAGCCGCCTGAAGCCTGGGTCTTCTTTGCTCTGGTCAGGGCAACTTTGGAAGGGCTCTGAGCAGGTGTGGTGAGTTTTGGCTGTGATGGGCTGACTCCATTCCAAGAGGGGGCTTCTCCTTGTCCCAAATGGAATCTTCCACGGACACTGGCTTTGTGGTGAATTGTGGAAATGCGGGCATTCCATGCCAGTCCACTTTGCCCAGTATCCAGGGCCGAGCAGGCCCCAGAGAGCTCAGAGTGGAGGTTGGCCTCTGTGCCTGGTCCTCTGGGAAGGAGGCTGGTGACTGGGCCATCTCAGCTACCAGCAGGCCAGCCTGGTGCCTTTCTTACTGGGGGGGATGCTGGATGCTTTGCCCTTCATGATGAAACACTGGGGAGCCCCAGGAACATGGGGCTCACTCCACGTGCCCCTCAGAGCCCACCAGTCCTGGGCAGAGCAGAGCTGTGCTGCTAGCCTCAGTCCCAGGAGTCCACACAGACGGAAGTGGGGCTCCCACTGACATTTGCTACCAGCCTGTGAGGCAGCAGGAGAAACAGAATCAAGACTTTGTGACACTCGATTCCCAGGTCTCAGAGAAGAAAGAACAAAGGTCCAGTTTGACCCTGGTCTTGCTCTTGGCTGCATGGGCCTGAGCCGCAGTGACCTGTGCTGGTGGCTCAGCTGAGAAGTGGTGGTTTGCCTCCTTGGGGGACGTTAGCAGCTTCCTCAACCCAAGCCCAGAACCTTCCTCTGTGGGACTCAGACTGCAGAGTCTTCCAGAACTGCACATGCACCCAGGAGCCTGCTGGAGCCGCGGCCTCTGCTGGCAGTAACAGTCCACTTATTCCTATCACACCAGCTCTCCAAACAGCATGGGGTGTGGACAGCTGTGCCACCACCACGGGACTTGGACTGGGAAGCTGTGGGTCCTCAGCCCTTAGACATCAGCCTGGAATTCTGGAAGGTCTGGTCTGAAGTCAGGCACCCCTGCCCCACCTCTCAGGTTTGCCAGCCCTACTCCTGCCTGTACCTGCCTCGAATGGCAGGGAGAGGCCCAGAGCAGAGGGGACTTGGGGAGAGGAGGCAGGAGAGTGGAAGGAAGAATGCAGAAGGAAGGCCTGCGCCCACCCCAGCCTGCATCCCTAGCCCGCCCCCCCAACTTGGCCCCCGCAGCCTGGGCCCCCATCCCCCCGGGGCCCAAGCCCGCCCCCCACCAATCCGGCCCCCCCAGCCTGGCCCCCTAGCCCCAAGCACGTCCCAACCCCCAACCCCATTCCAGAGCACAGATAAAAGTGAAACCTGAGCAGCAAATGTTTGTGGTGCCGCCGCCAATCAAGGGCTCCGTTGCCACGGTAACGGGGACACTTCATCAGCTCTGGGAACAGATGGTCAGTGAGCAACAGGCAGCATATGTTCCCGTAAGCCCTGACACGGGCACAGATGGAGGGTGGGCGGGAGGTGGGCTCGGGATGTACCTGACATCTCCTCTCCCCTGCCCGCCGGGCGCTGCCTTGTCTCAGCACAGAGATTAGCGGGGCCTGAATAGCGCTGGGGGCGGCCGAGGCCGATTACTCACACGCCAGTGCAGTCGCAGAGCCTCGCTTAACCAGCGGCGACACTGTTAACAAAGCCGCTGGCTGCAGTACGGCTGGGAGCCCCCGGGAGCGCTGCTGCCACTGGGTATCTGCGTCTCGGGCTTGTTTCCAAAGAGAATTAAACATCCTCAGTAAACATGTTCAGGGGTGGAGGTGAGCAGAGGTGGGGTCCCCGCAGGGCAGGCACTCGCAGTTGGGAAGGTGTTCATGCTGCTGGTCCCCGGCTAGTGTGACCGAGTGATTTGTCTCTCAGGCTTCAGAGTGTCTCTGCATTTTGTGTGACCCCTTGAAGTGAGGTTTCAAACATCACTCTCCATCGTCACCAGCATGAGAACAGCTCAGGGAACAAGGGTCTTGGTGTTGATATCAGTCACTACCAGCTTCGCCACAGTGGCTGCCTTTTACCGGCCCTAGGTACACCCGTGGGGCCCCATCTCTGCTGAGCAGGCCTGGCCTTGTGATCACTGAGTCAGGGGGCCTGGCTGTGTCCCCCCAGAGCTGGGCATGGGGATCTGCACTGGGGCAATATGGCAGCTAGGAGACGGTGGGCACACTTTCTCCTGTAAACACCTCATCACTCCAGAGAAGTCCTGGCTCATGTCTGCCATCCCTGAGCACATCTCCCTGTCTGCAGTGGGCAGAGAGCCTCTGTTCCATGATGTTCCTGGTCTCTATTTTTAGGCCTGTCTGTGCGCTAGACCAGAGTCTGCCTAATTCACAGGCCTTACGAATTCACCATTCACTGGTGCCCGATCCCAGCATGGATTTGACCCTCCTGGGATCCCAGGACAATCCTTAGCCAGATCCTATCCCAGCCCAGGAATGTCTGCGGCAGACTTCTGCTTGGCTGGATGCACGCCAGTCCTGAGCAGGGCTCTGCCGCCAGCCCTGTGGAGATGACTTCAGAATTCTGCCTCTAGGTCCAAATCAGTCGAGGTCCATCTGCAAGCTCCAAAGTGACCAGGAAGAGGCCGGCAGGGCAGTGACTCTACCGTTCTCCTTTCCATAACAAATCAGGTTAAAATCTAGAAGAGCAACCCCGAGTCGCCAGAGGGACAGACACAATTTGGATAAAAACAAATGTCCTGGCTTGCATGGGGGTGGCGGAGGGGAGAGCAGTGACAGCCTTTGCATGAGCTATACCTGCTGGGTCTGCTGGTGCCCAGTGGACAGAACGCTACTGGGAAAGCCAACAATCTCCTTTTGCCTCTTTTCTGCTTTTCTTGGTTTACCAGCACCAAGCAGTGCAGAGAAAGAACTCAGTGTGCATTTCCTCCCGAGGTGCACTTGTGTGGAAAACATCCTACTCCCCGTCGTCTTCCCTGGATAAGCCCAGGGCTGCCGATACCTCGGTCCCAGCTCCCACAACCAAGAGAAACATCCAAAGGGACAAAGCCAGGATTGCACTGAACAGGCTACATCCCCCCAGTGACATGCGAGGAAATCCTCAAGGAAATGTGTGAACCTATGTGAATTTCAGATTAAAACTTTAACAAAACTTACAAAACGTTTAATCATTTTCAATTCAACATTTAGAAAAGTAGTACTTGTTCGGTCGGAAACATATAAGCTCTAAATGCCTATACTTAGAAAAGAAGAAATGCCTAAAATCAATGGCCTAACGTTAGACCCAAGAATGCTAGAAAAAGGGCAACAAAATTAATACAACGTATGAAGACATAACAAGAAACAGAAATCAATGGAAAAAGATGAGACACCAGAGAGATGTAGCAAATTTAAAAGAAGGCTCTTTGAAAGGACTGGCAAAATTAACAAACCGCACCCTAGACTGATCAAGAAAAAAGAGAGAACACATTTCCAACATCAGGAATAAACGCGGGTTTCCCTACAGGCAGCAAAGCACAAAAAGCAGATGGAGGTTCTCAGGGGCTCGGGCTGGGGCACAAGAGGACTTTTTGGTCAGAAATGTTCTGTGTATCACTTGTGGTACTTACACAGGTATTTACGTTTCTTAAAAACTCTTTTTTTATTGGATGTAAATTGTACCTCAATAAACTTGATTTTAATAGTAAAACGAACAAAAATTGACTCCTGGTTTTCCTGCCGCTTGAATGAAGACAGTCTGTCATCCCTGCGGCTGTGGACCACGTTCACTCCACCACAATTCCATGTGTGGGGAAGACACCGGGTGGCAAGCCTGTCTGCTGTCACAGTGAGTGGCCCTTGCAGGGGCCCTGAGCCCCATCTTCTTCCGGTCACCTTCCCCAGGGCTCATCTGGTGGGACCTTGATCAGTGGCAGCCTGGGACCCAAGCCACACTTAGGACAGAGTTGGATCCTGGGCAGTGTCGGGCCTGTGAACAAGGGTCACGTGGTGTCCGGCTTGAGGTTATGTTATCACGTCTGTGCTGTCACTGTGAATTGTCCTTTACTTCCCTCCGGTCCTGGGTCACGACCATGTTTAGAAAACATCTGAGGTCGTCAGATTTGGTATCAAATTAGTGAGGCGTCCTCTGGGCTCCAGCAGGCTCTTATTACCACACACACATTTCGCTTTTTTTAGGCAAACAGAGTGATTACACAGAATATTTCAGGTTGGACCAAATCTATAAAAGGAAAAAAAAGATCTAAAAACTCTCGCAGAATGATGCATTTTGGAAACAGAAATCTTATAAAACTCAATCAAATATATGCTGGATATCTCTGCGTGGAAGTCACTATCCCGAGTGTTCGGGGCACAAAAATGAGTCAGAGAGCGCCCGGCCCTTGGGCCCCCAGCAGCTCTGCGGCAGCTGCAGATCTCAACGGAAAGAGCCGGCAGGAGCCTTTGCTGTGCTCAGGTGCTATGTGGGTGACGCTCTGGAAAGGTTCCTGGGGAAAGAGAAAGTCATGCTGAGACTTTTAGATGCTCAGAAAGAAATTAAAGATATTTACCCAAGTTTCCAGTTCAATGTCGAGAAGTATGAAGGCTTGTTTCAACTTAGGGTTTTGTTTATTTTTCCCTGACAGGTTTGTGTTGTTTTTGGTACTTTGCCCGCCCCTGTGGAATTTGCCTCAGAAGAGGCGACACTGAAGCGAGTGAGGCAGCCGCCGAGGCAGCGGGCACTTGTGGCCTCTGCCACTGCAACGCTGCACGTCCACGCTGTGCTGTGTGGGCTGTCGCGCTGCTTGGCTGTTTTTCGGCAGCCCGTGCCACACCGGTGGGAGGACGACTTGAGTCCTGGTTCTAGGCTTGCTCACAACTGTCTCCGTGGTGTAGACCCTCCTCAGGGTGAGGAGGAGCGGGGCACTGCATGAGCCAGTGGGTTTTTCCAGGGGCACCGATGTCCCTGGTGGCCCGTGGCGTAGGCCATCTGTAGGAACTCTGCAGCCCAGCCCAGCTCACTGCCATCAGTCCAGAAGTCTTCACACCCTGGCCCTTACCGTGGAGCCCTGCTGTCAGCTTTCTGCACCCTAGTCCCCGACACCGTCAGGACAATCACTGAGCACAGCTGTCACTGAGCTGCCCCTGTAGGTCCCCCAGCTCCCAGGGAATTGTGCTACTGAGGTCTCTGCAGGCCACTCTCCATACAGCTGTCCTGTTGCCCCATTTCCTGCTCTGGGGGTTGCTGTGTGGCCCCATGAACGGCTGCAGCCTGGGGGCAGTTGGGATCCAAGAGACTGACCATTGTGGATCTCCTGGGTGCAGGTCAGCAGACGGCCCTGCGGGGCGGCAGCCCTGCCGGGACAGCACAACCACCACCTCCCACTTGCTTGACACCTGCTTTCTGCCCGGCTGACTGTGAGAGCCACTGCAGCCTGCCCCTCCCAGCCTTTCCTTGTGAGCATGGCCCAAGGTATGCTCTGGGGAGCTCTGCCACCTGCCTGGAAGCTCAACATGGAGCTTCTAGAAGCTTCTGGAAGCCAATTAGCCCCTGCGTGGAAATGCAGAGGCTCTACTCAGCCCTGCCTGTTTCAATTCCAAGTTCCAAAGAAACATTCAAAAAGTATCTCCTGTAGTTCATGACTCCAAAGCACAGAGCACAGGTTCTATGAACCACCCAGCAACAGGGTAGAGGATGTGTCAGCTGACAGGCTGAGGGTGGATAAACGACCACCAGCAGTGGAGGAGACAGAAGCTGCAGACAGGTCTGCCTGCAGCACCCACAGACCTCACCAGCAGTGGGGGTGTCCAGTCTGCCCTCCACTGGCCACCGAGGGCCGTGGGACTTCCAGGTTAGTCATCCTTGTTGAAGTCCCCTGACTGTGAGCCTGTGAGGAGAGGGCAGCCCCTCTTGCTAAAATCCAGGTGTGCACTGGGCTGTTCCCTTCTGGAGGCTCCAGGGGAAAATCGTTCCTTCCTTTCCAGCTCCTGGAGGCACCTGTGTGCCTCAGCTTTGGCTGCGTCCCCCTGTCTGCTCCTGCCTGACCATCCTGCCTGCCTCACTGTACAAGTCTTTGAGTATCACATGGAAGGCCCACCAGAATGACCCAGAATAATCTCGAGAGCCTCGATTTCATCACATCAAACTGACAGGGGACAGCACCAGGCTCCACCTTCTGCCCTGGTAAGGGGCTCCCAGGCTGAGCACCCCCTGCCCTGTGAGAGTCTCAGCCCCCAGCTGAGCTGCTCCACCATCTGGGAGCCCTTGTGAGAAGCAGAACAGGCCCAGGGCCTGCGACGTGGCCACACAGCCTGGGAGCCCCTCTTCACACCTGAAGACCCAGATGCCTCGTTAACCCCACCCCGCTGCCATCTCTCTGGACATACGGACGACAGCGTGGATGAGGCTTGGTGGCTCCTGCTCAGCTTGGTGCTCAGGTGGGGCTGATGTGACCAGGCCACAGGCTGGCAGAGTCGCAGTGGTGGCCTCTCTTCTGTGGGGGGTGTAGGAAGCATGTTTCGGGCCATTTATCATGACCTGTTATAGAATAACTTAGTAAACGTGAGAAATGCCCTATCTTTCCCATTCATGCTCTAAATATTAATTATCTAATAGTCTTTTTGCTGTTCAGAACTCAGAACACCTTTGTTCGATGATTTTTCTTCTGGACTTTGGGATTTTCAGTAACGATGGAGTCAAACTCCACCACAGGCTCATGTGGGGAGGGCAGATGCCAGGGGCCCTGCACTTTGACTGAACAATTGTCCTTGAACACAATCCACACGTTACAACCCAGACAGAAGGCACAGAGCTTCTACTTCCTTCCAAAGCTTCATGTTTCTTCTGTGTTTCTAACAAATGCTGCAGCCCTCAATTTCTGGGTGACTGTTTGCTAGTGAGGCCACAGGTGTCTGTGCACCAGAGGTGACCTAGGAGGACGGGGCATCTCCCACCCTTGTAGCCCCAGCTCTGGGCACAGAATCACTCAAGAACGTGAGTAATGAACAGATGCCTGGACCAGCTCCCAGGCGTCCAGGAGTTAACTGCTTAGCATGGTAAGATGGGTTCAGGAAGCGTTATTTCAACAACTAAGCTTCAGGGCTGAGCTAAAAATAACAATAAAATTTGTGTAGACAGTTTAATAAAGGATAATGACATGGAAATGAAAATGCCATCACTAAGAAAGAGATGTTTTGTGACTTAAAAAAACTAATAACTTTATGGGAAGTGGACGTAGTTTATGGGAGGGCTTGTCATGACCCTTTTCACTTGATGGGATCATGTTGGTGCATTTATTTTATTTCCAGTACAGAGTTCTCTCTTTGTGTCTTTTACTAATAGTTTTCATGGAGATTTTTTCCATGAGGAGGGCAAATAAGAAAAATAGAGCCACATGCCCCCAGGAGCTTTGTGGACACCTGTCCTGGCCTGGTCCCCAGTTCTTGTGGACCGAGCTGCGGGGAACGAAGAACTCCAGAAGCCAGGGCTGGGCTGGTGGGTGCTGTGTGCTGGGCCCCCGTGCTGCACGGTCCCAGAGCTGCCGGGTGAGGCCGCCCATGGTGACCTGTAGCTCACACTCCTTCCAAAGTCAAACCACATGTTACGTACTCATTCCCTGTTTTCAAATGACCAAGAATGTACCAGAGGCTGCATGAGGTGGTGGAGATACAGCCACGCACAGGACAGACTCTGCCCACAGGAAGCCTGTGGTTGGGGAGGGCAAGATGCCGACCTGAGCTGTGTCTGAGGAGGGTCACCTGCAGTGCAGGCAGGTCTGCACCCAGTGCCCTGTGCATTCATCATGCAGAATGTGTGACTCCCGGGAGGTGCTGCACTGGGGGGAAGCCTCCAATCCAAGCTTACCTGGCTTCAGAATGTGTATGGTTACTTGGTGGAAGATTTAGCTCCCTGTTGTTTTTTTCCTAGGCTAACTTTAAAATTATCTCACTGTTCCTAAGCAAATGCCAGCTGGACACAACAAGAGCGTGTTGACCGAGAGCGTGCAGGCAGCCTGGGAACAGCCTGTGGGGCAAACTTGTCCAGGGACTCTCAGGCTGGAGCCTTCGTCCACACACGGTCTGACAGCAGACAACCCGGAGCTTCTCCGCACAGCAGCTGTGGGGGGATCCCTGGAGACTCGAAGAGAGCACGGCCCCTCTGTTCCCGCCCAGCCTCCCTCTGGACCATGAGATGCACAGTGGCTGCAGCAAAGGATGCGCCTGTGCGCATCCAGAAGCTTATTTCCTCGAGCTGCCTGCGACAGAGATCTCTCAGGATGGTCCTGCTCTGGGTGTGGATGGCCGCTATGGCACAGGTGAGCAGATGGCTCTGAAGGAGACCACTCACGAAGAGGACACAACCCTGGTCCAGATGGCTGCGGCTGTCCTGCGCCCTGCCTTCCTACACTGCCCTAAATGACCCTGAACTGCCTTTGGTACAGCCCATCCGGCCCACCAACCACTGCCCCTGCCGGCAGCCTGGCCACCCTCCCCACGCACCTGGGCAAGCCAACACAGCTGCACAGACGCTTTGCCAGGGTGGTTTCTGCTCACAGCAGGAGCCTGGCATGGCAGCGGCACAGGCAAGAGGCACATTCACAGAGCAGGCTCTCTGGGCAGACGGGACTCACACTTAAGGTCAGCCCTGCTACTGCCGGGGCATCCGTGCAGGCCACCTCTGTGCATGCATCCTCTGTCCCAGGTAGGGTGAGGCTTTCTTGGGCTTAAACTCCTGCTGAGGCCAGTTGGCAACACAGGAAGAGGAGCATGACCATCGGGGCCTGCGTGCGACTGGCCAGAAGAGCATTAGGGAGGCTCCAGGCGCACACTGGGGACACTTGCAATCCCGCCCGTGGGAGAAATGGGGAGAGAGAGCTCCACACAGGATCCAGCCTCCCACGGCTCTGACAGCCCCGTCGGACACCTACTGCAGCCACCGCCACAGGGGACAGGTTCCACAGCCCCCAGTAGACACCTGACACTACAGGTGGCACTGAGCCCTCTACATGCTACGTGTCTTGAACACACACATGCCGATGGTAAAGTTTAACTTATAAACCAGGCTCAGTGAGCAGTGAACAGTGACAGCTCCCCACAGACCTGTTGTAAGAACACGCCCCGGGGCTCCAGTGAACGTCTCCCCCTCACTGGGCTGACAGGTGATGAGATGCCCACATGACAAAGGGAGGTAACACAGCAGGACAGCCACTCGGAACTTGTGAACTATTTCTAGGATTTTCCATTTAATATTTTCACACTGCGGTTGAATGTGGGCAACTGAGACCACAGAAGGTGAAACTGCGGATCAGGCCTTCATTTTAAAAAATGTCTTCTCATTCTTTTTTACTTGTTTTAGATGGCTACTTGACTTCGTATAAACAAAAGAGCTGTCAGTTTACCAACAGTAATTCTAGAAAAAAAAAAAAAAAAAAACTGAAGTAGAAGCTGAGCTGGGCTGCGTGCAGGGGCAGCAGGGAAGGAGGTGCACGTGTGGCCAGCTTCCTTGTCCGAGGCTGGGTTCCTTTCTTTTCCCTTCCACAAAGAACACACATTCTGAAAGCTCAGAAAGCCAGAGGGTCCCCAGCTCAGGTCCCCTGTGTGTGTGTGTGCCTGTGTCACTCGTTTGCGTGTCTGGGGCCACGCCACATCCCGGGGCCGCGCTCCCCACACAGGCAGAGCTGCTGGGCTGTCCCCGCAGTTTGCACGACTTCTCATACAAAACAACTCTCCATGTGTCAGGGGCTGATGTGCAGTTTGGAGTTTTACAGGCTTTTGATAACTGCCCCTTTTCTTTCTAACCACCTTTTTAGCTGTTCAGTTGCCAGAATGACTCTACCTGAGGGTGAGCTCTCCAAAGAAAGAGGGAATAGACCAGCAGTGCTAAATAACTTAGTGAGCAAGAGGGTAAAAACAATTGGACTAAAAGGGTTAGATTATCAATGAATTGATCTGCTTTTTTAATGATGAATTTATCTGCATAAAAGTTTTAAAGCTGACTGTAGTTTTGAACTGATTTCCTCTGAATCTCTGTATTCTAGGTATTTCACCAAACAACTTCTAAGTTTATCACAGGTCTAGGATTTGGAGCTGTGGCATGTTCCAAACCAGCAGGGCCACGAGGGCAAAGAAAATGAAGAAGACACTGCAGGATGGTTACCTTTGGAGAAAAAAGCTCCATCTGTCTTACTTGTTTCTATGAACTTTAAATGAAATTTCCGCCCACTGCCGTTTCTGTGACATCTCTGTCTCTTCCTACAGCTCACCTGGGCTCCTGCCCCGCAGTCTGTCTGCTGCTCTCTTCTGTCTGCATCCTTCCGTCCACTCGTGAGCGTGTCCACTCTGGAGGTGGAGGCAGGCCTGAACTGGAGGGAGATGAGCAGAAAGAGCCAGCCGCCTCTCGACCACAGCGCTGAAAACATGTTTTAAACAAACAAAATTTGACTTATCGGCATAACCCCACAGCCCTGCTAAATCAGATAAACCAAGGCGGTAAAACCTCAGTGGGCCAGAGTCTGTCTTGTTGGCAGGGGAGCCTCCTGCCGCCTCAGGAGCAGGTGGATGACTCCTTGGGGGACGACTGCCCACCTCCCCCACGAGACCACAGGTGCTCGAGGGCAAGGGTCCTCAAGACAGCTTGTGGCTCCAGCATCCAGACACTGCCTGGCACGTCAGGAGTTCTGGATACAGTTTCTGTGACAAACGAGCCAATGTATTCCTAAACCTGCAGTCCACTGACTCTTCCTTCCTTACTTCCAACTTGGCTTCCTCCAGTCCATCTTTTTCATGTTGCCAAAGCAATCTACTACTGAACCCAGAAAACCTCTTTAAAAGTGCACAATCCGGTGCAGACCCTTCTCTGGCATCTCCAGCCTTGCTTGCAGTCTGACCTGAGGCTCCTTCCTGGAGCCCTCACCACCCGCAGCCACTGCTCTTGCACGTGCTGCTCTCTCCTTCCAGCTGCTCGTGCATCTGTCCTCTGCCCCATCCAGGTGGACAGGTTGCCCTCTTCCTCCTGTGGGCAGGACCAGTTACTTGCCTTTGACCTGAGCGGTCAGCCTGGTGCCTAACAAAACATCCTCTCCGTCATCTCTGCTAGCGGAGCTGTCCACAGGTGTGCTGTCTGCCCACCTCCTTCCCGCGGGTTTCCAGGCGGGTCTGCGACAGTCCAGCCTCCACTCCTGACCCGGAGAGTGAAAGGAGGGAAGTCTCCTTTTCCCTTGTTTATACACTCAGTTTTAGGATTGCTGAGTTTCCCAGATCAATTCATTATTTTTAAAGTCACTTTAATTTTTATTACAAAATATTTTAAATATACAGGAAACACCTTCAACACCCCTGTACTGGCCACCCAGGTTGAACAGGCATTGACTTTTTTGCATTTTTTTTTTTTAAGAATTACATACAGAGCTAGAACCCTGCCCCTCTTCCTTCCTGCTCTTTCCCTCTGCAGAGGTTCTGAAGTTGTTGATTCAAGGAAAACTAACAGTATTTGTTGCCAATGATAAAAATCTGAGATTTCAAGCAAAAATTAGAGCTTGGATCACTTGTGTGACCCACAGGAGCCTGAGTGCTCCTAACATTTAAGAGTTTCCTGGTAAGACTGGTGGTGATATTGACAAATGTGATTTTTTAGTATTGTATAATGAAAAATGTCAATATTTGGAAGATCTGCATAACTCAGTGAACCAGTATTTTCCAACTGATCAAAGCACAAGGATACCGCATTGTGCACAGGGAAAAAGTTCGCTCAAAGTGTAGGACAGACCAATGGGCTGAGACAGAACAGCAGGTTCATTGACCGATTCCAGGCCCCTCACTGCAGGCAGCTTTTAAAGCACCGCACTTGTGAGTTCTGTGGGGTACTGAGGAAGAATCCATAGTTCTCTGAAAAGGCTACTGAAGAACTCCTTTTTCTTTACTTCATGCAAAACACCTCGTTGCCATAGTGTGATTGTGAAAGTGTGTGTGAGGGTCTAGCTGTCTTTTGTAGGATCCAGATATCACAGATTTGCAAGTGTGTAACAATGCTACTCTTCTCAGTAAATTTTTTTGCTTTGGAAAATATAGGGGCTTTATCCATAAACAATGTTAACATGTAGTTGATGTATTATTATTTTTAAATGAATTAATAATGCGTATTTAAAAAATTTCTGAGTTTTAATTTTTGATGCAGTAAACCTGGAGTCCTCAATAATCGTTAAGTGTAAAGAAGCCTGAGGTCAGTAAGAATGAGGACTGCTCCTCTGGGCTGAGTCAAAAGCCACGTTTTCTGGGATCGCCTAAGTACCACCTTTACGCACCTGTCCATGACAACCTGGGAAGGTGTACGTCACATGATCTGCTGCCTCTTTTTAAGAGAAAAAAATCCTTCAGTGTCCAAGCAGAACAGAAAAGTGATTTTTATGACATTTACCGACACAAACTCAGAAATATTTGGCTCGGCAGTCAGCAGATTACGACGTGCTGGGAGCACTTTCATGGAAAGCCACAACTGTGCCTCACCTCATGTCACCGAGACAGAACTCCGCTGGGGGCTGGCTCTGAGAGGGAGGGGCCAAACGGTGACAGGGACATGTACCGAAGCCCAGAATATTGTAAAGGAACAGCGGGAGCGTAGGATTTCTGAGGGGAAACCCCTTTGCGAATGGAATAAAGCACTGGGCTGTGGAATGCTGGTGCTGCTTGGGGGGGCTGGAAGGGCCTGCTGGGTGACATCGCTGGTGCTGTGACGGCTGCCTTGGAGCTAGGCTTCCTCAGCTGCAAGACCCCCCTTCACGCTGAGCTCGTGCCTGGTGCGGCAGCCACACCTGCTAAGGCCCGTCCTCATGCTCACACGTTTCATCTCGGTCCCAGTCTCAACTTAAAGGCTGTCGCTTGAAGCATGTGGCTCAGTAGATAGGATGGTGGCTTCATTTAGAATTATCTTCTTTCTCCATGTTTTTATACAAACGTATAATCAGATGCGATGTGAGGAAGGGGTGGATAAGGAGGCTGAATGAACACCAGAAACAGGCCTAGCACAGGGTTCTGTTCCCGACACCGAATCTGCCTCCTCCAAATGGGACTGGAAGACGGCGAGACTGTGCAGCTTGCTGGTGTGTGTCTAACCTGCATCACCTGCACGTGATCCTGTCCTGGATCACTCTATCCAGCTTTACTAAAAACTTTATTAGAACTCAAGGGTTGCTCATGGGACCCTTGATTAGAAATACTGCAGCTGCCATCAACTCAGAGGGAGCTGAAAGTCCCTCCTGGGGCTGGACTGCCCCATGCTCCAGCTGTGACCTCCTAGTAAGGGTGTGCCACCATGGATGTCAGCATCCAGAGGGTGGCGGGAGGCTGGCAGCAGCATACCTGGTCGTGGGCCCTGCCAGCAGGAACCAGGCACACTCTTTTAATGTGTCCCACAGGGATTAGTCTTACTTTAGCTTCCCCAGGTGAAAGAGCCTTTCTGCAGAAATCATAAAGAAACGAAGATAAATCTGTTTTTGAAAGGCTGCTGCTTTTCTTTCTACTTAGTTCAGGTGGCTGGCCAGGTTGCAAAGGTTAACTTCTCACTGTCTAACATCTAACAAAGCTGGCAATAATGAGACACAGCACATTCGTAGAGTGGCTGGCTTTCGCCCTTCAATTTTCTATTTCAGAACAGTAAACAGCTCGCAAACCAAGGGCAGGCGAGAGGCTTCAGTGCTCAGCTGCAATGCTATACCAAGCCAGACCACATGCAGCAGCAGCCTGAACAAAGTCAGCCACGGGGGCAGGGAGGACCGCTGGGGAAACAGGAAGACGGAACAGGGACACAAACCATGAGGTCTGTGGACATCGCAGGAGACTGGAGGGATGAGGATGAACAGCTTTTCTAGTAATCTAGCACCTTTTTGCACACTTGGCCAATGAGAGGGAAAAAAAGAAACAAATGTTTGCCAACTGCTGGCTGGTTTTATCACCGTTTCAGTAAGTTGCACGGTCAATTTTGTAAAGCTTGCTTCAAGTCTTTGGCTCTTGCTAGTGCTTTACAAAGTGCTTCCAGGAACATTTGGGAGACAAGCGCTTCTGCTACGTCACAGTGGGGGCAGGTGGCTGGGTACGAGGGTCACACCCCTGGATGTCCCACGTGGCATCAAACAAGCAGAGATGAAACTCCAGGGCCCCGAGAAGCCCACCGACTTCTGGAAAGACAACCCCGGCCCCGGCACCCCCCTCTCCCCACACAGGAGAGGCCTGCCTGTGCTAAAGCTTCCAAAGGGTGCAGAAGTGGTGCGTGTGTCTCCTCCCACTGAGTGAGTGGTTAATGCAGTGGTGCACCTCCCCTCCTGATGTCAACAGCATGACTCTCCACACGTGCACAAAGTGGGAGCCACAGTCGCAGCTCTGTGTGAAGGTGGAAACAGACGAGACTAAAGAACAAAACGCGTGTGCCCAGCCCAGAACCATGAGGCCTCACTCCAGCACCACACGGGGGACACGGACCCACACACACAACAGACACCCTTGCTACTTTTTGCAATGGCAAGGAAGTGCCAGTGCCTACTTACCTTTCTTCCTAAGTAAGAGCTTGAAATTTAAACAGAAAGTTCAAAGGATGGAAAAAAAACTGAATGTAACTTGAGTGCCAAAGCTGCAAAAAATATCTGATTTATTAGAGCCAAGCAACAGGCACTTTAAACACAGACTTCATCTGAGATTCACCAGCTGTCACCGACCACCCTTAATCATCTCCAAGTATACCACACGCGAGGTCATTCTCACTGCACATGCCATGCATGGATGGGGAGCCCCTCCTGCCACCCTGTCCCCAGCACCACTGACCGTGGAGGGTGCTCAGCATGTGGTCAGCAGTGGGCTAGAGACAGCGCTGGCCCCACAGGAAGTCTGGCCCCAGCGGATGCTCCACTTCCAGGTAAAGCTCCTGTCTCAGGTGTTAGGGGGTGGGGAGAGGGTGACAGGAAGGACCAGGAGCCGCACCATGGCCTGGTGTGGCACCTGGGCAGAACCTGGTCATGTCCCACTCTGCTGTCCTGCTCCCCATGTCGTCTGTCCTTCCACTGAGGCTGGCCCCGGTAGCCCCCGAGGGGGTCCAATTGGCCATCATCTGGCATGAAGCCTTCATAGGCTGCTGGCCAGCCCCAGAAAGCTATCAGGGGTTGTGGCAATGGCAGTATTTGTTCCACAATTTTATTTTCCTTTCATTTCTATGACATCTTGGATTGAAAGTTGTATCAAGAGCTTTAAGCATAAGGAATTATGTCTGCACCTTTAAATAACTTTAGAATAATGATCACAAATCAACATGGGCATGAACATTTTTCCTCCTTCCAAGGGGTGTATGCAGGACATGCCTTTGAGAAATTGTGAGCTGCAGCAAACTCGTTGCCTGGAGAATGACAACACCAGTTTGGGGCCACATGCGAAGGCAGGGTCAGGACCGGGGCCTGAGCCGCTGCACCACAAACCTACAAGACCTTGTTTGTCACCAGGACTGCTGGCTTAGATACCCAAGCTCCTTATCAGCTCTAGGATTTTAGTGATAGGTCCTAATGAAAACCAAAAGCAAAAATTAAGTCATGTTTTCTTATTCATAACAGCAGAGTAGTCATTTATACTTGGCAATAAGTGGCAGACGTGCATCACCACCATGACACAAGAGGAGCCAGCAGACCCACGCAGCCCTGTGCACACTGCCTTCGCGTCTCAGCTCCAAGGCACTGGCAGCACAGAGTAACTCGCACTCATGCCTGTCACCTCTGCATGTGTCACCAGGTTGGCTGCATTTAAATGACGATGGTCTGGCTAAATTCCTAGGAGCAAAATGGTAAACACAGACAGTCTTTTCCACTCACCAATGGATAACTCCTGAGCCAATAACAAAGCAGCATTTCTCACAAGACAAATTTAAACAAGGAACCAAAACATAAGAGCTGAAGCATGGGAAACACTAACGATGTGCATGAATCAAACTTTTACAAGATTCTTAAGCATGGGGCCAAGCACTGGGAGAATGACTTGCTGTGAA
The DNA here is from genome assembly GCF_027409185.1 of Cynocephalus volans. NCBI lineage: Eukaryota > Metazoa > Chordata > Mammalia > Dermoptera > Cynocephalidae > Cynocephalus > Cynocephalus volans. The sequence continues at coordinate 166,843,931 of NC_084464.1, read as the reverse complement.
GCAATATTCCAGTTCTCGAGTGTGGTGGGTGCAGTCTGGTGCTTCGACACAGCCAAGCAAATGAGGAATGGGGGCTGGGGGTTCTGGCGATACTCTGCACTCCACCTTCCCAAGCTGGAGAGAGGTTTGCAGTGCCTACTGCGTGGCCCCAGAACTATGTCCAAGTTGTGTTCTCCATTTTTTAATTCTTTTCTGAAAATACATTCACCACGGATGTCCGTAAGTTTACAAACATTTAAGTTAGGCATGATCCTAGTAGCTAAGAATGCAGGTGCAGTGACACTCTGGCGTGGCCAGCAGGTTGCTTTCTGATGGCGACCTCCAGCCGTCGTGTGTTAGTTCTGCATCTGACTCCTGCTCCTTTAAGAGTGCCAACCCTTCCCCCGCTGTGGCACAGGTGACACACAGAACAGTCTAAACACATACCATGTCCAGTTTATGCCATTCAACACATGTCCTGCATGTCTGTAATGTGTAAAATACAGGTGAATTTTATTACGTATCTTGACTGCAGAATAAGCAAGATGTGTTGATTTCACTCTTACTGTCCTACTTTTAAAACCACGTTTTCTTCAACTGTGGAAGGTTCTGTCCCATTCCAGCATGCAGGTATCAGCAGGACCACCTAGAACACAAGCAATCAGGTGAGAGTCCAACCCATGCGACAAGTGACAGCACCAAACCTCTCCTCCCCTTCCTGCTGAGAACGAAGGCCCTGAGCAGGAGGGGCAGGCGTGGGGTGGCTGCGACTCCCTCTGGGCGAAGCAGTCCACCCTAGTGTGTTTGAAGGTGTCTGCAGCAACTGACATGTAGATTTGCGAGAAGACATGAGGATGTGTTGGGAGGATTTTATTCTATTTTTTACTTAATTACACCCTACCTAATTCTAGTATCGCATGCATCTCCTAACTGCTGACAGCAGAGATTCACACCTAGGCTGGTAAGAAGTCCACTGGTGGCGGACTAACTCGCGCTCCTGTGTCGCAGGTCACAGCATCTCAGACACACGGGCTGCCTTCCGTCTCCTCTGGAACACTCTTCCCATGGCCTGCACATGGTGGCATCATTTTCTCCCTGCCACTCGAGGGCTCTTTCTAGACTCATCCGTCTCCCCTGGATCCACCAGTGCTGGTGCCCAGCTTCTGTTCTTAGATCTCTACAAAATTCCTGACTGAGGCTGGTTCTTGACCGCCTGGACCCAGCCAACAAGAAAACGGCCACGGCCACTGATGCATGGAGTGTGCACTCCGCTTCAGACGTGCACCAACAAGGCCAGGCTCCCAGAGAGAAGAGCCAGGAGCCGAGAAGCCTGTGGTGGCTTTGAGGTCAGCAGGCAGCAGAGAAGAAACTAAACTGAGGTCTCTGGCTCCAAAGTCCACTGCGGCTGGTGCAAGTACCTCAGCCAGGACAGGCCCCAGAGCTACTGTCTTTCTCCTCTCCTTGAAGTCCATCCATGTCAATGGCACTGGAATCCGAACCCACACAAGACAGAACTCCCCACCCCAAGTGTCAATGGTGACTTGAAGCTTCTTTAGAATTTTTCACTTATATCATTCCCTTTTTGTCGCCAGAAAGAGACCAAAGGACTCTTCTTTAAAGAAACTGAGCAACCCAAGATAAAAGAGCTAAGGATTCTAGGATCAGGACTTCCCCATGAGCCATTACTGAGAAGGCCACAGCTGAGAGCCCACCTGGGCGTGCAGGCTTCCAATCACCTTTTAAAGTCCAATTCCTAAACAAGAGTGGGCCCTCGAGAACCACCAGGCATTTAAGAGAAAAAGTATAAAAAGAAAACACAGACCAAAACAAACAAATAGAAAAAGGAACTTGGAAAAAATAGTGTCTACGAAGGAAGAAAAAACAAAATAAAACAGAACTACTGGCATAATTAATTTCCTCAGAGATGTAAGAGTGAATGTTGCAGCCACGAAACAAAAAAGAGTATGCTTGTAAATAAGGAACAATTCTAGAGTTTACAGAATTTAAAAACAGCACAATTAGAGAACGGGAGGGACAGAAGACAGAGGTGAGGGAATTTCTCAGAAAGGAGAGAAGGACACAGAGGTTCCAGGAGAGGAAACCCAAGATGGCAACAGGACTGTGCACAACACAGTGTCAAACCCGAGATGAGACACAGCAGAGGGAAGGAATCACCAAAGAAATCACCCAAGGAAAGGTCTGGATCTGAGAGGTGTGAATTAGCTCTGTGGTACTGTCCACCCAGGCAGGCGAGGCGCACTGGAGTGGGGGTCCACGGGCACAGGTCTTAGGGCTGGGGGCTGGCCTCCCCCACAGGGGCCTCTGCGGGAGGCGTCGGGAGGCTGGGCCTTTTTAAGAGCCAGGGCAACGCCGTCCTTGCCATGGGACACAGGCAGACCCAAGAGGTGAAGTCACAGTTAGTAAGCAAAGTGGAGACACGGAAAGCTGACCAAACATGGCAAAGTCTTGATGGTGTGGGATCTAGAACGCTGGTTCTGAAGCTGCAGCTCCCGTTACTGAAAAACAACAAAAAGAGCTGCGTCTGCTCTCTGGAGATTATGAGACAGCAGGGAGCTCAGTGACATGGTTGCAGCACATCAAAGACAGCTTCCACCGTGGGAACAGGCCCAGCAGAGAGTGCTCACTTTGGAACAAGGTTCCAGCAAACTAGAAGGTGAATGACAGGAAGGAGGTGGAATAAGGAGGCCACACAGGAGGAAGACAAACACCTGCCACTCCATGCTCCATTCCTGGAGATGCCACGGGCAACGACAGAGACCTGAGCACACACGCACGGCACCTGTACTCAGGCAGGACGACGGGCAGCCAGTGGGACACCTCTCTACAGCAGCAAAACTGAAGGTCAAAGGTGCACCAAGGCAATCACAACGCCGTCTGTTCAGGTCACTAACACTGTAGCACTCTGCGATGAGGGACGTAGGGACCCGACAGAAAGTCCCACTGAGTGCCCAGCACGGTGGGTAAAAACAGACCCACAGTCATGAAATTTCAGATGCGTAGCAACAAAGAGAGGGCCCTATAAAGACCCAGAGAGAAAATACAGGTTCATACAAAGGAGTGAAAACCAGAAAAGCATTAGATTCTTGCCTGGAACACTGGAAGCCAGCGGCAATGAAGCAATGTCTTTAAAACTTTAAGAGAAATTATTTCCAACCTAGAATTCTACAACCAGGTAAACTTTCTATTAAATGTTAAGGTATGATATAGACATTTTCAAACCTGCAAGGCTCAAAAAATTTATGCCCTTTTCTCTCTTTCTCGGGATAAGGGAATAACTCAAGAAAGAGGATAAAGGATTCCGGACCCCAACCCAAGCAGGAGGGTTGTGAGGAACTCCTGAGATGACCTCAGGTGGCAGCTGATGCAGCCTGCGAGGTGGCCCGGCTGAGGCTGGGGCAGGCCAGGTGCAGGGATCACTGCTGAGAAGTTCAAGAGACGGGATCCCTAGTGCACGAATGTGTGTAGATTTATGGGGGAGCATCTGAAATTGAATTATGACAAATTCATGGAAAACTAAACAAACCATAGACAAAACCAAGAGTCCAAGTCTAGGGAAAAACAAATGCAATGCAAAAAAGTAAAGGCAGTTATAATTATTTGGCTTAGCTGTGAATAGTTCTTTCATAGAAACAGTAATATAATCTGACCGGAAAGTATAACTCTTTGGGAAAATGGGAAAATGCAGTGGTAGGGAGAGAGGTGAAAGGGCAAATTCCTTAATTTCCACAGTGAGAGCTCAATAGATAATTCCTAAAACAGAAAATCAAAAACAGCAATATATACACTGTTTAGAAACATAGTGAGTATTACAAATAATCCCCTGAAAAGCTGAAGAATGAGTAGTGCTTTCAGGAAACACTGAGGGAGGGGATTGGCATGCCTGTTGAACAGCCTTATAGAACTACTTAATTCTCTAAACTATGTGAAGGTTTAACTTTGACAGAAATTAAACTTCAAATTTAAAAAGAACCAGTAGGCTGGAAAATCACACCAAGGGATTCTCGTAGTAGACAGTGTTGAAGCAAAATTTCATTCCTTTTTATGGCTGAGTAATATGCCACTGTGTGGACAGACCACTGCTTGTTCATCATCTATCCGTCTGTGGACACTTGCACTGTTCCTACTTTTTTGACTACTGTGAGGAATGCTGCTATGAACACTGGTGTACAAACACCCGTCTAAGTCTCTGCTTTCACTCTAACTAGGTCGCCTTGCTGGGTCACATGGTAGTTCTACTTATGTTTAACGAAGGAACTGCCGAATTGTTCTCCATAGCAGCTGTGACATTTTACATTCCTACCAGCAGTGCACAATTCCAGTCTCTCCACACCCTCACCAAAACTTCTTATTTTGCATTTTTTACCGTCGTTACAGTAGGTGTGAAGTGGTACCTCATTGTGGTTTTAATTTGCACTTCCATAAGGACTAAAGATGCTGAGCATCTTTTCATGTACTTATTGTCTATTTGTACATCTTTAAAGAAATATCTATTCAAGTCTATTGTCCATTTTTGAACTGGGTTGGTCGGTTTTTTGTTGCTGATTTCCTTTTATATTCTGGATCTGAATCCCTTATCAGGTATATATGTAAATATTTTTTCCCACTCAGTAGGTTGTCATTTCGCTTTCCTGATAGTACATTTTAAGCACAGAAGTTGTTAATTTTTGACAAAGTCTAGTTTATCTTTTTTTTGTAGCCTGTGCTTTTGGTGTTGTATTCATGAGGTCACTGCCAAATCCAATATTGTAAAGATTTTCTCCAATGTCTTCTTCTAAGAGTTTTATACTTTTAGCTCGAGTCTAGGTCTTTAAGCCACTTTGAGTTAATTTTTGTATATGATGTAAGGTAAGAGTCCCACTTCATTATTTGTCATGTGGATATCCAGTTTTCCCAACACCATTTATTGAAAGACTGTCTTTCGCCCCACTGAATGGTCTTGGTATCCTTGCTGAAAATCAATTGATTTTGTGTACAGATTTATTTGAGGGTTTAATTCTAGGCTCTCTACTCTATTCCACTGGTCTATATGTCTGCCCTATGCTAGTACCATACTGTTTTAATTACTGTAGCTTTACAGTAAATTTCTAACTTCGAGTCTTCTGATTTTATGCTTCTTTTTCAAGATTGTTTTGGTTATTCAAAGTTCCTTACAACGTCATATAAATTTGAGAATTGGCTTTTCCATTTCTGTGGAAAAACCTGTTGAAATTTTGATAAGAGATTGTGTTGAATACTGTAGGTTGCTTTAGGTGGCACTGACATCTTAAAGTTAAGTCTTCCTATCCAGCAACATTAATATCTTCCCATTTATTTAAGTCCTCTTTACTTTCTACTAAGTCTTTTACCACCTTGGTTAAATTCTTCATAAGTATTTAATTCTTTTAGATGCTATTGTAAATGGAATTGCTTTCTTAGTTTCTTTTTTGGATTGCTCAATGCTGATATATAGAAACAACTGATTTTTGCCTGTTGGTCTTGTATCCTGCAACTTTGCTGAATTTGTTTATTAGCTCTAGCAGACCTCTTTTGGATTATTTAGGATCCTACACATAGGATCATGATATCTGTGAATAAGAAGTTTTACATCTTCTTTTCCAATATGGATGCCTTTTATTTCTTTTTCTTGTCTAATTGCTCTGGCTAGGACTTCAGTACCATGTTGGGTAGCAGTGGTGAAAGTGGGCATCTTGTCCCATTCCTGATCTTAGGGGGAAAGCTTTCTGTCTTTCATCATTGAGCATGATGCAAGCTGTGCATTTCTCACAAATAAACTTTATCATATTAAGAAACTTTCCCTCTATTTCTAGTCTTTTGAGGGTATTATTTTTTTATCATGAAAGGATATTGGACTTTGTCTAATGCCTTACATCAATTAAGATGATCATGTGTTTTCCTCCCTTTGTTCTATTAATGTGATATATTACATTGATTTTCTTATGTTGAACCACTCTTGCATTCCTGGGAGAGATCTCATTTGGTCATTGTGAATAACCCTATCAATATGCTGTTGGTTTCAATTTGCACCTATATTTGTAAGGGATGTCGGCAGGTAATTCTCTTTTGTCATGATGTCTTTATCTGGTTTGGTATCATAGCAGTGCTGGCTTCATTGAAGGATTTAGAAAATGATGCTCCCTCTTTAGGGTTTTTTTTTTTTTTTTTTTTTGAGAGTCTGAGAACTGGTGTTCTTTCATTTTTAAATGTTTGGTAGAATTTACTGATAAAGCCATCTGATTCAGGACTTTTCTTTGTTGGAAGGTTTTCGATTACTGATTCAGTTTCTCTACTTGTTAAATGTCTGTCAAGATTTTTCTATTTCTTCTTGAGTCAGTTTAGTTAATTCATGTGTTTCAAGGAATTCATCCATTTCTTCTAGGTTATTTAATTTGTTGACACATTTTTTCATAGTATTCTCTTATAATCCTTTTTATTTTAGTAAGGTCAGCAGTAACGTCCCTACTTCCATTTCTGATTCTAGTTACTTGTATTTTCCCTCTTTTTTCTTTGTCATTTTAGCTAAAAGTTTGTCAATTTTGTTATCTTTTTAAAGAACCAACTTCTGGTTTCACTGATCTTCTGTGCTGTTATTCTATTCTCTATTTTGCTTACTTCCACTCTAATCTTATTTCCTTCCTTTTGGCCTTAAGTTTATTTTGCTCTTCTTTATCTAATCCCTTAAAGTGTAAAGTTAGGTAGATTATTGTGTTGAGATCTTTCTTTTAATATAGGCATTATGGCTATAAATTTCCCTCTGAGCACTGCTTTCTTTGCATCCCATAAATTCTGGCATGCTGTATTTTAATTTTTATGTGTCTCTAATTAGTTTCTAATTTGCTTTGTGATTTTTCCCTAAGCCCATTGGTAGTTTAGTGTAATAATTAATTTCCACATACTTGTGAATTTTCCAGTTTTCTTTCTGTTATTGATGTCTAACTTCATCCATTATGATCACAGAAGATACCTTGTATGATATCTATCATTTTGAATCTATTGAGACCTGTTTTGTGGCCTAACATATGGTCTATCCTGGAGAATGTCCCATGTGCACTCGAAAAGAAAGTGTATGCTATTGTTGGGTACAGTGTTCTGTACATATCTGTTAAGTCTAGTTGGTCTAATGTGTTGTTCAAGTCCTCTATTTTCTTACTTCTCTCCTCTTTGGTTGTTCTATTACTAAAAGTGGAGTATTGACGTCTCCAGCTATTACTGTGGCACTGTATATTTTTCTCTTTGTTCTGTCAATTTTTGTTTCATGTATTTTGAAGGTCTGTTATTAGGTGTACAAATGTTTATAAATGTTATAATGTACTGAAACTTTTATTAACAATGTTCTTGTCTCTTGTTAATTTATTGACTTAAAGTCTGTTTTGCCAGATTTTAGGGAGCTATCCCAGCTCTCCTTTGGCTACTATTTGCATGAATATATTTCTTCCATCCTTTCACTTTCAACCTATTTGTGTCTTTGACTATTTGAATTTGTGTTTTTTTCCAACCTATTTGTGTATTCGAGTCTCTTATTCACAGAATATAGCTGAATCACTTTTTAAAATCCTTTCTGCCAATACATGATCATCAAAGGTTTAATATCTATAAAATATAAAGGGGCCCTACAAGGCAACGTAAAAAAATTGCCCAAGAAAAATTTGGCCAAAGATGTGAATTATTCACAGAAAGAAATAAAAACAGCCAGTAAATGTATGGGGAAAAAAATCTCACTAATATTCAGAGAAATGCAAACTAAATCAATAGAAAACCCTTTTTGACCAAAAAATTGACCAAAGATCTCAGCACAGTGAGAGATGGGACGGTTAGCCACTTGTGCATGGCTGGAGACTAGCCACTGAGGTGGGGGTAATGTAGTGACATTATTTAGAAGGTAATCTGACAGTATTAGTCAGAATTTCAAATACATGTATCTCTGGAACCAGCAATTCTACTTATATCACCCAGCACAAGCAGGCAGTTTGGATCCCAAATACTATATTTGTAGCCAGCAAGGAGTTCTGGCTAATAGAATGTTGAATAAAGAAACATTTTCTGTATCTTCTGGCTCTCCCACCCCAAATTAATTTCTTTTCTGACCATAAAAACATTTTTCAAACAATACAGAGATGCAGAAAATGAAACGTCTCCTATGATCACGCTGCCACTGCAGGGACACAACTGTTCACATCAGCGTGATGCTCTCACACCTGCACCTTCATGCACAGTAGTTCCAGATGCCTCTCCTTCCTTTTCTTCGACATCGTTCACAAAGATCCCAATATATTGAATGCTAAAATGTCTTCCAAATGTAAAACTATATTTAATTATGAGTAAATGAAGTAATGTCCTTTTTCTGAGAGCAGGACCGATGCCATTTAAAATAACCCCTCCGTTTTGTATAAACTCAGGTGGGAAAAACCTGGGAGGGAAAATGTGGGAGGGGCTGGGAGGAGCCATGCTAACTGCAAAATTAGCTTATGTACTGTTGGCTTGCTTACATTGGCTAATAACTCCTAGTACGGTGATCGGGCAACTGAGTTGCCATGCTTGCAGCTTTAAAAACTGAAAGCAAAAATGGCTTGCCGCTGCACTCTGAATTGGCTGGTGCGGTCCCGGCAGCCGGCAATAAAGTTTTTTTTCCTTTTCCATATCGGTCTCCGAGGGTGATTTCTCCCAATGCTTATAACATAATAAATATATTTTGTTTTATTTTCATTTCTTAATATATGGAAATTTCATCTGAAGACTTGACTGCAGAGATAACAAATAATAATATTAAGATTACAAGAAATTCATTGCACTGCTTTTCAAATGTAATAAAGATTATATCAACTCAATGGCTTACCTAAGCTTTTAATTGAACACAAATATTTTATCGACAAGTTAGAATTTAGATACTATGACTGGAGAAAACGATTTTCATAGAAGTCTACACTCTTAGTCTAAGGGATGAGAAATTTATTTCAAAGTTATATAAATAAGCAGCAAAGAAACAGAACTTCTAGAAGCAGTAGTGGTTTCAAATGAGAAGAAATAAAAAGGAACAGAAAGATAATATTCAGATAGAAAACACTTATAAGTGTCATGAAAAAAATCTATTTCCAAAGCTAGGAAATAATGTTGTAGGTCCTATGAGACTTGCATGAAAAATAATTAGATAAGCAAACATCCTTAAGAAGGAACAAAAGGAAGTGGCTAGGGTATTTTAAATCTAAGAAATACAAATGTATCAAAATATCTGGAGACTGTGTCCCTTTTTGGTAAACAGTAGATAGGATTTTAAGACCAGACAATGCCTGGACCTATGCACACCTGTGCTCTTGGTCAGGGTAACTTTCCAAGGGCAGGCGTCACACTCGTCTGTGAATACCTGCGTGGGCTTATTTTGTTTCTAAAGGAAGCAACAACTGGAAGGATGTGGTGAACAGGCATGAGCATTTCCTAAGAGGACCAAGTACCTCCAGAGTCTCAGGGTGGTGGGAGGGAAGTGAACAGTCCCACCTGCACACACTTCTCGTGGACAGGTGGGGAGCTCAAGGTTTCGGGGAGACAGTTGCTTAGTGGAGGGCTTGTCTTCTAACCCCAACCTAGAATTCTTTCCACTTTCAATACCCTGGCAGTTCCTCTCCCCATGGGTGTAGCTTAGTACAATTTTGAGCTTAAATTTTCAATTCTTGAATTCTCTGAAAATTCTTCCATGAAAAGAATTACTCTGACCTTGGATTCATTTAAAATGATTTTTACAAACAAAAGCTCCTTGATGTTCACGGATAAAGAACAACAATGCACCATTCATTAGTGGCATCATAAATTAGGCTTCCTGCCTTACTGCACCCAGAACCGGCCTGTCTTCATATGACTGCCAGAAAAACTCTGCGCTGGAGCCTGGCAAAACGAAATGAAAAGGGGGACACGACAGACGGCCTAGAGCCACACACGCTGTGTCGCGCCCCAGGCAGAGCCCTCCAAGCAGGGTTAATTCTCCCATCAGGAAGGCAGGAAATTCGTTTCTACTTCCTTTTCTGTACAAACACTTCTGAGGACCAAGAGAAGAAATAGTTGAAAGCTTTACTTCTGATTAGTTTTTAATTAGAAAATAATTTCTGAAAAAATAACTGTAATAACAAATAATAATAAATAGTAACTGTTAAACAACATGTTTTCAAAGACTACTTAATGATATGGAAAAGGATCCTCAGAATTTAGTGCTAAGTAAAAAAAAGTAGGATGCAGTAAGATTCTAAGTTATTAAAAAAAGAAATCAACTATGCCTCACTATACATAGATGAAAAGATAGGACTGAAATTCACGAAGACGTTAATAATAATTGTTTTGGGCCATGGAATCAGGCGCAACTTCTGAAAATAAGCCAGCAAAAGCTTTTTACATCATTGAGGGGGAGGCCACTGAAAAGAGCATTTTCCCCTTATTTCAAGCGAAGTCTGGTCCCTGTGGGCCACTCTCTCCTTGCAGGTAAGACTGGCAATGTCGTTCTGAGGATCTTGCTCTGAAGGAGGGCAGTGTCAGGACTTCACATTCAGACGCTGCATGTTTTTCTCTCCACATTTTTTCTAGAGGAAGCAAACTTGTCTTGAAACCAAGTTAACTTAGCACCAGGTCAGTAGAATTTAACATCTGAACTCTGAAGTCTGGCACTGATATGGAAGATCTATATTATAAAGACACGTTTTACTGATTTCTTCTGAAGATGCAGGTGGTGAACTTACCTGGAGGCTGACTAGTATCTTCTCCACTGGTCATGCTCATATTGTCTGTTTCCTGCACCAGATAGGGATGAGAACCAAATTAAGAATGACGTCTCTCTAAATATTCAAGCCAAAAACTGCACATTTCTAAGTATGTACAAAAACAGCGTGCTGAGTTGTATCTGGGGGACAGAACAGTATTCTCTTTTCAGTTGTGGCCACCTGTCGTTAAAGTTTTGTTCTATAATTATTCCATTAAAGCGGAAGCAATTAATTAAGAGGTAGCGCAGCTAGTGGAAGGAAACTGTCAAAACTGTTCCTCTTAACACCAGTCCCGGCCATCTGCATGACATCTAGACATTTATTACTGCTAATGACTTCTGGAAGTGGAAATCCACATGCAGATGGCTCACAGTGGATGTGCTGCCAAGTGCAGAAAAAGCCCTGTGTGGCTCTTCTGCGGTTGAGCCGAGAGCTCCCCTTCCCAGCCCATGGCACAGTCGGCCACTTTTTGCCTTTCCGATAGATGGGAATGTGGGAAAGAGACTCAGAGCAGAACCACCTTACTAGTAGAAAGGTGACAGTTTTTCACATTTTAAAAATAACACTTTTGTACAAATTTCTCCCTGCTCTTAGTTTTCTTCTAGCGTAGAGAAGCATGTGCCTTTCACACACCTGACTGGTCATTGTGCCTCTCCTGTGACCCCCCAGAAGTGTGAGCTCTGGGCTGTAGCAGGAGGCAGTGAGAGGGGAGGGCTGTTCTACTGAACAGGGACTTCCACTGTGCTTGTTGTCACTCCCCTACCCTTGTGACCACAGATGACCAGTAACCACTCAGGCCTCCTACTGAACCACCACAGGGAAGTGATGATCTGAAGAAATCACAGGCAAATCTGTGGCTACTGCCTGCAGAATTTAACACATCCTTTCTCATCACTGGGCTGAGCCACAGCAAGGAAGAGGTTGAAGCTCTGCCGTTTGTCCTCAGGGCAGCTTTGATGCTGACCCTGGCGGCCTGTGTCCCTCTGACACCTCACTCTCCCACCCTCCCCACCTTGTCCACACAGTCCAGTTAGGCCAGGGTCAGGATCTGAAACTTGCCAAGTTTTTGGCAGGAACTAAATACTTTTGAATACAATTTTAAACTAAATAAATTTTAAAACTAAATACGTTTTTAGTTTTTTTACTAACACAAGGAATTTTGCCTGTCAACTCTGTCCTGGAAACAGTGACAACTTTCTACTTGGACTACTTTAATACCTCTAAGAAATACAGAAATGGGAGTTAAAGGTAGGCAAAACCCAGCAAAAATGTGCTGGCCTAAAATTCAACTACAGTAACTAAAACTGAAAAGCAAGTGGATTATTTGATCTGGAAAAATATATTCCAGTCCTGATGAAAGACTGACTCTGTGGTATGCGTGTAACACCTACTTTATAGAGAAACATCTGAAATTAGAAAACACACTTGCACCACCAGCAGCATTTTTGTACACGTAAGGCTAAATGCAAATGAAACACACTCTCCTGGCTTCTATGCTGTCTACACAGCCTTTTAATTTCTCCCTTAATATTCTCATCCTTAAACTCCTTTTTTAAAAAAGTTTTATTAATATTATTCTTTTACATTCTATGATGTTGTGGAGCAGTTGAGAGGGAGGGGGAGGGGAAAGGGGAAGGAAATGTGAGGGAAGGAGGAAGGAGGAGGGGTGGGACTGAGGCCTGTGGCACCCCCTCATTCCCACAGGGGAGACCAGGGGGCTTCCAGCAGTGGATTGGTCATTGCTAGGCTGGGTGCACATGTCAAGGGGCTGTGGAAAAAGCCTTCGCCCCCCACCACCCCAGTTCACGGACCCAGGGCCCTTCCTGCTGTGGCTTGGTGGTTGCTGCTGGGCTGGCTGCATGTGTTGGGGGTGTGTGGCTGAGGCCCTTGGCCCCCCCACAACCCTGGCTTGGGAGAGCCTGGGGTGCTTCCTGCAGTGGCTCAGTGGTCATCACTGGGCTGGCTATGGGTGTTAGGGGGCATGGCGAGGCCCTCAGCCCCCCACTGCCCTGGCTTGGGAGAGCCTGGAGCACTTCCCGTGACAGGTCAGTGGTCATTGCTGGTGTGGTTGTGTGTGTCAGGGGGGTGTGGCCGAGGCCCTGAGCTATGCTGGTGACCAAGTGGATGCGGGGCTTGAGCTTACACTGCATTGGAGATGGTAAGAGGGCAGAAGTTTCTAAGTAGCTCCAAACTGGCCACCTAGAAGCTCCAGACAAGATTTAGTAGCATGATTTGGTAGAACAGAGTCCCTGTAGGCTAAGCTAGTTCAAGGAAATGTCTAAAGCAAATGTAAATATAAACTCACGGAGCTTTTCTCTCTCTCCAGGGATGGGCATTCCAAAATATTCAACATAAACTCTGATCTACTCTGAGCTACAGAGGGGACTCCCTTGTCTGCTAAATGTGCGGTTCAAGAGGACGAGAGGAAAGGACTCGGCACCCAACAGACCGCAGCCTACGTAGCCTCCTGACCAATGATGACCTCAAGAGCTCACAGAGACACATCCCAAAATGCCAGCTAGGCTAGTGCTGAAAACTTGCTGTGCTTTAGGGGATAATGTGAGCAACGTTTTATGTCTGTACACATTTTAGAGGTTACAAAAGTAAAAAATATCATGAATTAAATTAAAGGTGTGTTTGTATTTGAAACAACAGAATTATAAATCTTATGTAATTTCAAAGTCTATAAAGTTTGGCTCTCAAAACTGTAAGAAATATGAGTTTAAATACCAATGTGAAGTCCTCTAGGTGTGTGGCCACTGTCCTCTTACCTGGTCCCTGGTCTCTCCATGGCTGTCCCTGGCCAGAACGGCTGTACCCAGAGCTTGTCCTGTGGGAGCCAGGGCCCTGCCTTCCCCATCGCCCTGTGGGAATATGTGATCGGCACATTAGCAAGTTATGTTTAAGAGTGTAGCAAGCTTTCAAACTTTTAGTGTTCTTAAAACTACAGGGAGAGCTCATGAAAAATACAAATTTAGGGGCTTTAGCACCAGAGTATGTGGCTAAGGAGTAAGAGCTACAAATCTGCATTTTAAACACATACTCCATGAGAATCTTATACTGGTGCTAAGAGGGGGAGACTGCAAATCCCAGCAGTGCTGCCACCTGAACGGCTGGCATCCAACTGCCTGCAGGTTTCTGTGCTGCTGGGCAGCGCTTGCTGACAAGCTCTTGAGGAGTGAGAGCCCTGTGGTGCTGTGTGTACAGTGTGGACTTCTGAGTACCAGGCTGCCAACCAATGGAGGGGACAGGCAATGCAGACAGAATGTTGTGCGTTTACTTTGCACAGAATAAACTTTTGCTCTGGTCTCTCAGATTCTTTCAATCCACAGTTGGAAGGATAAAGTTAAAAGATGGAGAAAAGGGTTAGTAACTGGGGAAAAGCAGCCTTCTTCTTGCACGGTGGGAATCGCCATACATCCCAGCTGTTCTCGATCCTATGCACAACCCCGGGTGAGGCCAGGACACAGAGGGGCCTCCTACCCTCAGGACACAAAGCCTCCGAGTTGACACCAAGTAGGACTCTTAAGATAGTTTGGGTGGGTAGAAAATCGGGGTAAATTCTTTTATTCCATCAAGAAAAATAATAGAGTTGCTATAGTTACAGGAACAGATACTAACCAAAGGAGGACATGAAAAAATAATTAAAAGAATCTCATTAACAAAATAAGCCAGTAAGATATCCAACTTCACTGACAAAAAAAGAAGCATCCACTGAGAAATACTTCTTCATCTATCAAATTAGTTAAAAAACAAAACAAAACAAACAAAAACCAACTTTTAAATTCTGTCAAAGGCACCACAGAACAGAGACTCAACTTAATCAGAGAACAACTTAATCACTGCTAGTGAAGGTGCAATGGGACAAAAAGGTTTTTAAAAATAAGTTGGCAACACTGATCTAAAATGAGATACATTTTGATCTATAGTTCTGTAAATCATCATACTTTATTTAAAAATAAGGCACATAAAGTCACCATGAATAATGAGAAAACATTGAAACAACCTCAGAGCTCAGAACAGGGAAACTGTGAAGCCAACATGCACTACGCAGAGGTAGCAGAGGCCGTGGCCACACCAGAGGTGTGTTCGAATGTGACCGTGACACTGCTACGAAGGGAACAGGAAACAAAACTGCATAAAGTGTGAATCGTGATGAGACAGAAGCACGGAAAAACATTGCAAAAGTACGTTATCTGTCAACACTTGTCATCTTTAGGCGACAGAATTACAGGTAATCCATATTTCCTTTTAAATTATTTTCTTTATACTCTAAATTTTTTTAACGCACTTCTATTATGAGAAGAAATAAACTCTTGTCAAATGAAACAACTCTCCCCAAACGGCCTCTGTACTTCGGGGCATCCTGGAAAGGAGAATGTGCACCCAGAGAAAGAGTTCCTGATTATTGGATTACCAGGTGAATCCCTACTGAGCGTCTTTTTCCTAATGGGACCAGAATGCAACCCCCCGGGTAGAGCCCTATCATCTTATTCTTTTCTTCCCACTTAATCAGTCTCTCCCCGGAATTCTTTATCAATAAGTTGCAAGCAGATAAGGCCTATCCTCACGGAGCCCTACAACGTCGATGTTCCTAGTGACGTGAAGTGTCTGGCCCACCTGTGTGCTGTGAGTTCCAGTGTGTTCTGCCCACAATGCGCCTGTTCTCCTTCATGCAGGCCTTGCAGACGACGGCCTTCAGGTTATGGAATTTGGTGAGACGAGATCTCTGCAAAAAGACCAGATGCAAACAAGAGCCCGGCTGTGCCTTCTGGCAAGGGGCCCAGGTCACAAAGAGCAAGCTCGGGGACACCCCCCATGGGTGGAAATTGTCTCCAAGGATATTAAATCACTGTAGCTGCACACTTTGTACCCAGACAAGGACAGCTGCACAGTCTTCCTTTAACATTATCACTTCACAAGAGGTTCTTAGAAAACTGGTATTCTCCTGAATCCACTAGAAAAGGAACATCAAGCAGCTTGATGTCCCTGTAGCTTTTGTCTTTTGGAGGTTAAACAATTATTTCTAAAAAAGAATCTTCGAGTACTCTTGTGACAATTTAGATGATTACTACATAATCTTACCTTTAAAAAAATCCATGCATTTAATATATCTTATTACTTCAATTCTTAGTTGTAAAAATGTCAAGGTCACAAAAACAGCTGACTGAGAGTGTAGCATTCAACCTCTTCCTTCTAGCTTGCTGTTATTATACTGAATATTCCGTTCTACATGACTTTTTTTTTTTTTTTAAACCACAAGTGCGAACCTACAATCACTTTGCACTTGGTTGAGAGATTAGATACAGAAAGAGAGATCCATTATTAGTGATTTACGTCTGTGGGCCAGTAAGGCTATGTGCACCTGCCATCATTTCTACATCAAATGAGCCAGAGCAGAAGAATGGTTTTCCTCTTACTCTGCTTTTGTTGTCTGTACATAATTTGGGCTGCTTCTAAGTTCTGGATACTTATACCCTGGATTTTTTTTTGGTGAGAAATGGTGATGGCAACACATCAATGTTTTCTCTCTGGTATGAAAGCCTGGAGTACTGCATCCCAACAGACCAGCCCACTCTCTCGGATCACACCACTTCCCGTGTCCCTGCGGGTATTAAGACACATTCCAAATGAGCTTGGCTTGAGGTCTTATTTGGAAATCTTCCAGGAATCGTGGAGCAATTGTACGTATAAAGCTGGAACAGCTCCCAATGTCCCAACTAAACTGGCAGCTCTGTGGAACATTTTCAAGTGATAAATCGTAACTTCTACCAGATTAGTCTGATGTCTGTGGAGGCACTTCTGCAGGGAGCATTCATTCAAAAAAAGGGAGAGGAGTAAAAGCCCTTGAAAAATTAAATGTGTGTCAGACTGGGTGAGACCCTACTTGTCCTCTGCAAGCAGAAGTCCTATTTAAGTATCTTAGCAGAGCTATTAGGTATGTTGACCCTGAAGCTACTGCTGCAGATCATGTGTTTCTGGCTTTATGGAATAATGTGATCATTTATTAGGAGAACAGTAATGTGAAGAATGTAAGAGAAGTCCTAATGTTATTCACATAAATTTTTAAAGCCTGGGGCCATGGGGGTGCTCCTGATAAGCATGTGTGTTTCTAAAGCAAAGTGGCTGCTAGGACAGCTGGCACTGCCCTCCTCTCTGAGGCCCAGCCCTGGACTCTGCGTTTTCATGATGCTTCGGAGCCACTGATTCCAAAATATTGTTTCTGAATGTGCAAAACAACTGTGAACTCACATTTTGTTCTAAAAGTTCCTCCACGGTATACCCTTTTTCAGATTGCAGGTACTTCTGGTGAAAAAGCTTCCCATCAAACACATTCCAGGGCATGAAGTCACTCATCCTCCAAGGGCAGCCACAGGCACTGTTGGCCAGAACCAGAGTGGTCAGGCCACGGACGAGCAGAGATCCAAGCTGCACAGCTCTGGAGTTGACGTAATCGAGCTGCAGAGACAGACACACACCGAGGACATGGGTGCAGTGTTAGCTCTGCTCAAACAGACATGGGCTCAGTAACTGGACCACAGGACCAAGCTGAGTTCCATGAGATCTATGTGTCCCGAGCCCTGGAAACAAGCTCAGCTGAGGGAAAACAAGGCAGTGCCTCTTCAGTAAGAGTGCATCTTCATCCACTCATCTGCTCCAGTGTCAGACACACGCGCAGGCCTGCTCCACACACATGGTGCGTCCCGCCTCCCGGGAACCTCTATGGTCCTCTCATGCATGTCAAATATGTGGTCTGCTAGGAAAGTGCTTGCAAGATCACTCACTTCTATGTTTACTTTTCTCTGAAAAACCCTCCTTAATGGCCAAGAGGAAGGAATAGAAGACAAGGGTATCATTTTAGACACTAATGAGTTCACCGTATTTTTAAAAATCACACTCGATTGTATTAATTATGGGTATTAATTATTTAAAAACATCATTTTAAATATGTACTTATTTAAGAATAAAATGATAGGGCCATTGGGTTGATGAACTGATAATTTTTACAAATTAAGAACATTGTACCAATATAAAATACTTCCTTACACTGTCAAATCTACCTTGACGTCCAACATTCTGACTGTTCTCAAATGAGGAAGCTGACTAGTGTGCTAGAGAGGGTTCCTGCATTCAGTGTCACTTCTGGGTGCCTGGCTCGTGCTGACCCCGCAGAGTGAAATGACACCAGCAAGCATCCAAGTGACTTTGCCAATGCACTCTGCACAGTGGAGTCAGCTGTGGTATGGCTCGTCCGTGCTGCTCAGATTAACCAGGAGTTATTTTAAAAGTCATTACATATCTAATATAGTTTATAAAACTGAAATAAATTAGGAAAAGAGTTACAGATGTTTTATCCCCTTTATAGGAAAGTCTTCACTTATTACAATAAAAGAAGCTTCATAATCATTTTAAGAAATTTACCATGAACTGGGATTATCCCAGAGTTAATCTAAGGTTTGATCAAAATATTTCATTGTACGGCACTTTTAAAAATTAAAATTATACTAAAAAACACTCATTCTTAAGAAAGAGCAACCACTAAACAAGTATGTGGGGCTGAGCTGACTCCGATTGAAAGGATGTGTCAGAGAAGACTATTCCCTATGGAAGCTTGCAGGTGGGGGCTCTGCTGCTGGGGTCCTGGCGCATGTCTGCTCTTGTCCCAAGCATCTTGCTAGCATGCTGCTGCCATGTAAGTGCGACATGCCCTATGCTTTAGCATCCGTGCATTTGTTGTGTGGTCTGTCCATGGCAGTAGACAGTGACTGCGTATGATATCAGAATTCAAATCAAGTGAAATTAAGCATTCAGATTCTTAGACGCACTGACTACACCTCAAGTGCTCAGTGGCCACATGTGGCTAAGTGGCCAGGGTCTGCATCAGCACAGATGTGCGATACTTGGCTCATTACAGAGCGCTCTACTGGACAGCTATACTCTAGCATGCCGTTTTCTCCACCTCCAGGGTCCCCCTCTTTGCAAACTCCAACCACAATGTACCCTACTCAGCCTAGCCCCAGGCCCAGTCCACCCCCAAAGTCTCCACCCTGGCAGATAGCGGGTGCTCGGAACCTGTCTACAGTACTGTGGGCTCCATGAGGGTGACAGGTCCCTGTCTGTAACTGCAGCCCCAGTTATCAGCTCAGTACATCCTACAATGACTGCTCAGTTGATGTCAAATGAACTAATGGATAATTTGTACTAGCATACATATTACGTATTTTCTCTCAGCATTGGGGGGCAATTCTCTGATTTGGCAGATTTTTCTGTAATTGAATCAATTTCTGTTCATCTCTGTGCTCATGCCTTCTATGCTCGTTCATCTATTTTGATGTAATTTTTTTTTAGTTTTACTTTTTTTAATTTTATTTTTTATTGAAACATAATTGATTATTCATATTTGTGGGGTACAAAGTTAAATATCAATACCTGTTGATAATATGTAATGATCAGATCAGGATAATTAGTATATTCATCTTTACAAATTGTAAACATTCTTTGTGACCCTTAACCAATCTCTCACTAACTCCCCCTTTCCTAGCTCTAATAACCACAGTTCTGTTCTCTCCTTTGGAAAGTTAAACATATTATTGTGATCTTTCTCTCTCTCTCTCTTTCTGATTTATTTATTTTTTAGCTTCCACATATATGTGAGGACATGTGGCATTTCTCCTTCTGTGTCTGGCTTATTTCACTTAACATAATTTTCCCTAAGCTCATCTGTGTTGCTGCAAATGGCAGAATTTCATTCTTTTTTATGGCTGAGTAGTATTCCACTGTGTATATATACCACATTTTTCTTATCCAGTTGTCCGTCAATGGACATATATGTTGGTTCCATAACTTGGCTATTGTATATAGAGCTGCAATAAACATGGGAGTGCAGGTGTCCCTTCAACATGATGATTTCCATTCCTTTGGGTATATACCCAGAAATGAGACTGCTGTATCATATGGAAATCCTATCTGTAGTTGTTTGAGGAACCTCCATACTGTTTCCCATAGTAGCTGCACCCATTTACAGCCCCACCAACAGTGCAGGAGGGGTCCCCTTTCTCCTCATCCTCATCAGCATTTGTTATTCTGTCTTTTTGATAACAGCCAGTCTAACTGGGGTGAGCTGATATCTCAATGTGGTTTTGATTTGCATTTCCCTGATGCTGAGTGATGTTGAGCATTTTTTCATGTATGTGTTGGCCAGCTGTATGTCTTCCTTTGAGAAATGTCTATTCAGCTCCTTTGCCCATTTTTTAATTGGGTTTATTTTTACTGTTGAGTTGTTTGAGTTCCTTGTATATTCTGGATTTTAAACTCTTGTTGGATGTATAGTTTGCAAATATTTTCTCCCATTCTGTGGGTTGTCTTTTTGCTCTGTCAATTGTTTCTTTTGCTGTGCAGAAGTATTTTAGCTTTATGTAATCCCTTTTGTTTATTTTTTCTTTTGTTGCCTGTGCTTTTGAGGTCTTTTTCATAAAGTTTTTGCCCAGTCTTACATCTTAAAGTGTTTCCCTTATGTTTTCTTTTAGGAGTTTTATAGTTTCAGGTCTTAAATATTTAAGTCTTTAACCCATTTTGAGTTGATTTTAGTATATGGTGAGGGGTATGGATCTAGTTTCATTCTTCTACACATGGATATCCAGTTTTCCCAGCACCATTTATTGAAGAGACTGTCCTTTCCTGTGTATGTTCTTGATTTCTTTGTTGAAGATCAGTTGGCTGTAAGTATGTGGATTGATTTCTGGGTTCTCCACTCTGTACCACTGGTCCATCTGTCTATATTAATGCCAGTACCATGCTGTTTTGGTTAATAAAGCTTTATGGTATAATTTGAAGTCAGGTAGTGTAATGCCTCTGGAAACACATAAACTACCAAAACTAAACCAAGAAGAGATAGAACACCTGAACAGACCAATAACAAGCAGTGCTACTGAAGCAGTAATCAGCAGTCTCCCAACAAAAAAAAAAGCCCAGGTCTAGATGGCTTCACTGCTAACTTCTACCAAACTTTAAAGAGGAGTTAATAGCAATTCTTTCCATACTATTCCAAAAAATTGAAACAGGCTATTCTCCCAAACTCATTTTATGAGGCCAGCATCACCCTGATACCAAAATAAGACAAAGATGCAACAAAATAAGAAAACTACATGCCAATATCCAGTTTCAGGAATTTTGGTATAAGCAACAGAAGTGGACTAATACAGTGATAAACCACATCAACAAAATCAAGGACAAAAAACATATGATTATCTCAATAGATGCAGAAAAGCATTTGACAAAATTCATCATCCGTTCATGATAAAGACTCGCAGCAAATTGGGTATAGAAGGAAAGTATCTCAACACAATAAAAGCCATATACAACAAAAGCCATATACACCACCAGTATCATCTGGAATGGGAAAAAGATGAAAGCATTTCCTTTAAGAATAGGAACAAGGCAGGGATGCCACTCTCACCAATCCTACTCAACATAATATTGGAAGTACCAGCCAGAGCAATCAGGCAAGAGAAAGAAAGAAAGGGCATCCAGACTGGAAAAGACAAAGTCAAAGTGTCTCTGTTTGCAGATGACATGATCCTACATATACAAAAACCTAAAGACTCTACCAAAAAAACTCTTATTAGAATTGATAAATGATTTCAGTAAAGTTGCAGGATACAAAACCAATACACAAAAATCAGTAGTATTTTTACACTCCAATAACAAACTAGCAGAAAAAGAAATCAAGAAGACAAGTCCATTTACAATAGTCACCAAAAAAAAAAAAAAAAAAAAAAAACACCTAGGAATCAATTTAACCAAGATCTTTATAGATCGCTACAAAGAGAACTACAAATCACTACTGAAAGAAATCAAAGAGGACCCCAAAAGATGGAAGAATTAACACTGTGAAAATGTCCATGCTACCCAAAGCAATCTACAGGTTCAATGCAATCCCCATCAAAACACCAATGACATTTTTCACAGAAACAGAAAAAACAATCCTAACATTCACATGGAACAACAAAAGACCCCAAATAGCCAAAGCCATCCTTATGTAAATTTTAAATGAACAAATCTCACGTGCGGCACTCGAATCTTCACAAAACCACAGCATAGAGAACACCTAGAAAAAATGCACTCTGCCAGCATCACGGAAGGCCCCCGGGCCCCTCCTGATGCTGTCCACTGCCCCCGAAGGTAAGCACTAACTAACTTTGCAGACTGTAAACTAGCTTTGTTTGCTGCTGAACTTATAACAACGAATCAGGCCGTGTATACACTTTTCTCTCCAGCTACTTCTGGCCAGTACTGTTTGTGAGGTTCCCTGCTGCTGTGTGGACAGGCCCCTCCATGCTGTTGCTGTATTACATGACACTGTGGGCTGGGGGTCTGAGCGGGATCACACTGATTCTGCAAATTAATCTGGGGACAATTGGAATCTTTAAATACTGAATCATCTGAACATGGTGTGTCTCTCCACTTAGTAGGTCTTCTTTAATTCTTTCCAGTAATGTTTTGTGGCTGTCAGTATAGAGATTTTGTGCCACTTTTTTCATAATTATTTCATGTTTTTTCTTTGATGTTAGTGTTAACTTAAAAAAATTGGGAGGTTATTTTTATATGTTGTTGTTTTATAGAACACAATTTGTTTTTATACATTGACTTTGTATCTAGCAAGCTGCTAACTTTGCTTACTGATTCTAACAATTGGTCTGTAGATTCTTTTGGGTTTTCCATGTATATACAATCATGTCATCTGCCAGTAATAATAGTTTTATTTCTTTCTTTCAAACCCTGTGCTTGGTACTACTTTCCTCTGACTCACTCCACTGGCTTGACCTCTGGTTTAACAGAAATGGTCAAAGACAGCACTTTTGATTCATTCCCACCACAGAGGAAAAACTTTCAATATTTCACCATTAAGTATGATTTTTCACTGTAGATTTTTGCAGATAATCTTTATTAGATTAAGTAAGTTTCCTTCTAGTACTAGTGTGCTGAGAGTTTTTACTCTCATGGGTAAAAACCATGAACAGGTAATGAACTTAATCAAATATTTTTCAATATCCATTAATATAACCATATGCCTTTTCTCATTTACTAATAAAGTAAACTATAATAGTTTTTAAATGTTAAATCAACCTTATATTCCAAAAATAAAACCAATATGGTCATCATATATTATCAGTTGTATATGTTGCTGGATTTGATTTGCTAATATTTTGTTTGGAAGTTCTGAATTTATTTGCATGAGACAGATGGCCTAAAATTTTCATTTCTTATATCTTTGCTAGATTTTGGTAGCAATGCTTGCATGACACATAAAAAAAGATATAAAGGCTTCTCTTTTTTATTCTCTAGAAGAATTAGTGTCACATGGATGTTGTTTCCTCCTCAGGTGTTTGGAAAGACTCCCAGGAGAATCCTCTGGCCTTCTGGTTTCTTAGTGAGACCAGTTTTCATTTCAGAATCAGTGCCTTCAGGAGAAATAGAACGATTTGGCTTTCCTTATTTCTCCATATTTCAGTATTATGAGGTTGTCGTATTGTTCAGGATATATGCCCACTTTACCGAAATTTTCAATGGTTTAATACTTTCCTATCTCTTTGATGTCATGTTATCTATAAGTATGTCCTTCTATTCATTCCATACACTGGAAAATGGAACTTTCTCTTTTTCTTCATCAATTGTTAGAAGTATGTTAATTTTATTCACCTTTCCAGGAATCAACTTTTAAAAAATGCTTAATGTTTTTAGAGTTCATAACAAAATTGAAGAGGAAATGTACAGAGATCTCCCATACACCTGTCCATCTTCTCCACCATGCTCCTTAGTCTCATCAACACTGTCTGACCACAGTCTGTCCATCGTCTCCAGCATACTCCTTAGTCTCTTCTACACTGTCTGACAACTGTCTGTCCATCTTCTCCACCATGCTCCTTAGCCTCTTCTGCTCTGTCTGACCACAGTCTGTCCATCTTCTCCACCATGCTCCTTAGCCTCTTCTACTCTGTCTGACCACTGTCTGTCCATCTTCTCCACCATGCTCCTTAGCCTCTTTTACTCTGTCTGAACACAGCCTGTCCATCTTCTCCACCATGCTCCTTAGCCTCTTCTACCGTGTCTGACCACAGTCTGTCCATCTTCTCCACCATGCTCCTTAGCCTCTTCTGCTCTGTCTGACCACAGTCTGTCCATCTTCCCCACCATGCTCCTTAGCCTCTTCTGCTGTCTGACCACTGTCTGTCCATCTTCTCTACCATGCTCCTTTGCCTCTTCTACTCTGTCTGACCACAGTCTGTCCATCTTCTCCACCATGCTCCTTAGCCTCTTCTGCTCAGTCTGACCACTGTCTGTCCATCTTCTGCACCATGCTCATTAGCCTCTTCTGCTCAGTCTGACCACTGTCTGTCCATCTTCTGCACCATGCTCCTCAGCCTCTTCTACTCTGTCTGACCACTGTCTGTCCATCTTCTCCACCATGCTCCTTAGCCTCTTCTACTCTGTCTGACCACTGTCTGTCCATCTTCTCCACCATGCTCCTTAGCCTCTTCTACTCTGTCTGACCACAGCCTGTCCATCTTCTCCACCATGCTCCTTAGCCTCTTGTACACTGTCTGACCACAGTCTGTCCATCTTCTCCACCATGCTCCTTAGTCTCTTCTACACTGTTTGACCATTGTCTGTTCATCTTCTCCACCATGCTCTTTAGTTTCTTCTACACTGTCTGACCACAGTCTGTCCATCTTCTCCACCAAGCTCCTTAGCCTCTTCTACACTGACCACTGTCTGTCCATCTTTTACACCATGCTCCTTAGTCTCATCTACACTCTCTGACCACAGTCTGTCCATCTTTTCCAGAGCTCATGTTTCTCTGTCCTTCCTCAAATGACAGTGTTATTTCTTTTGGCTTCCCATCCTTTTCACTATAGCTACATCCCCAACTGAACCTCATTTTTCTTATCTATTGACAAATGCATATGTCTATGCCTTCTAAATCTATCCTTAACACCAAATTCTCTTCCGGCATTAATCCTGTACATCCTATTGTCTGGAGACAGAGATCTTATATGGGACCGTCACCAAACTGAATTCTGCATCATCTCATCTCCTGTCGTGTTCACCTACCACTGAGAACCAAACTAGAGAACCTGGAGTCATCATATGGCCTCTTCCCTTATCTCACTCTGCAATCACGAAGGAGGACCTGACAATTTTACCTCCTGAACATCCCTGGCCATCTCTCCAACTCAATCTTCAGTTCCACTGCCCCAGTTCATGTCATCCCAACGTCCTGCATGCTGGTCCAGACTCCCCACTGACCTTACCACCTGCACCCATACAACCCCCAGAGGGCTTCATTACTCTGCTGCCCGAAGTCCTTCATGTCCCACTCCCTAGATCAGTCTGAGCCCCTTCATGTGGCCTACATGGCTCTCTGCGCCCAGTGTCTTCTTCACACTCCTGAATTGTGCAAAGTTCTGTCTAAGGTCATTCACCTTAGCTCCGTCCTCTGATACACCCCCCATCCTTCCCCTTTTCTTACCTCTGACTCTTCAAATTCTACCCGCTCTTTTGAGATCCAGTGCAGGAGTCACCTCCTCCTTAGAGGTCTAAGGTATCTTCCACGCCAAGAGTGGTGCCACCCTCTGCCCTGCCTCCCATGGTGCCTTGTGCTTATCTACCACTGTATTTTTCACGTATTAAACTTTGTTTCCTAGGAGACCATGAACTCTTTGAAGGCCCTTATCTTCTTTGCACCCCCTCTTACAAGTCTGGCACATTGTAGCAATTCAAATTTCTATTGAATAAATGAGTTTGTAGATTAAATGTCAGAAAATAATATGATATATTTATTCTCTATCAAATGTTCCTGCTCAATATAATGGGCAGTATAGTCTTTAGAAGGAAACATGTTGATTCCATTTTTTATGCAATGCTTGTTTACAAGGACACAATTATTGCTTTACTGTGTTACTTACTGATTTACTTTGTAACACAGGCCAATATTTTGACTCGGCACATAAACTCTGTAAGCAAAAGCCAACCATGATACACCTAAACTGAGACACTTGTTAAGAACAACACAAAGTCCTGAGATCTATGTTTTGCCAACAGTCAGTTTCCATTCTAGAAGGAATGGAATTCAGAGGCTTTTGCTTTGTGAACCCGTTTCCTCTATGCTATGAATGCTGTAAATGTTCCACAGAGAGTTCTTGTTTGGCAGATGCTGAAATCGCAGACCTCCACACTCGAAACTGATTATAGCAACAACCACAGACTGGACTTACTTCACATATTAATACTTTAACCACCCGCTGAGGCACAGCGTGAACATGAAAGTCCTGTCCACAAGTGACTACAGTGTAATGGAAACAAAGACAGATGCACACTAGACCATAGCCTACTGATGTCCTCAAAAGGCCATTCAAAAACACAGAGCTCTGTTTGAAATATAAGGTTGTTTTATGCTACAGTAAGAAAAGGGTAAAAGTCCTCAGGGAAAGGTAAAGTGATATCAATAGAGCTCATCTAACAGATGACAACCTGGGTCAAAAACGAGACCAACAATGCCCCATCTGTGTCACTAAACACTCAGAAAAGGAAAGAGGAAAGATGATTATTTTTTAAACTGGAAACCGAAAAGTTTGCTCTTGAAAATAACTACCCCTAAATGAGAGCTGTATCCATTCTTAGAGGTTAGAATGTGCTCTGAACTCAGAGTTATGGATTAGTAATTTTTTTAGTGAAACAATTCAACAACAAACACGACACTAAGTGATTCCAAGTCAGGCCTCATCAATTCCTGATGATATTAATGAATGAAAAAGTAGCAATTAGAGAACATAGTATCTTTTTGGGGAGAAAGGAAATGGCCACAACAGAAGCCCTCGGGGGGAACACCTCGGCTCACGCTGATCTTCCTAAATAAACTGATTTCCCTCAGGCTCATTCGAGCTAAAAGTAAACTGAACTTGCCGTGCTCCCATTTCACAATTTACAAACAATCTACCTCTTTATTGCTCCACTCGGAAGAATTAAACAGATGATCAAATCCAAAATCGGACAAACCACCAAGGCAGGATCTGAGGGAGGGGAGGGTGCGGCTCAAGGCGTGCTGTCTGCAGAGGTCATATGACCTGCAGCAGAGGTGACATCTGTACTCAGTGAAATTTCTAATCTGAGGAACTTTACACAGATGTTAATTCAGCTTCTGCCTGCTTCTCTAAATATCAGTGAGGATAAAACATCCGGATAGAATCGAGAGAGGCCACATTGGTGCTGGGGCCCCAGATGCTCACCCATCACTCAGTTACTCAATGACTGTGAGTTTATGTCCAGGAGCCATTAGCACATCCGAGGCACTAGCACATGCTTTCCTGTGCTTCTGCAGGTCTGGGAGACAGAAGATATTATTTCCAAAGTGTTGTGGTTGTGAAATTTTTATTTCCCAAAATATGTTTTAAAAGTGTTTCTCAGGCATGTTTGCCTTGTGCTTTTATTTTCCTAATTAAAGGTAAGTTTTAGAAAACGAATTACGCCTCTCCTCACACATGCATCTCTCTGTAAAGGAAGAGGCTGGTACCAAATTGCCTGAGGATGCACTTAAAACAATATGTTGCAAACTGGGGGCTTATGAAAAGTTTGGTGACCAAAACTCATTTCCAAATTACTCATCAAACAGAAAAAACAACAAATTTATGCTAACAGGGGTTACATGGGGAGAAGAGATTTTATTTTCACAAGCTGTATAGTAAAACCTGAGCCTCTGCGGTAACAGAAAGTCACACAGGAGCTCTTCTTTCCTAAAGAACTCCTGGAATTTAGGAACAGCCTGGGTACCCAAGTCAGATCTAAGGCTCAGAATCACCAGTTAGCATCAACCTCTTCAATGTGGCTGACAGGCCTGGTCTTTGGCTTGTCTAACTGAACAAATAAAACAAATACGTAAAAGCAGCTGTATTTTGGAAACAGGACTTAAGGTGCTCCAGCTCTTCCTGCTGAGGTAATGGAATACACTGTTCCCTGGCATCTGAAGGCAACAGGGAAACTGGAAAAACCAGTTCTTAACGTTCCTCATGCCTCACTGTAAATATTTAACAGTAAATAGCTCGACTGTTTGGTGTTTCTCTGCTAAGGAAGGTTCATTTATTGGAGTTTATTGGCAGTTATGTAAAACGGTGCATGTATAGAACAAAATGCTATTCTCAGTTTCAGGCACTTCTTCACCAGGGTCTTGTCCTATAAGCAGGTGGAAATCCCAACACAGCGAGGAGAACACTGTCAATACATTGCAATTTACTAGTCAGCAAAGCAGTGAAAATAAAGTGACTTTCTTTGGTCCAAGAGGCCTGGTTTGATTTTAGAGCTTCTATACAATATCCTTTACTAGAAGTCTCCTGGTTGTAGGTAAGCACAATCTTACAGAATAAAAGAGGAGATGTCTGTTCCCTGGCCCTTGCCGGGTCAGATGTTCTGAAGACAGGATGGCAGGCAGTGGTGAGGATGTGGTGGCAGGGGCATAGTGATCAGAGGGCCTGGTCCAGCGTGCGCTCACATCCAGCTATTGCTCAACCTTCTTGACTCAGGACAGAAGGAGCCCAAAGTCTTCCATGAAGGGTGGTAAAAATGGTTCATGAGGACAGAGACCCTCTAAAGTTGCGCACCACCTGCCTAGCGGCACTGGGTGTAACAACTGCATCTGTTTGAGATTTCCCATATTATATTTCAAATTTTACTTGTCCTTTTTTTGATCATCTTTGCCCAATGGTTTTGATACTTTTCATTCTAAAAAGAAAACTTTTATTTGTTGAAGAGCACCAGCAGGTGCATGACCACCTACGTGAGCCCCCTCTTCCTCCCCCAGGACTTTCACAGTCCTCAACAGGGGCCAGGCACCAAGGCCTACAGACACTACAACACCCACATTCTCCTTTGGCCCAGCTGTACCCCACATTAGCTACAAATTCTTGTGGAAGCCACCTCACACACCCAGCACTCAGGGCAAGGCTGCCTCCTGTAGGGACAGAACTCTGCTTGTGGTAAGGAGCTGTTGAAAGGTGGAGGGGCTGCCTTGGACACAGCTGCAAGTGTCTGCACATTGACCATGCAACCACAAACAGGACAGCATACAGCTAGTTCAAATACTCAGGGAAGGAGAGAGAAACGAGTCAGCAGATAGTGCGAGCATGCAGGACATGTTAGGGAGACAGTGACTTAATCAGCATGACTTTGGGCACGGAACATGTTCAGGAGAAGATGGAATCTGGGAAAGCAAGACAGAGCCACGGGCCACAGGGCTTGCTTACCGCATCAGCAACTCTGGGCTGTAGGCCCTGGAGGGCCGCTCCTCTCTAAGCAGAGGAGTGACAGGACCAGATATGTCTACACACATGCAAGCCTCTGCAAACACTGTAAGGTTTAGGGTAGGATGAGCAACTGGACTTCCGGAGTCAGACAAGTCACCATGGGGGGAAGCACTGTCTTGTCACCAGGCTTCTCCTGCCCTGGCTGATCTATGCCCTAGCCTTGCATATAGTGGGTACTTTAAAAATCGTTATTGTATTGTAAGTAAATAAGCAACTACATTTCAAGGCTGCATGGGGAAACCTACCATATTCAGGTCCTGTCTCTGAGAAAAAAGAAATTACACGTGGGGGTCTGAGCTAACGTTGAGGAACCCAGTGATACCACATTCTGAAATCTTTTACTTCTCATAATGCAAAGGGGCAGGGGTGGGATTCCGTCCAGAGGGTACAAGACAATGGGACACTGGGAAAGGCAGTGAACGCTGTACCACGCACACACCAAGACCCGTGTCAAAGCAACATGTAATAGCATGTGACTCCCGCCTTCAGCAAGTGACACAAAACCCTACCCCTGCTGCATCACATGCATGCTCTTATCCAACGCCACCTTATTTTTATTTCACAGCTTTAAACCAGGCACAAAGTGAATTGTGTTGAAGTACATTCCTAGAATTTAAACTGACACAAAGAACAAAGGTGGTAAGTTGGCAAGCGCCACTTGGAGTGCACAGGAACTCTTGTCCATGGACTCAGGTTGGGCTTCAACACCCTAGGGAGGGCATTAAGACAGCCACAGCATCAAGTGGGAACAGCAGCAAGCTTACTAAACTCAGCATGTTGTCTCAGCTCTCCTGCTGTCCTGCGGACTGAACCAGCCTCATCAGCTCTGACTAGAACCTTCTTGTCAGCCCAAAGGTGTGCAGGGAGAGGAGGCACATTGCCGCGCCAGGGAGGTGGTCTTCGCAAACCTCTGCCATTTCCAATCACATCCTTACCTACATTGAAGGTACAGAACTGATAAGCACAGTCAATAAAGAGGAGAAACAGATTCTTATAGAAAGAGCCCAAGAATAGAGAAAAGAAAGTACAACTAAGTATAAAGACACACAAATGTAGAAAAACTTACATGAAAAGAGGAAACAGCCACGAGCGTGTGGTGCACTGAAGTCTGTCTGAAGCGCCCCGGGCACTGCCTCCTGCCCCCATGCTCATGACAGGCCTCCAGACTCACGGGCTCACCGACTCCGCAAGCTCCTGCCTGCTCCCACCTCTTCTACAGCTACAAAGATGAACTTGCTAAAACCCCACCTGAGTCTCCTCCTTGCTCGGCTCCTCACAGGGACTCCAGGCAGAAGAAAGGGCTTCTTAGTTAAGACCTTCCTGCCCTCACCGAGGCTGCTTCCCGAGCTCTTCAGAGTCAGGGAGCCAGGGATTAGAGTCCGCTCCTAACATTCTTAGCTTCAGGAAAATTAATTCTGAACTCCAGTCTACTGCTTAGCTGTATTTTATTGAGAATTCGATACGATGTCTATAAAAAACTTGACTTTAGAGCAGGTTCTTAAGAATTTTATACACACATGTATATGTGTGAGTGTGTGTGGGGCTGCTTAGCACTTTGTCCTTTGTTTCAATTGTGTTATTATGCAACCAATACAAATGCATTATTAAAGAAAGAAAATGCAAATAGGCAACAGAAAGAAAACAGCAGCCAACCACAATTCTACTTAGATGAGTTAGAAACTACTGTCCACTGAATATTCTCTCAGAAAAGCCTAGATCACTTTGAGGTATGCTCTCCTGGCATCTTCTATTTTTTCCACAGTATTTGTAAAGGACATTGTTTTCCTGCCAGTCATTTCTTTATCTGGGAAATCATTCAGCTCCTACTCCACGGAACCCTCTTCAATTTACACTGCAGCTGGTCCTCTGCCCTCCTCCTGGGGCAGGAAGCACACTATCCAGCATTGGTCCAGGACTCCATCCTCCAGCCAAAGGAGTATTTGGTTCAGGAATGGACTTGCAAATAAGAAGTTTTCTTGGGAAGGTTGCTGGAGCTATCAAAGAGCAACATGCTCTCCTTCTGTGGCTGGGTCTGTACCTGGAGAGAACCTGTCAAACGAGGTGAACAGGACAGAGAGACGGCAGGGTAGGAGGAAGGCAGAGAGAGGCAGAGGCAGACCCACTGCACCTCCACTTCCTCCTGTCTCGTTAACCCCTGCACCTTCCCGTCCTGCACTTGTGCTCAGCACGCTCTGAGGTTCTGCACAGTGGGCTCCTCTGTCCTCTGGCCCCCGTCTTGCCTTGTCTGCCTCGCCTCATCAAAACCTCAACTGATGGGTACTGCCTCTAAGAACCCTGATGGGACTTTCCAACCAGCTCCTCCCTGGCGTGAACATACTGGTCACTACAAGGAAGACAGGTGGGAATGAGACCTGGACTTGCAGGATGTGCTGCTGGGCAGCTGTGCTTCGGAAGAGCCACTTCAGATGGCAAGTCACATAACTGACAGTGGCTTAAACCAGAAGCACACTGACTGTGTATTTAACAGAAGAAAGCAGAGGGAAGCACCATCAGGGTAGGCTCAGCAGCGCAACAGATTCATCAAGATCCAAGCGCTGTGGTTATTAAGAAAGCAGAATCTACCCCAAATTCCCTAATCTCCCCCCACCCACACCTGCACCTCCATCTCTATCCATCTATCTACACACACACACACACACACACACTCACACACACTCACACTCACACACAGGAGGGGTCCTGAAAGAGCACGTGCCATCCACATCTGTAACTACCTATCTACACACACACACTGTACGTAAGGGAAGTGAGGAGAAATTAGATGTAACCCTACTCTGAGGTACAACTGTCGGCTGAAAGAATGATACGATCTTCTCTTCTAAGAATGATCTCACATTCAAGGAATCAGAGTCAGGAAAGACACTGAGGGAGACACTTGCCGGGCAAAGTGAATTTAAATCACCCCCCAGTACCACCATCATATTGGAATAATCAAAAATAGTCCAACTGGTTTATCAGGTGCCTCTGCAATACCAATCTCAGGGACCTCTAAGAAATGTTTCATCATTCTTTTAACACTAGTGTGATAAAAATAATTTGTAACGGTGGTACCTGAATTGAGGCTTTCTTAGCATTTATGACAAATCCAGTATAAAGAAACACACTTCCTTAACAAGTAAAACACAAAAATTTAAGTTTAGTTAAACTGAGCATAAACAATAAATTACACAGAGCTCATTAACTATGCTTCTACCAAATGGCAGAAATATATATACCGTATGTCTAGATAAAAAATAAGCTAACATTATTCCTAATAAAAAATTTCATTCCACTCACATCAATAGGATAAACTCCTTAAAAATAACCGAATAAATGTGAGACCAACTTCCTAATTTCAAGCTTGTTTTCTCTACTTTTCAAAAAGAATGAGTGACTCATTTAACACAGGAAAACAGCATGAAAAGTTGGCTTCCTTGAAAACTGAGCGTGAGGGTCTGGACACACCCCTCGGTAGCTTTGGTTTTCCCACCACTTCTCTGCTCCACACCCGAGCCGTCGTCCTTCCGCGTCCTGTTGTCATTTCGATTCCCTGCTCTCCATGTGCCTGCGTCCTCTGCCCATGTGCTCTCCAGTCCTGACTCGTGAAGACACCCTGACTGCAGGGCAGGAGGGAGCTCCCACCATGGCCTCCGGTGATGGTGGCTGAGCCTGCCTTTTCTGTCTGGAGAATTTCTTTTTTTGTCTTCTACATCTGGACATGGAAGTTTCTTTATTCAAAATGTTTTTTATCCACAATTCTGGAAACTTCTGAATTCAGTAATAATAGCTTCTTATTATGACAAAAGGTATTTTTTAAAAGAACAGAGAGGCTTCAGTTACTAACATCCTTAAGCAGGTCCACATAAACACTTGCCCGTGGGCGTTCACAGCAGCATTATTCATAGAGCCAAAAAGTGGAAATAACCCAAGAGCCTATCAACTCATGAACTGATAAGCACAATGTGGTCCGTCCTACGACAGAACAGAACTCAGCATAAGAGGCCTGAAGCACTAGCATGTCACAGGACACATGGCCTGCAAAAATGTGCTCAGTGAAAGGAGCCAGACACAAAGGGCCACATACTGAGTGATGCCATTTATATGAGATGTCCAGAACAAAAGAATCTATAGAAACAGAAGGTGGACGAGTAGCTGCCAGGGCTGAGGAGTGTGGGGTGGGGTGAGGGAGGAGAGAAAGGACAGGGCCTGCATTAAGAGGTATGAGGTTTCATTCTGGGGTGACAGAAATGCTCTAAATTGATGGTGAGGGCTGAGCAACTCTGTAAATATACTAAAAATCACTGAGCTGTGTACTTTAAGCAGGCGAGCCACACAGTTCCCACGAGTTCTGTCTACACAGCATCTACGTCTGTATGTGGGACACACTCCTGCGTGACCGAGAGGCTCTGCAGTGGCCGGTGGGCGCGCTCATCCACGCAGGAAACCCTACTTGGACACAGCACTACACGAGACAGATTCTGGTGCAGGACTTCTTGCCTGTAAGGGACCCATGACCATGTTAGGACTACATATACTTGGCTCTCCCTACTTGTGGGTTCTGCATCCCTGGATACAACCAACTGCGGATAGAAAATATTTTTAAAAAATATGTCTGCACTGAACACATAGAGAATTTTTTTCCTTATCATTGTCCCTTGAACAATACAGTATAATAACTATTTACAGAACAGTTACATTGTATGAGGTATTACAGGTAATGCAGAGATGGTTTAAAGCATATGGGAGGATGCGCGTAGGTTATATGCAGATACTAGGTCACTTTATACCAGGGCCCTGAGCATCTATGAATTTTGGTATCTGCAGGAGGTCTTAGAACCAACTCCCCATGAATACTGAGGGACTGTAATTATGTTTATAAGTATAAAGCTACATGAAGAAAAACAAGTTTAAAGAACAGAAGAAAAACAAGTCTGTAAAGATATTAAAAGGCTAATCTTTACAAGAAATGTAGTGAGATAATATCCCTGCTACAACGTTGCCACAGCTTCTTCAGTCATCCAATACATTCCATCGTCAGTGACAGGCACAGGATCAAACAGCTAACTGGAGACGGTGAACTTTAAGAAACTCAGGCCTGCAGCAGGTGTGAGAGTCAGACAGAGAATGATGGTAGCTCCTGGGCTCAGAAAGGGGAAGAGGGAACAGGAGTGCAGAGAAGTTAGGAGCCCCTCCAAAAATGAGGTCCTAAGCCTTGTCCCTCACAAGGAGGCAGACCCTCAGATAGCTGGGGGGTTCTGAGAGAACAGAGAGTGGCACCCACTTTTTAGGCGGAGCCCAGTGGAGTAGCCAAGTCTCAGAGAATAAGTGACTGCATGGGAGTCTGGGGACAGGGCCTCCAAAAGTGACTGTGGACGCCTGAGGCAGAGGCCTGAGGGCCACCTCGCTGGTAAGGGTGGTGAGGCGCAGACAGCAGGACAAGGATGTCCTGGACACCACTGGGGACAGAGGTGATGAAGACTGAGCCTACCATCCCCACCTCTGTAACACCCCTGTAATAAACGTCTGTCAACTTGCAGATGGGGTTTTGAAAAAGAAACTACATTCCTACAGCAAAAGGTACATTTTTTTTGTAAAACTGAAATTATATCCTGTGATTTGTTTCTGCCACAAAAGAATAAATGAT
This sequence comes from Cynocephalus volans, assembly GCF_027409185.1. Lineage (NCBI taxonomy): Eukaryota > Metazoa > Chordata > Mammalia > Dermoptera > Cynocephalidae > Cynocephalus > Cynocephalus volans. The sequence continues at coordinate 166,809,201 of NC_084464.1, read as the reverse complement.
ATTTGAAAGATTCTTATTCATGAAGACAAAATATATCCAGCAGCACTACAGCCTACACATCAAGTACAGCAATTTATGGATACATTAAGCAAACTGACAACTATCTATTGAGTACCTGCAACATGCAAAGGTTCCATGGAAGTCATAACTGACTCAGTTTCCACTGCAAGTCATGGGGCTCTCCCAGTTCCTGAGAACATCCATGTTTCTGAAGATCCTCTAAGCCAAGAGAAACCTTCTATCTAGGAATGAGACACTGAAGCAGGAGGGAGAAGACAGTCCCAATTGTGCTGGAGCAAAGGCCGCCCAGGTGAGGCCGCCCAGCAGGCACTTGCTGGCGGCTGGGGCCCAGCCCAGTGCTGCGGCTCCACGTTCTCGCTTCTCTATCACGAGAGCTCTTTCCAGCTGACCTCTTCCTTCTCTCCACACTGTGTTCTCAATTCTCTCCTTCTACTCCCAATTTCTTGCTTACCCACAGAGATCAGATTTTCTCCAGCAAGTATCAGAACTCATATAACATTATATGTAACTACAGCTACAGGGACAAGGGGCAGACTCAGTGGACTGGAGCACTCTGCAAAGCCCAGCGGAGGCACCGCACAGCTGGTTCCGGGAACCCCAAGTCCTCAAATAACGTCCTTTTCCAGGTTCAAATGCTGCCCCAAACCTCTCTTCTTTCCCAAAGTCACTCCATGATATTCTGCCTGTGAAAGCTTTGGGTTAAATACTGGAAGTCATGTGTGCATGAGAGAGAATAAAATGAGGAAAACAGGAAAACCAGCTGTTTTACTTTCTCTGCCATCTCGTTTATCTAATTTAAGAGGTTTAAAAATTAGTCAGTCATCTTCTGTATTTACATATCAATTTAAAAAGCCCAATAAAACTTTCAACAGATTCTATTTCTACTGTCATGGACTGATTTGTCCTCCCCAAATTGTGATGTTGAAGCCTAAATCCCCAGTGTGAGAGTGTTTGGAGGTGGGGCCTTTGGGAGGTGATTAGGTCATGATGGTGGGGCCCTCATGAATAGGATTAGTGCTCTCACATGAAGAGACACAGGAGAGCACTCTTGCTCATGCGCTCTCTCTCTCTCTTTGCCATATGAAGACACAATGAGAAGGCACCATCTGCAAACCAGGAAGACCCCTCACCAGACACTGCTTGGACCTCAAGCCTCCAGGCCTGTGAGAAATAATTTCTGCTGTTTAAGTCATCTAATCTCAGCAATTTCTATCTTCTGTTATGGAAGACCAGACTAATACAGAATTGGTACTGAGAAGTGGGGTGCTGCTGTAAAAAATAAATAAACATGTGGAAGCAGCTTTGAAACTGGGTGATGGGTAGAGATTAGAAGAATTTTGAGGTATATGCTAGAAAACGACAATATTGCTGTGAAGGGGCTTTTAAAGGTGATTCTGGTGAAGGCTCAAACAGAAGAGAGAAGTAAAGAAAGCCTCAGTCATCTCAGAGAATACCTAAGTAATCTTGAACACAATGTTGGTAGAAAGATGGACATTAAGGGAAATTCTGATGAGGTCACAATGGGAATTAGGAACATGTTATTGGACAATGGAGGAAAGGTGGTCCTTGTTATAAAGTGGCAAAGAACTTGGTGGGACAGTGTTTATATCCTAGTGTTTTGTGGAAGGTAGGCTTTGTGAGCTAAGAAATTCAATAGTTAGCTGAGAAGATTTTAAAGCAAAGTGTTGAAGGAGCAGCTTGGTTCCTCCTGACTGTTTACAGTAAAATACAAGAGGAAAGAAATGAATTAAAGATTAAATTGTTGAGCAAAAAGGAACCCATACATAAAGATTAGGAGAATTCTCAGTCTGTTCATATTACAAGAAATGAGAACATGTGTTTGAAAGAGAACCCGAAGGGTATGGCCAAGTGGCTGTTTGAGAAGATTTAGTGTGGGTATGAACCATGAACCTAATCAGTCATCTCAGCAGAAGCTAGGAGTAGAAATGGGACTATCCCAGCATAAACAATACCAGCTGGGACTAAAAGAAACAGAGAAAATGCAATAGAATGGCGAATGGCTGTCAGACTTCTCATACACTACAAGGCTGCACACTAGAGCTAATTGGCTACGAACACATGCTATCCAAGGGCAATGCAGAGATCAGGGCTGACATTCCCATGCAGGCTCAGAGCACACGGGCTGCGGGCAGGGTTGCTCCAACTTGATTTCAAAGGGCAGGTCCAGCACCCAGTGTAGCCCTGGGGGCAGGGCGGCTGGGCGGAGCCAAAGGCACAAGACTTCTACAGGGCAGAGCTGTGGAGGCAGGGCTGCTGCCCCAGTGAGTACAAAGACAGAGCATCAAGTTGAAGAGGGTCATCCTCAAGCCTTCATGTCTTGGGAAGTTTGTCTTGCTAGATTTTGGACTTGCTCAGGACCCATCACTCCTTCCTTCTTCCCTATCTCTCCCTTGTGGAGTGGGAACATCTGTCCTATACCTCACAGGTTCACAGCTGCAGAGAAACTTTGCCTCAGGATAAACCATGGCTGAGTCTCACCCACATCTGATTTAGATGATATGTAGATGAGACTTTGGACTTTAGACTTTAAAGTTGATGGTAGAATGAGTTAAGACTTTTGGGACTACTAGGATAAAATGAATGTATTTCGAATGTGAGAAGGACATAAACTTTGAGGGGGCAGGGGGTGGAATGCTATGGACTGAATGTTTGTACCCCCTCCCCCCAAATTCCTATGTTGAAGCCTAAATCCCCAATGTGATAGTATTTGGAGGTGGGGCCTTTGGGAGGTGAGTAAGTCATGAGGGTGGAGCCCCATAAGGAGCACAAGTGTCCTTATAAGAAGTGGCATGAGAGATAGTTCTCTGCTCTGCTCTCTGCCACCCAGGGACACAACAAGAAGGTACCATCTGCAGACCAGCGAGAGCCCTCACCAGACACCAGATCTGCCAGTGCCTCGATCTTGGACTTCAAGCCTCCAAACCTGAGAAATAATGCTTGTGGTTTCAGCCACCCAGTCTGAGGTATTTTGTGATAGCAGCCCAAACTAAGATATCTACCATTCATTCATTCATTCACCCAATTTTTACTGAGTGCCTAACAATGAAAGCATGTTTCTAAATACCTCCTGAATAAATATTTGTACGTTCCTGTATTTCTGTGGTTGTTTTAGGGATTTAATCAGTAAAGCACCCCTCTAAGGGCTTGATCTCAACATATCCTTAAAGCATTTTGATTCCATCTAGAGAATTTTAAATGTTGGATTTGGAAAGTGAGGATTCACCAACAAGAACAGTACTGAGTAAAGATCTTTTGATGGAAGGTTTCTAAATCTGCTTTCTATACATAATGTGCTTGCTTGTCACCTTAGAGGTGCTCGAATGTCTGGGCAGAAGATATGAAGCAGTGAGAGTACCTGGTGGAGCTCAGAGCTGTGGCTTCTTAATCAGCTCTAATATGCACTAGTACCTTGGCCTCGAGCAGATCATTCTGTTAATGTGAGCCTAAGACCCTAGTCTGTAAGACAGAGGAGCTTGACTAAATTGTCTCTAAAGTCCAACTGTGTTCCAAACCAATGGGCAACATTAAACTTCAGTATTAAAAACTTATTAAGCACGTGACATTTCTAAGGTATCCTAACAGGTGATAGAAAGGACCCAGTGGTGGATAAGCCATGCCCTTGACCCCTGAACACTCCCAAATCCAGGCTTTATCACGGATCGGGGTGTGATTGTAGGAGAGTTAGGTGGGCTGAAGCCGAGAGTCAGGGGACGTGCATCCTCACTTGTGCCCCTGCACAGAACCACGGCCCTGACACGTTCTCCTTCATGTCTTCACTCTTCTAACAAGTAATAAGACAGGACTCATTTACCTCAAAGGATCAGCATGAAAACTAACTACAGAAGCCCTCATAATTTCTCTAAAAACTGCTATATTCATGAAGCAATTACCAGCATCGTTATGAGTAGTTCATGCCAGACCCAGCATGGAAGGGCGGCAGGGAGACAAGGACACGCCACTCCCGTCTGGTGACCGACCTGCTGGGTCAGCACACTTTTCTGTAAAAAGCCAGATGTAGATGCTTTGGCCCTGTAGGCCATATGTTTCTTTCACAGCCACTGAACTCTGTGTTTGTGGTGCGAAAGCGCCAAGGCAATACATACATGAATAAGGGTGGCTGTGTACCAATAAAACTTTATTTTGGACACTGAAATTCACATTTCATTTAACTTTCACATGTCATGAAATATTCTTCTTTTGACTTTTTCCTAACCATTTAAAAATGTAAAAACCATTCTTAGCTCACGGGCCCTACAAAAAGTAGGTGGTAGGTGGACTGGGGTTTACCAACTCCTGGTTTAAACTTTTGACACAGTGAGACAAGTAGGGGCAAAGAGAACTTTTTCTTCACTCTCTGAAGGTTTGATAATTAAAGTCTATGAAATAGATTGAGAGTAGACAGATTAAAAGGAGAAAAGGCATACGTATTTATTATGTGCACAAGCACAGAGTCTCACCAAACATAACCAGATGATTGAAGTTTTTACAGCACCCTGAGTTACACAAAGGAATAGGGGCTGGGGCTTCTGGCAAAGGTGGTGGTAAGTGATGGGAGGGTAAGGGGAGAACACATGGTGATTAAGGCGGCCTCACTGTGTGGCGACATCACTTGGGTAGTGAGTGCCACCTCCAGGAGGAGCTGTCAGTAGAACAGGTGCTGCCCGTGACAAAGTCCATCTGGGTTGGGTGGGTATGATCACTCCTAGATCCCTGTGCAGGCAGGTAAGGGGGCCTGGGAGAGAGCCTCTGTCTGCATCTGCTGTTTTTACTAAAGTGGATTTCCTTTGTAGATGTAAATTTCTTTTACAAAAAGACAGCTTTTCAGAGCTATTCAGTGTCTGCAGTTTTTCTGAAAAAACATCAAAATATGCCAAAGAAGTGTACTTTGGGGTGGCATATTTTAGCCTTCCACAAGACTATCATTTAAAGTTTTATTAACTTTGATTTGCAGCAAGATAAAAATATGATTTGGATAATCGATGGCACAGAATTATTTTATTTTAAATTTCTATTGGTGAGTTTTACAGCTTCTCTATAACCTGAAAGGAAAAAATTCTGTTTAAAGTCACAACTGTCAAAATTTAAAACAAGCTTAAAAGTGATTTATTCCAGGTTTATAAAACTACATTGGTAAGATGAAAAGATTAGCACATCTTAAGATGGTAAGATGTGCCAATCCCAACTGAGATGTGCACTCAGTTGGGATTGGCACATCTCACTGCATTTTTCTCACTGAAGTCCTGAACGTGAACGGGGGCATGTGAGAGGGCACAGCCACCTCCATGACTGGAGCTTACGGCGGCCAGGCAGCAGAGTGACCATGCCTGCATGGCCCGTGTCCTGACACAAACCCTCATCAACAGGACTAAAAAGGAGGTGAAGGGGCATGGTACTGTTCATTTTAGCCACTTATTTTGACAAATTTCCCATTTCTTGGTAAAAGGCAAAATGTTTTTCAACAGCTTGCAATGAGAAGACACTCCTTACCCGTCTTTCACTCCTCAGCAAGTTCTGTACCCTGGCTAGCTTGGCCATCCACCAGAGCCCCAATCCTGGCCTGAGGCTACCCCGTGTGGAAGCCCCAGCATGTTGGTTCCCTGAGCTCTCCTGACAGAGGCCCACAGCCAAGAGCACCCCAGGAAGGTGCACTTACCTGAAGCCCCTCCCCCACACCCACACCACGCCCACCCAGCACCTGCCACTCAGAGCATGGGTCCCAGCTAAGTAGACCAGCTTGCCTACCCGTGCCCACGTTTCCTTCCCTTTCTCAATCACCCCTTTCAAGTCCATATTAAAAACACACAACTCTTTCTTATGAGCAAGTGGAAACTCTGGCAAGGAAGCTGGCCAGAACATAACCAGCTTTAGCCACCTGTGATTCCCACCTCTCAGCAACCCATGTATCCAAGATCTCATCTCACAAGTTTGTATGGGGGGAGAGCTCTGCTTCCCTTTTAGCCTTCAGAGAGCAAAACCTGATTCCCAGTAACAGTGACTCAGTGCTGCTTCCTAGCACTGCAGAGAAACTTTTATTATATCTTCAAAGTCTGTACAGCCACTGTATCACTGAGTGGTAGCATGTCACTGAGTCTCTATTTTGCTTATTAATTTATTTTTCCTTAATCGATTTAGGCCCTAAGCATTTTCCTTGGCGGTGAGGATATAGAGCATTGCCATTACCATACCAAGGGGCTTCCTGTCCCCCCTATAAACAGACCTTTTCATTCAGTCATCAACCACTTTACTTCTGAGCATACAGTTATTTTACCAACAACTGCTAAGTCTGCCCCAAATCATTCCATGCAATAGCGATGACAGGTAAACATTTTAAAGTACAAAATGGTCCAGCTTTTGCAGTTCTGGTAGGCTCAAAACAGCATGCGTGTTTTCCTTCCCCAATTCCAGCTGCTGGAGGAAGGGCCCAGGCTGTCTCGTAGGTCGTGGGGCCGGCCTTGCCCTCTCTCTTGTCCTCACCCCACTCTGCTCCACTCTGCCTCGAGTTCCTTCCTGGGAGGGATCTGTTTCATGAATGAAGACTATCAGGGCCTTTTTCCTCAGCAATTCTTTCCTCCTTGGGTTTGTGAACTTGCACCTGCTATCACTGAAAACACTCCTCACAACTTCTTTTCAGATGGATGTTATTTGAGAACAGGGACAAAACCAAAGGCAGAAGTGCAAGACCCGGCTTTAGTTTTAAAAACCAAGAATGCATGGCATAGGCCACAGATGACAGTCCGGGTAAAGTAGGAGAGAAAGCTGGAGACAGAGAAGCAGAGGGACACAGACTTTCTTCTGCCTACCATCTTGAGAAATTCCCCACATCCAGCCTAAATCCCTGTCCTTCACATCCAGATGTGACGCTTCAGATATAAGTCTCCCATTAGGTTTGCTTTATAACACTTTGGTCTCAGAAAACCCAAATGGTTTCAAAGTGTAAGGAGGTTTATGCACACAGAACACATGTGTTCACTCCAACATGGGCACGGCACTAAACGGGAGCCGCAGGAGGTGGTGTGGTGGGCGGCCTGATGCCACAGGCACAGGACACTCTCTTCTGCCCGCCACTTCCTCGCACTCTGCCCCACCCCTTCCTCCCTCATTCTAAGGCTGCAGACTCCAGAGTCTTGGCTTAGCTTTTCAGTCCAGGAGCCAGTCGAGTAAGTCCCAAATCATTCTAGTCATCTGTGCCCACAAGTGCAAAGGGCTTTTGGCTTCACCAACTACAGGTCTGACCATCAGTCTATAAGCTCGCAGCATCCCGTGCAGCAGTTACCCAAGAGGAAGATCCTGAGGAGGACGACGGTGCTCCCGCACCTGTGTTTGTGCAAGACCAGCCTCTGCAGGGCCCACTGGCATCCCCTAGTCCCCAGGCCAGTCACAAGTTCCACAATCGGCTCTTCAGACTGGTGCTGCTGGGAACCCACAGAGAAGCATCAGTGGGAGCATAGCAAAGGTGGGTGCCGCTGGCACCTGGCTTTGTTTCTGCACAACTGCTTTGCTGAATCAGATGCACCCTGCCCACCCCAGCAGACACCGGTGTGTGTTTTATCAATTTCCTGAGTGCTGACAGGAAGTAGAGAGGAGTGACAACACTGTCCCTTCCTTCAAAGAGGTCTTAGTCTAGTGAATGGTAAAGACGGCTCATTTTAGGTGATCTTCCAAATTATTCCTGGAATCTTTACAACTTCAATTATTAAAGCACAAAAATATAAAATGTACATTCCACATAAGGAGTTTATGAAGCTGGAGGTTAAAAGATGGATCTTTTAAATCACATATAGAAATCTCAGAAAGAAAATAACAAAAAGATCATGTTTAACAAGTGCTTTCTTGATGTAATCTCACTGTGAGAATACCATGTTCATCTGGTGTGCACAACTGTCACAGTACAGCTGTCAACTGGGTAACTGGGGACTCAGAATTCACAGGATTGCATTAAAGTAAAAACTTGGACTTCAGGCCTTGTCTGAGGCCTCTCTAGAACACTTTAACTAAAAGCTGCCGCTATCATGGACAATAATTATTCACCATGTTCTAGGAGTTCAACAGAAAGAGCACACACACATTCTCTCCTGCTGTCTGTGCACACAAAGAACAGATTCCTACGTGCACCCATAAACATCAGTGAAAATGGCTAGCACCCCAACAGTCGTGTGCCTGGGACACTGAAAGCCCTCACAGAATGAAATACAATGCTTACATCAGATCATTCTCTAATGTGGCATGTCTTGAATTTTATAACAGAATTTTCCATTTTCAGCAACTCATATCTCTTTTCCTTTTAATTCTCCAACCAAAACATGACCAAGAGCTTCCTAACGAGCAGTTAGAAGGTACTAGAAAAGGGGACTGGAATCTCCCCAAGTCCACTCCTCTGGGGTGGCTGAGCTCTCGGTGAGGAAGAGGCGAGTCTGGGGCTTCCTGGCAGCGGGGAGCCTTCTGCCCGCAAGAAGACTGAACAGAGCCAGCAGGGGCGGGGGAGGAAGGCTGTGTCCCTTCTAGGGACCCACAGCAGAGAGAAACATGTGCAAGGAAGCTAAAGGAATTTCTTTGGCTGTTCCCCCAAAAGAAGGCATGAGCACATTTAAAATTACCACAGCACACTGGGACAGGAGCAAAAACACTTTTAGGGCATACTGTTTGAGTGCAGACCCAGCCTGGCTCCATATGAGCACAGAGGTGTGCCCTCTATTTGGCTTAGTGACAGAATAATGAAATAATGACAGTCATAATATTTCCACATAGATCACAGTATAGCGGACTTTATAAAATACCCTGGGCATGTCAGGTTCTCATGACATGCCGAGGAGTGAGCAAGGTAGATACTCTACCCCATTTTACATTCCTAGACAGCATGAGGTATGCCCAAGTCAGAAACTACTGAGCACAGGTGGAATCCTGAACCAGGTCCAGGCTCCTCTTGCCACATTCCAGTTTGGGAAAGTGATCAGTAGACACAAGTGTCCACAGGAATGCATACCTCATGATATAAATAAAACAGAGACCAGTGAGGGCACCAGGGTTTGTGGTTATCCCTCTGTCCTAGGCAACTTGTCTTAAACCATCCACACGTGACACTCTACCCTCCCCACTTAAAGCTATTTAAATAGACTTCACAAGTTACTTATTTGCTGTATAATATGGTCTACTGCTTAATTTACTTTACTCCCTTACTATAAAGAGATTTTAAATCCTATATATATTAATATGTATGCATATTTTCACATGGGCTGTACAAACTATGTATCAAGGATCATGTGTCCTATTTAAAGTACAATAAACAGGCCTGTGCTCTAGAACTATTAGCTGAAAGCTCACAGGACAGCAATTAGCATGAACAGGAAGGCGAGCAAATGCACAGTTTGCATTCAGAGAGCACAGAACCACAACTGGACATGACCACTGCCGCCACTCGTGCAAGTTAGGTCTGGCTCCTCTTGACCGTCTGCAGAGCCAGGGAAGCAGTGGCCCCATCATCGCGTAACTGCCTTTTGTACTTTACGAAAGAGAGCTATGTTTTGTTTTTCCTCAAGTGTAAGTAACACGGCCCTCCTTCTTCTTTTCTTTATTTACGTAATTACAGCAGGTAAAGGGTTCTTATGTTCCTTGATTTCACAGACAGCAAATTTCTATGCACATAAATGAATGTGGGCATATATATATAAATATGTAATATATACCTTCACATAAATAATCCAATCACCTGGATTTTTATTAAATATGTAAATATGTACATAATTTTAAAGCTGTATCTGAGCTGCTGGAATAAGAAAAGTAATGTTGGGCTAACAATTAACAGGCATTTAAAAAACTCCCTGTGAGCAACAGTCAGTGGGACATGGGCCACACACCTGGAGTTTCAATTAGCTCATGACTGACACCAGCCTCAGGTGACTCCAGCTGCAATGCACTCTCAGCCATCAGAACCAAGTCACAAGCTGCAAGGAGGCTGCGCCTGGATATGACCCTCCCCACCTCTCCGCACTCCCACCTCCGTCTCTCGGGGTAGGGAGCCAAGCAGGGCTGAGGCGGAGCCCTCCCTACTAAGGAGTCAAAGACAATCCTGGGTGCATGGTGGACAATGGCTTGTCAGAAAAACCTCCATCCTTGCTGGAGCACTTTCCTAAGTGACCTTGGGATCACAGGGAGTACAAGTGCCCACTTAAGAGTTCTCAGTAGGAAGCAATGATTAATAACAGCTGGCACAGGCCCCATTTTTGATGGGAAAAAACTAGAACGGGAAAAATCTCTGCTACGTTTGTATATAACACAGCCAGTGAACAGAAGGCTGAGAAACGGCCTCTGCATGACGGGGTGTGCTTGGGGGAGTGCTTGTAAAGTGAACTTTCCCTACGACGTCTTTACTCTTAATTAACAACATCTTTCCCAAGAAAATGGAAGAGTGGCAGGGACGCTGGACTGGGTTCCCTCGTTTCTGCCAATGACAAGGCAGTGAGTGTGGCCAAGCCTGTGGGGTGCAGGAGTGGGACTGCGCACACTGATGCCTCCAAAGACAAAGAGCATCATACATTGGCCGTGTCTAATACTGACTTCTTCATTTCACAGACGAGAGGAACCGAGGCTTAGAGAAGCTCAGTTACCTGCCACATGATCTTCAACACTTGTTCAAGACCGTCCAGTGCGTGAGTGACAGACCCAGAATCACTCCCCACTGGCAACTCCCAAACTCCAGCGATTCTGCTGCATATGCCCCTCAGGAGCTTCAGTCTCCTCATCTGTGCAACGAAGGACAGATGACGGGACCTCAAAGCTGCTCGCTGCTCCTGCCTAGTTGTTTGATTTTATTGATGGGGAAGAGGAGAGCAGGTGAGGGGTCCCCGGCTATGACGAAGCAGCTCAGCAGCTATGAAGGGAACCAGCAGCCAACAGGAGGTACGAGCAGGCCTGGGAGGACAGTCACGAGGCTGTGGCTGCAGCCTAGTGTTAAGAATTAGTATGAATCTCCTGAGAACTCAAAGTTCACATTTTAAAATTCTGTTTTGCTTAACAGAGAAAAAAAAAACACTTAAAAATAGCTTTTTTGAAAATGATGTGATGAAATTTCTAATACAAAAGAAAAAATCTGGCATTGTTCATTTAACTGAACTGCTATGAGAATAAGTTTATGAATTAAACTTAGAGTAACTTATGGAAGAGTTCTGAGGTTAGATTAAAAGGTCATTTATAAACGAAATGTATTAGTTTTTTTCCCTAGAAAGACAAGTAAAAACTAACACAATAAAATAGAAACTATGGATAAAACTAATTATCATTATCAAATGGCACGTATAAAGCAAAGCCTCAAGGATCCGTCAACAACTGACCTGACGTTGGGATCTTCCAACAATAAATACTTGTCAGACAGACCTAAAAGGAAGCAGCCACAGAGAAGAGTCACGGAGTTTAGCTGTAACTAGGCCATTTCCGTGAAATTAGAGAAAAAACACTCTTGCAAAGTTTGACTAAAACCAACAGTGGATACAGATCTCCCAGCTGAGGTGCCCATGTGCAAGTCTTCACTGAACACCTGCTCTGAGCACTGTGCTGGGAGAGGAGGCCAGGGAGGTGCGGCCAGCACCCGCCCTCAGTGGTGCACAGGCAGGCAGCGCAGGACGAGCACAGGCCACAGCTGCCAACACCAGAAGAAAGTGCTCTTTTCCAGAAGTTAATATGGTTTATATAGGATCAAATAAACTATTCTCTTCAAAACGACATAGAGAACTACATTTTTCTCAAAACTGGAAATGAGGCAGCGCTTGTTAGCATCTGAATCAGCTGCTCATCTTGGAGCTAAGAAATGAAGACAAACCACCACATCATGAAAAGATCTTGACTAAAGATGCCTTCCTGATCTTTTCTGTGAAATACCAACTATAACGGGAAAAAAATGGTTGGAAAGAATGCTGACCCTGTAATCACTGTATGGGTGTCTTCAGGATTGTGACAATCAATCAGTCATGTCTGTACCTGTAAGTTTACAAGCTGTGCGGTTGATTTTCCTTGGAGGCACAAGGCTTGAGCAATAAATGCATGCAAATCCTCCAGGCAAAGAGTGTCCACCTGACAAGGACAGAAAGAGAAAGCCAGCGTTAGGCTACAGGAAAAACAAACAAAAATCAACGTTTCTTGTAAATTGATCTCAACTACTAAACACAGGTGCGCACAAACACAGGTGCATACTGGTGCAAACGTGTGCACACACACAGGCATACACACGTGCCTACACACAGGTGCACTCACTGGCACACGCACACATAGGCACAGGCACACACATGCACAAGCACACACATGCACACAGGTACATACATAGGTGCAGAGGCACATGCACAGGTGCACTCACAGGCATGTGCACACACAGGCACACACAGACTGATGCACAAATAGGTGTAAGTATGCAGGCACACACAAACACAGGCACAGGTGCACACAAGTGCACCCACAGGCATATGCACACAAAGGCATGCACAGGCGCACTCACAGGCATATGCACACACAGGCATAGGCACACACATGCACACAGACACACGCACAGGTACACACACAGGCACATGTGTGCACACACACAGGTGCAATCACAGGCACATGCACACCCAGGCACACACAGAGGTACAAATGCACATCCGTGCAGTCCATCAGACCTTGGGGCAACAGACGACATGTGGGTGGGGAAAGCACAGCCTCTCCTCTACTGCCCACAGCCCCTGGCTGTAAAGCTCTCCTCCACAGTGTCCTCGGCTGTGCACACAACTCGCAGGCCACACTAGACAAGGGAACCTGGACTTCTAGGAAGGTTACTCGCCAGCAAGGCAGAAAGCTCCAGAATGTCTGGAGGAATCACGAGGTGCCATCTACGTCTGAGTTTTAGAGCAATACACAGGACTGTTTCTGGCAGAAACTGCACAGAGCAGACGACTTTGGTGCTTCTGGACAGGGAGCATCCACAGCTAAGCCGAGAGCTGGGGCAAATAACCACCTTCAGTGAACACAGAGGAAACCTGTCTTCAGATTCCAGGTTAGAGTAAGTCAAGACCCCCATGTGAGTCCTATCCAACCCTCTGCGGAATCAAGGTCCAACAAGAAAGTGTGAGAGAAACAAGGAGAGACAGAGAAGCCAGAAAAAGGAAGAAACAGAATGGGAGCAGCTGGGTGTCAAGTCAATTATGAAGCTGAAGAGAGGACCGAAGAGCAAAAAGGACGGGCACTGCAACCCACCGACAGTGAGCTCTGCTCCACTGCCCTCCACTGCCTCACCCGGTCATGAGGCCACAACGTTCCTCACTCAGCCACTTACTGTCATTACCGGAATACAGAACTTCTTTTCTCAGAGGAGCGCATTCTGTGGCAAGCAAAGGCTTGAAGACAAAGAACCAGGAAAACAACCACAAACCCGCCGGTGACAATCCCACTGATTTTTCCTGGGTAATCAAAATGGCTAATATGCCTACTCCCCATAAACTGACCCACCACACACAAATCAGAAAGACTGCTCCGTAGGGACCACGAAAGGCATCGCATCAAGTACTTCTCGCAGGTGTCACCTCCGCCCAGGTTGAAAATAGTGTAAGATCCGGTGACATTCTCTGTCACTATACTATCCCATTTTTATTCCAAAGGAGGTGTTCTCTTTGTATCAATGACAGCAATTCTAATTATGTCAAGGGGAGAAAATCTACAAATGTATGGTACTCATGAACAAGAGAAAAGATCCCAGTCTTAGAAGCAGGACCAAGTGTGACCCCCATCTCTCTGAACAGACGGAGCTGCGTTGGTATGTAATTCTTCCTGCCATCAGTAACTCTTGAAGAACACTGCTCTTAAAATACCAACCTATGAGAAAAGAGTAACTACTTAATGTCATCTTTTTTCATAGTTAACCAATTTCACACTCTACCACCATTTTTATAGTTAAATTTAAAACATATTAGAGGATGCCAAAGATCCTTAGTAATATCCAATCTTTTTAGAACTGCACGCCATGGATATAACTGTCACACTTATAAGGCGTGTATTATCATAAAGCATTTGCTCTATTTTACACTACATAAAATAAGCACCATTTCTATGATGCAAACTCACCCTTTCAGAGGATTCTCCCAGCTAAGGCTTTAATAAAATCTTTTGTTATTGTTGTTAACTTGGAGGTCAGACCAAACTAGTGTGTTTACTTTCTCTGCAGTTTCTATGCACTGAATAGTATTCAATTTTATCCATACTGCACACTGAAACACCTAATTTAGGCTTAACTATATAAAACTATGATATTTTTATAATTTATTTTTTTTAGCTTCACTAAGTCTAAGAGAATAATTATCCCTGTGAATGAAAATACAGTACCTTCTTAATCTAAGGAATACCATTGGCTGGTCCATTTGTTGTTTTCTAGTTTTAAAAGGTTCCAATTTAAACATCTCCTTTAAAGCCAAGCCACCAAGTCTACTTGTGATAACTTACGCTGAAGACACTTTATGTAAAAGGTCATTATTAACAGGAAAAAGGTAAAAATTCTCCTCCTGATGCTGGTTTTGCTTCGGGTTTATACATACAGGGATGTAAAGCTAGTATTCTAAGATTCTGGACTTTCTCTGGTTGAAGTGGATTTTAATAACTGACAATCACCTGCACAATTAATGAGAGAGTAGAGCTGTGTTGAATGACCACAAACAGGCTCAACAACCCATCTCTACTGCTGGAAAAAACAATTCGACGTTTGTGTCCCAGGAGTACTGACGCAACGGCATACCTGTGGCTGCACACATACAGGACTGAGGACAAAACACACTTTTTTTATGGGTGAGGAAACTGCATATTGGCTATCCATCACTTCCCAATCCACACTATGGCTCAACTTCAACCCTAGGCACCTGTAGACTAATGAACAATGCACAGAAAATATTAACTGATATTATATGCGTGCATATTTAATATCAAAAGAAATATGTTTTTACATTTAAATATTAACTAATTCCTGTGATCCTATATTAGTTTATACTTTTGCTAATAACTCTTGTGCAAATAATGAAGGATTCTACTCAAAATAGCAATGCAAAAATTAAATTTATTTGATACATTTAAACCAATCATGAAACAATAAAATCTCTAAGAGCTATTTAGCCATACCACATTTTCACAAAATATAAAATGTAGAGTTAGCTAGACTAGGCAGGCCCAAGATGACATTTAGAAAGGAAAAACCAGCATAAGCTTCTCTTGGGACATAATTCTATAATAAGAATAAATTTCTTAAAGACAATCGATATTTCATAATGTAAATTCAGGTCTGAAAAACAGAATTATATAACTCTATTCCAGGCAAATGAAAATTTAATGGTTATTACAAGTAGACTCATCACATAGGGAGATCAGAAGAGCTGACAAAGTGGCCTGAGAGGCCAGGAGAGCTCAAGAGAAAGAGTCGATGGGCTGAAGAGACAGACACTTTGTCAACAGTGAGACAAAAATCATCTTAAATTAACAGAGCGGGGAAGGGAGGCAGGGAGGAGGTGTGCAAAGAAAGAGGGGCTGGAAGATGGAGGTATCTCCAGCCCCTCTTTAAGGTGTCCAAATGTTATCATGTATGTAGAAAACTATTAAAAAGGGAAATCTCTTAATTGGCCTTTACGATTTCACACATACACTAAGTGCTGCAATTCCTAACCATGGTCTATGGTCTACAGCATACTAAGTTAGCAGGTTAGGAGGACAGCAATGGTGATGACAACGATACCCGCAAGCACCTTATTGGGGCACTTCTGCAAAACGCTTTTCATGTTTTCTAGAATGTGACTGCCCCAGTAACCCTGGGAGGAAGCTGTTATTATTATCTCACTTTCAGACAGACAAAGGCAAGAGCTCAGTCAACGACAGCTGGACGAAGGGGTGAACTTCACTCAAGAAAGCTGAAGCGATTTGCCCAGAGGAACAGAGCCACTGAGGAAGAAGCCTGGACTGCAGCCAAGTCCCTTCTCACACTGCACTAACCCAGGAACAGCCACCCGGACAACACCCCAAAAATCGGCAGGCACAAAAAGCATGAGAAAGTTTAAGCAAAGCAAAGCGGTTTCCTTCACCTGAAAGATTCCTGAGCCACCAGTACTCTTATGTGCACCACGGTCTCTAAGTCTGAGAGAGCACAGAACCTTTTCTACTTCTAGAGCATCTCAAAGGAC
The DNA here is from genome assembly GCF_027409185.1 of Cynocephalus volans. NCBI lineage: Eukaryota > Metazoa > Chordata > Mammalia > Dermoptera > Cynocephalidae > Cynocephalus > Cynocephalus volans. The sequence continues at coordinate 166,792,993 of NC_084464.1, read as the reverse complement.
TAAATGTTCCATGGAACAGACATAGGAAAACGATGCTCAGGCGACCAGCCCACAGCAACATCCCACAGCCCGCATCTCCCGAACGGTGAGGCCAGCAGTAAACAGCAGATCGCAGTGACTGGAACAAGGAGCTCAACACTACCTGGACAAAGAGGTAGATCAAGAGGCAGCACAAAGCTTTGAATGGGTTCTCCACGGTTTGCAGTTCTTCTTTGGAGGAGGAAAGGTTGAAGCAGGCTAGGAGTGTGTCCAAACGCCGGGCTTGTACTCCTGGCTCTTGGCTCAGCCACAGTATTTTCAAACTGGGCGTCCCCCCTAGTGAAAAAAACAACGGTCCATTTACCATTATTCTTTGCAGCAGCAAGTCATAATATGCTTCTTGTAGAACACAGTTAAAGGAAGCAAATCTCTTCCCTTCCTGATAAACTTGGGACTTTAAAGCACAAAGGAACTAGAAAGCAAACATAAACAGAGCCTGCTAGTTTAAAAACAAAACAAAGTAAAACCTAACTGACAGGCATATGTGTATTTCATTGAAAGCATTCTTTGTCTTTATTTTAATGGCTAAGTTTTGAGGGAAACTAGGGGCTTTTTTGTTTCACCCAGGCTGTACCCTCTATAGTTAAGAATGCTTTTCAGAACATGTTTCAAATGTACTGAGATAGATGCAGCCACGATGGAGCACTGGTTGGAACATCATCAATCTACCCCTTTGGTTTGCTCTCTTTTACTCCCCTCAACCAATGGTTTTTGAACGTTCATGTGCAAAACAGTCAGCTGTAGAGACTATAAAAATGCACTTTGCTGGAATCTATGTGAAGAAATTCTGATTTAACAGGTATGGGTGTCTGGAAATCTTCATCTTAACAACCGAGAAGGCTTGGAGGCAGGTCGTCTGTAGACCCTGTGCTTTGGAAAGCACTTCCCTAAACCTATTAAACAAACAGAAATTCCCCAAATCTAACTATGAGTGTTTCATTTCCATATTTTATGTATACAGTTAAATGGTTAAAATCAAAAGAAAAAGCCCTAAGTCATTTACTTAAATCACAAGAAACTGTGGTGTGTCTGAAGGAAGACACACACAGCTGCAGACACAGGGGCAGCTCTGTCTCTACCTCTGAACAGAGAGATGCCAGTACTACGATCGGGCACACTGTGATCGGTAACACATCTCCTGCTATCACCAGCAGCTGTGACTTTCTTTTAGGGCCACGTGGCTATACTCATATAGTGTTTGCCAAAAGTCTAAGGATGGCTAGAATCTAAGTGTCGCACACATCTATTACTAAGGAAACAAAACTCACTGCCACATGGTTTCAGAATTAAACGACTCAAAAAAGGAAATTCTTCTCTTTCTTTTCTTACATGTCCACGATGCCATTTACTATACTCAGTGGTGTATTTCCATCACCAGAATGAAGCAAGCAGGCAAAAGTCACCTACATTTCTGAAATGGCAGAAGTGTTCCCTCTACCAGAAAAGCTTGCTCACTATTTATTTTGGAGGGGAAAAAAAAATCTTTTTTCTCTTTAGAGAAAGAAAATGCCAAAGATAATTGCAAAAAAATATCTACAGCACTAGTACTTAAGATAGAGATATTATTTTGAGATAATCACTGTGTCAGCAACTACATCTTAGAAACATACTTTCAGGAAAATAATCATTGAAGGCAGGGCCTACAGCTTGTGGGCCAAATCCGACTTGCTGCCTATTGTTCTATAGCCTGTGAACTAAAAACAGTTTTCATATTTTTATTTACTTTATTTCATTTATTTATTTATTTATTTTTTAAAAAGATGACCAGTAAGGGGATCTTAACCCTTGACTTGGTGTTATCAGCACCACGCTCTCCCCAAGTGAGCCACGGGCCAGCCCAAAATGGCTGAAAAAAATTAATAATATGAGAAAATGATATGAAATTCCAGTTTCAATGTCCACCAACAAGGTGCTGTTGGAACACTGCCACGCTCACTGGTGTGCCCACCGTCTGTGGCTCCAACCCTACTCTGATGACATGATTGAGACCACATGGAAGGCAAGACCTAAAAACTCACCATCAGACCTTTCACAGAAAAAGCTTGCCAACCTCTGATCTAAGTAAATAATGCATCTTCCATTACTATAGTTATTCAAATATACTAAAGTATTTGAAAAGTATTTTTTTCTGAACACAAAAGTCAAACATTGTAAAAATTTTTAAAAAACAGAAAAGCATAGAGAAGAAAATAAAAATAACCAACAATCTTACCACCCAGGTATAACCATATTTGGAATACAGCTTCTAGTCCTTTTTCTCAATGCATATAAAACATTATGAACATAGCTGAGAGAGTCCAGTGGTGGACAGTGTAAGATTTTGCCTTGCCTTTCATTTGCTTATACATATAATTTTAATACAAAAAGAAAAAAAGTAGAGGTTCATGAGGTATATGTAGACACGAGTATAGTGTGAGTGACAAACTAACACTATGGCTGTTCCTGAATGAACAGTTAGGGACTGCTTACTCATGGCCCTGTGACTCACTCCCTGCAGGGACAAAACTCCAGGGAAGAGATTTATAAGTGTCTGTCTAAAAAAAGACTGGAGGGAAAGAAACACAAAACTATTCAATTGTTTACCAGCTTTTTTTTTTTTTTTTTAACCTACATTGTCACAGAAGTTTCTGTGAAGGCTGAGAACTGAAAAAGCCATTCACCCGTTCATATGCACTGATGCCTACAGTCCTAGGTGCTCTGCCTGGTCCCAGTGGCCCCACACGAAAGATGAACAGTGCTGCCTGGGGAGAGCTTGCAGGAGAAAGCATGCAAACAAACTGTAATACCACAGTGCAAAGGTTTCATTAGGAATACTGAAGGTCAAAGAGAACAACAGACTGGGGCAAGGGCCTCAAGGGGGTTTTCATAGAAGAGATGGGCAGGAACATCTGGGCTGGGCTTTGCTGGATGAAGAACATTTCCTCTGGGATTGAAAGGAGGCAGGAATGGGTATGTGATAAAAACCCTTCCTGCTGTCCTCCTTCCTACCCATCTGTCCAAACATTCAATTCATCAGCCACTTAACGTCTACTTTTGAGTAACTAGCACATGCCAGACATCATGGTAGGAACTGGAGCCAGACGTAGGAATGAAAAAGACTCAGCGTCTGCCCTCAGGGAGTTTGCAATCTAGTGGAACACACAGGAACTAAGCAAATAACAACAATAATACAGAACTACAAAGTGAGCTAAAGAAGAAAAGCACAGAGGACTCCAACTAGGGAGCGGGGGAAGAGCATGCAAGAGAGATTTGAGCTGAGATGTGAAGAGCAAGAATTAATTAGGATGAAACAGGAAAGGGGCAAGTTTAGGGAAGGGACACCTCGGCAGCACAGATCTTTACCCTAAGAACGACAGGAAGACACTGAAGGCCGACCTGAAAGAATGTGCTCTGTGCTTTGGAAGAGGGCTCGGGCTACATGGGAGTTTGACTGGAGGAACATGCAAAGGGAAACGGAAAGAAGGCAGAGAGGCGAGGGATGGGAAGAGGCAGACGGGTCTAAGGGGGATCTAAGAGACGACCAGGTGAAAGATACACAGAGGGAGAGGAAGACCCCAGACTTACGGCTTCTGGGCTAGACAGGTGTGGTGGCGCTTACTGCGATAGAAAACAACAGGGTTCCACAGTGAGGCGCCAGCAGAGAAGCTGCAAGTGCAGGCATCAGTGCGCATGAATGGACTGAACCATTTCTTTATGGAATTGATGAGTTTTACTTTTCCTTCCCCAGTATCTTTTATTAGACCGTCAACCTCAGTATCATCTGGAAATGCAAATTCTTGGGTCCCATCCCAGACGTTAGAAATTCTAGGGGTGGGGCCTAGTGATGTTTTAAACATGCCTGCAGGTGATTCTGATGCAGACAAAGTTTGAATACCACTCGACATCCTTCAACAAAAAGGCTAAGAAACCGTTTACACGGACAAAAAAGAAAACGTACCAATAACAAAGGAATTGGTTCTTGAGGAGGTCTAATAATACAATAGATTATAGAAAACTACCATAATGAAAAACATGCCCTCATAAATCTCTTTAATATCAGAATTTTAATCCTAAATTCAATCAGTAACTTACTTAGTCAAGAAATATTCACTAAATGCCTATGTGTATATTAAATTAGGAAACAAGGCATATCCATAGCTTTCTCCAAAACTTGCAGGTCTTTGTCTTTAATAGAAGGCAGCATATTTCAAGGTTATGTTCTGTCTTTTGATGCTACAAGCAGAACATCCCTTGGACATGTGGAGGTCCTTTGATGACTCTACAAAAAGGCCTTAATTATAATATTGCTTCTTTTCCAAAATGTCAGGTCCTCCTGTCCATGCAGAGATTTACTCCTCAGCTGACAGATTTCCAGTCATCATCTTAACTAGGGGAGGGCGTGAATTTTTTTGAAGGACCACTGAGTTTAGTTCTCTTCTAGTGGTAAGCTCACTCTAAGAAAAATGGTTAACTCTGGTGTGATAACCTACAATGGCTGAGACTATAAAATGCAAAGGAAATTAAGTAAGTAATTTCTGTTTACAAGGAACATATCTTAATTACAACTGTAAAGTAGATCAGCTCAGAGGAGAGCAGCTCAAACCAGCTGGTGTGGAAAAGAACACACACACACACACACACACACACACACACACAGACACACAAACACACACACACACACAAAATCTAGGTCGTGGGAGAAGACATGCTGCCAACAAAAATCAAAGGTGGCCCCTGCACTTTGCCCAGTGTTCCATGGGCAGCTGAAATGTTTCCAGCAGTAATCTAGAGACCTAAACAAGCAATCTGGACTCCAGGTCGCCCACCAGCACATCTAAAACACATCAGCCTCAGAAATCTAATTACATAACTTGGTAAAAGTTTTTGTATGAACAGATGGATAGGACAGCCTTGGAGCTGATCAGGAGGGACTAAGCCCCAGAGGACCCAGCAGGAGGATGGGCAAAGGAGGTCATTTCTATGACTGACAGCTCTGAGGACCATCTTGAAGGATGTCTGGGAGGACTTCACCCCAGGGTGAAGGTGTGAAACAACCCCTTTTGTGTTTTTACAGGTCTAAGCACAGGTGAATGAATAAAAGACATGCTAGATGCTAACCCATGACACTTTTATGTGTTGTCCATATGGAAAAAAAGTATTTTAATAGCTGGGTTTTTAAAATTATCTCAAGGTTATTTTCTTTGCATATTGCTAGGGCAAAAACAAAAACAAAAACAAAAAGTCTGGCTTTTGTCCACTCTCAGGATCTGAGAGGTAAAACTCCTAGAATTAACCTGCATATATTCTATTTCTCAAGTTCACTTGTAAAGTTTTAATTCACAAGTTCAATTTAAATGAATATTTATTTAGCATTCTCTGTTGGTAGAGCATTCCTGGACAAAAGAAAACAAAATAAAAAACCGTGAGTACTCACATGCAAAGTGAACCTTTATTCTAGCCAGATGAACTTCAATAGCTTATTTATAATAAGCAAAAAAATTTATTCAGATACAAACAGAGTAGAATACATTAAGAGCTCAATATATAAAACTCCACACTTTTGTGGATAAGTGGTCTAATGTTGTGCTTGCAAAATGACATTGTTACAATGCGTCTATCTAATGAGTGAATGTGGCTATGAAATGTATTCAAATCAAAATCCAACTCTCATTTTGTGACTCTACTGTGCATTGGAAATACACTTACTTGACAAAGCTTCATACTATTTTTACAAACGGGAGAAAAACTGCTATTGAGATTTTAACACACTTATCTTGGTCTGTGATGGCCAGAGTAGGTAGTTCAGAGACTGGTGGGTACATGAGCAGCCCCTTACCGAGTGCATGCACACGCACATACATAACAGCCTTCTTTTACCACTCACAGAAATCTCCAAGATCTGTCAAGACTTTCTTGACCCATATGCACTGAATGTCGAGATGAAAACCCTCAATGGTATATGTAGGAGTAGCCAAAACAAAAAAACTTCACTACAATCTTTAACAGCAAATGACAGAATAAATCAACTACAGCCCTCCCTTTTCTTTTCCATGAAATGTATGACTTCACCTCATTTCATTTTGTAAAACAGTCTTTTAAGATATTCTGTAAGCTCTGGTAAATGAAAAGATCTCATGTAGCTAAGAAATTCTACTCTTAGTGATTATTGAGTGACACTTAAGTCATTCAAGACAGACAAATTACCAATCAGATGTGTGCAATTAACTTTCTTAGGTTTCTAAAATAAGGATATGCTTGTAATGACTAACAAATGACACTGAGAACAGAAAATATCACCTGTACTTTGTCTAAAGAAGAACCTCCAGTTCTGGTGATAGAAAAGGCTATTTCAAATTCTTGCTTTTTGTCTGGTCTGCACCCACAGAATGCAGAATGTTAGAGACATGGAGACGCAAGAGAGCAGGCGTGGTGTACGGAGAACGAGAGACACACGCACAACCCATGGCCACCTTAGGAGCCACGACAGGGAAAGGAAGCTAAGCTGTATCCTCATTGTGTTTCAGAAACACCATCTTTCAGGATACAAAGAGTACTTTAAAAAATTCATGGGAAAATAGAATTAAAAGATAACACAAATCTTTCCGTGAAGTTTTTGAAGTGCCCTCATATTGTAAAATAAATGAAATGTAGCATATGCATCCTATACATGTACACACATGCACAGACACAAAGACAGGGAACACAGACAGGAATCAGACCAGTGTCTTGGTCCATGTGAGCTGCTATAACAGAATACCATAAAATGGGTGTGAGGAAAACGGAGTCAGTATAGTCAGGCCCCCTCGCCTCATATCTGGCTGGGTATGTTCAGCATATCCATTATAAGCAAGTTATATAAGAGTGGTGCGACTGCACATGCACGCCCATGTACTCCTTGGCTTGTTGCCAGCATTGTGTACTTTCAGTATGAAAGGCAATTGCTCTGAACTGCTGGCCGGCAGAGCTCATATCAGAATAAAGCATGTCTATCCTGTTATCAGCCGCCAGAATCTTTTTTCAGCTACCTGACTCATGACCTGCACAGGACAGGGCAGAGGGGTCTATGATCCAGTCCAACACTGGGTAACATAACAACAGAAATCTATTTCTCAAGGTTCTGGAGGCTGGGAAGTCCAGATCAAGGTGCCAGCATGGTTTGGTGAAGGCCACCTCCTGGTCACGGATGGCACCTTTTCACTGTGTCCTCACATGGTGGAAGAGGCAAGGCAGCATTCTGGGGCTTCTTTTATAAGGGCACTAAATCCCACCTAGTCACCTAATCACCTGCCAAAGGCCCTTCCTCCTAATACCAACACAGTCGTAATTAAGTTTTCAACATATAAATTTGGGGGTACACAAACATTCAGACCATAGCAACCAGTAATGAGATTTCTTTTTCTGCTCCCTGGCTGGTCAATTTTAATTCTTTCCCCTTCCTAACTTTTAAGTAATCTCTATACTTTTTTCCTGCAACCCTTCTGCCTCCCTTCCACTTTGCTGAAAAATATCTGTGATTTCTTTTTTGTTTTTACCATTGAAGAAAGCAAGTATTAAATCACATGTGCTCAGAGAAAAAAGTCTTTAAAAGAGAAAGAACACTGGCAACTATATCAAGAGACTCACTGAAAAATACAGCATTTATGAGATCAACCTAATTAAAATGAACTTAGAAGAACAAGAAAAATCAGATATGGGATCCGATGGTAACTCTAATGGCAACACTGTTGCTTGTCTTAGTTGGAAACAGCTGCCTCTAAGGTGGCAACAAGAACATTTCAAAGGTTTTCCTGAAAGGTGGAAAGAGGGTCAATCGGCAGGATCCTACTCTTTTCAATTATACATTGTGTAAGTGAGAATGCCTGAGACAGGAAATTGGATTGTCTGCCTTCCACTTTAGTATAAAATTCTTTGGGATTTTCCTCATGGATACTGAAAAGCATTTAAATGTTTAAATTTTGTCTATCATAAATAACGAAGAGAATCATTTGTCTAAATCAGCTGCAATGAAAGCTCAAAACCATATTTCTAGTTTACATGAATGTGTCAGAGACATGGCCCTCCGTGTATGGCGCTGGCTTCCAGAACTCCTTCCAGAAGCAGAAACCTGACTCATGTCTCTGAAGCTACACGCAAAGACTTTGCAACTCAGCCAAGGAGAATGCTCCATAAGCCCCAGAAGGAGTCTCTCTGATACCAATATGACTTCTAGAATTTAGTAAACATTATACAGAGTGGGCTTTAAAATCAACTCATGATATGATGATGAACAGCCAAATATTCTCTTTAATTCAAACAATGAAGACAACTGTAATAATCATTTTCCATATTATTTTTAGAAAGATACTATAAGATGAAAATTACATACATAACAAAACGTTTTTGGAAAATATTTTTGGCTAAAACAAGAGGATGTCTCTCTCCACAAAGCCCATTCCAGAGTGACAGAAGCATCATCTGCTCTATGATAATACTGGGGGACCTGAACACACCTCTCGGCATAGGACAGATCATCTAGGCAGCAAATCAACAGAGTAACCACTACTCTTTCAGAGGGAGAGGAGAAATCTAGGGTAACTGGGGGGTGGGGGTGGGGTGGAAAGGGGGACAGGGAGAGATTGGACAAGGGCATAAAGAATAATTGTGATTTGTAACAATATATGTGCTAGTAATATTGATTTGATCAACATACATCAACATTGAACCCCCAAAATATGTATAATCAATCATGATTCAAAAAAAAAATTTTAAAAATTAAAAAAATAAAAAAATAAAAATAAGTAAAAAATACTTCTCGCTATAAAAACAAATGTCAATGTATTTTACTCTGTTTTTGTGATATTTACTTTTTTAGATTTGAGTCTATCACTGATTAACAGAATAAGGGAACATTCCCTATAATAGCTTTTCTCAGCTTCTCTCCCCACACAATTCCACTTATTAAAAAAACCAAAAAACAAAACCATTTGCAGTGCTCAGAGCCATATGTGGTAAATTGCAGGCTTGTGTGATGACAGACAATAGTGACAGCAGAGCATTCAACACATATAAAACATCAAAGTTTTAGAAAAACACTTGTTCTCTGAAACAATGACATGGGCCACTACAAACAAACCCCGCCTCGAACGCCCCCCTGCAGTGGCAAACACCTGACCCTCCTCAGACACTGACCACGTGCACGGAGAAAGGCTTCTCTTCAGGTTTCCCTCAGCTAATTTTACGTGAACTTTGTCTTTCTGTCCCTCGTGTTTTAAGATCCCGCCCATGAAAATAAAACATTTTTCCAGTTAAAATAACACTCCTCTACCTCTTCTCTCCCGCTCCAGAACTCATCAAAGTAACTTTCAGTGGTGGAGAAAAGAAAAGAGACGACTGAAACCGAATATCAAGAACCCAATCTTGTCAAACGCTGAGGACGTCTGCTGAGTGACTGCTGGGGGTTGGGCCCTGGGGCCGCTGCAGCAGTGGACTCTGACCACGGCCAACCGATGCTTCTTTCCTCTCCCACTGCTGTGGACCCTGAGCAGGGTGGAGGGAGAAGAGAGGCAGAGCCACGCGGCAGACCGGTCCAAGGTAAATCTGCTATGGCGCCCTTTCTTACGTTGTTTTAGTATGTTATTAGATAGGTACATTCATCGCGGGCCAAGGGTTGAGTACATGCAGTTCTGGAAAAAGATGCTTCCACAACTGATCCATTTTTGGACTTACACAATGAATATATTTTTGACTTATTTAAATCAAGGCTGTCTGTACCTGGAACAGTCATCTGCAGGGGCCTGACGAGGTCCGGGTGCCTCAGTGGGTTCCCAGGGTACACAAACCACTCCTTGACAGCCGGGCAGGTGCTGGTGCCATCTGCATAAAGATAGCTGGGTCAGTAGAAGCACAAGAACATGTGTTACCACGCTCAGTGTCGCAGTCTGCCCAGGTGGGCCAACTCAAAGTCCATGAGCGCAGTAAGTTCTCACAACCAAAGTGCCTGGGTGACCTTAGTCATCCAACAGTTGGTTTCCTACCCTCCATCTGAGGGTAATCCATTCATTCCAACAAAAACTATAACCTCTGGAACTGACCAAAATCTCAGAACAAAACAATTAAACAAACAAGCAGACAGCTTACCATCTTGATGGTTCCTGCGACGTCCTGCCTCCCTCCCTGCCACCCCACGCTGTTCAGAAAACATTTAGAGAAAACTGCTGGAACACGGGAGTCCTTTCTGGTCTTGAACTCACTAACTAACGTAAGCATCTACCAAAACTATTACTGCATTAGACTATATGAAAAGCTGGTAGAAATAATCTAAAGCAAAGGCTCTTCTGCATGTTGGTAATAACTGCCATAAAAATTTCAGTCTGACTCCAACACTTACTCTACTCGGCAAGTTGGGGTGAGAGGAAGACTTTCTTACTCAACACTCCCAGCCCGTCTTCTCTGCAGCACCCACTGCCCATTCCCCCGCCTGCCTTCCCGCCCTGGCCCCATGGGCCTCCAGACCACCCTCCGAGGACCCCATCCTCCACCAGCCCTTCTCCTGTCTTGCGAGCCTCTCTTTGGGCTCCTGCATGTTCAAGCCCTCCTGGACTCCACAGCCCTCTGCAGCCACCACTCCGCTCTGACCGACAGGGCCAGCTCCCTGCCAGCAGCCTCACCTGCTCACTCACTCCTCGAGTCCACCCACACATTCCACATTGTTTGTGTAACCCTCACAAGCACTCTGCAAGGAGGCAGTAGTAGCTACATCCCCATGCTACACAAAAGGAACAAAAGGCCCAGAGAGGTTAAATATCGCATATCTAGTAAGCAGAAGACCCATGACTGAACCACTAGGTTTACTCTCCCCACAGGTGTCTAAGGTTCAACACACCTGAAGGTTAATTTACCATCTTCCTTCCCAATGCCTTTTCCCCACTGTATTCCCTATCTTAGTGATGGTAACTCCAGCTTCATGGCATCTCGGCTGTGACCTCTCCTGCACTCCGCACACCCACGAAACCACAGGCCTGTAAACAGACTCTGGCTGCAGCCCACCCACCCTTCCCCCACACCGGCATCACTGCCTGTCCTCAACCGGTGGCAACAGGCCCCAGTGCACTCCTGTCCCTACTCCATTTCCATCCAAGCCGTCCTCCACTGTAAATGGAGGCTTTTTGGTTTTTGCTTTTTAAAAATGAAACTTGACCAGGTTGCTTCTTAGCTAAGATCCCTCAATAGCTGCCCAAGAACCCCAGAAAAAAGTGAAGACCCCTGTCTGCCTACTGTATGCCTCTCCACCCTGCAGCTCTCACACCAAGCTGCCGCAGAATCACCAGAGGCTGTGTGAAAGCACAGATCCAGCCCACTCCCCAAGTCCTGGCTCAGCAGGTTTCTGGAGTGGGCCCCACTGAGAACAATGGCTCTGGCTCACACTTCATGCTTCAGCCATGCTGAAGAACTGCATGGTCTTCAAACTCACCATGCCTCTTCCTGCCTCCACTTCTCTCCTAACCGGCCCTCCCCAACCCCTCCTCCTGCAACCAGGCACGCTGCCACTGCCACAGGACCTGCCCGGGGTCCTGAGGCATAGATCTAGGGACTGAGCCCTCCTCTCGCAACCAGGCAAGAAACACACCAAAAACACTACTTCCACAGCCACCACAATAGCCACAGCTGCTGCAAAAGCAGCTAGACACCACAACCACCGTGCAGATGGCCTGCCAGCCCCTCGAGTGCATTGACACAAGGAGAGTCACCAGTGGAGACCGAAGAAAAGAGGATGTCTCTCTCCACAAAGCCCATTCCAGAGTGATAGAAGAAGCATCTGCTCTATGATAATACTGGGGGACCTGAACACACCTCTCAGCATTGGACAGATCATCTAGGCAACAAATCAACACAGTAACCATTACTCTTTCAGAAGGAGAGAAGAAATCTAGGGTTATCAGAGGTGGGAGGGGGAGGGAGAGGGGGATGGGGGGAGATTAGACAAGGGGCATAAAGAATAAGTACGATTTGTAACAATACACACACTAGTAATATTGATTTGATCAACATACATCAACATTGAACCCCCAAAATATGTATAATCAATTATGATTCAATAAAAAAGAGGAAAAACAAAAAATACAAAAACCCCCACAAAAACAAAGGAAACACCCTCTTTCTAAGTAACCCTCCTGACTAGGTTTTCATTATATTGAAAAGTAGTCAGCCGAGTGGGTGGCGTCCTGAAGTGCTCTTTCAAGAAGGGTGCAGTCTCTCTGCCAAAAGACGACTCCGACGAGGCTTTAGGAACTCAAAACACTGCCACTGTCTTCTTGAGGAACCACCAACATATTCACAACACCACACTGCATGCCATCTGTGCAGAAGTGATCATTTGTCATCTGAAACTTCACAACACAGAAGTTTAAGGTCGGCTTCCCAAAGAGTTTTAGTTCTAAATAACTTATAAAGAGAAAGTAAAGATAGTTTCATGGGGAGCACTGGTGTCCTTTATTAAAAAACACCAGGCAGATTTTCTACTATTTCCTTTCTTGTTAAGCCATAAGAAAGTCAGTTTTTGGATGAAAATTCCAAGAAAAATGTCATGCAGTTTAGTCAGTTACAAACCAGAAGGAAACAGCTGCCCATGTAGAACAGTTCAACAGGATCTATAAAACCATGATTCAGTACAAGAATCAGCAAGCAAAACACGGCAGAAGATCAGTACAGACACCAAATTTCCTTGTTTCCATAATTTAGTCCACGTAGGGTTAATGCCCATATTAATTACAAGGTATTTCTTAATCAGTGAAATAAGCTTTTACTTTTTAAAGTGATGACTTAAACCTGGTGAAGTTTCACTGACCACACAATACGGTCACAGAGAGAACATGAACTACATTGCTTGAAATTCAGTACTGACAGCTATTTATTACACAAAGCCTCAAATATGAAAAACTCTTAATTTTCACATAACAGCCCCTCAACGTGCCTTTGTTTCCATCTACCAAAGAGGGTAAAATGCTAGCACACAGTCGCTAGAAATGTCAACATTCACAAAGAATATATAAGTTTTGTCCTCTGTACAACATCTTTATCCAAAACTAAATATTCAGATGGCAGTGCTTTTCATTTTTAATCCAGATCATCACTGTTACAAACACAGTTACAAACAAGTCCCCAGTGCTCCTTTCTAAAACCAGAGGCAGATGCAAAGCTTTACCTGAGATGATCTTAAAAAATAAACCTATTTTATTGGAAAATCCTACAGTTTAGCCCATTCTTTGGGGCACCACGTCATTTCATAGGATTAATCTGACATGCATTTTGAAACCAGTCAGAAACGTTTGCAATAATTTAGTTTGTCTGAATTATAATGAAATAATCCTTTATGTACCAAGAAAAAGAAGAGGAAGTTGAGTCTGGCAATTCCTAAAAGAAAGAGTGACTTGGTCACTGGAATTTTCAGTTTGCTAGGCTCTGAGTTCAGAAGAGCAAAGCAAACACTTGGGCGAAGGTCCTTGTTGGTTTTACTTTTTACTTCATGTGACAACATTTCATATGAAAGATGGAAAAATACCACCATCAAGCTTGTTCTTTTGCTACTCCCTCTCACGACACTGACTCTGCTCAAGTGGGCCAGAGTGGGGATGGGGTGGCATTGGGCAGGGAAGAGAATGACCAGCATCAATGTCCACTCCAACCTCCTCATTATTGGGATTTCCCAGTCTGATAACAATCCTCCAGACTTTCTAAAAATATATTTGTCCTTATGGTTCTGTAACATTTTAATACTGCTGGTTTAATCTATAATTGTGTGTGGCCTTAGTCTTTAAAAAATAGAAAAACTCCCCAAATGTTCTTTTTTGTATACATATTTGAAAAGTAGGTATTTAGGATTTCAATGAGTTGATAGCCTTTAGGTGCTATGCAGGGTGTTCAGCCCATTGAACGGGGATGGTTTATTCAGAAGGCTGGGGACTTTCCCATCCCAATACCGCCAACTTTTCCCAAAGTGTCCATGGGATCCTTCCAAGTCTGCTGGGTAAAAATGAGGCGAGAATGACAAGGACAAAGGGTCATTAACTTTAGTTGCTAAAGGTTGCCAGCATGCAAGTGGCTTTTCTTTAGCACTATTAACTAGTGAGACCTAAAGGCAAAGAACAGAACAGATTCTACCTATTGCGTCTTGCTGAGTATCTTCTATTTCCTAAAATGTGTAAGGTTCCATAAAGTGATTTAAGCTAAGATTATCCTTAGGGAGACCTATTAGAATCTGAGGCAAGAACAGGTATGGAGCCAGGCAAGGGCTGAGGACTGTGAGTGCCCTCAGGGTCCCCCGTCTTTGGCCACTATGCCATCTGGCATATCAAAACACCATATATACAACTGCAGAAAAATATATATAGGAGCAGAAAAAACCAACACTCCCTACAGAGGTACGCTCTGAGATAATCACATGAGTTGGAGTGTCCAGAGGATCGGCTATCCAAAATGTACCTGTAAGGAGGAACTTTGAAGTATCAACATTATCACTTCAGTGCCTGTGACTTGAGACCTTTTGGTTCAATTGAGTGTCTAAAGCTGTGCAAGTTTCAGAGATTGGCTCTAGTGCTCAGAATCTACCTTGTGGTTTACAGGCACCACTGACGCTAGATATCACTTTGGCTGGATTCCCACCTGCTAGTCAGATGGACATGGAGATCGCCACTCATCTCATGGGACTTCAGAGACCAAGTCACTCCCTCACCTGTGTCTGAAAGTCAACCATTAGAGTTACCCTTTTCTAAGGAATGCGATGCTAAATGCAAATATCCCTGAAAAGGTAACATTTTAAACATACCTTCAAAAAACATACACCGATCACCGAATTTCCACCAAGAAATCTGCAAGGTGCAGCAAAACGCCACTGTGAGGTCACCATTAGCTCAGCTCTCAGCTGGGAGAGAAAAGGCACCAGACACGTTACCACATAAATAACCATGTACGTGAAGCTATGGTGAGCCTGAGAGTGAAAACAACAATATGCTTTGGTAGTGGAACTGACTTCTGACAGGGAATAAGGGAAGAATTTGGGAGAATTCGTTTTAAGGACTTGAAGAATACACAGAATTGATGAGGACCATACCTAGACTTCAGAGGAATGGCATAAGCCAGAAAAATAGACTTTGTATTTGTCAACATGGACACAGTCTCTTAAAGCAATGCCAGGTGAACAAGATAGCGTGGGTTTGACTGTGAGGCGCTCCAACATATAGGGGTCAGCAGAGAGCAGGAGTCTATGAGGGAAGGGGAGGAGAGGTGGTGTTCCCCACAAGCCAGAGACTCCAGAATGAATCCAATCATCAGGCCCATGCTGGCAAAGACAGGCAGAGCACTCTAATGGAGAAGTGGGAAGCAGGGGACTCAATCCAGAGCATGTGGAAAGTGGGCCTCAATGGAGAGAGGTGGGGGATAGGGGCAACCCTTCCATCAAAGAGTTGAGAAGTGAAGAGGTGAGATGCTCCCTTATGCAGAACAAAGAGACAGAGATTATAAGATGAAGAAACACAGAGCAGAGACCCAGGGAGTCCAACATCCATCTCACAGCAGTTCTACTACCAGAAAACAGAGGTCATAGAGGAAAGGATATTTGCTAAACATAAAGGATAAAGAGACTATCTCAAAACATTCCAAAGGAAAAAAGTCACCAAAAAAGGAACATGAGTCACACGAGCACTTGGCTTCATCAGCAACTATGATGCTGGAGGACAGAGGGTGATGCTCGTGATGGGGGAGGGCTGCTGGATGGTTTCCTGCCATCAACAAACTGCACTCATGTGCTGGGCAATGGGCAGTGTCAGACTGTGATCCCAGAGAGAAGGGAAACAATGCTAAACCCACCATCACCCCAACATTCTATCCAGAGGCATTGTCCAGACTGCAGCCTAGAGAAGGAGACAGTCCCTGGGACGAGGAGGCAGAGACTGGAGGTAAGCTGTCATGACTGGGTCTGCGGGGTGCTGTGCAGACAGCAGGCGCCCTGGGACTCTGGTTAAAGATGAAGCTGTGTGTGCACAGGGCAAGACTCAAGACAGGCCAGGCAAGAATAGCTGCTGGGGAGCTGACCAACTGGAGCTGGTGCAGGGCTTGAAGACAGGGGACTTCACACCAGCCAGCATGAACAGACCTCATCAAACACCTGGGCACTGAGGGGATGACCCAGCAAAGTCCTGTCTCAGGAGTAGGGTCACACTAGCTCTAAAGTAAAAGTTACAGCAGACTCACCTAATAAAGTGTAAAGGCAAGGCTTGAAAGGATCAGGTAAATTAACTGCCTGACAGAACAAAATTCAACAATGTTCACAGAATCTGAAATGCTACAGCACACAATAAAAAAATACTAGATATGAGAACAAGCAAAAATATGTGGTCCCCTTATGAGGAGAGGTCAATAAATGACCCAGAGGAAGAGGTGGAAGAGATTAAGAAAGAAAAAAATATTTGATGAAATAATGCTCAATTTTTTTTTTTTTTTTTCAAATTTGACAGGAAATATAAAGCCACAGATCCAAGAACCTCAAGAACCCCACATGGGAGAACACAAAGTAAACCACTCCAAAGCTAATCTTAATCAAATAGTGAGAACCAGTGACCAAGAGAAAAACGTTGACAATGTGAGGAAACACAATAAGATGGCCACTGTCATCTTGTGAAAAGAGAAGCAAGCCGGAGGAAAACGCAACACCTTACAGTGCAGAACAAAACTACCTCGAACTCCAGACTCAACAAAACTGCACCTCAGAAGCAAAGATGGAACACGACATATTCAGGGGAGACACTCAGAAGACTGAAGAGTGTGTGCAAGAAACATCCAAGTGAGCTCTTCTAATGGAGATGACACTAGATGGAAACCTGGATCTGCACAAGGTGATGAAGAGCACTGGAAACGGTACAGAGAAAAGAATTTTCTCATTTATTAATTTCTTTAAAAGATAATTGACTGTTTAAAGTAGGGGTTGGCAAACTACAGCCTGCAGGCCAAGTCTGCCCTGCTTGTTTATATACAGCCTGAAAGCTAATAATGCCTCTCATATTCTTACATGGTTGGGAAAAAATGAAAATAATTTGTGACTCAGGAAAATTATATAAAATTCAAATTCTGTCACCTGGGAAACTTACATAGAGGCTTACTGGCACACAGCCACATGTGTCTTTTAGGTACTAGTGTCCACAGATGCTCTGTCAGGACAACCCCAGAGTAGCTGTGACAGAGCCTGGTCCCAACACCTACGGCATCCATTCTCATCTGACCCTTCACGGAAAAAGTCTGCAAACCCCTGGTTTCAACTAAAAGTAATAACCATGTGTTATGGGGTTTTAAATATCTGCATAATCTCCACAGGTTACATTCTATATGCTTCCACTTATATAACAATCTCAAAAGGAATGGAAACAGAGATGGAGAACAGATTAGTGAATGCCTGAGAACAGGGTGGGAAAGTTGTGCATGTACAAGGACAGCACAGGCAGTACAGGGCGCTCCTCTGGGGTGATGTGCCAGCTCTGCATCTTGACTGGGGTGGTGTGTACAGGAAACTTCACATGGGATAAAACTGCATAGAACCACCCCCCTCCCCATATGCATGTAAGAAATGGTAAAAAATGAATAAGGTCTGTAGTATAGTTAACATTTTTGTACCAATACCAATCTCATGGTTTTGATACTGTACTCTGTCTTGTCATCTTTGGGGGAAGCTAGGCACTATTTTTGAAAATCTATGCACTATTTTTGCAACTCCCTTTGAGTCAGTAATTATTTCCAACTAAAAAGTTTTTTAAAATATACAGAAGACATAAAACAACAATACCAAAAATGTTGGGGATAATAAAAGTACCCTGCTATAAGAGGGTTACATTAGACATAATGTGGTATAATGTTACTTGAAGGTAAATTGTGATGTTAAACACATATATTGTTAACCTCAGAGAAACCGCACAAAAAAGGGTAAATCTAATAATCCAGATGAGGACATATAACAAAATATTCAATTAATCATCCAAAAGAAGTCAAAAAAGGAGGAAAAAGTACAGAGCAAAGGGCAAAATGGAACATTTAAGCCTAACCATGTCAATAATTACATTAAATGTGAATGGTCTAAACACTCTAAAAAAAGATAGAGATTGTTAGAACTGGATATTCTATTTAAAAGAGATGCACTTTAAATATAAAGAAATAGTTTAAAAGTGAAAGGATAGAAAAAAAGATATACCATGCAAACATTAACAGTGAGAAAACTGGAGTACATATATTCATATCAGAAAAAGCTAACTTCAGGTCAAGGAATCCTACTAGATTTTTAAGAAAGGGGGAAATCTCACAATATTAAAATGGTCAATTCACTAAGAAATATAACAATTTTCAATGTATATGCACCTAAAACAGAGCTTCAAAATACCTGAAGCAAAAATTGACAAAACTGAAGGAATAAACAGACAAATTCACAATGCTATCTGGAGATTTTAACAACTCTTCTCTCAGGAACTAGGAACGAGTAGACAGAACATCAGTAAAAGACTTGAACAACCCTATCAACACTATCAATATTCACAGAACACTACGCTCAACAACTATAGAATATACATCACTTTCAAGTACATGTGGACAAATAAAGCCAAGCAAATAACATAGAATATACTTTATTGTTATTATTATAAATAAACCAGCAATAGCAACATTTTATTTTCATATCTTAAAATTGTAAACTTCACGTAGAAAGCCAAAAAGTTGAGGGAAAAGAAAAGGAATTAAAGATCAACTATGTAGAGAAGTCAATTTGAGTAGTTCTTCCTGTTTATGTGATTATCTAATAAAGTTATCCATATGACTGTAAATAAATCACATTAACAAAGTATGAAATTTAAGTTAGTGAAGTTTATATAGTTTAATCTCATTTAATGAAAACAATTCCAAGTATTATTCTAAAACGTAAAAAATTTTTTATGAGGAAGATATTTTTAAAAAATAATTAGAGTCAACGTGCAATCATTCATGTTTAAAAAAAGAATATGGGCAGAGGGCCACATAAGAAAAAGAAATAGAAAACAATTATTTAGACAATATTTGGTCCCAAAGTTTATTACATAAGTTGTTTCATTTTTGTTTTTAAGTCAGCTTAAACACCCTCCTCGTGTCCTCCTCCTTAGGTCGTGAGTGTTTGAGGTCTTGCAGCATACATGGGAGAACACAGTACATGCTGGGTGGTGCCAGGAATTTAAAGGAAACTGGATTCAAAGAATCCCCCTATCCCCACCACCCAAAAAAGCATAATGAGGACTTTTTAATCTGATGATTCTATCACCATCCTTAGGTTATATAAATGTTTATTTTCTGAAGTAACAGAATAACATTAATAATAACATCGCCATGTTTGGAAACAATGCTGTTTAGGCAAATGTATCACAGGCATCCTTTCATGGGGATCCTACTGCTTCCATCTCTTATCCTGATAATAGTGTGCTAAGCCATGTGTCTTACCAAAGCACTCTCAAATAAAAACATAAAATACCTGTCTAGGTCTCTGTCTGAGATGAGCAAGGTCTTACTTAAGAGATAACTAAATACATTAAGCATAACTGGTTCATAATATGAAGTGCTCTTCTGCACTCCTGAGTCCCCCCCCAAACTTTTCTAATAGTGAGTCACAGGGTCCTGATCAACTTTATATCTGGTGTTAAAAGTCCTCTCATTTTCACTGCTCTGGCCATTGACAGTCCTCCCCCTACTCTTGTTGCTAAGTATGCAAGGGAAATACAGATGGGAAAAAAACAAACTTAATTACAAAAATTCTAAAGGAGAATGTTGTTTATATTTTAAAATATGATATACCAGATTCTGTAAAATCGTTTTACGAAAATCACATTTTGAGGGGCGACCAAGTAGAGATTGTCTTTTTCTCATAATAAACATGCCCTACACTCCTAAAAGAGTTTACACATTTTTAAAAAAGCATGAATCCTTTAAAGGCATAAAAATATGACATGTTTTAAAAACAATGCATTCTTCTTTTAATGAATACTGATCAACTGCTTGCTAATGAGACATAGATGTCCCATAGCATTTATCCTTAATTTTTTACAGATGCGAGTGGTTCTCGATTATAGATTTTACAGAGAAACAAACCCTAGCTAATTGTCTCCATGTACTGAAAGAATGCATTCTACTTCATCTGGCTAACTTCTTTGAATTCAACTTCAAATAGGACCATTACTAAGGCAGTCCAGCCAGTTCTCACCTTTACAGTCTCCCAACAAGAGAAAGTAAACACGCTGCCGGACGGGACGGTAGATGAAGGCCTGGCTGGGGAGGGCCTGGTCCAGCTCGTCCTCCAGGGTGTTGCTACAGTCGACTTCGCCACTGCTCATGACATTGTACACAAGGTAGCTCTCGGCCTGGACGTGATGTGTCCTCGCAACCTGTCAAAAATTTAAATGCAATTGATTTCTCCTTGAAAACAAAACAGAAAAAGCCAACACCTTTTATCACATGCCAGTTTTTTTAAGGAACTAGAAATGGAATAACTGCCACTAAAACTCAGGACATCAAGCCGGCATTTGTGTTTTCCTTCCTTTGGGCTAACACGTTCAAAACTCTGAGTCACTCTTCCTTCTCTCTTGGTATCCCAGTCGCACCTGTCACCTCCGCAGTATTCACTTCTGTCTTCCTGACAGCGTCCCAGTAATCAGCACTGCTATGCAAGGCCCCTAACTGACCCCCAGCCCAGTTTCTCCCTTTCCTGCCCATCTTTCATACCACCCTGTTGTCTTCTTAGAAACAGGTGCAGTCACTGCCTTCCTCAACGCACGTGAATGGCTGCCAGAAATGTTTCACCGTAACATTCAAGGTCCCACTGTAAGGCCTCGATCTCCTTTTTCCAGCCTTATACACCATTTCACCCTCACAGAAACTGCCATAATCCAGTCTCAATGAAACATCTTCGCCGTTCCTCAGGAATACACAATCCTCTCCTACCCTGCCTTGTGCACCACGAAAACTTACCCACCTACAATCTTTCCCTCACTCCTTCGTGACATCCCATTTCACAAGCCTTTTCCTGTTACTGTTCACCTAAAGCATCACTTTCTCCATAAACCCTTTTCTCCTCCCCCAACCTAAACTGACCTCCCCCCTGCCGTAGGGGGCTCGATTCATTTCTCTATTTTGTCTGACCTCTCCTATTAAACTACAAACTGCTTGGGATTAGAAACTGTGTTGCTTTCATTCATTCACTTGTTCAGTAGCTGTTTATTGAGTAAAAACTATGTGCCAAGGACATTTGTTTCTCCTCTGCAATGCCAAGACAGTACTGGCACATCATAGGTGATGAGATATATGATTTAAATGAATTTTACTTTCTCATTAAATCAGTAATTAAGATCATAAGGTCTATAATACACAGGTTTTATTTTCCTATGAACAACATTCTCATTAATGTGGAAATAAATTCATCTAGATTACTATCCAAAACTTAAATCCAAACAGTCTGCTAGTACAGGCATTTAAAATACGACATCAGGATAACCTGGAATATCAAAAACTCTGTAGAGCAGAGTGTCTCATTTATACATACACAAGTAGTCCTAGTTATATTGATTCATTATTGTCAATCTGACCCTTAATCTCTCTATTCCTCACTTTCTTAATATATAAAATGGGTTTAATAAAAGTGCCAACCTCACTGGACTGTTGTAAGGATTAAGTGAATTAATACACGAAAAGCACTTACTCCTAGAGGCCTGGCACACAGTTCACTGTCAATAAGTACTAACGATTATTATGAGACGATCCAAGTGCATTGCTCTCCTTGGAACCTAGACACATGACAAAATGTCTACTTCACTGCTACAATTTCTTCAAACCAAGGCAGACCTGCCAGCATATTTAAGGTCAGTAAAGTTTAAAAAAAAAAAAAAAAAAAAAGTTTACGGAATTATCTAAGTTGTATCATAGAGTCATAGAGTACTAACGATGCTCTGACCAGCTGAAGATCACCAGAAGGGGCCTGTTCTTCTGTGGGCCTTTTGATACAAAGCCCATCAGAAGTGCTCCCGTCACGTACTTCACAATCCTTGAAGGGCAAAATCGCTTCCAATGCTTTGTCCACTCCTCCTTCCACTTCTAATCTCTTTTACTTCAAAAGAGTTGATATTTTTACAGATTTATCTAGAAAATTTTAATAAATTACATTTACTCTACCAAGAAATCTTTAATTTTGGCAGATTGGACGCAGAAGTACTAGCTTAATGTAGATCATACAGAGCTGATTCTCCATAAAGATATATAATTTATGTAGTGGTTTATAAGTATCAAAGGGCATTTCTTGCATTATCTCATTTAACCATCACACAGCTCTGTTACGAAGGATGCTCTTGTCTCCCTTCTCACGTGAGGGCAAATGTGTTCACAGGTGAAGTGACATCCTGCAGTATGACAGCAGCACTGGGCAGACCCAGGGTTTAAACCCAAGCCTTTGACTCCAAATTTGACTTAACGAGATGACATCCACCTTTCCTGCTGGCCTAGATGTTCACTGATGCTTGGGGAGGTGACATGGGTGTGGTCAGTAGGCCAGAAGCAAGAAAGTGAGAGAATTCCTGAAGAAGCCTCCTGCTTTGAGTCCTATGCATAGCTTCAGAGGTAACGCGTCAGG
Source organism: Cynocephalus volans (assembly GCF_027409185.1). Taxonomy (NCBI): domain Eukaryota; kingdom Metazoa; phylum Chordata; class Mammalia; order Dermoptera; family Cynocephalidae; genus Cynocephalus; species Cynocephalus volans. The sequence goes on along the minus strand of NC_084464.1, from coordinate 166,770,330 downwards.
CAGAGCTTAGCAGGGCGGGTGATGCCAGCCCAGCTTGTCCTGGAACACGACCATCGTCATCTAAGGCCTCTGGACAGTCTCGGCTTGCTTCTTAATACTTTTTCACCTATAACTCTCTTAGAAGATGCATCACATTCTACTTTTTACTGTAATTATCTGTGTTGATAAGTTAGCTCACTGCTACAATGCATGTAACAGAGAAAGAGGTTAAAGACTTTTAAAAGACAGGAGAGATCTATGTAGTTGTACAGGAGGAAGGGAAGGGGTCACTAAGGAGAGAAGCTAAAGGGACAAGAAAAGGGGTATAGCTCACTTAGCACATGTTTAACGAACAGCTACGACGAGGAAGAAAGGAGGTGAGGCATAAGGGACTCAGCACTGAGAAAATAAAACAAGGGCCTGCCTCACAGCACTGCCACTGTCGAGTAGGAAAGACACTGTCCACTCAAACATGAAATTCCAACTGGGCATGTGCTCTGATGCCAGGCACACACGCCAGCAGGGACCACATGGTGCTTCTCTGAGTAAGTGACTCCCGAGTCACCACAGGAAAGACGAGTAGGCATTAACTAGAAGTGGTAGAGGGAGCTTTCCAGGAGGCAGAAGAGCATGTGCAAGGCTGTGATGACCATACAGAAAAGAGAGAGAACAGTGAACACAAAGCCGGAGACATGGGTAGAGACAGATGCTGGCAGGCCACAGCCATGGTAAGACTACTGGTTTTTGTCCTAAGGATTAAAAAATGCAAATAAAGGGCTTTATTTCTACATACAGCATGACAAATGCATAGGAAGGAGCAAAAGTCTGTTTAGGAAGAGTTCTTGCAGTAATCTAAACAAGAGACAGCCTGAACTAGGATGGCAGAAATGGACAGGGAAATATTTCAAGAGTCATTAACAGGTAAAATTAACAAGACTTGGGAATATTGGTTATGAGAAGTGGGAGAGACAATCCCTAGTTGGCAGCCTGTGTAAATAGATGAAAGATGGGGTGCTCACCATGCCAGGAACACACAGGCTTTCAGGTGAGACCCTAAGTCTGCTTCCAGACTCATGGATGTCCCTTTGAGACATTCACACGGACGTGCGCATTATCTATAAAATGACTACAGGGCCTGTCTCACAGGGCTGTTGAGAGGATCAAGTGAAAAAGATATGTCATGTGCCTAGCACACAGGTGCTTAATAAGCAGTGGCCCTCCATCAAAAATCCTCAAACGTTCTATAATTCTTTCAGAATTAAGCCCAAACTCCTAGTGTGGCATTTAATAACCTTCACAATCTGGTTTCAGTCTACCTTTTCCAATTTTTTCTCCCTGCTTTTCCTCCTCAAACCCCATGCTCCAGTCTGTTCTACTTGTGCCCCAAGGTGACACATATTCCAAACACACCTTTAGTGTTCCCACAGCCCCCAAGTCTTTGCCTGCTCAAAGCAAATTTTGGTCCACAATGAGGTTGGCTCCAGAGTTCTACCTCTTTGGGGCACTTCTCCCTGTACTTTAACCCACATGTTCTCTCCCTCTCAAATTCCTACAGCTCTTATGTCATATTCATGGGACATTATCAAATGTAGGTTACAATGTGAGTGTTCACATACATGATGTCACACTTCCTAACTAGACTCACAGGCTCCTATTCTGTGTCCCCTCCCTCCCCACAAAGTGCCTTAACTATTGCAGGCAGTCAGTAAATATTCACCAACAAATCCATCAATAGATATATTTTCAACCATGACATTTTAGATTTACATAGGAACATCCACATACCTTTAAGATTTCAGGGTCTGAAACCATGGTTACTAGTTGCTTTGTTTCAGGCCCCATATTCATGGGGTCTTCTTGTTGAATTTCAGGGTTTGTACATATGGATGCTTCTAGCTTAAATTCAGGGTCTGTTCCCACAGGCAATTTTTGCTTCATTTCAGGGTGTGTACACATGGGAACTTCTTGCTTGGATTCAGGGTCTGTACACATGGGAACTTCTTGCTTGGATTCAGGTTCTGTACACATGGGAACTTCTTGCTTGGATTCAGGGTCTGTACACATAGGAATTTCTTGCTTGGATTCAGGGTTCATATGCATGGGAACTTCTTGCTTGGATTCAGGGTCTGTACACATAGGAATTTCTTGCTTGGATTCAGGGTTCATATGCACGGGAACTTCTTGCTTGGACTCAGGGTCTGAACTCATGGATATTATTTGCCTGTCCAAAGTTATTGTATCTTTGGGTTTTTGGAAAAACCATGGGGATTTCTGTCCTGGCAAAAGATATGATGCCACTCCTTTATAAAAAAGAGCTTTATTTGGTCCCAGAGGCAATATCTCCTCTAGTTTTTTCTCACCTTGATGCAAGCGAAGAACTTTATCTATGTGGTCTGAAACAGCTAAGACAACGTTGCCTTTTTTGTCAAAGTTCTCTTTTACAGAGGTGTAGGAGCACAAGCATTTGTACCGAAAGCTTTCAAACATACCCTCCGGGATTATGTCGTTGCCAAGAAGGCAGGCCAGAAGAGGAAGGTCTGCCAAGCTGAGGCCCAGACTCTCACAGAGCTTCTCTCTACAGAGCATGACAGTGTCTAAAGTCTGTAAGCAGAGCTCCCTAATTGAAAAGTAGGGACAAGTATCATAAATTAAGTAATCAGTGTCTTCCCCAAGAATCCCAAGACAGTTATGCTGCATACCATAGGAGGCCACCTCATAGTCTGCCTCCTGTAAGGAGCACACAGTTTCCTGACCCAGAGTCTTGAGAGCAAACCTCGTAAACACAGCCAGCCCTGAGGGGATGAAGAACATGTTCCTGCCTGGCTGCTCCTTGTGTGACTTGATATACTGAAAAATCCTGGATATCTCCCTGTTGTTCTTGAGTCTTCGTTTCACCCACTCATCTCTCTTACCCTGCTCCACCATGCCATCAAAGAAGAAGATCAACTTGATGCCAACAGCCGTAAAAGCTCTAACGAAATCTCGCAAAGCCGAAAAGTACTCTCGCCACTGGCCACCGCAGATCCAAGATTCTGGAGTATACCAGTACCTGAGACAACACATGGCATCAACCACAACCGAAGGAGTGCACTCTGGATGCCTGCTGCGGTGGTGCTCAGCCAGGTCTTTGAAATTTACTACTGTACAGACATGTGGACAGGTACTTCCCACAAATCCCTGCAAACCTCTCACACCCATAACTGAACTCTGGGGAAGGATCTGGAAAGAAAAAAAAGTTAGCAATTAGTAATTACAGCATTATCACTGGATATATGGCACCTTTCAAAGCAAACACAAGACAATATTTATTATTTGTTCTCCATTTCCAAAAAATCTTGTCACCAAGGTAATATGATAAGCTGGTTAGGGCCTAAAGGGTCTTTAATTAAAATGCTTGAGAAACTTTTCCTTAGTATAAGTTAATTACTTGAACTGGACTTTCACAAGGAAGACATAGTGGCAATCTTTTAAGGTTCACTATTATTCAAAGTATTTCTCAGCCAAATTCAAGAAAAGGTTAACAGTTCTCAAAGAAGTAATAGTTCCCATCTAGGGACTCAAATAGAAATTGTCTTTAAAAACCTAAAACATAAATTAAAACACACAACATGAACAATTCTCAAAATAATTTTCCTGTGTAAAAGAAGCCAGACAAAGAAAGAATATGTACTGTATTATTAGATTTATATAAAATTCTAATTCACTGAGAGTTAAGCCTAACCTGTAGTGACAGAAACACATCTGTGCCTGCCTGGGATGGGACAGATGGGAGGGAGGGATTCCAAAGGAGACACTTTTGGGGGTGACAGATATGTGCACTACTATATGGTGATGATTTCACAGGCGTATACATATGCTAAAACATCAAACAGTACACTGTAACTATGTGTCAAGTAAAACTCAATAAAAGTGTTAAAAAGAAAACTACATAAAAACTTACTAAACCAAATGTTGTAACATTTGAGATAGTGGCTGACTGACTTCGAATGGAAAACTGCCCATTCTAAAATTTAAAAACAGATCCAAAGTAGTTTAAGAGTTAGAATTCAACACCGGAAAAAAATTTAAGCAGAGTCCTGCATATATTAAGATGTCCTCAAACATAGTGTAAGACATAATGCAAGACGTTCTTCACGTAAGGCAATAACGTCCATCAAAGGTCAGAAAAAATTCCATGATGACATCTTTTATCCTAAAGGTCTATTTTTTTCACTATAGTTTTCTTTGTATCATCAGGGCTTCTTATCTTTTGATAAAACACAACCAAAAATCCTTTACATGCAAACAGCATACAAAACAAACAATGCCTCTATCCTAGATTTAGGACTGAGGACAGTAGTCATATGTTGACTAAGCACAACATCGGTAACAACTCTCATAATATAGTGTACTCGTCAACTACTAGACAAAATCTTTAATTTTAAAGCCACTCTGACAGGTAAAGATTATAAGCTCTATTTTACAAGTGAAGAAACTATAAATAAATTATTAGGTTGAGAAAGGCACCCTCACAGGACTTTCAAGAATGTACTGATTGTTAATGATCACTCGTTCCTAACAGTAGAATTTGAAGTTTTCTGTTTAATAACCATTCGTAGAGCCAGCCAGTTAGCTCAGCTGGTTAGAGCAGTGTTATAACACCAAGGTAAAGGGTTCAGATCCCCTTACCAGCCAGACGTCAAAAAAAAAAAAAGAAAAATAACCATTAATACTGAAAATATACAAAAATTTTATGTTGAAATGTGGCTTTAAACATAATGAAACACACGAATACATGTATTCCAAATCACCATAACGTTATTACTGGTATAGAGTTTATTGTGGAAACAAAGCCAAGGTATTTGAATTTTTCAAGTAGAAACTGGGCTTCATAACATGATGGTCTCAACTATAAAGTGGTTCTACAGTTTGGATTCCTGGGCATGGATCCTATTTCCAGGAAGGTTAAACTCTGATTTCTGCAAAGGGTGTTTTTCTCCTTATTATTCCAACACTGTAGGCAGGAAACACAAGAACACAAGTAAGGGTGGTCAGAATGGACAAAGTCTAGTACGCTCAGGTTTGAATTTGTAGGCCTTGCAAGGTTTACTGATGATGAGTGGGCCAAAGGTGAATCTTACAAATCTGGAGTCTGACTTAGTCTCTGTGTTGTGAGAGAAGACTCCACTTCTCTCACCAAGCTCCAACAGAGCCCATAGCCAGCCACTGGAGGTGCCCTCCCTGCAGCCCACCATGGTCGGAAGCCAGCAGCCAGCAGGCCTCCCAGGCTCAGGCAGCTCCCAAAGTTACTGGCTGGACTGCTCAAAATGCACAAGAAGCCAACACGACTTGGGGGGGGGTGAAGCTGCGAGAGGGAGCAAAACAAGCCCTCCTCTCCCCTCCAGACACCTGCGCAGCAGCTCTGCCACATGTGGCTGCCTTCTCTTGCCAACAAAACGGGATTTTTGTTTCAAGCATTTCCAACTAAAACTGCAAGCTGCAACACTGAATTTCCTAAAACATTCTCCTTTATTTTTCAAGAAGTCAGGCTCAGTGTTCTGCTTTGATTTTATTCAAATGCTTTCCTCATTTCTCCTCTCAGTAGTGAAAAGCTCACTATTTTAATTAAGCAGGTAGTAGTTCTTCCTGTCTTTCCCATTTTGAATCACAAACTAACTCAGAGTGTTATATTACGTAGGGTGCTCTTCTATGGCATTTACCAAGACAAACTGGGGTAGGAAAGGATTTGGGAACTTGTGACATTACAGGATGCCTTCAGGTATTTCAGCATCTTCAAAGCAATAAATGGGCACAACACCCAATCGGTGCAACTGGTGTGGTGTGAAATAAAATGTCTAAAAAGATATAGAAAACTCTGTGGATATTACTTTAAATAATTTTTTTCTGCTTTAGCCTTTTATTGCCAATAGCATATACGGAGATTTTTCACTCTCAACAGGTAGTTATTATAGATAAGATGACTAAAAAAAATAATAGATAAAATGAATCCTATCTACAAATTATACAGGAAATTTTCATTACCTTGATAATTGTTGTTTAGAAAGAAAACAGAAGTTATATCTCATTAGGTAGGCATCTTATTGCCCAAAATATAGCTTGGGACCCTCAGGAAATCACTACCATTACGGTGGGCTCTGAAATATTCTGACACCCAGCACAATGTCTGGCCTGTGAGGGGCCCAATAAATATTTGAATGAATAAATGAATGAATCCAAGGGCAGTACATAAAGAGAAATGAGGAATTGACAAGTTTATAGGCTCCAAATGTGGCCAAAGAAGGTACAAAGTAGGGCCAGCCCCGTGGCGCACTTGGGAGAGTGTGGCGCTCCCGCCGCAGGTTCGGATCCTATATAGGGCTGGCCGCTGCACTCACTGGCTGAGCGCGGTGCAGGCGACACCAAGCCAAGAGTTGCGATCCCCTTACCGGTCACAAAAAAGACAAAAAAAAAAAAAAAAAAAAGAAGGTACAAAGTAGAATCACTGCCCTCCAGCAGCTCCCCAAGGTGTGGGAAGCAAAGCATCAATGAAGAAAATCTGGTAAGGAGCTGCCAGAGCATAAGCACAGCTCCCGGGACTGGCCCCACTCTCCCCTCATAGCTGGCCCAGTCTCAATGCAGAAAGAGGAAAGAAAAGTCCAGAAGCCCCTACCTCACAACCCTTCAACTTACAAACACTTGTAGAAATTAGCAGAGTGGCATGCCTCAGCATAAACATATCAACCCTACCTGACACTGACAGATGCCCCTGGACACAGGGGCAAGGGAACTGTGGACAGCCCACGGGGTACTTCACACATGGTGAGCAGCCTCTGCAGAAGGACAACCAGTACTTAGAAGCTGTGGCAGCCTTCGAACACACCCAGCATCTCAACTGTGTCGAAGCATAATTTTCAAAAGCTAAAAGACATAACTCGTGCAAACAGTAATTAGCGAGGGAGCTTGAGATACAGGGAAGCTGGTTCAGAGCACTGGAGGAGCTGGAGTTCACACAGCCCAACAGGAAAGGCACACTAAAATAAGCTCTTTAAGTTGGAGACAATAAAGCTATAACCTTTAGAGTTAACCTTTGGAGTTATCTTTACCAGACAGAAATAATTTGCATTACTACAGACAAATAACCAACAGATCAGCATATCATCATATCACAGTGTTTGGGACCTAATCAGGATTAAAGAGCAAAGTCAAACCAAGGTACATTCTGTTAGAAAAGTAGTTAATCTTGGGTGAATCTGTTAAACAACAGCCCACTATGACAGTATAAAAATATTCTTTTTTTCTTGCTTTATTTCCAAGGATGAAATAATTTCTGTCAGTTAACTGCTGGTTGGGCCTGGGCCCTCCCAAGGACATTCCCCATGGGGGGATGTGGACTATCTGAGGTCTGCTCTGCTTCTTCTTACCTCTCTTCCCTACTAGCTCCACCTAAAAAGTGAAACTTACAGGGATCCCTTAAATACCAGTAGGGTGAAAACAGGGACTGAAAATCCTAAAAGATTACTACTTATTCCATGCCAGCACACGGGATAGTATCTGCTCAATGTTTATTGAATATTTATGCACAAACACGTGAATGAATAAAGTAAGGGTGGGTCCACTTAAGCTGGTCTTGATGCTTCAGAGGAACTCTGTAAAGGGCTCATTCAACTGCTGAGCTTTCCAGGAATCTCCTGTTACTGACAAAGGCTCTCTCCTTGCTCACATTTTAGTTAGGCCCTCTGAGCCCTCTTCTTGACCAGGCCTCAATCTTGGGCTTTCAGCAAGAATCTCACTTAGATAGTTTAGAGAGAGCCCCCCACCCTTGATGTCTGATGTCCCTGTCTGCCTTCAACAAGAATCCCCTCTTCCACTTATGTAACTCTCTGTAGTTTCCTATCCTCTCACTGCCTTGCTCTGCTCATTGGGTATAAATCCCCAACTGTCCCTGCTGTATACAGAGCTGAGCCCAATCTCTCTCCTCTATTTATAGCCTTAAATAAAGTCTTCCTTAACCATTTTAACAAGCATCAGAATTTTCTTCAACAATGGCATCTCAAAGAAGCCTATTGGAATGAGAAACAGGAAGCCTACAGCGATCATAATATACTTTGATATGTCTAGGTACAGATGTGTAGACTCAGGGTGCCCTGGAAGACCCCCCAGAACACATGCCAGACTGGCCATGACCACTAGTGCCAGCCGATGTCAAGACACTCCCTTTTAGCTATGTCACAGAGAGAAGAGAACAAAAGGCAGTGAAAGGAAAGGCCCGAGAACAAAACAGAATTGCCACATAATAACAGTGAAATCTTGAGCAATTTACTGCATTCCATAAGCTTCACTTTCTGCATCTGCAAAATAAGGTTTATCAGAACCACCTCAGCAATTGTTGTGGCACAATTTTATTTATACTTATATTATAAATTTGTTCATTAAACATCTATCAGTTGCCTAAAGTTTAGTAAAATCAGCCCAGCACCAGCCAAAATTCTTAAATTATCTCCAACTTTAAAACAAAGCCATATAAATTCTAGAGAGGTTTTACTAAATTTACAATTTTTGTAAGCTAGATTACTTTCTATGAAACTTTTAAAGCAAACTTCCTCAGGCTCTCATTATCATTTATGGACTGTTTTTCTAATCAGTTCTAATAATTAGCTCCTAAACCCACAGTAAAATATGGAAAGAGAAACTTTAGACAGGGGTACTGACAGTAGTAAGAGGTGCTGACACCTGACGTGAGGAAAACAAAAGGACAGAAAAACCCAAAAAAGTGTACAGACATAAAAACTCCAAAGGAATAATAGAAAAACAGCTGTATATACCTCAACAAGCCTAAGAACATCACCGTCTACATCACAGCAAATTATGTTTCAAGTGTTTGCTCGAGATCCTTAAGTTCATGTAACATTCAGCACATTCTATTTAAGAACACTGAGAAATAATATAGTTTAGAAAGATTCCCATCCTAAATGGCATAGTTTGGTGCTTAATTGGCAAAAGCCAGAACTATCCAGAAAACTCTCCTCTTCAGAAAGTTGTCCTTGTTGGCCATGGTTTTACTGTCAATGACTTTATTATATAGACTTAATTGTTTCAGCTTAAGTCCTAATAGGAACAGTATTAATACTGCCTACTTTTACAGAACCTAGTGTGCATATATGATGTGTGCTGATAGATAGATACAGATATATAGACATGTTGAAGGATACAATTTGGTCCATTTTGTATTAAATGTTCAATAAAGGCCAACAAAGAAACTCCTCTTTATTGAATAATATTTGTTTATAAGAAAAACAGTGCTCAGGAACTGGCTTTTTTGGCTAGGCAAAGGCCCTGATTTACTGTATGGCTGAAGACAAATCATTTAACCTCTTTGAACATCACTGATTTCCTTATCTGTAAAAATAAGATAATAATTTACCTCTAAAATTTGGGGGATTTTAAACTACTACTAAAAAATCCTTTAGAAATACCTTATATTTATATAATAAGTTAAACTTTAAATAACATTTTAAACCTCTGAAGATTTTCCAACAGAACACCGTACAAAGAAACAGATGTCTAACAAGTAAATGAAAATAGTTGTTTATACTTGTTCTAAAGCTCTATGAAAATAACCGACAGCATTAGGGTTGCCTCATTTTCAAAGTAATACAAGAAAGGTTGCAATAAATTCCTCTAAATGAATTTTTCCATAGTGTATATAACTTTAGTTTCCATGGAGCTAAATGTCACTTTTATGATCTCAATTAAGTGGACCATCGTTCCTACCATCAACCTTTTCTGAAAGAGGGTGGTATACTCCACAGCAAAATAAATCTAATAATACATGCTCTTAAACTTGCAACAAGAAATTACAAAGATTCTGCCCAATGTGCTGAGTTACCAAGCTCTAACATCTCCCTCTTGACACAAGAGCAAGATAAAGCCAGGTTGCAGCGGGAATTTGATTAGTTCCATTCATGCACATTTTCTCTACAAGCCTCAATAACAAGCACACATTAGAAGGTAAAAGAGCAGGAGGTAGGGGGTGGGGGTGGGGGTGAGTCTGAAGGATAAGAAAGCAAATCTCAGGGAAGCAGGATATGACAAAAGGCGAGTTTTGTAAGGATTCAAGTTGTGAAGGGCCAGAAACATACAATTTAAGGTCCCTCTTTTAAAAAAAGAACACAAATTATAAACACAAGGCTGCCGAGGTCCCAGTGCCTTGGTAGGGGCCCATTCAAGTGAGGGACCTGGAAGACTGAACTTCCTTAGCTTTACGGTAAATCTGCACCACAAATGATACCCAGAGTCAGGTACACGGATGAAGTAGAACCTCAGAATGCTAAGAACAGCAAGTGACTTCAGATGTCATGTACAGCGTGCCAGTCTTTTCAGCACCGCACTCTCCCGAGTGAGCCACGGGCTGGCCCGTGCCAGTCTTCTCAGCGTGCCAGACCTGATCAATGACTGCAATACGTTTGGCAGATCAGGTAGTCAGAAATTAAACAAAAAAACTGGGAAGTAAGGTGGTCAAGAAATGGTGTATGTAAAAAGATGTGTGGTGAGGGGCCTGACACAGCTACAGTGTTGTCAGTGCCTCTCAAGAACACAACTGGTAGAAAAGCAGAGTTCCAACCAGAAGGAATGGCAAGGTCAGGAAAAACCCACTAATGGTGAAGCTTGGAGATGGCAGAAATGGGATGAGGAAATCAACATACAGGGACTGTAAGAAGTCTGCGGCGGCGGCAGAGAGGGTGGCTCCTTACAGTGAGGTAAACAGACGGGTGTTGTGGAGGGAAGACCAGAGACAGAGTCAAAAACAAAAGCATGGGTCTCGACGTGGAGGAGCCTGGGAGCACAGGTACAGGCGAGACTCTCCAGTACACCTGGGAAGTGAGTGGCAGGGACCTCGGGGCTAGAGCTTCTCACTGTGCATCGACTGGGGGCTCGGGTCATCAGGGAGGTCACGGCCTCACTTCACACCCTGCACGTCCTCCCCACAGCCACCTCCAGGAGCTCGGGTCATCAAGGAGGTCACGGCCTCACTTCACGCCCCGCAAGTCCTCCCCACAGCCACCTCCTGGGGCTCGGGTCATCGGGGAGGTCACCGCCTCACTTCACGCCCTCCAAGTCCTCCCCACGGCCGCTTCCAGGGGCCCGGGTCATCAGGGAGGTCACCGCCTCACTTCACGCTCTGCGAGTCCTCCCCACGGCCGCTTCCAGGGCCCCGGGTCATCAGGGAGGTCACCGCCTCACTTCACGCCCTGCAAGTCCTCCCCACGGCCGCTTCCAGGCGCTCAGCTCCGCGAAGGGCTGCAAGAGCCGCTGCCGGCCTGCGGCTCCCGCGCACCAGCACCCACGCTCGCCACGCTGCCTCCTTCCGGCGCTCGCAGCGACCCACGCGCCGCCTCGCCCCGCACTCTGGTCGGCTCCCCGCCGCTCCCCTCCGCGAACCCACGCATCTGTCCAGGAACGCCGAACGGCCCGTCGGACACACGGACAGCGCCGCGGCCCGCCCGCCCGCCGCCCCCGTCGGTTCCCCGGGGAGCCAACGCTCGCGGGGGGCTGGGGCCCGGGTCCGAAGAAGGGAGGGCCGACGCGCACCGAGACGAACGCAGGAAACAGGCGGCAGCGGAGCCCTGGCCCTACCTAGAGACGCGTCCGACCCGTCTATGAACGCTCCGCCTTCGCGCCGCCGCTTTCCGCACTTCCGCTTCCGCTCGAGGCGCTTCCGCTCGAGGGCCCGCCCCCCGCTTCGGAGACGCGGGAGGAGCGAGCACGCAGGCGGCGGGCCGGGGCGGGGGCGAGCGCGCAGGCGGTGGGGCGGGAGCGAGCGCGCGGCGTCGGGGGCGGGAGCGAGCGCCTGCCTTGTTCCGCGGAGGCCACCCTGGTGCGCGCGGGCTCCGCGCCTGACTCGCGTTTCTGTCGCCTGCGGGGACGGCACGGCCCTTGGTGGCCGGAGACTGGCGTGACGGCTGCCAGCCGACAGCCTTGCCTACCACCGACGGGCCTCCGCGAGGGTGGTGAAAAGCTCCTGCTCTTGCCTGCCCCGTGACCTCGGGCACGTCATGTCACCTGCACACGTGAGCCGTTCGCGGTGAACGCCACGACTGTCCCTGCTGCTGTGGAGAATTACTCGGGAGCTGGAGTTCTTCCGTGGGCGGGCTGGCCAATCTGGAATGGGATGTAAGAGTTCCAGGCGGCTGGCTGGGGCAGGAGCGGCGACAGCGAGCGACCGTGATGCTTCCCAGGGGCTCGGCGACCGCGACGCCTGCACAGGGGCGGTGGAGAGAAGGGGCATGGGTGGACGAGGGTCACCCTGCACGCAGGGTGTGCCCGCTCCGGATCACACCCGAGAAGACATTCTGGTAGCCACATGTGAGCGACGAGACAAGAATAACCTTGAAACCAATCTAATTTATTTTTTAAAAAAGTAAGTTTTACATACTTCAATTAATAATACTACCGAATTACTTAAGAATGCACCTCAAAACCTGTCGTCACGCACGGCCTGTCTCAGGGCTGCTGTGAGCCCTGGTGGGCTAAGAGGCCTCCACCAGGGAAGTAAAGTGGTCAAACGTTGTCCTAGGTGTTGATTTCCTTCACAGCAAAGCACTTGACTGTGCAGGCAAAACACACTGTCAAATTGAAGTGACACCATGTGTGCATTGAAGGACCTGGGAAGGAATCTCTCAGCATACAAGGCTTTAGTTTCTTTTTGTTTTTTTTCTTCTAAGTAAAATCAATCACGTCCTGGGTCACACTAAGAAGTATGTGAAATGACCTCTAGTCTTAAGGCATGCACATTGTGGTTGGGGGCACAAGCTAAAGTCCATTAAGTATTAGGAAGCAAGTGAACATATAGTAAGGTTTATAACGTGTGTGTCCCCCAGCATTCATATGTTGAAATCTAATTCCAAGTGAAATGATATTTGGAGGTGGGGCCTTTGGGAGGTAGTTAGGTCATGAGGGTGGAGCCTTCATGAATAGGTTCGTGCTCTTACAAGAGGCCAGCTAGCTGTCTTGTCCTCTTTCCACCATGTGAGGATACAGTGAGAACATAGCCTACAACCAGAAGAGCCCTCACCAGAACCTGACGATGCTGACACCTTGGTTTCCCACTTCCAGCTTCCACAATTGTGAGAAATAAATTTCTGTTGTTTTTCAATCACCCAGTCTGTGGCACTTTGTTATAGCAGCAGCACAGACTAAGACAGGGATGAAAAAAACTGCAAGGAGCTAATGTGTGAACTGAGTCTGGAAGGAAGAGTAGGATCTGAGACAGTATCGGAAGAGGAAGGACTCCCAGGGAGAAGGAGCAAATCTAGGAAAAAGTTGGAGGAAAAAATTCAGGTGATATGATGGAGTGACCAGGGAGACCAAACTCTCAGAAGCAGGGGGCTGATACTGAGAGGCAGCAGAGAAACAGAACAGAATGTGGAGGGCGTGGGAGGTAGACAGACCAAGGTCCTTATGTCATTACAGTGAGTCCCACCAGCTGACATCTACTGCACAGAGCTTCCAGTAGCATTTTTTCCTCACTCCTAAATATATACAGAAAACCAAGGACCAACAGACATTTGAGGAAGACAGACAAAAAAGTAAATAAGTAAAATAAAAGTAGCAGGAAGAAGAAAAAAATTCAAGAAAAAAAATGTTATAAAAAACTTTATCTGCAGTCTCTGAAGATGGTATTACTTCCATGAAAGAAGGAAAAAGATATATATAAAAGAACATTCAGAGAATAAGAAAGAGCTCTTGAAAACTAAAAAAGCAACAACTGAAATGTAAAAATCAATGAAAGAGAAGATAAATTTGATATCTCGGATGATAAAACAAAAAAAGTTGGAGAAAATGTAAGAAAATTAGAAGATTAATCTAAGAGGTGTGACATTTAAAAAACAGAAAACATAGGAAAAGAGAATAGAGAAAATGAACAGAAGGAAATTACTCAAGAAATAATTCAAGAAAACTTCCAGATCTAGGAGACATGCTCTCATATTGAATGGGCCCAACCAGTACCCAGCACAACAAAACTAATAGATACACAAGTCACATCATCACAAAATTTTAGAACACCAAGAATAAAGAAAAGATCTTAAAAGTTTCCAGCAGGAAAAATAAAAATGTCACATATAAGGGACTGGAAATCAGAATGGAATGGAAATTCTCCATAGAATCCCAGGAAACTGAAATGCAATGGAGCATTAACTTAAGATTCTGAAGGAAATAATTCCAACATAGAATTTGACTCTCAGTGGATATATTATTTAAGTTTGTGGGCAGGATAAAGATATTTTCAGATATGGAAGCGCAAAAATATTATCTCTGAAAGCTACTGCAGGATATTCTCTAAAATTAAGAAGCAGGTCAAAAAAGAGGAATATTTAGGACCTAGACAGCAGGAAATCCAACTGAGGAGAGACGAGAAGGGAGGTCCTAGGCAATAAATTCTCCTAGATTGGGGTACAGAGGCATCCAGGAGAAATATCTCCAGAAAATAAGTGAAACCCATGGAATGATTTGTTTAGAAGGGGATCTTCAGAGTTTGGTGATGATAAATAATAGCTAGATAGGGAAGTCAATAAGCAAATCAATCAGGAAATATGGAATCCAGTAAAGACAAAACAATGTATGAAAAAGGAAATGTAATCATAGCATATGCCTCGGCTGTGGAGAATAGTCACGTAAGTATAAGGTAAATACTGAATGGTAATTTAATCAGAAAGGATGCTGTAACTGTTTTTGAAGAAAGGAATGTGTGTTTATAAATGTGTGTGTGTCTAAGAAGTGAGAGTGGGAGAGTTATGTCTTCCTCTTGTAGACTAGGAAGGCCACAGACTACATACACGACTGGAGAGTAAGGACAGTGTTAGAAACCCCTTTTCAAAAATGAGAGTAAATCCCAAAAGAAGAAGCTAAGAGAGAAGCGTAGGGGAGGGGCCTGGGAGTGGGTGTGGACAACTGATATTGTCCTTACAAACCTAGAAATAGTGTTTGAATTTAAAATCTGTAAGCATATTACTTTGATAAAAGGAAAATGTTTAATTTTTTTTAATTTAAGTTTTAAAACATGGTTAAATAGCTAGTCCAAGTGGTAATAAGTGGCACACTTGTTACTCAAACTCCAATCTGCCCGTCTAAATTCTAAGGCTTTTAAAAATTGTTTTTACTATAATACACTACAGTGAAAGAAAGGAAAAGTCAAAGATGACCTCACAGTCTCTTTCCTGGGCAACTAGAAGGAAAGTTGTCCATAGAAATCAGGATATGGTTATTCTTTCACCTCCTGCTTCTCATCACTGATGGGTGCGCTTTCCTCTGCCCCAGTAGACAAATCTGACTTACCAGTTTGGGAGAGAATCTAAAAACAGGGAGTGGGGGACTTACAAAGAAGAGAAAATTAGGAAAGGAAGGAAAGAGGAAGAAAAACTGGGTTGAAGTTGGGGGTTAATGGAGAGTAAAACGTTGGAGAAAAAGACTGCACAGCTGTGAGAGAGAAACACAGGAAGTGAAATGGGGTGGGGATGGCTGGGACAAGTTTCTCTTTGTAACAAGTTGACCCTCTGAATAGACTGCAAGATTTATTTGCAGTTAGTTTTAATCTTATTTGGATGCTGAACTGAATTTCTTTGAATACAACAACCACTTGGGCCCAAGGTTTTATTTGGGTCACAGTTCACTGCCCAAAAACTGGGAAAGAGGAAGAGCCACAGCCATGAGACCGTACAGATGTGTATGTGGCTGACGTGCGTGAAATGCTGCTGATAAAAGGTATCATACAGAGAGAAAATATCCCTGTCCCTGTGATGATCATTGTTACATCTGTGACTTTGGGGACTGCTCTAGACATCTTTTGTCGGGGAATGGAGCTACCTAAGAAGCCAAGAATGGCAGAGTGGAGAGATGGGGCACCTTGGGCCTTGATGATGCGGTTGAGTCACTAACTCAACTAATATTCATACCTGCCCCTCCCCCCACAATTGTATGAAATAACATCTTTTCCTTATAGTCAAGTATTGAATCAAGATTTTCTGTTACGTGCAGCCAAAAGTATCCTAACTGTTTCACCTAACACCCATGAAGGAATAATTCCTACAGACTTGTTCTTCCACTTTAAAATAGAAAACTAGACAAAAATATGAAATTATATTTTTAGGCAATAGATAACAGGGAGTGAAGAATGAAGATCCTTGAAAGAAGGGAAGCAAATAAGGTGAGCTGATGGCTACCCTGGTCTCTGCCTAGATCAGCAGAGAAAATCAGTAAAACAAAAGTCAGGCTCTTTGACAAGATTGATAAAGCTGATAAACGTGTAGCGAGCCACTGTGATAAGAGAGAAGACACAGATTACCCATATTAGCAATGGAAGATGGTAGCACTAGGTATTAGCTACAGTGAAGCGGTAAAGAAGTAATATCTGAACAACTTTAGATGAGATGAAAAATTCCTTGAGCTGACCAAAGAAGAAATAGAAATGCTGAGTAACCCTATATTTATTTTAAAAAATTGAATTTGTAAGTGAAAACCTTCCCACAAAGAAAATGCCAGGTGCTGATGGCCTCATGGTGAATTCTGTCAAGCTTTTGAGAAAGAAATATTAATCTCATGTAAACTGTCAGAAATTGGAAAAACAGGCAAATCTTCCCTGACTCATTTTATAATTTCCATTGTGGCAGAGGGCAGGTCTGACTTCAGTGTGGAGCCCCAGCCCCACGATCCTGAGTGGATGTAAGTGGACCAGCTTTCTACCTCCCGCCACGTCTGACCCCAGCCCCACCTCTAAGTCAGCCATGGTTTCGCTTTTGCTGGGACAGTGGTTGGCTCCTCAGTAGCCATCTGACTCAGTTAAAGCCACTGAGAAAGGAGGGGCTGTCTGCTGGCAGGTGGTGGTGGTCATTGCTGACACACTCGCGCCTGGGAACTTCACAACCTGAAAGCAGCTACCTGTCTTGCCTCAGTCAGCTTCCTGACAGGAACAGAAGCAGTTCCAAGGACCACTAGAACAAATCATAGTTTGTCATCATTCCTAAGAAACTGACTCACCAACATGCTTCTGATCTGGCAATGGTCCAGTGCATACATTTTGAAAGCACTGTATGATCATGAGTTATTAGTGATGATGACTTATACACACACCACCCCGTTCCCATTTTTCTAAAAGAGAAAAAGAAAATAAGCACTTTGAAAACAAATCTTAGGGTCGCCCTGTGGCTCATGTGGGAGAGCGTGGTGCTGACAACACCAAGTCAAGGGTTAAGATCCCCTTACCCATCTTCTTTAAGAAAAAAAAAAAAAGAAAAGAAAACAAATCTCGATGGTGGCTCAGTGCTATCCGCATTCCGTGTCTCCTGATTGAAGTAGTGGAGGGCGGAGTAAGTATAAAAATGATGAGAAGGAAGGGAACTGTTGAACAGCAAAGAATGTGGTGCTAGAAGTTATGTTTTATGGTTTGAGATTTAAAAATATGTTGATTTGCCTAGATGTGTCCCCTCTTTCTTTTTCCTCTTGTTTATTGGGGTCTGATCCCCCCCCCCCCCCCCACTTACTGGAGTAGAGCCTTGCACAGCCGGTCTCCCAGCAGCCAGTGCAGAAGGCCCATCCATAGGACAATGGGCGGGGGAGAGAAAGAGCTTGGTTTGTTTGAACTGCCTCTTGTCTTCATTCACAGCCTGATGTCCCTGTGCATTGTGACATCCACAATGGCACTAAAGGACTCACTGTGGCTGAAAACAAATCAAAATGGAGTAAGGGGTGCTAAGGTAAAAGTCATCCAACACAGTTGCTAGAAAAATCTAAGTCTTACATCTGAGATTTTCGTTTCCTTTCGGCTGTGTGGCCTGTTGACTGGCGTGTACAGTGACCACCAGGGTTAGGTGAATAAAAGGTAACTGGGAACTTCATGTACATTTTTAAAGGCGTTTACTCGGAAAGGGTGGCTATGCTGCGTTGCTTTGGAAGCTGTTTAATAATTATTGTTCTTTGTTTGCCCAATATTTGGGGAGCCACACTGCACGCTCTCCTGGCCATAAACGTGCCCTCTCCGTCGCCCCCCGCCCCCCGCCTGCACCAACGTCAGATGTCGTGATCGCCCACGCCCAATTCAGAGGCAACAGGTGGAAAGTTGAATAACTTCACACGTTTTTCAGGAGAGGGGTGGGCGGGAGGGAAGGCTTTTGGGAGTCGATTTAAGGATTAGATCAGATGTTATTGCTAGTGAAAAATTAAACAGGCCGGTGCTCTGGGGAGTACAGATTAATATATTTAGTGACTCTGCACACAAAGGCTGCTCATTGTGGCCACGTCTGAATGCCTGTGAATGGGACGGGACATACGCAGCCTGTCACCGCAGGTGCGCACATCTGTTCTCCGGCAGATGCTCGCAGAGAGGGCAGGCGGGGCGGCCGGCGTGGCGCGGGGTCCCGCGGGGACACACCGTGAGCCGCACGTGCCCGCGGCCACCCTGGAGGCCGTGTCGGGTCCTGCGGGTGCGCGCCGCGTCTCTGAGGTCGTGGTTCGGCCCCCGCGTGTCCCAGCTCGCGGCGAGCAGGGCCCGGCCCGGGGGACCGACAGGCCGCGCTGGGGGCCGGGGCGACAGGTGCCCGCAACCTCCTCGCGGGGGGCGCGTCCCGAGAGGGCGAGGGGCTCGGCCCACCCTCCCACGGCCCTCTCGGCGCCTTTTCCTTCCCCCTCGTTCGCTTTTACGAAGTCACAGGCTCGCGGGTTCCAGGTGCGACGCCTCGACCTCCCGGGTCCGCAGGGGCTCCTGCCGCACCTCCCGGCGCCTGGGTCTGGGGTCTCAGGCGGCCCCGCCCGGCGACCCCTCGACCCCCACCGGGCCCCTCGCTCCCCCGCACGTCCCCACCGACTGCGCGGCCCCGCTGCAGACCCCGCGCGCTGGGGCACCTCCCGGCCCCGCCCGCGCCGCCACCACCTCCAGGAAGCCCTCGGGGGCGCCTGCTCCCCGGCGCGGATCTCACGCTCCGGCGCCCATCAAACCGAAAGCAGCCGGGGGACAACTCGGCCTCCACCTCGGCCCCCCGGCCCTGGCTCCCCCCGGGCCCCGGCACGTTCAATCAGTAGCGGGTTCGCAGGGGCCGCGCCGGGAGCAGCTGCCGCGGGAATCTGATCCCGGGACAAAGGCGCGCCCGCCGGTGCTGCGGCCGCAGGTAAACACGCGCTTTGTCATGGAGATGAGGCGCGGGACAGCCCTGAGCAGATGAGCCGCGGGTGCGCGGGGGAAGCCGCCGAGGCCACGGCGGGGCCGGCGCGCTGGAGACGGGGGCCGGGGCCGGGCCGTCCTCTGCGCTCGGGGCCGCCAGCTGAGCCACGCGACTCGCCCTTTCTCATGCAAATCAGCACATGCCTTTGCAACTTCCTGCAGACCTGCAGCCGCCACCTCGCGGCCCCACGCACACGAAGAGGTGGCCTGTCCCCGATGCAGCGCACCGCGGCCCCGACGCCCACGCCCCCAAACCACCTAGGTGGGGTGCAGCATTCCTTCCTTTTCTCAGCACGGCTGCCTGTCCCCTTAAAAAAGAAAAGGTTCTGTGACAAAGTCAGGGCCACCGACCCACTCCCGGGGTCTCCAACAGCCCAGCCCGGGGTTAGCACAGAGGCCCAGCAGGGCCGTCAGGGCTGATTCCGTCTTCCCCCGGGCTTCTGTTCTGACACCAGCACCCTCCACCCCCACGCAAACCTGTCCGCAGCAGAGGTCGCCTTCGCGGGTGTCTGTGGGACCGTCGTGCCCTTCGGGAACGCCGCTGCCAGGGAGGGTGCTGCGGGGCCGTGCTGGGTAGCTGTGGTGGTGCTTGTCCTCTGCCTGCTGACTCCTGTCTAAACATAAAGGAGACGCCCCTCCTTTTCCAGGCTGCGGATGGATGATGGCTTAGGTGAGCATGCAGAGGTCCAGACATCACTGCAACCGCCTGCAAACACATCTGTATGTACATTTGGGTGAGTGTGTCCGGCTAACAGAGAAGGCCAAAGGTGGGGGGGGGAGATGTTCCTAAGCTCTATGTTCACCTGTCCAGGGACAGCCTTAGGGAATGGGAAATAAGGAAGCCACACCACACAGAGACTTTACCACAAAAGTCTAAGAGCCTCCTACTCTGACAGCAGGCAAGTCAATTCCTCTACTTTAACTGCTTTAAGTTTCCAAAACTGTGACTAATGGAGAATGGGCAGAAGGGTGTGTTGGTGCAAGATGTGAAAGTGATGCTAATTAATAAACGTGCTTTAGGTTCCCTCCTCTTCCTCTTTTTTCAAGTAAGTTGGCATGTTTGATCAACACCAGATTTGCTGCCTGGAAGTTTTTTATTTTGTTGTTCTGAACAAGGACCCTAATTCTTCTTGGGAATAAGAGAACCTCTCTGTTGGGTATACAGTATTCAGTGGGTCTGAGAAAACACAAACCCCACTCAAGTCTACAGACTTGTTTACACAGAAATCTGAACCTGTTGCTGGCCTAGGTCTGAAGCCTGTTCTGGGCATTGTTTATTGCAATCTGTCCAGGCCCCCCAGCCCCTACCCTCAGCCAACACCACACACATACCTTGAGAATAGAACCTTTCTTTGGGCAAAGGGGGGTTGGAATAGGATTGGGTGACCACAGTGCGAGGTCATGTACATTGCTGAGGATGGGCACGTTTAATTTGATAAGACTATGGCCATGAGCTTTTATTCCCAAGTGGCCTAACAAAACAATGGTGAAAATAACCAGCATCTCCAGCAAACAGAGAACTTCAGGTGTGGTTGTTGTGGCCATGATTCTGATGATGTTACAATCCGAGCCTAGCCCAGCCACTGGCGTTAGTCTACGGGTTGTGTATGCCTGGGAAAAATAAAGCAGCACCACCAGGCAGGAAGTTCCTCCTTTCCCTCCTGTGTCTGATGTATTGGGTGTCTTCTAAGCCCTAATGAGCCTCACTTTTTACAGTAAATTTGCTGAGACATCAAAAAGTATTTAAAAGAAAGTTTCCTATTTTTTCCTAATGAGCAAGGTGAGGATTTATGGTGTCCGTGGGGAGGAGGGGATCCAGCGGCTAGGGCCAACCCTGAGCAAAGTCTATTTAACACCCTCTAGCTTAGCTCCCTCCTGCATTTGGGGGGTTCAGAGCGCTTAGTTGTAGGAGTATAGAGACATGCAGTTAGGGAGTGAAAAAACGCCATTTGGTTCGGAGCAGATGGCTGGCTAGGGGGCTGATGGCGTCTAAAGGCGTGTCGTCCCCCTCCAGCTCAAATCCCTAAGGGCTCCCCTTGTCTTCCCAATCAATGAAAATTAAAGTGCAAAGAAAGGATGAATAGTTGGACCTCGAGTCTCTCCTTTGTTCATCCCAGCTACTGGTGCGCAGGAGTTAAACTACAACAGCCTCCTATAGAAGCGCTGAAGTTAAACAGTCTCCCCGTTAGCTCAGCTTTTGAAAGAGAGAGGGAGAGGAACCGACTTGGGGGGGGGGGGTGGAAAGTGGGGGGGGGCAGGAGCAGGAGCAGGAGCAGGAGGAGGAGGGGAAGAAGAAAAGGGCTTTCTGCTTGATTTCCCCAATACAGAATCGCGTGGCATAAATTAAGTTGGGAAAGAATGAGCGTTTTGGGCAGGATTCTGATGGATTTTACGATGCCTTTCAGCTCCGCTTTGCCGCTGTAATCGAGAAATCTGTGCCACGTCAGTTTAACAAACACTCGATACTGAGGGGGTTTGTTAAAGATTTGGGGCAAGTCTTTTTTTCCGTAAAGTTTAAGCCCTTGCGCGTGGAACTTTTTATTTCCAGTTTTCTAAACAAGCATTCAAATGAGCCTGTTTCCCACTTCCATTTTCCTAATTAAAAGGTTCCTGATATTTCATTTCTCACTGAGATCTGTGCTCAGTCTCGCAGGCGCAGAGGATTCTGAATTCTGACCTCACATTCATTGCTTTCTTCTTTTGCTTCTCCCCGCTTCTGGAATCCTCTCACCCAACCCACCCCCCATAGAGCAGCTCCTGTGCCATAGGGAGCAGGGTTCTCAGAAACTAGCTTTCATAGGAAACACTGATCCAGAGAGAAAAGGATCCTGACACTAGGTGGCAAGATTAAATTAGAATTCGAGCCGGCCCCACCCTGTCAATGTAGGAAGTCCTTACAGAGGCCCCAAGGACAGCCACACTGGGTTTGCCACTGTCACTGGGGTGGCAGCATCTTTTGAAGCTTCCATTTGTTCTGAAGCAAACAGTAGGGTCCAAGTTCAAACCAACAGTCAGGTTTGGGGTGGGGTCCAAGCCTGCCATTCTCACCTCAGCCATAAACATATGCATGTTACTTTTGATTAACTCTTTACTTTTCCACGAGGCAGAATGGAAATCCTAAAGTGAACATCTCTGTTGATCCTGAAACTTTACGGGCATCTGGGAGACAAGGTAGCAGGACACAGTCCAGGTCACCGAAAAAGGAGCCACAGAGTCATGGTTCCAGCCACATAATAGCCAGAGGGACCACTGTGGGTGACTTCACCATTCTTTAGATTGCTGTTGCCAATGGTTTTACTTGATGTTTCAGAACGTCTCCTCTCTTGTGCATCACATACTTTGTGATCAAGACACCTGTCTTGATGGAAGTCACATTCTGCCATCGTGACAGTGTGTGTTCTCACCAATAAGACAGCCATCACACACCTACGGTGAGGATTCTGTGGCCAGGTGCTACAAAGGAACATTCACTCCAACTGTCACACCTTGTATCCTAATGAAACTGCCACCTAGGTGTGTGTGTGTGGGGGAGGGTGTTAAGGAGGAGCAGACAGGCATGGGGAAGAGTGTGTGCCCAGCACAAAGCTAGATGCCGAAGTAGGAGTCTGTGCCCCAACCGACTTGTCCATCTCGCCTGTGAGTGTGAGAGCAATTTAGATAATTCATTGTGATATGTGTGTTCTCGGCCCTCCCAATAAACTCATTTCCCTTTAAAAAACGAGCACAAAAGTGCTAGTATCTGATGGACGTGTACCAACCTAATAAGGTGATGGTTGTGTTAAGGTTGTGGGTTGGGGGGCCGGGGCTGCAGGGTCTTTAGAACATGTGCGGGACATTGTGGCAGAGGCCGCGGCGCGCGCGGAGGGGAGCTTTTTCTCTCCACATTGTGCAGGGAGCAGGTGCTGTGTGCATTACCATACAGCTGAGCGCACAAAGAGCCACTGATTCAGCCTCGCACAATAACACACTGCCTTAATGACAGCCACGCGAGCGACACACACCAAACTCACTTTTTACCAAGCGGGGGGAAGCCGAGGGGGAGTACCCAGGAGAGAGGGGCCCGAGACCCCGGGAAGGTGGCGGCGGCCGAGAGTCGCGCGGGGGAGGTGGTGTGTGCGAGTGTGTGTGTGCGCGCGCGTGAGTGCATGTGAGTGTGTGTGTGTGCGCGCGCGTGAGTGCATGTGAGTGTGTGTGTGTGCGCACGCGTGAGTGCATGTGAGTGTGTGTGTGTGCGCGCGCGTGAGTGCATGTGAGTGTGTGTGTGTGCGCGCGCGTGAGTGCATGTGAGTGTGTGTGTGTGCGCGAGCGTGAGTGCATGTGAGTGTGTGTGTGTGCGCGCGCGTGAGGGCGTGTGAGTGTGTGTCTGTGTGTGAGCGCGCGCGCGTGAGTGCGTGTGAGTGTGTGTCTGTGTGTGTGCGCGCGTCTGTCTGTCACGAGGGGGAAAGTCTAAGGCTCGCGGCTTCAGGCTCTCCTGGCTCCGGGGACGCGCTGCCCGGACCCCGACCTCGACCTCGACCCCCCGTGGCCGAGGACGCGAGGAGGCCGGCGTCCCCGGGGGAGCGGGGCGCGCCCCATCTGCGCTCCCCGAGGCGCCGTCGCCATCCTCGGCCGGGGGGTGTGCCCGTGTCCGACCTCCCCAAACTTCCCGAAACTGCCGCCGCTGCCCACCGCTCCGCCCGCCCACTTCCTACCGTCCCCCGCCCTTCCCGCCCGCGCCCGAGACTCCTCCTTGGGAAGAGCGCGTCCTGCGGGAGGCGCGGCCCGCCGAGCACTCGGGCGCTCACTTCGTCCCCCGCGACCCCCTGCGCCGTCCCTAGAGACCGGGCGGCGGGCGCCACGGCCGGGGCAGCTCCGGAGGCCGAGTCCGGCCGCGCGCGTGGGGCCGTTCGCCGCGGGGAGGGAGGCGCAGCGCCGCCCCCGCGTGTCGCCGGGGGTCCCCGCGAGCCTGCGGCCGCGGGCGCGAGTGCGGAGGGGACGCGGGCGGCGGCGGCAGCGCCGGGAGCAGAGGGGACTGCGGCGGCGGACGTTTCGCCGGAATGTAAATGAGCGCGTTTTGTGCGGCGAGGGAGGAAGGCGGGGCGGGGTGGGGGCGGGGAGGAGGGTTGCACATTTTACAGCTCACTGACCATTTGGCGATCCATTGAGAGGAGGGCTTGGAAAAGTGGCTCCTTTGTGACAGCTCTCGCCGGATCGGGGGCCGCTCGTTTGCATCTCATTAGCCGCGCGGGAGGCCGGCGGGATATAAGGCGGCGGGCGCCGGCGGGAGCCAGATCCTCGGCGCGCGCCCGCGGAGAGCCGGCCCGGCCCGGGGCAGTCGCCGGAGCGCACGGGCAGCGCGGCGCTGAGCCTCCCCCGCGCCCCGGGCCCTCCGCTCCGTGCGCCTTCACTCGGATGGCACCGGCCGGACTCCGCGGAACGACGCGCGTCCGTGCGGCGGCACCGGAGAGGAGAGTCCGCAGCGCTCCCGGGACGACCGCCGCCGCCCAGTGACCCCGGGCCGCCGCGACAGCCACCGCCCCGCCACCGGCCGCGCCCTCCGCGCGCCCTGCCGGGCCCCGGGATTATCGCCTCGCCGGTGGGACTTCCAGACCGCGGCTCCTGGGTCGGCCTGCGGAGGAGGCCTCTGCGGCGCCCTCGGGAGCTGGGCTGAGCACCCGGACGCCGCCGCTCTCCCGCCGCCCGCGAAGCTAACCGGGAAGCGGACGACCCTCACCTGCGCGTGCACCGGACGAAGGGGAGGAAAACCGAAAGCGGCCGGCCGGCGGCGGCGACCCGGAGCCAGCCTTCTCCTCGCGGCCCCCGGAGCTGCCGCCGGACACCCAGGGGCGGACCCAGGGAGCGCAGCCTCCGAAGGGGCTGGGGACGCACTCTGGGAGGAGGAGGCGCTGGTCCCCCGGCCCGGGGCACCCGACCCCCGGCTCCGTCCGCTGCCGCGTGCGGGGAGACCATGGGCGGCCGGCGCGCGCTGGCGCTGGCGCTGGCCCTGGCCGTCGCCTCCGCCCTGCTGGGTCAGGTAGGTGCTCGGGTGCGCGGCCGGGCCGGAGCCACACTCCGGGGCGGCGCCCCCCGGCCCCTCCGGCCCGCGCGCTCACCGCGTCCTTCCCCGCGCAGGTCCGGGGCTCGGGGGTGTTCGAGCTGAAGCTGCAGGAGTTCGTCAACAAGAAGGGGCTGCTGGGCAACCGCAACTGCTGCCGCGGGGGCGCGGGGCCGCCGCCGTGCGCCTGCAGGACCTTCTTCCGCGTGTGCCTCAAGCACTACCAGGCCAGCGTGTCCCCCGAGCCGCCCTGCACCTACGGCAGCGCCGTCACGCCCGTGCTGGGCGTCGACTCCTTCAGCCTGCCCGACGGCGCGGGCGCCGGGCCCGCCTTCAGCAACCCCATCCGCTTCCCCTTCGGCTTCACCTGGCCGGTGAGTGCGCACCTGCGGGCGGACGGGGCCGCGAGCGGACCGGCTCCCGCATCGACGGGCGCCTGCGCCCGGGAGGGTCTCGCTTCCCGGCTCCCGGGCGCGCTGGGTGTGCGATGACCCGCGCGGCGTGGCAGCCCTGCCCCCTCGGGGTCCCGTCCCCGGGGACCAGTGACAGCTGCCCTGCGGCCTCCCCGCCGCCCCGCCCGCAGGCCTGCGCGCACTCCTTTCCTTTTTTCTGGAACGTAATATCCTGTGCTAACAGGCTGAAAAAACACGTCAGGAAACCACTCTTCTAAAAGTTCTTCCATTTCCTTAAGCAAAGTGAGAAGAGGGCAAACCATATACAGAGACCCCGAATGCAGGTCTGCAGCCACCGGGCCTCTGTCCCGACTTGGTTGTCCCGAAGGACTTTGATTTTTTCCTTTTTGCATTTCTGGTTCATCTTATGTCCTCTCCCCGTTTCCCCCAGGGCACCTTCTCTCTGATTATTGAGGCTCTCCACACAGATTCTCCTGATGACCTCACGACAGGTAAAAACGAAACGCCAACCCCCCAAACTTGTAAGCTGCTCCCCCCAATTAACTTCACACCACCCCGCCCCAGAAACACACTCAGCATCTTTCATTCTGCACGTGCCCGCGGAAAGTTCAGGATGGAGCAGGCGTCCAGTGCACCTGCTCCTCTGTCCCATGCCTCGGAACCAACCCGGAGCATCTTCTCCCTACAGAAAACCCAGAAAGACTCATCAGCCGCCTGGCCACCCAGAGGCACCTGACGGTGGGCGAGGAGTGGTCCCAGGACCTGCACAGCAGCGGCCGCACGGACCTCAAGTACTCCTACCGGTTTGTGTGTGACGAGCACTACTACGGGGACGGCTGCTCAGTCTTCTGCCGTCCCCGAGATGATGCCTTCGGCCACTTCACCTGTGGAGAGAGAGGGGAGAAGGTCTGCAACCCTGGCTGGAAAGGCCAGTACTGCACAGAACGTGAGTCCCCAGGGAGGGCGCCTGCCCGCCTCAGTCGTCCACTCACACGGCCATTCACTGGTCGAGGGGTATTTATGAGCCACTGGGATCGTGGGATTTAGCACGACAGGGGACTGTGGAGATGTTCTGGTGTGGAGACCAAGACCCAGAGAGCAAAGTGACTTGCTAAGCCCTCACAGCTAACCAGTGGCAGAGTTGGGGTCAACCCAGAAGGTTTAACTTCCAAGCCAGTGTTTATCCACTATAGGAAGCTGCCTTTCTTAATCAGGGAGGATTTTAGAGCCAGGGCCAGGGGTCAGGAAGTAAAGCCTGTGCCACCCCAGGCGTGTGTATCAGAGAGGGAGGGGAGGAAGGAAGGGAGGAAAAGAGCCGAGTCTGTGTGTGCAGGGGCGTGCTTCTAGCCAAAGTTCTCTTTGCTGTGGCAGCGTCTCACTGGCAAGTGCAAGGGCATTTCCAAATATTCCAAGTGATACGGTCCAAAGGAGAGGTTTCACTTGTGTGGTCTGTGGACACTGAGAGGCTGTGTGCTGAGGCTGGTCTGCAAGTCCAGTGTGGGTGAGGGGCACACATGCCCCTTCTTGTTTGAATGCTCACACAGCACCCTGCTTGGAAAAGAAGTGTCTTTAGGATAGTGACATAGGCTCCACCCACCTGCTTATTAGGTATTGGTGTGTCCTAATTCCATGGACAGCGGGGTGACCAGGATGGGGGTGGGGGACCTGTGGGGACCCTGCTGGCTCCTGGTTCTGGCTCATCCAGACCTTAGTAGGCCTCACCTGCATGCCCAGGATGCCCCGTTCCCTGGGTATTGATTTCTCTACAGTCAGAGGTTGGGTGGGTCCTGGAGCTACCCAGAAACCCCAGTGAACGTTCATTCTGCCCTGGAGAGGTGAAGGGCAGGGGTGCAGTTTCTCAGCTTTGATTTGAGCCTGGGGTGGGTGAGGGTGGGTCTTCACATTCAGTGTATGCCTAAATGTCCTTGTTGCTTAGCTTCCCCAATCTCCTTGAGGACTCCACTGAGCCTCTTTTAAGCTCCGCCTTAGCCTGAGCTGGTTCTGTTTTCTTAAAAACTTGCAGAGCTGCTCGTTAATGAGTTTCATAACCAGGCGACATGAGCCAGCTCAAAGCCTCAGCGGCTGCCTCGACCCCCTCGGGCGCCTCTGGCCGCCTGTTGCCTCCCACCCTGGCTGTCCTCCCTGTTCTTCTTTGCCATGGGGCAGCCAGAAACTTAAACTTTTTTCTTCTTATTCAAACACTGGAGTCTCTCCCCTGCCCCCAGCGTGCGCGTGCCATAGATTAGATCTGTCCAGGGATAGGCAGTGGGGACACCCGCCTGCTCCCATTGGTGGAAAGGGCATCTGTGTGTGTGTGTGTGTGTGTGTGTGTGTGTGTGTGTGTGTGTGTGTGTGTGTGTGTGTGTGTACACGCCAAGGGAGTGTGTGAGGGGTGGAGACCTGGGGGCTGGGGGAGGCCGTATTGTTGCGCTGAGGCAGCTGCTAGGAGAGGCCAGACAATAGAGCAGCTGTCTTGCCCTGGCACCCTGCACACCAGCTGTCCACTCTTATCTGCACCACACTTTCTGGGATATTAAGAGGTGGAGCTTTGTGCATAGAATTGGGAAGTGGGGGAGGAGGAGGGGGAAGACTTCTGACCCTCTCTTAGAAGAAAAGGGGATGGAATGGGGGTGGGGGCTTCCGAGAGCCCTTTGTCCTTGAGCCACTGTGTTAAGAAGAGTGCGCATCCCCAGGGTGAAGTCCAGAGCTGCTGGGCAGGATGGGTCAGAGCTCCACAGCCTGGGGAGATTCACTGGGCTGTGGGTCCTGGCCAAGCCAAGCAAGTTTTGTCCCAGCCCGGCAAGGTAGCAGCCCTGGTCTGAGGTGAGCTCAACCCTGTGTTTCTTCGTTTGCTTGCAGCAATCTGCTTGCCGGGGTGTGATGAGCTGCATGGGTTTTGTGACAAGCCAGGGGAGTGCAAGTAAGTCAGCAAAAGTTGTCATTGTTGTTGGTTTGTTCCTTGCTTTTTCCCGTTATCTGTTTATGCTGGCACATTTGTAAAGCGTCCCTAGGTGATCATTTGAAAACTCTGTGAAGGTTAGTTGAGTGGTGGGCTGTTATCCTGCTGTTCCTACTTAATAAATATTAGGAAATGTGTAAGGTCATTAATGGTTGTGAGAATTTACAGATAGCAGTTAAAAAGACTTGGCACAGAAAATGAGAGTTCATCTCAGTGGTTCTCAAACTTTGCCACATATCAGAGTCACCTAGGGAGCTTTTAGAAACACTGGCACCTGGCTGCCCCTCGTGCCCACTAGGTCAGAACTACTGAGACAGGATCCAGGCATCATTGTGTTTCAAAGCTCCCAAGGTGATCTAGTGCCCTGCCTTGTTTGGGAACCAGTGGCTTATTGGCACTGCTGGAAGGTGGTTTCTAGTGTGCGAGAACATGTCAGTCTGTCTGGTAATGGCCAGCATCCCTCAGTTCTGTTCTGCTTTCCCCAAGGTGTCGAGTGGGCTGGCAGGGTCGGTACTGTGATGAGTGCATCCGATACCCAGGCTGTCTCCATGGCACCTGCCAGCAGCCCTGGCAGTGTAACTGCCAGGAAGGCTGGGGGGGCCTTTTCTGCAACCAGGGTAAGCTTCCTCTCCCCAAGGCGGCTGGTCCCCTTCCAGAGAGGCCCTGGCCTTCCCTGGCTCTTTGGTCAGTGGAAAAATTGTCTTCCTGCATTTGACATTGGGCTTCCTGTCTCCTCCTTTTCCTGTCTCCGCCCCTCACAGACCTGAACTACTGCACGCACCATAAGCCCTGCAAGAATGGGGCCACCTGCACTAACACGGGGCAGGGCAGCTACACCTGCTCTTGTCGGCCTGGGTACACGGGCTCCACATGTGAGCTGGAGGTGGACGAGTGTGAGGGCAGCCCCTGCAGAAATGGGGGCAGCTGTACGGTAAGTGGGCACTCCATGTCTCCTTCTGAAGCTGACAGCCCTGCTTTGGAACAGAGCATGTGGGTGTCTTGGAGCAACTTTGGAGAGCTTTTTCTGATCTTCTCCATGACATAGGATCTCGAGAACAGCTATTCCTGTATCTGTCCCCCTGGCTTCTATGGCAAAGTCTGTGAGCTGAGCGCCATGACCTGTGCAGATGGCCCTTGCTTCAACGGGGGACGGTGCTCAGACAACCCCGATGGGGGATATGCCTGCCGCTGCCCTGTAGGCTACTCTGGCTTCAACTGCGAGAAGAAAATTGATCGCTGCAGCCCTTCACCCTGTTCTAATGGTAAGGGGACACAGCTGCCATGGCTCAGGCTGTGTCAAGTGGTCAACACTAAGAAGGCTTTGGAAAGCTTGTGCATTTAATTTCAAGCCAAGTACATTGCATTGTGAGCTGCTTTGAGTTCACGGAGCCCTTTTGTCCGGACAGTCAGGAATTTTCCATAAAAACTTTATCCTTGAGTCTGGAAATGCCCAGGGAGCGAGAAAGGCAGGCAGGAGCGTTTGTTCTCGTGTTCTGTAGGGAAAGCCTCGGCCAAGAGGTGAAACCACTTGCTCAGGGCCACACTCTCCTCGGTCTGGGACCGTCCCTATTGCAGGGGCCACGCTGAAATGGCAACAGGGCTGCTTTGCTTTTGGAGGGAAGCCCATCTCTGCGTTGTCACCCAGCACAGTGTCTGATGTGTCGCTTGCGAGGGGTGTGGTCTGTGGACAGGGGGCCTCGTGCTAGTGTGTGAGGGGCAGGGTGCCCAAAGCAAACTCACAGAAGGAGAAGCTGGGCTTGAGGTGGGCCAGAATATTCTGGAACAATTGTTCTTCCTCCATCCCTTCCTTCCTTCCTTCTTTCCTCCCTTCTTCTCAGTCCCTGCTGTTGTCATTGCTGTGCAACTGTGGGCCCATGTGTTACTCTCTCTCAGCCTTAGTTTCCCCATGGGTAGCCTGAGTCTGTGGGCAGGTCCCTCATCAGGTTGTCGTGAAGATCAGTGCAGCATCAGCAGAGCATTTGCACAGTGCCTGTTGAAACAACTGTGCAAGAGACGAGAGCCCTTATTATGGTTTCTAAGTGGTAGAGCTAGATTGGACTCCTCCCAACGGCTCGTATTTGAGCTCATGCGATATGTTGCATTCAGCTGTGGCTCAGCTTGGCCGTGGCTGTCTTTGGTCTGTCTTTGTTCCTCTGGTGTCTGACAGTGGCAGACATGCAGGGGATGCTTCAGGATGTTTGTTTGGTGAATATGCTTGCAAGGAGATGTGACTGCTCCTGTCCCTGTGTTACAGGTGCCAAGTGTGTTGACCTCGGCGATGCCTACCTGTGCCGCTGCCAGGCCGGCTTCTCTGGGCGGCACTGCGATGACAACGTGGATGACTGTGCCTCCTCCCCATGTACCCATGGGGGCACCTGTCGGGACGGCGTGAACGACTACTCCTGCACCTGCCCCCCCGGCTATGCGGGCAAAAACTGCAGCGCCCCCATCCGCAGGTGTGAGCAGGCGCCCTGCCACAATGGGGCCACCTGCCATGAGAGGGGCCACCGCTACGTGTGCGAGTGCGCCCAGGGCTACGGGGGCCCCAATTGTCAATTCCTGCTCCCGGAGCCGGCCCCCGGCCCCATGGTGGTGGATCTCACCGAGAAGCTGGAGGGGCAGGGCGGGCCGCTCCCCTGGGTGGCAGTGTGTGCCGGCGTCGTCCTGGTCCTCATGCTGCTGCTGGGCTGCGCTGCTGTGGTGGTCTGCATCCGGCTGAGGCTGCAGAAGCGCCGACCCCCCGCTGACCCCTCCCACGGGGAGACGGAGACCATGAACAACCTGGCCAACTGCCAGCGGGAGAAAGACATCTCGGTCAGCGTCATCGGGGCCACGCAGATCAAGAACACCAATAAGAAGGCAGACTTCCATGGGGACCACAGTGCCGACAAGAACGGCTTCAAAGCCCGTTACCCGGCAGTGGACTATAATCTCGTACAGGACCTCAAGGGCGACGAAACCACCATCAGGGATGTACACAGCAAGCATGATGCCAAGTGCCAGCCCCAGGGCTCCGCAGGGGAGGAGAAGGGTACCCCGACCACACTCAGGGGGTGCGTGCTGTGGGCTGGGCAGGAGGGCTCAGGTGGGAAGGCCACATGGGGAGCAGCTTGACATTTGGGAAGGCTGTGGGGTCAGGAGGGGCCAGGCAGGAAGGCCACCTGGTGGAGGGCCTGACATCCTGGGGGGCCATGTGATCAGGAGGAGCCAGGCGGGAAGGCCACCTGGTCAAGGGCCTGACGTTTGGGAAGCCGTGGGGTCAGCAGGGGCCAGGTGGGAAGGTCACCTGGTCAAGGGCCTGATATTTGGGAAGGCCATGGGGTCAGGAGGGGCCAGGCGGGAAGGCCACCTGGGGAAGGGCCTGACATCCGGGGGGACAACGTGACTTGAGGGGCCAGGCGTGAAGGTCACCTGGTCAAGGGCCTGACGTTTGGGAAGGCCGTGGGGTCAGCAAGGGCCAGGCAGAAAGGCCACCTGGTGATGGGCTTGACATCCTGGGGGGCCATGTGATCAGGAGGAGCCAGGCGGAAAAGCCGCCTGGGGGTGTCTTCCTCCAAGCTCTGGTCATTCAGAAGTGTTTCCACGTGTTTACTGTGGTTCTTTTTGATTTTCTTTGCAGTGGAGAATCATCTGAAAGAAAAAGGCCAGACTCTGTCTATTCTACTTCAAAAGACACCAAGTACCAGTCGGTGTACGTCATATCGGAAAAGGATGAGTGTGTCATAGCAACTGAGGTCAGTGTGCAGCACGGCCCTGCCTGCCCTGGCCGGACGCGGCTGAGGCTGGGACTTTCTCTCTGTCTTGAACTAACTTCCCATCTGTCTTGTGGGCCCCTCTAGGTGTAAAGTGGAAGTGATATGGCAAAATTCCCGTTTCTCTTAAGATAAATAAAATTCCAAGGATATATGCCCCCGTGAATGCTGCTGAGAGAGGAAAGGGAGACCTCCGTGGACTGCTGCTGAGAAACTAACTCGGACCGAGCTGGTTCTCTTCCTGAAGTTAGCCAAGCGACGGCGCCGGCGCCCGGCCCGGCGGGCTCTCGCCCCAGCTGCGCCGCCTGACGACGCTCCCTTGCACTACGGACAGTTGCTTTTACAGAGAATATATTTAAGTGAACGGACTGAACTGCTACGTGCGGAGCATGCACTGCCTGGAGTGTATATTTCAGATTCTGATGAGCCAGTCTTTTCTCGGATTAGAAACACAAACACTGCCTTTATTGTCCCTTTTGATACTAAAATGTGTTTTTTCTAGACAGAAAAAAAAGTGTGTTATTTTTTGGATTTGTAAAAATATTTTTCATGATATCTGTAAAGCTTGAGTATTTTGTGATGTTCATTTTTTTATAATTTAAATTTCGGTAAATATGTACAAAGGCACTTCGGGTCTATGTGACTATATTTTTTTGTACATAAATGTATTTATGGAATATTGTGCAAATGTTATTTGAGTTTTTTACTGTTTTGTTAATGAAGAAATTTCTTTTTAAAATATTTTTCCAAAATAAATATCATGAACGACAACCAGGAGGCACGGTCGCTTGCGCTTTCTGGGCGTGTCGTGCGAGCTTCTCTCTGCTCAGGTCCTGGCGTTCACGGCTCCGGCTCCACTCCTGGCCGCGCTGAGGTGAGGCGCGGAGGGCAGGGCCGCAAAGCGCCCCCCGCACCCGAGACGCCGACGGGTGGGCTGCGCAACGCCAGGCCCAGTGGTGCCGACGACGTTCCGAGATTGGCCACGTCCTTCTCTCATTCTGGATCCTGTTTTTCTAAGGACTGGAACCAGGTCTCATTTGGGATCAAATACTGATGGGGCACTTTTTTATCGCCACAGCAAAGGCTTTTTGTCTTGGAATAATACTGATTTGTTCATTTGTGAGTTTATTTCCAGTTAATTCAAAAAAGTTAGTTGCTTTCTAACTCTGCTGCAGGCGTGGGGGGACAGGTGACAGTAATAATGAAAGCAGTCTCTGTTGGGTGCTGCTTCTGTGCCAGACCCAGGCCAGACACATGATGTGAATCATTAATCCCGAGGGTGCGCCCTTGAGGCAGGTATTATCCTTATTCCCATTTTACAGGCAAGGAAACTGAGTCTTGGAGAGGCGAAGTTACTTGCTTAGTGGTCTTGAGTGGCAGCGTCAACGTTCAAATCCTGGCAGTCTGGCTCCAGACTCTGGTTTAATCATTACTCATTATTCGTCAGAGACTCAACTTCCTGCCAACAAGATTTGGAGGATTTAACAGGCCCTGCGACTTGGTTGCATGGGACTGTCGGCTAAGAGACAGGTCCACGCTAGGGGACGGTGGCTCACCTCTGGTCAGCAGGGGCAGGCAGTGGGCTGAGCTCCTGGGCCCGATTAACTGACAGGAAGAGGTAACTGCCCCGCCTTCGCCTCCACCCCGGCTCACGCCCGTCTTCACACGGCAAGTCAGCATGTCAGGGTGTGCAGAGGGGTTGCTGATAGAATCCCATGTCAGAGAGGACTGAACACCACACGAGGAACCCCCCACCCTGATCCTGCCGCGATGACCAACGCGGGCTGTTGGTTTGGGATAATGCTTCAAAGTGATGACCTCCAGTGAAGTTAACTTTGTCCCTACATAGAAGTCAGGGGCGGGCCAAAGTGTGGCTGGGGTTCAGGCCTCTGGGCCGCCTCCACCTCTGCCTTCTCCCTGGTCTGCTCACAGAGTGCTGCAGCAAGTTCTAGAATAACCGAGGAAGATGTCAACGCTCTGTCAATAGTGCATAGGATCTGCTGAAAGAGCACGGTGGCCTTGTGTCTCGGTTTGCCCAGGAAAGTTGTGCACTTAGCCTGGGGGAAGGGTTGATAGCTGTGCGCTCCACTTTCGGAAGTGGTCTGACTCGGAAAGTAATCAAGTGGCTCATGCACTTCGAGAATATGTAACACACTACGAAAGAGACTTAAAGCACTCAGAGGTAGCCTCAGTTTCACCTTCCCGGATCTTCCTGTAAAGTCAGGGAAGAAATTCACCCTTCATCTGGGGCAGGCAAGTAACCTGCTTTGGAATGCCAGCGCTCTGTGGACTAGGTGCCCTTAGTCCCTTCCAAAACTGACATTTTTATGTGAGCTCAGCTGGTCCCTTGGCTTTCAGAGTTTATGCCATCTGCAGGTACACTGAAGTTTAAAACAGCCAAAGAAAAACCTGGAGATTTATAGGTTAGCTGTGACTCACCACACCAAACGATGCCAGCCGCACCAGCCTCCAAGGCCATACTGCTTTTCTCTCCAAGTGTGCTGCAAGGAGTAGGGAAGGAGGGGACCATAAATGCACTTACGATGATGACGTAGCAATGCCAGACCCTTCAGCAGGAGTGAAGCTTGGGGCTGTGCTTCAGGATTCCCAAGTCCTGAGACGTGTCTGCAGCGTGGCCGCCGGCGGAACAGGAGGCTGCAAACCCCACCTCCCACCAGTCCACCTTCCATGCACCAGCACTAAGACGTTGGCGATGCCACACACCAGGGCACACGTACCTTTCCTTAGATTACTTTCTTTCATTTTTTATTTGGACATAATAATTTTGGACTTCCAGAAATGTTGCAGCAATAGTACAAAGAATCTCGTTATTAAAGTCGTTAAGTGGGGAGCTTCTGACTTGGTCGCGCTTCTATATTTGTGACTTGGCTTTCTGCAGTTAGGGTGGGCATCCCCTTCCCATCTACTCATTCATTCACTCACTCATTCATGTCAGTGTAGACTGAATCATTTTAATTCAGTGGGTAACCGTGTCACCGTCGTTTTTCTGATGCTTGGGGGCCCTGGACGAGCCAGCGGTGGGGGCTGTGAGAAGTGGCTTCCCTGTGGACGCTGGATTTGGCAGGTCCCATGATCTCTGAGCACTGTCTTACTCTCAGGCTCCACAGGACATTCCAGGCTCACTGTGTGCTTGCTCCACCCCAGCCCCGGAATTTGCCCTTGTTCTCAGCAAGCCCTGGTCCTTCTCAGTGGAGAATGGCACAACTGCATCTTTAATTTTGCGTGTCTGTGAACCTCAAAGCAACGAGCAATCACCAAGGTGTGAACAGGCAGCCGTGTGAACGCTCCTTGAGGAGCTTGTGTTGACTCATCTGTGCAGACGTGTCTCCACACGTACGCTTTATGTCGTTGAGTAAAGGAGACATTAAATGCACAGGCCAACACCAGCGTGGAAGTATTTTTGCCAAGAAGATTGAACTTGAATCTGATTACAGCCCTCAATCTAGTTGCCAGTTACAGGAACACAGGGGACTGAGAACTTCTTCAAGGACACCATGAGGGTCCACTCAGCCGAATTCAGGGAGCTCTGTAGGTCAAATAAATCGTAAGGAAGAGAGAGGAGACGGAGGGGAACTACAGACTGGAAGAGACAGACGTAGCAGTTGATTACAGTGCTCCAGAGAGTTAAAAAGTTTATGAGCCAACTGAAGGAATTTAAACACTGACTGGATATTTAAATGATTTTAAAGTATACCTGTTAATTTTTTAGATGTGATATGTTATCACTGCTAAGTTAAACAACAGAGTTTGTGTCTTTTAGAGAGAAATTCTGAAATATTTATGGATGAAACAATATGAGGACTGGCATTTGCTTCAAAACATCCTCATGTGCAGTGTGGTGGTAAGTGTGGGGGTACAGAAGGGCCACCAGCAGCAGTGCTTGGAGCTGGATTATAGGCACACGGGGGAGTTAATTTTACTATTTTCTCCTCCTTTCTATTTGTTTGAAACATTCCATAAGCAAAAGCATTTAGATGAATTATACAGGGAAGACCCATGTGACATAATGCACTAGGGTGTATTACACGGCATAGAGCCTAGTGGGTTTCAGGGAGGTTTTCTACCTTTGCATATGCACAGCTTGGATGAGAAATCTTGTAAGACCAAAGCTAAGCAAATTAAATTGGGAAGAGATTTGGAGGGTTTGATCAAGAACTTCAGTAGCAGAGTCTTGCTGGCTGTGCACCTGGGCAGTCCTCTGCTCTGCTCAGCCCAGAAAAGGTCAGTAACAATAGTGTCTGTGCACAGGTTGGGAGTGTCCTATTCTCTCTTGCTTCCAGAGGGTGCTTTCAACTAACACGAGCTAACGGCTGCTGACTGCGTAAGCATAGAGTTCAAAACCTTTCCTTTGTCTCGCAGGCCCTTGTACAGCCTGGTTCCCGACCTTCTCTGCAGCTGTGTTTCACGATATTCTCCCCTCTGGACCCTTCAGCCCTCCGCTGCCTGGCTCTCTGACTCCACCTTCCACCTGCCTGGAACGTCGCTCTCTGCTTTCACTCTGGCCAACACCTACGTGAAAATGTCCCACCCTCAGGAAGCCTCCTGCCCTACATCACAGTGCCCTCGCAGCTTGTCCATGGCATGGTTACTCTGTGTTGTTATATGCTTAATGTGTGTGTCCCAGTGGAGTGTGACCGGAAGGGGCAGGGCCGTGTTGACCTTGGTCACTTCTGTGTCCCCATCCCAGCTGAATGCTTAAGCCACAAAGAGTCCTCAGTCTGTGTGAGCTATAACTTGAGAACACGCACAGACATACACATGGAACCTCTGGTCACGAAAGAGGTTTTATTCTGGTGTTCACTCTTGTCTTATCTTATGTCACTACTAGTTCTGCACCATAACGTGAAGCCAAGCAGAGATCATCTGAGTGGATGACCGTGTTGTCTTGCTTTTATTCTGGCAACTCGTCTCTTAGACACAGCTCAAGCACACCGGTTTCTAGCAAACAAAGCATTATGCACTCAGTAATCACTCAGTCTGTGGATTTTATAGAAAAGGTATCGGGAAGGTTAATGGTTTTCCTAAGAACAGATGACTTTCTGGATGAAGAGAGTGCTCTGCCAACAAGGCCAAGTGCACCAGCCCCGGGGCCTCGCCCAGGAGGTACACGTGTGCCTGTGTTGAACGTAGTGTCTCCCATTATAGCTATAAGACACCAGAAAATACTTTGAAATGTCAGGCAAGCTTTTGTCATTTGAAGCAATTAAGAGATAGTTTTTTAAGATATATTTCAGTGCAGAGTATCCACATTTTTTTCCCCAGAACAATGTCAATTTACACTCATTTGCTCAAATAAGTGGATATTTCCATTTTAGAGAAACCCATCTGATCAAAGTCACTTTGCTGGCGGGGAGTGTGGGGGTGGATGCCACGCCATCATCGAGTCGTCTTGCTAACAAGCCTTGAAAAGCAGTACACTGGTCCTCATCTCTCCTGTTGCTTAGGGACGTCACTGCTCAGTACCTGGCATTTGGTCTAGAGGTCACAGTTTTAACAAGAATGAGAGTGGGTGCCCAGGAAGCCACCATGACACAGCATTTCAAAGCATATCGCAACACGAGTATCGGAATCTCTTTTAAAGCATAGAAAGGGACAAGGACAAGACACAAGTCGTCGGTCACATTCTTAAAGGAGAGACTGAGGTCAGCTTGTGTAGGAGGAAATACCCTGAAGTTGCAGCACCAGGGTTCATGGATCCCGGCATCGAGGGAACAAGGGATGACTGTGAGTGCTGTCAAAAGGTTATTGAGGAGGTGCTAGAATCTTCTTTTGATATTATTTTTAAAAAACTTGTAGACACTCAATGGTGAGAAACAGCAGATGTGCATGAAGACCTGGACTGCCGCAGCAATTCCCAGCTCTGTGATTCTTGGTGCTGATGTCTGCATCAGCTATCTCTGTACCTATGTGTACACTGGTTTTACCTCTACCACGGTCAAATCAACATTAACAAAAAGTTAATTTTTAAAGTTAACTTGAACTTTAAAATTATTGAACCAGAAGGAAAACTACGTCTGCTTTGTGGTCTTGGATATTTCACAAGAACCTTGATAGCTTTAGTGAATCTTACTTCACAACTGGGTGCTGGGATGTTTGACGAATAAAATCTCTCTTCAGAGGCAGGATCAGAATCGGTGACTTCCTGCCCCTTGGCCTGCCATTCCGGAACCCCAGGTAACATCCGAGAGTAGACAGCGTGGACCTCAGCCACGGTGCAGCTTGCGTGTCATGCTTTGGCCAGTTTTAGGAGAGTGACCGGAGATGCGTGTGTGACAGTGGTGATGTCCCCAAGTTCCTCTTCTGCACTCAGTCATCCTGACATACGGGGAGGAAGGAAGGAGAGAGGGAAGGAAGGAGAGAGGCAAGGAGAGGCGAGACGAAGAGCACGTGTCTCGAGCAGGTGCCTCCAGCGTGGACTGTTTACTTGCAGAACGTCAAGCAT
The DNA here is from genome assembly GCF_027409185.1 of Cynocephalus volans. NCBI lineage: Eukaryota > Metazoa > Chordata > Mammalia > Dermoptera > Cynocephalidae > Cynocephalus > Cynocephalus volans. The sequence goes on along the minus strand of NC_084464.1, from coordinate 166,731,544 downwards.
CATTTCTTTGAGAATTTGAATGGATTTGTTTATTTAGTGAATTTCAGCCCTTTCTTAGAAGCTTAGAAAAAACTTTTGTATAAAAGGCCAAGTTATATGCAATATTTAAAAGGGCATATTTATAAGGGAAAAACACTAAATTTGGGAGTTCTAGTTAAGATGAGAAAGCAACTGACAGGACTCTTTCTGTTCCTCAGAGTCAAATACTTTTGAAACAGGAGAGGGAAGGGAGGCTGGCAGAGCCATGGGTCCCTGCAACTGACAACAAGGACAAGCCCTCCTTAGACACAGGCTCTGGAGTCCCACGTTTGACCTGAGGGAGGACGGCTCAGTGTCTCTGTAGTCAAACAGGTGTTAGGAACGCGATGACACCAGTTTACTGGTCACCATTACACTGCTAGTCCCAGCCCAGCAAGCTCCCTGGGGCAGTGGCTGGTGGCAGGATGGTGAGGGGGTTTCTCTCAACAGAAGGTGAGTCAGTCCACAAGACACACAGAAGATACAGACTGTGCAGAGAAACCAGTTCCCTTCCCACGTGGACAGGGATGGAGGGAGGGGTCCCTCTTACTCCTCCTCTGTCCGTTGGCTAACAGAGAACAGTCCTAAGCAATGCATGTAAAAAGTGCTTTCACATGCAACAGCTTAGATACAGCTTGGAAACATGCTGAGGAAGAGATTCCGTTCACGTGAACCTCTGCAACTAGTTACAGAAGTCAATGGTCACCTGGACAGCAAGGGGGTCATCCGAAGGGTCTCGAGGGTGCCTTCTGGGATGAGGGAGATGCTCTCTGTCTTGACTGTGGAGTTGGTCTCATGAGTACATTCATTTCTCAAAATCTGTCCAGCTGTGCACTTAAAATGTGTGCATCTTATTCTACGTAAACCGCACCTCAAACAAAGTTGACTTTTAAAATAAAGACAGAAAGTACACATGCCCTTAAAGAAAACCCAAAACACATGGAAGTGCTAGCTCTGAGTACACTCAGGGTATGCTTGGAAGGGATTTCGGTAGGGGTCACCAATCACTCTGGGAGGAAGGTCGCCTGTCGGGGGACCAGCCTGCATGCGGCAGTGAGGCACATGCCTTTCTGTGCCCCAGCAAAATGAAATAAGTGCACCCACCTAAGTGCGTTGTGAACTCAGGTACCCACCGCGTGTAGGTCCTCGCTGAAGGGTGATGGGTGCCGAGCTGCAACGGAAAAGCTCCAGCTCGGTGGCAGACAGGAGGGTCCTCGGTGACTGTTCCATGCATTAAAACTAAAACAACTTTGATATGCTATTTGGTATAGTATAAGTACTATATACTTATCCAATTGGCAAATAAATTTTTAAAGTCAGAATACATTTGTTGGTGAAGAACAGATGGTAGGATTATAAATTGGTATAAATAGTCTAATGGGAATTTATTAATATATATATTAAGAGTCTTTAAAATATTTATTCCCTTTGACAAAATAATTTTACTTCTAGAAATCTGTTATAATAAAAAATGAGACATCACAAAGATTTACATACGTGGATGTTCAATGAAACATTACACTGCCAAAATTTGGAAACTGTCTAGTTGTCAAAGCACAGGAGAGTTTGGGGAACATTTGCTGAAAAAGAGGAATGAGTGAAGTTTCCTGAATGTGCTGGACCGTGATGTTGCTGGACAGGTGTTGCCACGCGGGAAACGGGACCAGAACACTTGCTCCCAGCAGAACCAGGATGGGGCTGGTCCCATCGTCACCGATGACTGGTTGTGTCTTCTTGTGCGTTCAGAAGTTCTCTCACATCAAAAGGAAGTAAAACTGCAGTGTCGTCCCTGCGGCCGCACCAGGTGGGAGAAAGACCGGCGGGACGCGCGCTGAGGCTTCCTGGTCAGGAGGAACCATGAGGCGCATGTCAGGGTGCAGGTCGCTTGTCCTCCAGCTTCTTCGGAGGGGAGTCACAGGTGCCCACCTGCGCCCAGATGGTGGCGAGAAGCCAGAGCCTCAACCTCCTCTTGTGGGATCCCACAGGCCCACCCTCCTTGTGCAGAAGCCGGGTCCCGGGTTCACGGAGCTCCTGCTGGCACCAGCCTCGTGCCGCCTTTGCTCTCGGCCTGAGGGCCACTGCTGGCCTCTGTCCACACGCCAGGCAGGTGTGCTGAGCTCGATGTTACCAGCTCCAAACATTTGCAGGTGAGCTTCTCAGCCAGGTCCTTCCTTCTGCCATCAAGTGCCTTGGGTCCTGGGTGTTAGGTCTCTGGAAATGCCGGCCTGTTTGCCTGCAACAGCAACAGCCCTGCTGACAGGTGGCAGATGCTCGGCAAGGGCTCCTGTACTCTACCCTTCTGCATTTTACGTGCCGAAAAGTCAAGGCACATAGATGTTCCACCACTCACCTGCAGCCACGCAGCTGGGGAGGTGAGGGATCAGGCGGCCGGGCTGTCCAGACCAGCAGAGCCACTGATGGCGCAGACGGACCCTCACTTAACGGCAGTTCTTCTGGGGTGCGGAGGAAGCTCCTCCTCTCCACAGGACATTCATAAAGTTCTGGAAGTAGGTTTTGGCCTCCTGGGTCCACTTCTGCTTTCTCATTTTGGTCTACTGAGGAAGTGAAAATCCCAAATTAGTGCTGAGATCACTGTGATTCGGGTCATTTACCCATTTTCCCACACAATAGGACCTCTGGGCCCGAAAGTGGTCCCCTTCGGCCTCATGCTCCAGGTTTACTTCTGGACGGAAAAGGACGCTAGGCCCCACCCCTGTGGCGTCATGCTCTCTGTGGCTGCACCATGAGCGTCCTGTGGACGGCCACATGTCCTCCCTCCCCAGCCCATGTCCCTGAGCTCAGTGTCTCATGTGGCTGGTGCCTATGAACACTGATTGAGTAAATTATTGCCAGCAAGACATACATGAAAGGGACCCTCCTGGCCACCCTGTCTATCTTCCAGGGTCCTGAAAGAACAAGGTTGGGTGCAGGGGTCAGAGGGAGACGGAAACTGACCCAATTTGAGGAGGAGGTTAAAGAACGGTGTGGATCAACGGTGGGGAAAACAGAAGAAAGGCCCCCAAAGGCAGCCACTTCCTGGCCCCCAGAACATGTGAACATATTTCCTTATGTGGCAACAGGGCTTTGTAGATGGGATTAAGTTAAGGATCTTAGATGGGAGATTATCCTGGGTTATCCGGTGGGACCAATGTAAGCACAAGGATCTTTGCAAGGGAAGAGGGAGGTGGGAGGTCAGATCCAGAGCAGGAGGGTGAAGACAGAGGCCAAGGTCAGGGAGGGAGAGGCTGGAAGATGCCGCGCCACAGGCTTTGGACGTGAGGACAGGACCATGAGCCGAAGGCTGTGGTGGCCTCTGGAAGCTGGAGACGGACCAGACAGATCTTCCTGCAGCCTCTGGATGGAACCAGTCCTGCTGACACCTGGATTTTAGCCCAGTGAGACCCGTGTCGGAATTGTGACCTCCGGAACTTTAAGATGATAAATTTCTGTTGTTTTAAGTCTCTAAGTTTGTGCTAGTCTGTCACAGCAGCGAGAGGAACACAAATGGCAGCTCCTCAGGAGGGACTGTGGGTTGCAGCAGGCTCCTGGCGCCTGACGTTTGGCCACCAGAGCATCGTTTCCTTTGGCCTTGAAGACCTACTCCAGACACCCTGTGAAGGTGAAAATGGCATGGACAGATGACAGCTCAGGGCATCCCTGCAGAAGCAGGTGTGGTCAGGAGAGGGGCCCCAGGGAGGGCCAAAGGGGAAGGTGCCACAGCAGCTCTGGCTACTCAGTGGTTTTGGGGAGTGCTGTGGTTTGAAAGTGACCCCCAGCATTCACAGGTTGGGAACTTCGTCCCCAGTGCAACAGAGCAGGGGATGGGACCTTAAAGAGGTGATTAGGTCACGAGGGCTCTGCCCTCACGAATGAATTAATGCCGCTGTCACAGGAGTGGGTTTGTTTTTGAGAGAGTGGGCTCGCTGCACAAACGAGTCTGGCCCCCCTTGCTCACTCTCCCCCATGCTATGATGCAGCAGGAAGGCCCTGCCTTGTCAGATGCAGCCTCTCGACCTTGGACTTCCCAGCCTCCACAACCATGAGCCAAATAGACTTGTATTGTTCATACATCATCCAGTCTGTGGGATTCTGTTACAGCAGCAGAAACAGACTAGGGCAGGGGGACAGCTCTGCTCACAAGGGCACATCTCGGGGTCCATTGTCTCAGCCAACAGTTGTGTGCAGTCAATGGTGTGCTCCAGAACCTGGGGTGTTTCTCCAGGAAAAATGCTCAGTTCTTTCCAAAATGCCATGAGAACCTCAGTGATGGAATAAATAACAGGTGCTGGGAGCAGCTGCTCCTGATTCATGACTCCTCTTTTAATATGTTTCTGGGGGGACACCAAGGACTTTCAGGAGCATTGTGCTCTGAAATATTCAAGGAGTGTTTCTTGCTTTTTCTTATGACAGTTTTAGTATTTATGAGCAGAATCAAGAGGTCTGCAGCAGAACTGAGGAAGTGGCGAGTGGATGGGAAAGGTCCACAGCACCAACACTGCAGCTGCTTTAAAACAGCACTCGGTTCTGCACTGGCGTGTGTCTGGGGTGAACTGTTGACTGTTACAGACCTTGGCTGACACAGGCTCTCAGAGACACGTGGACTGCATGAATGTCACACACAGGCAGTGGCGGGGTGGGCAGGAAGCCTTGCGGGTCGATCGCCTGCTCCCCTGATCTGCTGTGGCACATCCCCAGCATGGCTGGGGGGGTCTTACGAATGGGCGACGACACCCTGAAGTAGGGGCTGATGGCGGCTCTGCACGCCACTCACTACACAAATATTTGCGGAGTTACTTTGTGCTGGGGCTGCGCTGACGAGCGGGGTAAACACGGTTCTCGCTGGGCTTATGGCCCAGAAGACAGAGTGAAACGTGCCTGCTCCCCACGCAAGAGACAAAATGAGGCCCCGGTGTTTGCCCAACTGGAATCGTCTGCAGGATTCTCCCAGCCTTCGTGCTTCCCAGACTCTAAGAATCTCATGCTCGATTTTTGTTCATTGTTTTGTACCTCTTGAAAAGTTTGATTAAATCAGTGAAGCGGTTTCTTTAGTTTGATGATTGCAAACTTTCCCACTTGCCACACACCTGTATCTGCACACGAGGCACAGGGCACAGGGCCTCAAATCCTCTTGTTGGCAGAGTGCTCGGCTTCCCTCTCTCAGGCGTTTGTAATAACAGGCACCAGGTGTTCACCATGTGCTCGGCCTGTGGGAAGAAAGTCTGCTTAGGGCCGTGAGGTTACATGGTGCCAACGGATATTTCTAAGATTAAAAAAAGAATGCCTTCTTCAAGAAAAAAGAGCACGCATCCCCCGACGCATCAGGCCATTAGGTGTCATTCCATCATCTTTCACACCAGTTGAGTATAGAGAAAGATTGTCACCTGCCTCTTTTCACCCAGGGTCCCCCACGAGCTCGAGTGTGAGCTGGTCTCCTTGTCATGAGGACAGTAGCTGCCAGCTGAATCTCTGACTGGATGAAATCTCCGGGCTTCTTGTTGGGCAAAATGAGAGTCTGGTCCTTCACCTTTTCCTGCTGTTTATCAACTCAAAGTGGAATGGAAGACCCTTCAGTTAATTCAAGCCATGAGCTCTTAGGCTGTCAATGGGGACGCATCATTTCGGGGCCCAGTGTCACTGAGTAGCTGCTCTCCCACCCCCCTCAGCCTGCAGCTCTGGAGAGGCAGGGCTGCCCCCGGAGGGGCTCGTCTATGGCCAGGGTGGCTGCTGAGCTTGGCCTCATGCTGCTGCCTTGCTCCTGCTGGCAGTGGCTTGCGGAGGAGGCAGAAGGAGCCATCCAGTTATGAGGACTGGTGGCGGTCCAGGGGAAGGGGGCTGACCTGGGGGCTTTGCCACCTCTTTATCTTGGACATGGCTTCTTTGCCTTAGAACTTATTGAAACTTTCTATCCTTCTTGGGCACCGTCTTAATTTCCTAGGGCTGCCATAACAGATCTCCTCAAGGTGGGCGGGTTAGATCAATAGAAGTTCATTCTCTCACAGTTCTAGGGACCGGATGTCTGAGATCGAGGTCTCAGCAGTACTGGGGCCTCTGAGGCTGGGTGGGAGAGCCTCCTGCCAGCCTCTCTCTCTGCCTCTGGTGGCTGGAAGTCCTTGGTGTTCCCGGCTTGTAGATGTGTAGCTGCTGTGCCTGCCTCCATCTCCCGTGCATCTCTGTGTGTCCCTTCTGCTCTGAGAAGGACACTAGTCCTTGGATTTAGGGCCCACCTTAGTCCAGTGTGATCTCACCTCCACCCTTAACCACCTGCAAAGACCCTATTTCCAGACAAGGTCACATAATGAGGCTCTGGGTGGACATGAATTCTGGTGGGACACCATTCTACCGACTTCAGGTATGTTTATTACCATCAATCGAATCAATTTTTTAAAAGCATATTTTATGCAGTTTTCTTCAGTGAGCATTTTCTGAGAACTTATTTGTTCAGAGCATCCAGGAAGTACAAATGAACTAGAGAACAGCACTTCTGAAAGGACACGGTGCAGAAGCTGTGCACACGACTGGGCAGACATTCTGAGGCAGACTATGTGAGTAGACACGTGGAAGAATGTTCTAGATGAGATGCCAAGGGCTGACCAGACACTGCAGGAATTGTGGGAAACTACTAAATTGTGAGGGATTGGTTTTATGTCAATAAAAGAAACTAAGACTGAATAGACAGTAAAAACTGTGCTTATCTCCCAGAGAGATGCCTGTCCTGGGCCTGCTACAGACCTGCCCGTGCGTGTGCTAGACCCAGGGGAGCCGTGCCCAGCAGCCAGATGGGACCCTGCAGCTGGGCAGTGGGGGAAAGAGAGAATCACCTGCCTTTCGGTCTGGAAAAATCCATTCCACAGTTTCCACCGTCCCTTACTGACATATAGAATTTTAAATCCCTTTATCTGGGGACAAACAGAAAGTGTGTGCTTGTGGTGAATAATTTGAGCTGATGCTATTGCCAGCTGTTAAGGGACACATGCAAAAAAAAAAAAAAAAGGCCAGTGACATCTGGTTGGCATTGATATTTTGTGACAGAAGTATTCTGTTCCAGGGGGGTGTTTTCTGAGAAACCACATCCCAGAATCCCAAGCCTCCTCATCCCACAGCCCCTCCAGCTTCCAGCCCCCAACCTTTGACCTCTCTGAAAAACAGAAAAGAAAGTGGTCATATTGACCAAAGCAACTGTAACCCAAATTGCAGCCTCATAATTGGGTGCGGTGACATTTCGTTAGCTCCGATTAAACAGCGTCCGGCAGCTGCTTTCACACCCGGAGCTTCCACCCTGCAGAGTTTTCGCTGAGATGGGACCCTCGGGGCCGGGGCTCTTGTCCTGCACACCGGGCAGTGCTGACCCCACGTGCTCCTCCTCTGTCCTCCCTCCTAACCACGTGTGTTCTTTTAGGCTTTAATTTTTTAAAATGTAAACAATGTCAAGTAAATGTACTAATTAACACTGGGAATGTTTTCTCTGAGATTTCAAGTCATTTTTGTTCAGTTTTTTTCAAGAATGCTAATGAAATGGGCCAGTTTTAAAGGGAAGTTTAGGTGAATGCCTTGGTCCAGACGCGCAGAGGCTGCTCGGACACTGCCCTGCCTCCTGCCTGTCCTGCAGCCTTTCCCGAGGGTGTCGGCTGCCTGGGGCTCTCCATCCAGCCCGTCCCGTGCCTCTCACTGAACCTCTTCATCTGTGCTGGAGTCACTGGCATGTGCAGCAAGAAGGGAGACCCCCGGGCAGGACCCCCTCCCTCACCCCAGGGCAGGAGCCTGCACTCAGGGGACAACTTGCCCCCACACATCAGCACTGGAGGGTCCCCTGTATGGAGGGGACCACCTATCTGCACCTCTCTTTTCACTGACGGGGAAACCGAGGCTCGGTCCATTTTATCGGACCCCCTGATGACAGTCAGCGCCATTGCCATCCAGATATGCAACGGTTACTCATGCCTGAGCCTTCAGGCTGTGGGGACTGGGCTGAGATGAGATGGTCTTTGTATTCCCTGCGGGACAAGCACTGGGCCTGGCAGCAGCAGGCGCTCAGCCAGTTTCTGCTAAACGGAAGTCCTTCTGCCCCCTCTTGCTTGAGTCCTGCTGCAGAAGTGCACACAACTGATTCCGTAGGTAGCAGACGTCCCTGCGGTCAGCACAGGACAGGACAGGAGCCGCAGTCACCTCAATAGACAGAGTTCGGGGAAACGTAAATCTCCGCACACACCAAGTTCCAAAGTCGCGATTTCAAAGGGGGAGAATATTAGAACAGACAAGCAGCCCAACACCCAGCTGGCTCTCTCTGCCTTTGGGGCCTGGGCATTACCTGGTTGACTCGCCATCGCTCGGAGGGCAGGATCCTCAAACTCACGCTGGGGCCCTGCTGCGGTCTGGACCACGACGGGCGCAGCTCGGGCCACTTCCCCACGAGACCCCTCTTTCCTGTGGCGAAGGGTCTTCAGCCTCCTTCCAGAGGTCGCCCTGCCCCTGAACCCCATCACCTCGCACACCGTCTTTGTCTGTGGGTGTCAGGACACCGTCCACTGTTTGTGACACTATAGACCCTCCTAAAGCGTCCTGATGAAGCTCTGAAAAGTAAAAGCTGGTTTGTGGGCGTGTGTGTGAACCGGGGCTGCCTGATTTGGTTTAGGTGCCTGAAGATATCCCCATTCTTCCTCGAAATTTACTACAGAGGATGGCATGGAATAAAATAGAATAAAATAGAACAGCAGAGTGGCGGAATGGGAAAGCAAGCTTCACGATGCGTGAGCAGCGGGGCCCAGAGGCTCAAACTCAGGTTTTCCAACTGTCCATCCGGTACGTGTTTTCCTTATTCTTAGTAAATATTAACGAATAGCTGTAAATGATAAATCTGGGGAAAGCTGGACTTCTGTGACATGCCTGCTGTTCCCTCTGCACCTGCACAGCGGCAGGTGCAAGCACCAGGTGCCAGTTAATTCGCACAGCACATCTGCAAGGCTTGCTGCTGTTTACCCCACAGTGTTCACAGCTTCACGTATTGTGGATCCAAAGCCGCTTTGAAGATACGACTTTGTGCTGAGGGGCTGAGGAGACGGGAGGGCGTGGGCGACTGGGCCAGGGCTCGGTGTGTAGATGGTGTGTAGACGGGGAGACGTTCCTTCTCTTCAGGAAAGAAGCTTTAGGACGGACTCTCACGTCTACACCTTCTTCTTCATGGAAACACAGCCGCGTGGGGCAGCCTGGGCACGCGTGTGGGAAGGTCTGGATCCTGCCTGCATCCCTCAGGAGCCGGGCACCATGTGGGGGTGTTCTGGGGAGCCGCAGGGGAGGCGCTGTCCCTGCGAGGTGCCCGCGTGTGGGCTCCCGCACGTGCTGAGCTGGACAGGTGAGCACCCCACGCTCTCTGAACCTTCCGATGCGCTGGCTGCAAGTGTGGAATCCTTGACTGCCTTCCTGGCCACGCCCGAGGCTGCTGGGAATCCTGGCTGGTCACCCCTATTCTGTCCTCACCTCGATTCTAGAGAATCCGAGAAAAACTGATAAATTTGCTGTGAGCAGTTTTAGGCCCCTCCCAGGGTGAGCATGATGTGGATTTAACAGGAGGGCTGGCTGCCTCCTTCCCTGAGTTCCACTTGGGAGGTGTTGACGATGCTTTCCCAGGGAGTATGGAATGGTGCCTCTCCATAATGTTTTTTGGTGGTCATCGTTTGGTTGGCTTTTCTCCATTCCTTGCTCTAGTGTCTAGCTGAGAAAATTGACTTATGCAAGCTCAAATAACCCTCATTTGTCTAAGACCTGAGGTTCCCAGGAGACAGGCCAGAGCTTGGTGAAGCACATTTGCACCTGTTGGTTCCAGACGGGCTCTATCTTGGGCTGCAGGATGGCCGTGTGTGGCTGGAACTCAACTCTCTGGTGGTACTGATGGTGGCATGTTCATGACAGCCACAGTCACAGCTCTGTCTTGCTTCACTCTTGATGAGTCACTTGTACATGCTTTGTCTCGTTAATCTCAATAAAACCAAGGTCTGCAAGTTCAGAAGAGCTACAACAGGGAAATATGAGAGAGATGTAAGCATAGAAAAAAAAAATATATTTTTTGTGACCGTCAAGGGGACCGGAACCCTTGGCTCGGTGTCACCTGCACCAGGCTCAGCCAGTGAGTGAGCGCACTGGCCATCCCTATATAGGATCCGAACCCGCGGCCTCGGCGCTCCCAGCGCAGCACTCTCCCGAGTGAGCCACAGGGTCGGCCCTAGAAAAAATATTTCTAACGTCTATTTTCAAGAAGATTCAGTGAGTGAAGCTTTGGAAGACGGTACAGAAAGAATATTTGCATATTTTGTGTTTATAACCCTCACTATGAAAACAGTTGCTCCTTTATGAAGTGACATAAATCTGAAAAAAGAGTTAGGTTTAAGAAGATAAGTACAGCTCTGAACCATGCATTGTTATTCGACTTGATGGAGTGGGGTACGTGGGCAAGTATCCAACAAGGAATCCCTGATCACACACCTTTAAAACAGGTCAAAAGGCTTTACTAGGAATTGTGTTTGTATTATGCGACATTTATTTTCTATTGTTACGTTCTTTGTGAAGAGTCTGTTTATTCGTTTTTGGATCTCAGCCAGGAGAGGTGTTCCAAAGAGGGGTCCTGGTGTCTCCCTAGCCATGCCAGGGCAGGTTCCCAGCACACCTGCCGCAGGTAGGCTGTGGATGCCTTTCCTCTGTATTGGTGCAGGCCTTGGCCTGGGTCTGGTTTTTAACATTCCCAAGAGGGAAATCCCGAACTCTGCTGTAAAAAAGCAATTTTAGTTTCAAATTCTAAATGGATAAAACCATGTCACAGAAAGTTTGGAAAAACCAGACTTCTCAATCCTGGTGTTCTTGATTGTAATTTGTCCTGTCTTTCTGCATTTCCTTTCGCTGTGTACATGTTCACAGTCATCGTAACCATAGTCTGTGAACAAGTTTTCATCCTTTTTTTCTCTTCAACATTATGTTATATGCAATTTCTATGTGGCTTCAAAACCATACTTTTAAAAAGCCGTCTAATACTCGACTGGGCATTTGATTTATTTAAAAAATTCTCACTGTTATGAGCGACAGTGTTACCATCCCGTGCCATGGTAATTACTTGGTCAAAGAGCATGAACATGATTTTGCTCTGGATACACATTGCCAAATCTCTTCCCCCCAAAACTGAACTAATTTCAGAGCCATCAAAATATAAGAATACCTGTTTTACCTCAACTTATTGACGTTTTCGTAGCACAATGAAACAAGCAATTATTTTAATTACGCTATTTGCCCATGAGCGAGTTTGGCCCATGTGACGCTGACTTACAAATTTTCTCTCACCATTATCTGATAGAATATTAATAGTTTTCTTATCAATGATTTTCCTGTCTATTTGATCTTGTTACATAGCAGGTCATGCCTTTTTCAATGTTGCTAGAGCTTCTTTTTAATTCTCCAGAGTAACCAGAACATATCAAGGCATCAAAGTCCCTTTTCATTGTTTTTCCTATAGAACCTGCGTTTATTTTTACATTAATGTATTTTACATTCTGTTGATCAAAGGCACTCTTAGCTGTAGAGGCGGCGGGCAGCTGTGCTGTGCTCTGCCCGAATCCACGCAGGGTGTGTCGGCTGCGCTGTGACGTCTGGAGATCTCCTGGGCGGCGAGGGCATGGAGAGGGGCCCTGCTGTGCTCTTCCGTCCTGCGCCAGGGTGCTGGGGGTGAGGAAGATGCCGCAAGTGCCAGGAATACGCATGATTTTACAAAATCACATCGGGACTTAGGACTTTGGGATAGAAGCCACGGCCGACTGCTGAGAAGCAGCCGTGTATGCCGTCTCGGCTCCTCACAGCAATCCTAGAAGGTTGGTGTTTTGTTGCTCCAGGTTGGAGGAACTTGAGACTCAAGGAGGTGAAGTAAGTTTTCTTTGGGGACATGGCTTGTGGCATCTTACCCTCCCTTCACTGGCAAAGAACAGAGCCATGTCTTCCTCATGGGGACCTGGGAGCTGTCTTCACCCGGGCATTCCTTTCGGATTTCATCATCTTTTACCTGGAATTTCTAAGTTCTCGGTTGGTCTAAGGCCAACCTTAGACTATACTTAAAGGTTAAGTCTAAGTATGGACTTTGCATCATTCAAACAGCCTAGGGATTTATTTTCTTCTTTATTCTTTTTCTGTAATCAAAAGATTTTAAGCAATAACTGTGTATCGGAAAAATACCATAAATGTTTTTAACATTCTTATGAATCAGATGATTTGCTTATAAAAGCAATATTGGCTGCAGAGCTTAGGGCAGAAGAAATGGCTCTATCCTTAAGATTTTCCTCTTTCCACCATGGCTAACCAAGCAAGCCACTAATGATGAGCTGGCATGAAATTACGAGTTGCTGTCTGTGGGTGCTGGCCAGTTCTTGACAGCAGGGCAAGTTGCCTGAAGACTATGAAGCCTCTCTGGTTTTGTGATATTCAGGCAGGGCCCGGCCCGCAGCACTTAAAGCGTTTTATTTCTCTTAGGCACTGGACCTGGACTAGCAGGAACCCACGTTTTTAGTGACAGTAGTAATGGAAGGCCGGACTTGTGCACGACCACCCGTGGGAGCTCGCTGGCCTGAGTCCTGGCACACCCCGTGGGTGCTGTCACCTTGGTCAGGCTACTTAAACTCTCTAAACCTGTTTCCCCATCTGAGAAATGGGGCCGATGACTCTTTGCAGTGCTGCTGTGAAGGTTGGAGGAAACAAACATACGTAAAAATGCTCAGGAGAGACGCGCTTAATATCAACGCTCGGCAACCGCATTTATTCCACTCAGTAAAAAAGTGCTTTCTCCTGAGTCCAGTTTTATCTGTTTTTCAATGTTCGACCAATCCCAGTTGTAAATAAGTTGATAGGAAAACACGCTGATGTCCCAGGCAGAAATCCCTTCTGCTCCAACGAAGATCTTTTCCATAGTTATGGTCCATTCAACCCAGTAAGTGAGAAGTTGTGTGTAGCCTAATATTGCTGTGTGCATTTTTATGTTTGTGCCTGACTAGATTATAGGCTCTTGGAGGGCAGGGATCACGGCTTAGACATCTTGGAATATCTTACAGCATTTTGCACAGTGGCCGGTCCCCCAGCAGATACTTGTGAGTGGACCCATTGGCCGGGCTGGCAGGACCACGCTGCATTTTCACAGACGTCAGCCGCCGGCCGGCACAGCACTGCCGTGTGGGGCCGGCTCACCGTGCCTGACTTCTCAGGAGCTGGGCAAGGGAAGGGTCAAGTGTTCTTCTGAGGACTTGGCTCGGCTAGTTCTGAAGACAGGCCTTTGTGCAGCAGCAATGAACCAAAAAAAGAAATTCTATTTTTATTTGCTCATTTATTGACAAGAAGTTCTATTTTTGTCCCATTGTGGTAAACCTCAGTCCACGGGAGGCCCCAACTGTGCCACGGGCACCGGACAGACGGGAGCAGCTGAGGGCACGAGACAGGACCTGGCTTCCAGCTGAGGAAGCCGCTCACGTCAGCACGTCGTGGTCCATTATTTGCAGTTAGCATTATTATGACTTTACAGGTAACTTTGAAGAAAAGATTGAGTCTCTCCTGAGCCACCAGTGAGTGGCCTGGTGGGGGACAGTCATGGCATGCTCACAGTTTTAAATGAAGAGAAACACAGGAGAAGGAACTAGAGGGAGCAGTGACTTGGGGAGTGGGATGCCAGCTGCAGAATACAGTAGGTGTCACAGTCACAGCCCCCACTCCGTTGTTCTTCCAAAACGTTTAAGGTATACAAAAGGTGGTGTCACCTCTGCCTCACAGTATTCAGGTGGTGTGGTCAGGCAGTAGGTATCATCACCTGCAGGGCTCACCTGAGAGGAAGTGACTCTGAGAGGACGGGGCAGGACATTCTGCAGCATCAGCATCACCTGGGCGCCTGTTCCTGCCCAGTTCGAACCTGCACTGCCTTGTGGTCAGCCGCGACGCTGAGTTAGAGCTGCCCCCAGGTCAGCTGTCGTGGCCTGACTCGCTAGAAGCAGAGCCTTCATGCTCGATTAAAATCAGTGACACGGAAGGGACTGCACCTGGGCTGCGTCACTCCCACTGGGTGGGCTGTGTCTTCTCCTGGTGGCTGTGTCCTGCTCTCCCCAGGGCAGTCACATCTTCATTTTTGTCACTGCCGTCATTGTCTCCCTCCACCATGACAGACACCAGGCTTGCACCTGCACGGTGACACACGTTATCCAATGGGAGCGCTCAGTTTCAGATCTGCCGAGGGCAAAGAAGCACGCTCAGCTGAGTGGAGGCCATGAAGAGTAGCTGCCCAGAAGAGACTCCCAGTTGACTGAGGCCACAGGACAGGCTCAGGAGGCATCGGCTGCGTGGAGGCCGACGGAAGGCGCAGGGCTCCATGGCGGACGGGGCTCCATGGCTCACCGCCCTGCTCTAGGTGAGCACCCCTTTCCTCTGGTCATTTCAGAGCAGGTACCCCAGTGCGTCGTGTGTTTGTGACCCGCCCCTGCAGGGCGAGTGACGGGTGGACGGTGGCTCCACGGGCTTCCTCACATTACAATCTCCTGGCCACACAATTCCTCATGGGTATTGGGGATGCAGGCAAATCTATTTTTGGTTTATTGTTACTTTAGGCAAGTCTCCAAAACTCATAGAACTCGATTTCCTGATGGAAATGGAGAAGGATTTACCAACAACAATATCTCCCCAACAGGGTCTTATAAGCTTAAAGGCAATAACGTGTTTTCAGAGCACAAGAGTCTTTGCAAGATACATATGTCATAAAATACAAGTACCGCTTTTTATTCCTGGTGAAGTTTAGAAACCACAACTACTGTCTCTGGTTCGTTCCTCTGGCACAAAGCACCTCGTGGTCACACGTCGAGTGTGGGTATGGAGAAGGTCTCCATTTCTCAGGCGGACGTTGTGAATTCTAGAGGAACTCGACACCCACACAATTTGCTTCCTACAGAAAGAATAGATTCAGCGCTCTCAGGGTGTTATAACACCAGGATGTACTAATGTACAAAAGCACATCCTTGTGGTATCCTGGTGACCTGTTGCACCGAAGCCTGGGACAGCTGGAGGGTCCACGCTCCGCACCCTGCACGTTGGAAGTGGGGGTGAGTTGAGGCAGACTCCAGACTTGCCGCACAGAGCGGGGCCACGTAGCCATGCAGACGCGTGTGGGCTGTGACATTGTGCGGTCCTGACAATGCCCCACGATTCCCTGTGCTTGAGACAGAAGCTGACCGACCCCGGCTCACAGCCGCCTGCAGCCCAGCACCCTTTGGGCCTGCAGAAGAGGAGGATTCTGGAGTGGAAGCCTTACCAGCACTGGGAAGGCTTCCACATAGGGCAGGGCCGTACGCCCCAGGGTGCCGGAGTGATGATGGTCCTGGGAATGACCTCACTGATCTTGTGCACGACACCTCTCATTGGGAAAATCACTGATTCCACACAGTGCATGTGGCCTTTGGTCAGTCTGATGCCACTAATGCAAGTGAATCCCTTTGAATGATCTGACACCTCCGAGGCCTGTTTAAATGGGTCATTCCATGCTCCACTAAGTCTTCTGGCCCATCCACTTCCTGGGTTGTTCTGATTTAAACAGTGAGCCTTTCTGGAATGGGCTTCGTCATTCCCTGTACACTGTGTAGTGTTCCTGTGGCTAAAGGTGAGTTGACCACAGCATTTTGGGGACCCAGAGGGTCACCACGTCCACCCCCATCTCCAGGCAGAGCTTCATCAGCCTGATGAGAATCTATTTTCAAAGACCAGATAAAGCACAGGGTGCTCAGTTAAGCTTGGCTTTCAGATAAATCACAGATAACTTTTCAGAATACATATATCCCAAATATTGCATGGGATGTACTTATGCTAAAAAGCTGATTGCCCATCTGACATACACATTTAATTGGACCTTTTGCATTTTCATTTGCTCAGTGTGGCCACCTACTCTGCGGGCCTTGAATAAAGCCACATTCCATGAAAAGAAGGCCTCAAATGAAAAGCCTGAAAGTGACCCCTGTAAGGGCAAAGGGGCAGGGTCAGAGTGCGTGTGGGGAAGACAGTGACGGGCACGGCGTGCTGGGGGAGCTCTGCACAGGTTGAGGGATCTGGCTTGTAGCCACACCAGGCGAACATGTGGGTGTCTGCTGCAAGCTTGAGAACTTTTTCTCTCTGAGAAAGTTTGCAGGTGTGGCTTTCCCAAACCTGGGTCCATTACTTTCGAGGGAAATTTTGCATACTGAAAATAGTAGCTGTGGTCAGAACTCATTTCTGGCAGGTAATTGAAAGGCCCTGAGTTGTGCTGAGAAATCCTGACCAAGCCCCCTCCAGGGGGGTGCACTTATCGTCTCCAGAAGTGCATCTTCTTCCTCCGATAGTGGAGTGTGGCAATGGACAGCATTGCCCTCGGACTGTCCTATCCCCCGAAACCTGCTCTACGAGCTGTGGGAAACTGTCTCCATAAAGGGCAGCCTTAGAAGAGATACACCAAACAATAGCTGGGATTGTGATTATCACAGTTACCGAGCAAAGCACTTTAACTATGTTAATGTATTCCATCCTCACGACAGACCAAGAAAGAAGGTAGGATTTTACAGATGGGAAAACTGAGACAGAGGTTAAAAACGTGCCCAAGACACGTGGCCAGTCCACAACAGCACTTCCCTTCCTGAATCTCAGGTCTAGCAATGTCTTTCCTGTTGTACAGTGTCAGAAATGAGAGAGAGACAGACAGGGGCAGAGGGACAGACGCAGACAGAGACTGCAGAAGCAGAAGTGGGACCCCGACGGGGAGCCCTGCGGCACTCACAGCTCCTGCTCCCCGGTGAACTGTGTCTTCTGCTGTTGGAGGCCTCTGGGGTGGCCAGAGCAGAGCCCCCTCTGAAGGGCTCGGCTCCAGCCTTCAACTGCAGGGACTGGAGATTTCTGACAAGCATTCCTGGCCAAGTACTGGCAAACGCAGAGCTTCCCTGGGTCCCCCCACGGCCCGATCCAGAGGGGACCTCCTCCCTCGCCCACTCCTCTGCTCCCCTGACACAGGCCCTGGAGGACCCAGCCCTGCCTGCTTCCCCAGCCCCTGTGTCCAGCGGGCCCCTCCTCCCGCCGGCTCCTTCCTCAGGTCTTTACTAGTAGGACACTCCCCGAGCGATCCCGAAGCAGATTCTCTTGGAGAAACCCCAGGAAGCACTTCCTCGGAGGCGCAACCTGTCCAGAGGCTTCCTGGCTCAAAGCCGACAGGAGACTCTACGGACCGGTGAGGGCCTGGGTGAGGGGCTGATTCACAGGAATCAAAGGAGAGGCTCCCGGCCCGGCTGCTGCGTCCTCAGGAGGGTGGGCTGGAGTGTAGGTCCGTGCTGGGGGCACAGGATGCAGAGACCCCCGTGCTGGAGCTGCCAGCCCCTGGCCTGCCTCTAAGCCCTGGCCTGCCTCTCCCATCAGATGATTGGGGGGGCTTGTTTCATTTTATTTTTTGCATTTTACTTTCCAGTGTTCCTTGCAGTGCTGCCATATAGGCGGTGCTTAATCAACGTTGATGGGCTGATTGACCTCTATGGAAACTGCATGGCGGGCATGTGCTTCTCTCCCGTGCGAGCGTGTAACTCTGCGATGTGGCTGCTGTTTTACCACCGCAAACTCAGGCATCGTCTATTTCGATGAGTCAGCAAGGCTGCTTCCTGCCGGGCTGGGGAGGGGGTCCCCTCAACGATGCGCCCCAGCTGCTGTCAGCACCTGAGGAAGGCCAGGCCTTGGCTGTGACCAGGCTCTGGTTCCTGACACGCTGGGTCTCAGGAGCGGGACAGAGCCCAGGCGGGCAGTGACTCGCGGGTGCTCTCCCACGGAGAGGCTCTTCTCCCACGGCCGTGCTCCGGACCTGCAGGCTTTTGTTCCTCGGGGAGCGGCGTTTCTGGGGAGCAGGGCGTTCCTCCTCATGAGCATTTTCAGGATGTTGCAGTGGCCGTAAGGTCCCTGTGCTGATCGTTTCTGCACCACACAGGCTCTTGGATCTGGTGTTTGGGCACCAGTGTGAGGAGGACAGTTCTGTTCCAGGTAGATCTGCTCCTCCTGTTTCTGAAACGTTTGTCCTAGAGGGTGAGTGTATTTCTGTTCAGGTGGGAGAAAGGCTGCGGCCAATGAGTAAAAAACTCAGAAGTCTGACACAAAAAGAATTTTTTAAATGCAGTTTACTATTTCAGGTATAATAGACCCGA
Organism: Cynocephalus volans; assembly: GCF_027409185.1. Taxonomy (NCBI): domain Eukaryota; kingdom Metazoa; phylum Chordata; class Mammalia; order Dermoptera; family Cynocephalidae; genus Cynocephalus; species Cynocephalus volans. The sequence goes on along the minus strand of NC_084464.1, from coordinate 166,713,338 downwards.
GTTAACAGAGAACATTTTAAGAAAATGAATGTGGTTTCTGAAGTGCACCGTGACGGGTGCAGTTGTTGAATCTGGAGTATGTGTCGCAGGCGTGTTCATACCCCTGGAGTTCCTGGCGTGCCCGGTCTGCTCGCCCCTCCCAGAGGAGACCCACAGGTACAGCGGCCACCGTGTGAGCGGCTGTGCCACCGTCCTGCTCGAACTTCTCCAGTGGCTTCATCGGCCGCAGAGTAAGGCCACATTGCCCGGTCTGGGCTGCAGGGACCCTCACTGTCATACAGACGTGCAGTGCTATGGCTCCGACCACACCATGTTCTGTGTGGAAACTCCTCCTCACACTTCAAGTCCCACGCCAGCCACTTCCTCCGGGAAGCCGTCCCTCATCCTGCACAGGGAGCGCTCACCTGCCGGTCACTGCTGGGGGCGTCCCGTCTTCTAGCCAGTTCTTAGTGTGTGCCACGTGCTTACTGAATCCAGGTCAGTGAGTTAGAAGACGAGACATACTGAATTAGATTTGTTTCAGGTTTTTTCTGTTTCAGATTTACAAGATCTGTGACCTCCATCATGTGCAAAGAGCAGTGACTGCATCGGTGAGACACGTAGCCCATCCTCTCTCCCTTCCCAGCGTCCTCAGGCTGCAAGTTTCCAAGCTGTGAGGGCCTTGTCCTTCCTTCCCATGAGTTATTGCTGCTGCTCAGGAGACGGCAGATGCACCTGGCTCTCAGGGGTGCCTGTTCTGCCATGAACAGATGAGACCACCCTGGGACTCCTCAAGGGCAACTCAGCGCTGCCAGCTGCCCCCGCTCGTGGGTGGTGCTCGTGCCAGAGACCAAGGTGGCGGGGGAGGGCTGAAGCCCGCAGCTGACACAGTGCACCGCAGGCACGCGGTTCCTTACGTAATGTTCTGGATGCGGTGGACAGACAGATGAGATTGTACTTCTGTTCTCCTGGAAAGTGACAGGGATTGGCTTCAGTGCTGTGGCAACGTCACCACGGCACTTCCTGGGCTGGAGCGGCTCCTGTGGGCACCAATGTCCAGCGGGAGACAGGCCGGCATCCTCTGTGCAGACGGGAGGTTCCATCAGCATCTGTGGCCTGGCTAGAGAGGACTCAGCGGTGCCTGGGAGTGTTGGGTTTTATCCGGTTGCCAAGTCTGGGGATTCTGAACCAAGCTGGACACACCCCGACCAGCGTTTAAAGGATGTGCTGAGCGAGTGGTACTGGCCCATTTCCTCCAGACTCATGATGAGGCTTCAGCGTGGACCCAAGGCCTTAACCCTGAGAATCTGAGCATTCACCAAACGTGCCTCGTAATTACAGGACCACAGGAAAGAGAGGCCTGGCAGTCCCCTGACCCCCGCTGGAGGAGCTGATCTGACCGGGGACGCTGGCTCTTTGGTTGAACGGCAGTCTTGGGGATAATCGAGGAAGGGGCACTCTGGAGCTCCTGGGTGAACTGTCCCCCTGATCTGACCACAGACAGAACCATCGATTCTCACTGCTGCCTTCCATTTACCTGAAGCTTCTTTGGTGGCAACCTGTACTTGTGACTAGCCAAGCAGCTGGACCAGGCTTTGAATCAGTCAGTTTAGGGTCGAGCAGTCATTTTAATAAAAATTCTGATGCTCATGCTAGACCTGCTTGGAACAGCTATTAATCCTGGCATTCGATTAAGATGCCAAAACTGCCATGGACAGACAAAAGCTGGAAAAAGGGCATCTTTACAATGTGTGTGTTTGTTTAACCCATTTAGGCTACATAACTATGGGCAGGGCACAGCCTGACCAAAGGGGCTCCACAGGAGAAGAGCTGGATTCCGCCGGGCTCTGTCCTCACTGCATGTTGAGTTGAATGCACGCTCCCGACCTGTGACATGGGATTAGAACATCTCCCCGGGAGGCATCCCAAGGGTCAGAGAAGATGAAGGCTGCAGAGGGCTCTGCTGAGCACATGGTGCGTGCCCAGTGGGAGGAGAGTACATCGGGAGCTCAGCCTTGGGAGGTGACTGTCACTTTCCTGGGCTTGGTTGTGTAGTATGGCTTCTAAAGTGCAAAGGCCGCCCCAGAGAACGCCACCTGCTGTGCAGTCGTGGAGGCAGCTCTGAGTAGAGGGCCTGGGCGCGTCCACTGCCCCAGGTCTCCACAGCCCAGCTCATCCCTGCTGGGCCTTCTCATGTTGACGCTGACGGCTGCTTCCCAGGGGTCCATCCCTGGAGGCTCATCCTTAATTCTTCAGGGAAGCCCTCTTCACCCAGTCAAGCCCTCTTGGCTTTGGGTCGACTCACTGCAGCTGCCGGGGTCTAGTGGTGACAGTGTGACAGCACACGTGGCCGAGGACTCCATGGGCCAGCCTCTGCATGACGTGTGCCAGCTGATGCAGGGTCCTGTGCTTCATCTCAGCGCCTCTCAGGCAGTCCTTGGGTCTCGTGGCTCTGCAGCTTGTCCCCGGCTTCCAGGAGCACTGCCCTAAGGAGATGCACTGGATGGAGAGGGTGTCTACTGGGTTTTCTTATGTGCAGCACTGTGAATGGGTGGGGAGCTCCTGGGTGTTGAAACCTGCTGGTACCCTCATCGAGTGGACATTTTTCTCTGAACACGTGGCTGCACTGGCACCATCTGGAAGGTTGAGGTGAGGCAGGCTACATTCCCAACAGTAGGCCATAGTCCTAGCCCATCACGTTATCACCCCATTTTCCAGGTGAGAAAGGTCCACCTGAAGGTCATGGTGCAGCCGCAGGCGCCTGAGCTGGGGAAAAAGCTCCAGGCCACACTCTTCCTTCCCTGGGAACCAGCCATTTCTGGTCACACCTGGAATGTGAGGCATGTGGGTTTAGCTTTATTTTCATTTTGTTTGAAATGAGAGAGGCTTCACTGCGGAGCCTCAGCGCAACAGACATCTTGCCTCTTATGAATCCCAGGTACAGGCATAGGTGAGACGAGGACCCTATCTGAATTTCTGCCTAAGGAGCAGGCTTATTTATGAGAATCTCTTTCAGTTCCTAGTGGCCTGGGTTGCTTTATGATGAACGTCTGCACTTGGGAGGCCGCGAAAATCACCAGCAAGCACCCCACGCCTTTCTTTCTTTCTTTTCTTTTTCACTTTAGACTTTTAGACCTATCAAATCAATTGGCTGAACAGTTGGACAGCTCTTTGTTTGGACAGACTCATCCTTTCTTGTCGTGGTCATCAGAGCAAAGGCCCATTGTCACAATGGAGAAGCTGTGAGGTTTTTTAATTAAAAAAAAAAAAATGCACAGAAATGAAAGCACCTGGGTCTCATGGAAGCCCAAGGTTTTCTTCCAAACTCAGTTAAGTGACTTCCCACATGGTCTTGAGAAAGCTGCTTTCTCTGTGCCTCAGTTTCTCCACTTAAAAATTGATTTTATAAACCATTTCCTTTCATACACCTTGGAATGCACTGAGGATGAATTAGTTCATTTTGACAAACAGTACAAATTGTAGCTTAAAAGTCGAACAGCTCATCTTCACACCCTACTCCTGGGCCTCCACGGTGGTGGTCCTGCCCCTCCACAGGCCACCGAATGGGCCCTGGGAGCCCTTGCAGCTGATCTCAGAGCCTCTGGATCTACAGCTCCCCCAACTATATATTTATTTATTATGTAAAGTGTGCTTAGCAGGAACCTTTTAAAAGTTAAGTAAACAACAATTATTTTTTAAAGGCAAATTTTAACAACCTTTAAGGAAAATTTAAAAACTCCGTCCATGGTGCCACAGACTCAGGCCTTGGAGTGACTGGTTTTTCAGGTCTGAAGTGATCTTGGTTTCTGGGTGTGACTGGACGTGAGGGGCCCTGTCCACACCGTCCTTGGTCGGTGCTGCTGGGTGTTCTCGGAGGTGTAGAGAGACCAGGTGTTTCCTCCTGAAGTCTCCAGGGGTTCCTGCCCAGGGGCAAGAAGGTGGACAAATGGTGTTTTGGATTCTGCATACCCTCGGTGAGGTTTGCCTCGCCAGGTCCTTTCAGGGCAAAGCTGCTGCCACAGCGGTAGCTTCATCCCAGGAAAGCAGACCCACAAAGCCATTCCTCAGTGAGACCAGTTGCAGGTGGTTCCTCAGGCTGAGAGGAGTAAAAAGAAACGCACCAATTCCAGCAGCGACCATCTCCCCCAAACCTGCCGCATGACAGCGCGGTGGCTGCACAGACCTAAACCATGCACCCCCGGAGTGACCCGCAGGCAACAGGTGTCCTAAAGTGCCCGACCCTCACCAGAGGCAGTCCTGTGGTTTTCCATAAATGTAAACAGAGCTGTCCCCATCAATGTGTAGACTCTTCTGTGAGATTCCGTAAGTACGTGACGTCATGGTCTTGGCCTCAGTTTCTCCACCTTGTTGCCTCTTCTAATGGTGCAGGAGCAACTGTCTGATAATGCCCAGTATTCAGTCACTTCCAATTTCAATGTGACATTCTGTCTTTCAGGCAAGAAGAGGAGCTTGAGTCAGAGGCTGGGCTTCCCCTCTGGGTGTCTGGGCTGGGTCTGTGTCTCCCTGCACGGCTCTGAGGCAGTGATCTGCATTTCTGACTGGAGCAGGGAGACCTTCCACCCCTCCCGTCTTGCTTCTGAGTGTTCGCTGCCCATTGCAGAGACTGAAGCTGCGGGCTCTGCTCTAACTGCGTGTCCGCCTGACAAGGAGGGGCAGCCCCGTCGGCAGCAGCAAAGGGCTGTTCAGTTCATTCTGGGTCAGGGCTGTGCCCCAGTCATAGAGGCCAGACCCGCCTTGTGGCCGCAGCCCACCTTGGACCACCTGCTCTCTCAATAGCCCTGGGTCATGCTCTGCCTGAGGGACTGGTGTGGCCAGACCCTGTCCCCATGCAGTGGTCACCTGGCACAGTCACCTGCACCAGCCCAACCCTGAGGACTGCTGGTGGCTAGGGGGTGGTGGTGGGGGGTGGTGCCAGGACTAAGAGCCACTCCAGTCCTGCCCCTGCACTTGTCCACTGCTGCTGTCCTGCCCCAGCCTTGCCCCTTGACACCTCTGTCCCACCACTGGGCCGTCGAAGAGGAAGAAGAATACTTGTGCAATTAAAGGTGAGAGGTAGAGGTGTGGGGGTGGCTCTGCAGTGAGGGACATGAGCCTCAGTTTGGGAAGGTGGGCTGCACCCCCGAACACAAGCAGAGAGACTGAGTGGGGTGTGTCCGAGTGAGAATGTGAGTGTGAGTGCGAGTGTGAGCGAGGGCTGGAGTGCGTCGGTGTGAGCTGGTGTGTTAGTGTGAGTGCGCTAGTGTGAGTATTGGTGTGCGCAAGTGTGTGTCTGTGTGAGCGTGCCACTGTGAGTGTGTCAGCGTGAACGTGTGACTGAGTGTGTCACTGTGAGCGTGTCTGTGTGAATGTGTGACTGTGTGTCAGTGTGAGCAGGTCAGTGTGAGTGTGTCAGTGTGTCACTGTGAGTGTACCACTGTGAATGTGTCACTGAGCATGTCAGTGTGAGTGTGTCGGTGTGAGTGTGTCACTGTGAGAGCGTCACTGTGAGCGTGTCACTGTGTCAGTGTGAGCGTGTCACTGAGCAGTCAGTGTGAGCACGTCGGTGTGAGTGTGATCTCTGTGAGTGTGTCAGTGTGTGTCATTGAGTGTGTCGGTATGAGTGTGTCACTGTGAGAGCATCACTGTGAGTGCATCACTGTGAGCATGTCAGTGTGAGCGTGTCACTTTGAGAGTGTCACTGTGAGCATGCCTGTCACTGTGAGTGTGTCTGTGTGTGTCAGTATGAGTGTGTCACTGTGAGCCTGTTGGTGTGTGTCACTGTGAGCCTGTTGGTGTGTGTCACTGTGAGTGTTTTGGTATGAGTGTGTCAGTGTGAGCATGTCACTGTGAGAGTGTCACTGTGAGCATCTGTGTGTCAGTGTGGAGCTTGTCAGCATTAGTATGTCACTGCGAGCATGTCTGTGGTCACTGTGAGCGTGACTGTGTCAGTGTATGTCACTGTGAGCATGTCGGTGTGTGTCAGTGTGTGTGTCAGTGTGAGTGTGTCACCGTGAGAGTGTCACTGTGAGCGTGTTGGTGTGTGTTGCTGTGAATGTGTCAGCGTGAGTGTGTCACTGTGAGCGTGTTAGTGTGTATCAGTGTGAGTGTGTCAGTGTGAGCATGAGTGTGTCACTGTCAGCGAGCATGTGGGCGACTGGGCTGGAGGCCGGGGCCTGGAGCTGCAGAGGGAGCCCAGCACAGGGTCCTCTTGGTGGCGCCTCACGGCCCTGCTTGTTGCCGGCCCACGGGGCCCTGTCCTCCTGTGGCCTCTCTGAGCACTGCTGGTTGTGCCCGGGCGTCCATTCAGGAGTGAGGCTGCACAGAACTGCTCCTGACCCTTGGAGACCGGTCTCACCACCAGAGCCTGCGGCGCCTGTTCAGAGCCCAGAGGTCAGGCCCTGCTGGACATGGGCTTCCTCAGAGTCGCTGTGGACAGCGGTTTGGACAGCCGCGGTTTCTGCTCCCGAGGGGCTGGGTGTCCAGCCCAGAGCTGTCTCACCGAGCAGCCTGCACACGCTCTTGCTCTGCGTGGGAATCCAGCCCTGGCCTGCATCTGCCATGACAGGACACACGCGAGTGCCTCCAGGGCACAGCAGGCAGCCCCCGAGACGTGGAGGCAGCGGGGACAGTCGGGGCCGCGCCGGCCGGGCTGCCCTCCCTGTGCCCGGTCTTGGTTTTCTTCTCTGCACATGCAGCCGTGTGGATGGACGTGCCCCGGGCTTCTCTCTCGCTTGCTCAGTGTTGTGGGGGGCATGCGTGTGCGGGACACTAGGGGCCCAGGATGAGCCTGGACCTCCAGCACCGCCGTCCTTCGGTCTTTCTCCTCTAAAACTATACGATAAGTGACAGTTTAAAAGGACCATCAAATGGGCACCCATCACCCATGGGAGGAGCGGAGGAGACGTGTCTGCGGGTGCAGTCCAAGTCCTGGAGCTGCGGGGACACGGCCGACTCTGTTCAGAGCTCAGCGGTGCAGCAATGCCACAGTCCCCTGGGTCCGCAGACCCCGTCAGCCCTGAAGGCGCGCCCCCCGTGTGGCCTCTTCCTGCCAGGGTGCCCTGGTACTTGCTGGAGAAGGGTCTGAGTGTTGCTGTGACCAGTTCAGGGAGGGAGTGGGAGTCACGTCGGGTCCCAGCAGCCACCACCGCCCTGAGCCTCCCCCCTCTTGGGTGCAGCTGGTAACTGATGGAGACTGTCACTGACTGTGCGATTTCCCAGGTCACACGTGCTGGTAGCCCTCTGAGTGTGGAGACAGGACAGAGGCCATGGGACGAGGGCAGCGAGGGCCCCAGATGAAATCACTCTGCCTCATTATCCTGGAATTACAGCCAGAATTCCAAAGTGCCCGATGGGCAGAGTTCACGTCTCCACTCTGCCACCAGAGAGGCTGAAATGGCATCTGCTGTGACTCACATCAGCCCTGGGGGCTGTCCTGGCACATTCTTCTCTGTTTGCCAGACAGACGGTTCTACCTAAATACAGAGAGATCACGGACAGAGAGCACAGGGGTCGTGAGATCCCAAGGTGGCTGGAGACCGTCCTTCCCAGGGGCGAGAACCTTCCGGGTGAGCCAGCACACTAGTTAAACAGCTCCCAGCACGGATCTCGCGTTTTATGTGGCAAAGAAACTCTAATTGGGATGGGATATGTTGTAATTAATAACGTGATAATGGATGATCAAATAAGCTGGCTTGCAAGGCAAACATCCAAACTTATAAAATGTGGTTTCCCACGGCTCTCACCCCGGGAGGGAAATACACCCCAGACCACACGAATAACTCGCTTTCATGCCTGCTGGGCCCCCCGTGGCCAGCCCAGGGGCTCCCACCAAGGCCTGGTTTGGTGTCCGTTTTGGGTGTGTGGTTAGAGGACTTCCCAGAGGTGACCATGTGTAGAAACCTGTCCAGGAAAATAGAAGTACGAAGTCTGACCAGGAGGACGGCAAGGGAAAGGCCACCAGAAGGGGGTTTGCTGGCGTAGCAAGTGGGGAAACTCGCAGGCTCAGTGCTGCCCTGGGGAGGCAAGTCTCTTCTCACTCCCCAGCCCTCTTTCAGCAAGGATAAGACATTTAAGCTGCTTCGTCAGAGGACAAAGGCACACTCCTATGTACCCCAGGTGTGCGGCCGAACCTTGGTGCTGTTTCCCTGCATTATCATGGATTTATTTTTCATCCCCATTTAGTGGTAACGAAGCCTTTGAGGCATCAGCTTGGGCCGCACGTGGGTCCCGTCTCAGCCGGGCAGGTGCCGGAGCATCTCTAGCTGCGCTTCTCTCTGTAATGTGGGGGTCATTGTGCTACTCGGTCCGTTTGGCTTGAGCGGGAAATGAGTGAAGCGTCCACGTACTGCCAGGTACGTAGCGGGCGAGCGAGAAATGGCCCCTGTTGAGAGAAACGTCCCCTCTCGACACATTGCCAGTCACTCAAAGTTCAGAATATCTAGAATTACCAAATACTGAGTAGGGTGTTACTGATAAACATTAAATTTTTCTTAATTTAAGAAAATCTTTTCCTGCTCAAACTTGTTTTTAAAATTTTTACTTTAATTTATCAATATACAATGTAGCTGATTTTCATGTCCCTTTACCAATTCCTTTTCTCCCCTTTCTCTACCCCCCTCCCACCAACATCATCTCTGTTCACTTGTCTTAACAAGTTCAAGGAATTGTTGTGGTTGTCGTGTCTTCTCCCTGCCCCCATTCATTTGTTTGTATATTTATTGATTTATTTATTTTTAGCTCCCACCAATAAGTGAGAACCTGTGCTATTTCTCTTTCTGTGCCTGACTCGTTTCACTTAATATAATTCTCTCAAGGTCCATCCATGTTGTTGCAAATGGCAGTATTTCATTCGTTTTTATAGCTGAGTAGTATTCCATTGTGTAGATATACCACATTTTCCGTATCCACTCATCTGATGATGGACATTGGGCTGGTTCCAACTCTTGGCTATTGTAAAGAGTGCTGCGATGAACATTGGGGAACAGGTATACCTTCGACTTGATTTCCATTCCTCTGGGTATATTCCCAACAGTGGGATGGCTGGGTCGTATGGTAGATCTATCTGCAATTGTTTGAGGAACCTCCATACCATTTTCCATAGAGGCTGCACCATTTTGCAGTCCCACCAACAATGTATGAGAGTTCCTTTTCCTCCGCAACCTCGCCAGCATTTATCGTTCAGAGTCTTTTGGATTTTAGCCATCCTAACTGGGGTGAGATGGTATCTCAGTGTGGTTTTGATTTGCATTTCCCGGATGCTGAGTGATGTTGAGCATTTTTTCACGTGTCTGTTGGCCATTCGTATATCTTCCTTAGAGAAATGCCTATTCAGCTCCTCTGCCCGCAACAGGCATTTCGTACTTGTTTTTAAAGATCTGTCTGTCCTCTCACATCATATGCAAAGCGATGGCATGGCCCTGGAGCCTGTGCAGTTTTAAAACAAAGCCGCCACACAGACGCGGGGTCTGAGGGGAACATCTGGGGTGGCAACAAGCCTCCCTCTCATGTCGCCCGTGTCCTGTGGAGAGAACGGAGCACAGAGCTTTTATGAGCTCACACCCTGAGAGCAGGGGGGAGTGGGAGAGGCCGGGAGGGGCACAGCTGTGAGCTGTCCTGACGCCTGCCCGTTTGTGAGGGGGTCATCTGCTCGTGGGAAGTGGCGAGGCAGAATTCCTGAGGCCTGCCCTCAACTCTCAGGGCCGTTTTGGGGGACGCAGCATCGCTCCTGTGCACCGTGACTGAGGACGGTGTGAGCGTGGGCCAGCTTCCGGGAGGAAGGGCAGTTCTGGGTGCACAGATGCTGCCTCTGGCGTGCTGGGGTTTGTCGGAGGACCGTGACAGCTTGGGACCCCGCGTGCACAGCCCGGCTGTACCCCTTAGCAGAAGGTGCTCAGAGAGCAGACCCGTGCATAGCAGCGCGCACACGCACGTTTCATCACAGCGCTTACGGCCGCGTCAAGAATCTGGAGACAGACAGCGCATCCTTTTATAACGTTTTAAGTTAAAAAAACAAATTAAACGGGTTTGCGCTGCCAAGACCCGTTTCTGCTGCTGGAAGCCAGTGCTGTGTGTGGGGCTGCTCGCTGGCGCTGCAGGTGTTGCAGTCACTGCAAACGTTCCTGCGTCCCAGCGATGGGCCGGGCCTCCCCACCACACGGACCTCCCTCCCAGTCTGCCTCTCCTGCTGGGCTTAAGTGAACGTCCTGATGCGCAGGAAAAGGGTTAACGGCATAACTCGATGGCACAATATCTTGGATTACAGACAGCCAGCACAGGCCGGCAGCCTGGTAACGAGGCCGCAGCGTGGGAACAGGCGGGACAATGTCGGGATTGACAACATGCTCGGGGAGGCCACCTTTGGGAGAAACTGCATGTCGCAGTGTGCTGGGGGACGTGAGGAATAGTGGCAGATGCTGCAGGACTACAAGCAACAGATGCCTTCTGGCCGGGCCGCCAGCCACCCGATCGCAGGCCCCGGGCAGGCAGCTCTGCCGCCCCGCCCCTGCTCTTTGTTGGGGCGGCAGCAAACACAAATATTGCAGAGGAATTAAAAACAGCAGATGGTGGCAGCAGGGTTTGATGAGGTCAGGCTAGGTGTGGGCACACATTTGGTGGTGGCATTAATCACCCCTTCCTCTGGGAACGAGCGCTCGGGCCCCTGGCGCAGCGCGGAGCTGGCCACCTCGGCTGCGTGTTACCCCGTGCCCCTTCCTGAAGACCCCCACAGCCGGCTCCTGTCTTTCAGGGGCTGACCCCACAGATCAGCTTTTAGATGTCTCATCCGATTTAGCAGAGTTTAAAGAGAACACATGTTGAATATTTTGTTAATTCAACTTGTGTTTAAATAATTGATGCCGGCCAATTCCAAATGTGAAATTTTAAAAGCCTCGTGTGTTTGGTTTGATACGTCATCTGTCATCCTAGTGTGTGAAGTGGGCTGTTTTCATTATAAGACAAATGTTCACGGTCTTTCTGTTACACGCTCAGATGTGTCTTCACCTCTCATCTTTTGGCCGTTGCAGAGGGCGTCCAGCTTAGAGGGTCCATGTTTGTGTCATTACGAGTGTCCAGGAGGAAAGTCTTATGAGCTGTGCAGATTCCTAACAGAAAGGTCAGTGGACAAAGGAGAGGGCTTAGTTCTTTATGGCCCTCGGGGAGTGGAAATGCCACCCTGGTGCTTTCTTAGGAGCACATGCCTATTTCATTAAAAGGAGTGCAAATCTGGGGAGCCCCAGGGACACTGGGGAGGGGAGACATGGTTTGGTGCTGACTTGTGTGCTGTGCATGTGTGCCCAGGTGTGTGTTGTGTGAATTTGTGTGGATAGCCCTTAATAACGTGCCTCATGAAAAATAAAACCTGTGTTCTAAATGCAGCCAGAAATGAGTCAGCCCAGTAGTCAGATTTCTCACAATATATGTTTTAGTGTTGTAAGCCATGTCTGCATCCTTCCCAGGGTCCTGGGGCTCATGAGCAGAGCTTGGGCACGACAGGTGCTCTGGCCGGCTGGACTCTGCCTCCTGGGTCCACACACTGGGCAGCGTCTTGCTGGGGACGCCCCCGTGGCCTGTGGTGGCCGAGTGAGGGTTAGGGTACGAGGATTTTGAAGGCTCTGACCTTAAAGAGGAAGCGTCTCTCCTTGTGGTAGAAGGAAGTCAAGATATGATTCTTATACTTACACATAAAATTTTTTGTTCGTTCCAGTTCAAAGTAATAGCTGCTCTTCAAGACAATCTAGAAACAGAGACAAGAAGAAAAGCCGAGCCGTCGTGCCTCCCACAGGCAGCCCCGGCCGCGTGTGCTCCATGCGGTCCCTGCCTCCTTCCACACGTGACGTTTCCCGTTCACTTTTAGAGAACTGAGGGTTCATGTTACATGTCACTTCGGATCTTGCTTCTTTGCTTTATATTATATGTGCATTTCTCTGCCTTCCAAGCATTGTCTTGTCTATAGAATATTCCATGACTTGACACGTGGCTATTTAACAGTTTCTTCTTTTTAATATTTGTTTGAATATTTAAAATGGTAAAATTCTCTACTTTCACAGGTAATTCTGGGATCAACTTGTATTAAAAATAATTTTTTTCTAGAGCTAAGTTTATTTCCTTGGGCTAATTTTCCAGGAGTAGAATAACGGGACAGATGTAGAAACATAGCTTCCCTTCTTTACTGTTCACGAACACAACACAAACTCATTCTAGACAAACTGGGAAGAAGAGAGGTTCCGGGCCGCTGCAGGAAATAAAGTGGCAGGAGAAAATGGAGACGCACTGTTAATGAGCAGTTCGGATCCTTAAAGTCTGCCTATGTTTATATTACATAAATCCTTACCAAAATTCAGTTTTGTAACTAGCTTTTTAAAAAAATCGTGGCGAAATCCACTAATTTAAAATTCACCCTCAGCCGTTTCCGTGTGTGTGTACGATATCGTCACCTGTGCACTCACTGCCTGCAACGTCGTGACTTTTTAAGTTATGTCGCGAGCATTTCCCTGTGTCATGAATACTCTTTAGAATATGACTTTATAATATCTACAAAGCATTGAATTGTGTAGATGTTCTAAAATTATTTACTAATGCTCCTTCGCTGGTCATTAAGGTTGTATGTATTTATTGTTATTATTAAATACAGCTGTGATGAATGCCCTGGCATAAAAATGGTTTCATAAACTTGACATTGTTTCTTTGAGGTAAAATTTGGGAAGCAGAATTGCTTGTTAAAACAGTGTGAGCCTTTTCAGGTTCCTGAGTACATGCTAAACCGTCCTCCCAAAATCTGAACACGTGATTCCCCCCAGCAGTGTGTGAGGATGCACATTTCCTACCTACTTGCTAACGTAAATACAGATACTTTAAAAAGTGTTGCAAATTTGGTACAACATTTTAATTTACCTTTCGCGTCCTTGTGAAACTGAGCTGTGAACACATGGTCACTATGCTTTGTGTTTCCTCTTGGTGAGCGGGTCAGCCCAGAACCTGCTGAGACCCGCAGGTCCGGGAGGAGCTGTCCTCGGAAGCGTGGCGCGTTTCACTGTGACTCGGGAATCTGTGCAGGGCTTTGGGAAACAGTCTTTCCTCGGACAGTGTCTCCTTGTTTCCAGCCTGCGTAGAATTGTCGTGTTGTTTTAACTGGGGCTGCTACTTCGTACTTTCTCCAAAACAGCAGGGACCCCTTCGTCACCCGAGTGAAGCCGGAGTGGTGTTTCCTCCTCCTGTATTAAAGGTCTGGAGCATCCGACGGAGCGTTCTTGGAACCCTGGGCCCCCAGACCCCTCAGCCCTTCCGATGCTCCAGGGCCTGGAGCGCTGCGTCGGTCGCTCGTCATCCTGAAGGAAGGTCTGCTGGAGCCTGAGTTCTGGGTTCGGGGCTCCACTTCCGTTAAAATCAATAACACGCAGGGGGACAAAGACTGCATTTGAAGGGACACCCGGAGAGCTGACGGGGACTGAGCAGGCCAAGCCCGGACGCGAGATCCTTCCAGGGGCAGGGCTGGCGGACTGAGGCCTGAGGCACCAGCCCGGCGCCTGCTCCGCTCCACGGCCTCCCGCAGAGCCCTTCGGCCGCCTGTCCCCGGGCGCACGCAGCGCGTCCTTGAGGAGCGAGGCCTGGGCCCGCGGGGTCTCCGGGTGCTGTCCAGGTAGGACAGTCACGCTCCTCTCTCTGCAGGCTGTGCCGTGACCGGGGACTGCAGACCCGATCAACAGGCCGGCCCCGGAGCCGCGCTGCGCCCCGCGCTGTCTCACCCCGAGGCCAGGCCGCTCTCGGCGGACGCGCTCCCAGGGCCCGGCCACTCTTAGAGGGTCTGTCCCCTCACGTGCTGTGACAGCGCAGGGCCACGGGGTGTCCTCCTGCGGGCTCCGTTGCAGGCGGCTCCCCGCGGTTGGGTGCCTTGGACCAAACGCTGCTCCACCCACGCGGGCAGCCGGCGCTCGTGTCGCTTGCTGAAGTCTGGAGGTTGGAGGAAGGGACAGGAAAGACGCTGGTTTTCACGAATGACCCTTTCTGGGCAGCGAGAGGCTTTGCACTGAAACTCCCGCCCGGGCTTCCCACTTAACCTCCACGGACAGACCAGCGAGGCGGAGGAAACGCTCCCCGTGGCCGACTCCGACCCCGGCAGCTGCTCAGGGGCCGCCGGCCTGGCGTCCATTTCTAAACCTTTGCTGCTCTCACTCGCGGATTTGTGAGGGTCTTTCCCACATAGGTGGTCAGTAAACAGGGCCCGGGTCTGTGCCACGGCTGGGACCCACAGTCCAGCCACAGCAGGTGCAGGTCGAGTGTCCCTCACCTGAAATACTGGGGACCAAGAATGTTTTGCGTTTCAGGTTTTTTTTGGACTTTGGGATATTTGCATTATGTTACTAGCTGAGCACCTCTAATCTAAAAATCTGAAATCTGAAGTGCTCCAGTGAGCGTGACTGTGAGCGTCATGTTGGTGCTGAAGATGTTTCAGATTTTGGAGCACTTTGGATTTTGGATTTTTGGACTACGGATACTTCATCTGTGTCCGTTTCTTAGGCCTTTCCTGTAGCATCTTCTGGGGGACCTGCCTTGTTCATGGCCTGGAGGTGCCCCAGGCACTCTGCTGGCCCAGTCTTGTCCCCAGCTGCCCTGACAGCTAGTGCTCACGCCCAGAGCCCTGGCCAGTTGCTCTGACCTCTTCTTTGTTGGCTGTTTTCTGTCAGCTCTGGCCAGCAGCGGGTCATATAAAAGAGTCAGGGACAGGAAAGCAAGGAAGGAAAGGCATGTGCCGCTGTGTCCCCACCCGCATGCTCTCCACGCAAGGCCGGGGCAGGTGGGGTTGGGAGGGGCCCAGGCCCTAGAGCAGGAGCAGGGACCCCAAGTTTCTGGAGAACTGTCCCGATGTGCCATCTCTCCTTTCTCTTTTCGCGTCTGCAGACCCTCCAGCCGTTCTGGCTTCCTGTCAAGCGCTGCCTCTGAGTCGTCTGAGTTGTCGCTGCCTGCGCAAGCGACAGCCTCCGCCTGCGGGGATCGAGGCTCCTGGAGATGCTCAGAGGGAGAAGCAAGCCACGTCCCAGACGGGATCCTGAGGAGCAGCATGAGAAGCCACAACAATGGCAAAATGATGATTTTTCTAAGGTCCTTAACCGACAAAGTAGAAAGTGGCCGTGTGATGATTATTTATGTAAATCATCAGGTTTTATTTCTCTGCATCCAGTGGGAAGTTTCTTTGTTTTTCTTTTGCCTGTCAGGGAGCCAATTAACTGGGACGTGCCGTGCACCAGGTCCAGCTGTCAAGGGCGCGTTTCCCTCGTCCTGCCATCCGTGAATGGGAAATTAATCAGCGCCATTAGAGAGAAAACTCCCACTTAAACGGCAAGGCCCTTTCTTTCCTACCCTGATTGTGATTTCATACCTTTTATGTAAAGCAGACTTCAGAGCCTTTATCTATTTAAGGAATTTTTCAATTAAAATTTCTTTTTCTCCAGAGAGACCAGGGCCTTTGGTTCTCCACAAAAGGCTGCTTTACTTTTTCTATAACAAACGTGCTCAGTTCGTCCCTCCGAGCTGAAGGCTATTCTCCGGCATTGATGATTTAGTTTAATGCCCCCCCGCCCCTAATCAATAGCTGATCAGTGCACAGCAGGGGAGTCTCTGCCTTAAATCCTCAAACTGAAATGGTCTCCTTTGAATGAAAACATGCCTCGGTTCATTTTAAATCCATCTAATTGGCAGTGTTAAGGAAAAAAAGAATAGAAAACATAATACCAGGAAAACGACAACAGCAAAAATCCAGGCAGGTTCTGAGGCATCTTTCACTTCTGGTGGAATTTTATGTTTGCTCCAAACATTCTTACTGCCACAGTGGTTCTTGAATGTTTTATTAATTGATTGAATATTTTAATGGAGTTATCATTTACTTCAAATAAAATTCCATTATATTAAATCTTTTGCAGATTTGAAAATCTCCTATCTGAGTCTATTATATTTTCTAGTAAAGATTTCACAATAACAGTATCTGGTCTGACAAGTAACAGTTACTGGGGAATCCAACTGGTTGGGCAGAAAAATTAGTTGAATTTCTTTGAAGGGATTTCTAATAATTTTGCCAGTGCTAAGGGTCTTTGGTCAGTCATGTGAGGTTTAAAACCACAGTTAGGACAGTGGAGAGAGACTCCACATGGGAACAAATGCTCCTGCCAAAGAGTGAAGGGGCAGGAGCTGACAGAGCCACAGAATGCTCAGGGACAGCACGAGGACAGGCAAGGAGCTGCTGACAGTGCACCTGCCCCTGCGCCGCAGCGATGTCAGAGCAGGGGACACAGTGGAAGCACTGAACTCCCCATGTGAGAGAAAAGCAGAATCTGATGTTAACATGGACGTGTTCTTTGCATTCTTGATTTGGTCCTTAAAAAAAACTACAAAAAGCCGACTTGTTTTATGAAAATCTAACACACAATGCGCATTCTGTGCTAGGAAGCTTGATAAATTCTAGTGGCCCTTGTATGTATGATTGCTCCCTGTGTTTGAAACAAACATTCGACACTTTTTTTGTGAGTTAAAAGGGGCCTATATTTTAAGTCACTGTGGAGTTCTCTTGACATGCAGGGCAGCAGGTCTGCAGTCTCTTCCTCGTCCCACTGCCTGTCTCTGCAGTGCATATGACTGTGGTATCCAGGTGTTTTCGTAAAGCTGCTGTTTCAGCAGATGCAGTGAAAACGAGGGCAGAGAATACTGTCTTTGACAAAGGAAAATCCACTCAAAATCCGAAGTCGTTGAAGAGATAAAGGACTTGGTATTTTACAACCAACATGGTCTGCATGGTCTGTAGTGGGGAGCTCAGTGGTCCTTCCCGTGTCTGGGACAAATACAGGTGACATTAATTGGGTGCTTTATATTCGCCAGGCACGGCACTGTAGACTGTACTAACTTAACCTTCATGCAAGCCTGTGAGACGGGCTCAGCCCAGCCTGTCACATGCTGAGTAGCTGAGACTCAGGGAGAGGAAGTGGCAGCCTGAGGCCCACAGTGGCCCTTGGCAGGTTCAGGCCTGTCTGTCTCCAGGGCCGGGCTGGTGAAAAGAGGCTGGCCCTCTCCGTGAGCGCTAGGGACACATGCCGCTCCTTCCCATGGGCTTTCTGAAGCCCCTACAATCCCCTTGCACAAATAGTATTAGTTAGAGATTGAGAAATAATACCTAACCCACAGGTTGTGGGTTTTTGTGTGTGTGTGTGTGTGTGTGTGTGTTTTTAAAAGATGACCAGTAAGGGGATCTTAACCATTGACTTGGTGTTGTCAGCACCACGCTCTTGCACGTGAGCCACGGGCCGGCCCTCACAGGTGGTATTTTGGAAGCAACCAGGGGTTTTCGCTCTGTACTAAGCTCTGGGCTTCTCCTGACCATACTCAGCTGCCCAGGTGGGCAGAGCCTGTCCCCGCACAGGAACAAAAAAAGGAGACGGCCCAGATCTGGGGGAGAAGCCCAAAGACAACTCTCCAGTCACTGTATTTGAAGAAACTCCAAAAGTTAGCAGAATGTAAGAGCTGACATAAATTTGGGATGTCAAATGTACAGTTTGGATCAGAACTCCAGAGAAGTGCTAAATCAGCTGCTTGGATAACACAGTTATTTTAAGGGATATACACTATGACTAAATATTAGTGAAAACAGCACACAGCACATGATGCATTCCAGGGAGGGGAGTTGCTGGTCCCATGGGGCCCTGCCCAGCCCCCCTCCCAGCATGGGAGCTGAGGCCAAGGGGGCCCCCAACCAAGCAGTTGTTTCTCAGTGACAGTGACTTAATAACATGTCTCAGCGCTACTTTCGCATGAGGATCTAAGGAACTCTCACATTAATTAATTTCATCACACCCTCTGGATTCCTCCTGGTGGGAGGAGGCACCCACACGTCAACCAGCTCGCCGAGGCAGGAGCGGCTGGGCCCTCTCCCCCAGGCTCAACGCGCCCTCTGATCAGGTGGGACAGCTGCCGATGGCACTCTCCTGACACGGGGCTACTGTGGACTTGGGGGAGTGGGCAGGTAATTGTAGCATTAGGAACAATTTAGAAAATGATCAGGCCCAATTTCCCAGGTCTACAGACAAGGAAGCTGGCACCCAAGCAGTCACCTGGCCACACAGCCAGCGTGGGCCTCTGCCAGGTGACACCGGCAAGCTTCCCCGGTCCAGTCTTCAGGCTTCCCAACCCACGGCACGTTACATGTTTCAACATCTGGAGCCTAAGATGCCTCCAGAGGAAAGTGACTCAAAGTAGAAAAACTGCTAAAAAGTTACTCATTCAGGAGCAAATTCTTTCTTCACGTGCACAGTCACATGCTGTGGGCTACCTGCAGTGGCGGTCTCACGGTCCTGAGGCTGCAGAAAGGCAGGGAAGAACTGTGGCCCTTCCTGCCCCACGGCCCTTGACTTGGAGGGCCCAGGACTCCTGACTGTCTCAGGTAAGACGGAGGACGGACCACAGGGGCAGCCAAACCCGGCCTCGCGCTGGGGTCTGAGAGTGTTGGCTCTGGAGGGATCACATGTTTTACTGATGAGGAAAAGAGCCCAGAGAGGTGACTTGCCAGAGGTAGCAAATGGTGCCGATGTTTTTACTTTTCAGTTCCCAAGGACCTACTACTCGTCAGAGGTGTGAACAAGTGGCCAACGGCCACATGGAATTCAACTTTGCGCCCTCGGCCTGAGCAGTCTGGGAGGCAAGCTGGACAACAGCTTAGTGGCCGGATGTTTGGCTGCAACAAGGAAGGGGAGAGGACAGAGCCATGGCGGGCAGGTGGGGGGTGCCCGCGAGCCAGAGCTCTGGCCGCTTCTGTTTTCTACTTCAGACCTGGGAGTAACTTTCCCGCAGAAATCAAATCCTTTTTCTCTTTCTGTCTCTGTAGTGGATTGAATTATGTTCCCCCAAAACTATTGGATCTTGAATTGTGTCCCCCAAGTTTTATGTATTAGAAACTTGGCCCCCCCTGTGACTGTTAAGAGGGTGGGAAATCCTATTATGGCAATTGAAAGGTGGAGCCTTGAAGAGGCGATTGGATTGTAGGACCGTGCAGTAGTGAATGGGTTAAAAATGGTGGTCAGGGGTGTGGTTCTGAGGGCTTTAAAAGAAGAGAGTCTGTCTTCCTGCTCTGTCTCTCTGCTCCCGCTGCTTCCAGCATCTTGCAATGTGAGACCCCTGGGTCACTGTTGCCACCACCAGATGAACTTTGGACTTCCCAGCCTCAGAAACTGTAAGCAATAAATTTCATTTCTTTATAAATTACCCAGTTCCAAGTATTTTGTTATAAGCAACATAAATGGACTAATACAATCTCCTTCTCCTTTAGGGTAAGCTCTGCTTCCAAACACCCAGGGGGACATTTCAGAATTGGATCCCATGGGTTGTGGCTGGGCCAGGACCCTCCAGGTATCCGTGCCTGCTGGTAGCTTCTCTGGTGAGTGTGGGGATGGGGGTCGGGAGGCCCATCTGTGGGTTCCCATGGGACTGAAACGATCCCAGGGGAACAGTTGGTTTTCTCACCTATCAGAATCTGGGGTAGTTGGAGGAGCTGTGCCTTTGATAAAGAAAACAGACATGGGTATAATCACATGCCATCCATGCGAGCCCTGCACGTGCTCTAACACCAGCCCTCGCCCCCTTCTCCAGCCTGCGCCGCTGGGCACAGCTGTCTCTGCTCCTCGAAATGCTGGACTTGCCACCCTCGTTGTGAGAACATGGCATGCAGACCGAGGGAGCCGCGGGCCCCAGGCAGGTCTTGGGGCCTGACTGGGCCAGCACAGCCTCCCACTGAGGACAAGTGTGCGATCTACAAATAGCTCCGCAGAAGCAGGGATTTAGTGAGCGGCCTTTTCACGTGTGCTTCATCTGCGTGCAAAGCCGCTGCTGGTCCCTGCAGCCCTCGCACTCCACGAGGCCCCACACAGCAGGTGCAGGCCCCGTCTGGAGATACGATCTTGGCACCGGAGTGCCTCGCTTTCCAGGATCAGCCCAGGCACATGTGTGCACGCACACAGGCTGACCAGCACAGAGCCGGGGTCGTGTGCAGCCCAGAGTCATTGTTCTGGTGGCCACAGGGGACCACCAACTGCAGGGCTCGAGTTACCTCCAGCCGCCCGTGATGGTGGCTTTCCATCAGATGTCACCACTCCGGGCATCATGTGACTCACCGCTGGCTCCTGTTGCTCTGGGTGCAGCCCTCTGCAAGGTCACTCTGGTCATTCTGAGGCCCTGGGCTTGTCGGTGCAGCTGTCTGGGGAGGCTCCTCCCTTCCTACCACCTGGCTTGTGGGATGGCGTCACACATCCCAACCAGGACAGGGTTGCAGCTCACAAGCATGCTCTCTGAGGCCAGGGCTCAGTTTCTGGAAGCTTCTAGAATAATCACAGGGCAGGAGCTGTGCCCACATTTTTAGAGCTCTGTGTATCAGGTATTTGGTTCCTGAACAGAATTCACTGGGAAACGAGCAAGACAGACTGAACCCCTTCAGAGTCCTCGGGTGTAAACCCCTCCGCGTTTTCCCAGCATGCTTATTTCTTGATGTGATATCACAATTAAGGTTAAGAAGCGCCACGTAAAGGGAGTGGCCGGTGACTGTGGGAATATGCCCAGCCTCTGTACCCACATAGCTGAATGACAAGCCAATCAGGAAACCCCCAGAGAGAGGGTCGCCCACTTCCCCATCTCACGAGGCCTCACGGTACCAGGCACAGGCCTTGGGGAACCGTGGGGCTGCGTTCCTGTCGGTTTTCCAGATCTGGCCACCTCCAGGGAGTGCAAAGCTGCGAGCGTCAGGGGCCTCTGGCTGCTGGGTGGCCGGTCACCTCTCCACTGTGCATTGCGAGTGGAGGAGGAGGGGACTTCTCTGGTCACAAACAGCCAGCTCAGAGCGGGTGAGGAGGAAGCTCACGTGTGAATGAACCATTTCCAAGGAATCCCCATTCACCTGCTAATGAAAGCCACTAAACCTGACTAGTCTTTCTTCCGGGTGAGTGACCAGGCCACCAGGACCGCCACCGGGGCGATGTGTGGCTGTGAGCAGACACGGCCGCCTGCACCCAGGGGTGGGAGGGCGGCAGCGGGAGGACCCTCAGAAGGGCCGCGTGCGTCTCTGGCTCGGGGCGAGCACAGAGCAGACGTCGCAGGCCTGGGGGTGACGCCTTCCTGCACAGTGCTGCCGGCAGGAACCGTGCACGATGTCCCCGCTGCTTCCCCGGTCTCGCCTCTCGGGCTCCCTGATGGCGACCGACTCACGCAGTTTCCCTGAGAAAGGGTGGCTGTGGTGCTTATCACCAGCTCCGCTGCTTTCTCGGGGGGACACGTTTTCCAAATGAGGGTGCCTTACGACCCGTCCCTCCCTGTACATTGGAGTTTTTACTCAGTGTCGGTGGCGCCCTCGTTCAACCTCTGCCCCTGTGGAGGTGGGTTCCATGTGCCTGGAGAGGCGGGTGCCCTGGGGCCTTCCGTGCTCTGGGGCTCTTTGGTGGCAGAGGGACAGGAGGGAGGACACCGCAGCTTCCCAGTCAGTGGTCTCCTGTGGACAGAGCCGGGAGTGAGGTGGCGGGAGGGTGGAATAACGGGGGGCCTGTTACCTGCGGGACCCTCCCCAGCCGCAGCCCCTGGGGTTTACCTGTTCGAGAAAAAGCAAACGTTCCCTCAACGGCTTAATGCCCCCCAGCGCTCACGTGTGGCGTCTGCCACCGTTAGAGTCAGCGCAGCAGGAAGGGACAAGCAGCTGAGCTGTGCTGTGCGGAGCGGCTGTGGCACCGGCCGGCCACGCGCCCACCAGGGCAGGGGCTTCCGTTCCATGCTCGTCCCCGCTGGGCGTCCTGTGCCCGTTCCCTCGAACGCGGCTCCTCCGGTCCTCTCGTCTCTGCGTGACGTTTCGTGGCCTCGCCCTTTGCCCACTCGTTCTCTCCCTTCCTTCTTCCGTGATTCATTCCTCCTGTCGCTCTGAACCCGTGTGACCCTCTGCTCTCCTTTTCTCCTCTGCCCTGGACACCTGGCTTCTCAGTCCTCGCCTGTGTGCACACGTGAGCACACGCACGCACGCATGCATGCACGCATGCACACACGCACGCACACACGCGCGCACACGCGCACGCACACACGCGTGCACGCACACACGCACGCACACACGCATGCACACACGCACACACACACGCGTACACACACGTGCACGCACACACGTGTACACACACGTGCGCGCACACACGTGCACACACGCGCGCGCACGCACGCACGCACACACGCCTGCACACGCGTGCACACGCACCACTGCCGCGCGGTCTCCTCAGTGCTCTCTCTGTCCAAGATCAGCGTAGACGAGGAGACGGACGGTGGCCAGACCCAGCCCGGGCCTCTGCTGCAGGCTCCAGAGCAACTGAAATGAGGTGGCGAAAACGGTCTGCACCAGGGGCAGCAGCTCGCCGTGATGACCCGACACCCGTGTCCGCGTGCACTGTTGCGGTCCTGCCCTGGAAACTGCCTGAGCTGGTGGCTCCTCGCCCCTGCGCGATGTCTGCCAGCAGCAGCCTCTGGGGAACAAAGCAGAGGGGGGACCCTGGGGGCCCTCCCTGAGCTGACGCTGGACCACGGGGCCCTGAGTTTTGATGTGATGTTTTAATTCAGTCCCAGGAAGAGCTGAGAAGCAGGCGGATGTTGGTGGCTTCAGTCTTGTGGGCTTTACCCTGGTGGGGGCCCACGGAGAGGGTGGCCCTTGCTCCTGTGCCACCGCTGCCTCTCCGACTGTCACCCTGCTGGCTACATCACAGGGAGTCCCGACGGAAAGCCTGTTGGAGCACCCTATTTTCTTCCTGACGAATGCGGCCTGTATTGCGTGTAAGTAAAAATGACACTTCCCGAGGGGGAGGCTGGAGGGGGAGCACGTTTCCATTCTTGCCATGATTTTCCTCTGTCCTTCACTAAAAATTGCACGTGGATTTTTCAAAAAAGCTTTGTGGACTGAATTTTAGATGGTCGAGGGTGACTGACAGTCGGGTGTGCCCAGCACCGAGGCTTGTCTCCAGGGTGTGGGACTTTCAGTGCTAAGCCAGTCACGCGAGTGACCCTGGTTAGGACTGTGTGTGGGCAGGAAGTAAGGGGACAGAATGTGCTATGAATTCGGGGAGAGTTGAGGGTAGCCCCCCTCTGCTGACCCACTGGAGAAAATTTCCTTATCAGTTGAAATAAAATGAAGCCCCCTTTCGGGCTTTTTTTGAAAAACAGAACTGTACATTGTTGGACGTCACCATGGACCACGCAGCATTTGATTGCTGCCTGCGGCATCTTGTGGAGAGCAGATGACAAAAAGAGGGAATTAGAGCTGTATCCCAAAGCATCTCAGTCCCCATCGACAGGACACGGGCAGCGCCTCTCGTGAGTTTGCCCAGCGCAGCTTCATCCGTTTGTGTTTTTATCCACACCGACTGAAGCGGTGACACGGCAGTGAGAGCTGCAGGCGCCCCTTGGAGAAGAGCACTTCCCCTGCGCCAAGCCCACATGCTGGCCAGCATGCGACACTGTCCCGTCCGCAGATGTCTGGGCCTTGCCAGGTCATGATAAAACGGCAAGAGGCACTGGTGCCAGGAGCAGGACAGCGGGGCAGGGAGATTCCACCGGCAAGTGCAAGCTCGCTCAGGACTTAGAAGGAAGGGCTATGGAACATGCTAGAATCTGCTCTTCATCCACGGCTCCCCCCGCTGGTGTTAGGACTCATTGATGTGAGCTGGCTTCTCCCTCGACAGCACCCGTAAGGCAGGAGTGGGACCCACCTGCGGGGGCTGAGCTGTAGTGGCAAGAGGACGCTGGGCGGGGGCCTGGGTGGCTCTGGCTTCGCAGGACAGACCTCGCGAGCCACACGGGGCTTTGTGGTTTTTCTCATGTGCGCAGTGAGGGCGCTGCCCTGGCGAAGGCTGCCCTCTTCCAGCTCCGAATGTGCGGCATCTGTAGAGATGGTCTGAAAACAGCATCCCACAGACACTGGTATCCTGCAATGGCTTTGGAGAGGGTAACTGTGGGCCTGATTTTCTGGCAAATGGTGGCTGGTTGGAAGAAATGTGAACTAGGTGGTTCTAAGGAACCCGTTCTCTATTTGTAATAAGATGACAAAAGACTAAATTAAAAAAAACAAAGCTTACAAAGTCCACTCATTTAAGAAGTTCAGCAAGCTGCATGTGAGACCTATGTGACCTCAGCAATGTCCTCAGTGGAGTGGGTGAAGGCAGAGGAGCCCCCACCAGGCTGCAGGTGAGCACAGGGGACGGATACACAGGTACCAGTCCCTGCTGGCCCCACCCCAGGGTCAGTGCCAGGTCCAGGGCTTGGCCAGCCGGGCTCCTCCTCTCAACCAGGCTTGGGATACTGTGGCAGGAAGCCTGGGCTGGGCTGGGTGGCTCACCAAGATCCGCGGGCAAAGGTGAACCACAGCTTCCAACCAGGTAAACACCGTGTGCGCCTGGGGCAGAGGACTTGAGCTTTCAGGAGCTGCTCCACGTAACCTCTCCTTTTTTTAGCTGCCGGTTTCTTCAGAACATGTTGTTGATTTTGGAGGCTCTCCTTTTGCATGGTTAGATTGCTTCATGTAATCTCCAGCCCTTCCCAGCAGATAA
This sequence comes from Cynocephalus volans, assembly GCF_027409185.1. Taxonomy (NCBI): domain Eukaryota; kingdom Metazoa; phylum Chordata; class Mammalia; order Dermoptera; family Cynocephalidae; genus Cynocephalus; species Cynocephalus volans. The sequence goes on along the minus strand of NC_084464.1, from coordinate 166,688,781 downwards.
CATTCCTGTGGGGTGACAGTGCTCCGCAAGCGTTGGGTGCCTGCACCTGGAGCCAGGGCTCCAGACTCGGAATCACCAGCCCAAGCGACGTTCATGTCCCTCCCAATAACCTGTGAATTGATCTGTCTTCAGAAGCCTGGAATGCAATGAATTAATTTTCCCTTATTTGATGTTCAGAATAGGGTGTCACCTGGCCTCCTGAGTTTAAAAATTAATGGTCTGTAGCCCAGGGACTTCCCTCTGAGTCACAGCCTGCTGTGCCGACTACCTGGTGAGCAGATGGGACTTGCGCTAAGCCCCGAAAGCCCGCGGGCTTGGGCCATGACAGGCCAGGTGAGAAAGTGAATTCCTGAGTTATGTACATCCCGCCTGCAGCTCGGCAGGAATTTGGGGCTGCAGGCAAGGACCAGGAATGCAGGGCAGAGGGAAGCAGGACGATCTTGAAGGAGAAGCAGGCACGGACTTGTGTCAGCTCTGTCCCCAGTGGGGCCCAGGAAGCAGGGCGGTCAGTGAGGGCCACGGGGCCTCCAGTGACCTGAGCCGGCAAGTGGCAGCCTGCCTGTGCTGGTGCCGGCTGCAGCTTCCAAATGTTTTCTGGGTTTATCTCCTTCAGATGTGATTGGGACCCAGGCTCAGAAATCACCGTAAGCACAGAGGCCCTTTCAGGAGAAGGGGCAGCTCTAGGGCACAGGCCCAGACCATGGACTCAGGCTGATGGAGGAAAAGCCATTCCCCTGTGGACTGCAGCCCGTCGGTCCCTGTGCCCCACCTGGTGCAGTAGCTGCCGTTCAAAACATGCTCCGAGAAGCAACCAATGTGCCAGCCACCAGAGCTGCCGGCTCAGGCAGCCCAGCCATCCACGCTGACCGCAGCCACGCAGGGCGCCTGGGACTCGTGGGCCCTTCCTGTGCAAGAAATATCAAAGGTGACACTTCACAACTGCATTAGCAACAAGACAGATACACTAATACTATACAATAAAACATTTTCTTCTGCCTAAAAGCTCACTTTCCCTTCTTTTTGTAAAATGAAGTAGGCCACAGGTCTGGTCCCCGTGGTCGTGGGGACGCCCGGCCCATCTACCCCGCAGCTTGCTCTGCGTGTCGTCTGTGATCCTGGGGAGACCACCTGCACCTCACAGGGCTCCCGTGTGGCCAGCGTTTATAGCAGAAGTCCTCAGTGTCGCCTGGTGTGGGCGGGCATGGAGGGCCCTGCTGCGGGAGCTGTGCGGGCCCGGGCACCACCTGCCACAGGTGCGGGGGGAGCATGTGGGGCCGCAGAGCCTGGGCGCTGAGTGTGGGCGGGCACGGGCCAGGCAGGCACCTGCGACGCTCCCACTCGCTTCGGGTTTCATCCCCCTCTGTCTGTCCTCTCGCTGTCACCTTCTGCCTTAGTCCTCGCCTTCTCTTCTGGGTTCTTCTCCCCTTTCCTCTTTCTCTTTCCATCTCGAGGTTTGTTTTCACACAAATGTGTCCTTTTCTGTTACGGTAATTGTGACATCTTACCAGGCCTGAAGGAGCAAATGCCTCGGGAGGTCTCATCTCTGCTCTTGAAAAGGGATTTTCTGTTTTAACGGCAGCTTTGAGGCTGTCGCCCTGCCTGGGATTCTGTGAGGTTGGCTGGAGATGGCCAGAGCCACCCTGCATGGCTTGTGAGGGAGGGGCCCCCGCAGGCCCCGGCTGGAGTGGAGGGACAGGGGCGCGGCGGGAGGACGGCCGAGGCAGCAGAGGTGCGAGGAGCCACCTGGCGTCGCCTGCGGGGGCAGAGGGCAGGGAGCCGGGGCCGAGCCTCTCCCCCACGAAGCGCTGGTGAATATTTGGAGGCAGACAGCCCTGGCACCGTGTACAAGCCCGAGCCAAGCTTCAGTAAACGCAGTTTCTGCTTCAGATCATAACTGGTCTAAAGGGACGGCACGACAGACCCTGAGTGGGTGGAGCAGAGACAGGGCTGCAGCCACAGACGGCTCCGCAGGGTGGCCAGGGAGGGACCCGAGGAGGAGGCGGGCACTGCCCATCCTGCCCGGGTGCGGGTCCCTCTGCTGACAACGGCCCCAACCCTGTGGGGGGTGGTGGGCAGGGCTCAGGGCCAGCGGGGCTCCCGACGCAGCTGTGTGTGCTCGGCTGCCAGCCCCCGCCTGCCATCATCCTAAGTCAGCCACAGCCCCCGTCGCTCAGTGAGCCCAGGAGGGCGGCAGCCCCTCCGCCCTGAGCTCCAGAGTGTGACACGTGTAGGTTTACTGTGGGAAGGGAGGGCGGGGCTAGGAAAGGAGGTGATGTCCCCTCGCGTGTGGCAGCGGGAGTGGGGGTGGCCCCACCCTGTCGTCACCCATCGAGTGGAGCCGGGGGTCGAGGAAGGCTATGAGCACGTGGGCGCAGAGGCAGCCCCGGGGCCTGGGTACTTCTGGACTTGAAATCTTGCAGGGCCATAAAATGTCAGTTCCCGCTGCTTTTAACAAGCGACATTCCTCTCTGCTTTTTTATTGTGGTAAAACACACACAGCATTGAATCTGCCACCTTCCTCACTCTGAAGTGGACTTGCAGAGACTGCAGTTTGTTTCAGGCCCACACGCTGCTGTGCGAGGTGACGAAGCTCGAGGTCAGGAGTGACGAGAACCGGCTCAGCGCTTGCTTGTCTACGGCTGGACCATCGCCTGGCTGCGCGGTGGTGTCTGGAGCTGTCAAACACGGTCTGATGCCCCACGACAGATGCTCACAGCATCCCTGGGGGGAGATCTCAGCTGTTACCCAAACACTTCCCAGGTGATCGTGGCCTGCGATGTTCCTCAGAGCTCAGCGAGCCCCGGAATCTCCTCCTAGGGCCCGTTAGGACACGGATTTCTGGACCCGTCTCCAGAGCTCCTGGTTCAGTGGTCCTGGTGGGGCCTGAGACTCTAATTCCAGCAGGTTTTCAGGGGCTGCTGCTGCTCTGGGAATCATTCCGAGCACTGGCTGCTCCCTGGATCTTCCACACATACACACGCATGCAGGGCCTAGCATGGGTGGCTCTGGCATGTCTGTTTATCTGAAAACCCGAGGAAAATGCTGACAAGTGAGGAGCAGAGGTTGTTCACATGGTTTCGAAGCACAGGTGCCTGCTGCGACCTCCAGGGGACGCAGCACCAGCCTCTCTGGCACCCGCCCCCATGGGGTCTCTTCCTTCCAGACGCCGCGGGACAAGCTCAGTCTCTCCTGGTGTGGAACCTTCCCTTCACGTTTGTACAAAACTCTCTGACTTAATTTTCCCTTGTTTTCTAGAATCCTCTCCATCTACTGTCCCATTTTTCTCCTTATTTCCTTGGTCAGAATTCTGGAGAGGTGGTGGGTGTCGCTGCAGCCCCTGAAAACCTGGGGCACCCCCCATGGGTCTCCGCGACCTCCAGGGCCCTCCCCATGCCCACCCTCTGCCCTCAAGCCCTTGGCTCCACCTCACTGATCTGACTGAGTGTCCTTTTCTCAGATGGCAGTGACTTTTCTGTAGCCAAACCTATCATTTGAGCTGTAAGCCCCCACCACCGGTTTTTCGTCTGCTGATGAATCTATCTTTGAAACAAAGCAGAAGCGCCCTAGTGCTGAGTGTTCAGCAGGGTCAGCGTCACATGTGACCCCGCTGATCCCAGCTCCCTCGGCTTCCCAACACTAGGTCCCTCTTGCCTCTTCTCCACACTGGGTCCCTGGCCTTCTCTGGCCTCTGTCCACCCGGGTCCAGCCGTTCAGCCCTTCACTGAGCTGGATTGACCACGCTCCTCCTGCCCGCGCCATCCCAGCTCGGGTGCTGGCGTCTGCCGGCGTCTGCTCTCCTCTCATGGGTGCCTGGGTGACCTCTGCGTGGTGGCCCCAAGCCACATCCCCAGCCTAAACCTCTTCCTTGAGCTGCTGTGGCGTGGAAGGCATTTCTGAGTGTGCGCTGCCACTGCCCAGACTCAACTGGCCTGAAACTGGAGTAATTGTCCCCCCTTCCTCGGGCAGCTTCCTTAACCAACTTTGCTTTTCTTACCAACGGAGCCAACATTCTCTCCCTCCCCTGGGCTGCAAACCTTTTGTTCATTCTACAAATGCTTTTTAAATGTGTAGCTTTGCAAGCCACTGGTGTACGGCAGAGGGTGAAACCAGAAGGTGTCCACCATGATGGGGTTTGCAGTCTACTGGGAGGGGCAGATATGGGTCAGACACTTACCTAAAAATAGGCAAAAGTACAGCCATGAAAATGCCCCAGAAGGAAGCCCGTGAAGCCACCAGGAGGTGGGAGGAGGACTGGGGCCTGCTGGGCAGAGGGGACACACATGCGGGGCAGCTCGCCTGCGGCTGGCACACGCCGCCGTTCACCAGGTGCGTCCACTGTCCCCACGAAGTCCTCCTGAGCTAACGAGGTCCACTCCCAATGTGAGGCCGTGGGTGGGGTGCACAGAGCCCAGACCCCGAATCAGCTTACCTGGGTTTAAATCTGGCCTGTGATGTTTATCAGCCTTGCAACTGTGGGCCTCTAGGACTCAATATTAGTAGAGTTATGTCGCTGACCATGTTGTGAGATTAGAAGAGATAACTTACCTATGCCCCAGGCACAGTGCTTGAGACGTGCCAGGTGCCCGACTGATGGGTGGTGATGGCTATTACATGAGGAGAGATTTGGATTTGTGTATGATCTGTGCTCTCAGAGCAAATTTTACATCCATTTTTACAATTTTAGCATCATAAGAAGCCACTGAGGTGGAGGATAAACTGTCTTACTTTTGGGGCATTCCTCATTGGGTAAAGTAAATCGAATCACACACAGTAAACGCAAGAAAACGTGAGATGTGGACGGGCTCTCTCCACAGCCGGGCTCCTGCTTTCTCAGCACAGCCCATTACTCCAGGTCACCACCCTGCAGAGGACGTCGTGTAAGGTGTGGCTTTCATGGTTCTGTACATCAAAACTGACAGACCCCGCTTCTCAACCTGACTCACAAGACTCTGTCAAATGACCCCTCCCTGTCCTGAGGGCTCACTCCTGCGCGTCCTGCCATGTGCAGGCATGTGACTGCACTTCTGTCACAGCCCCGCCTCGGCTTTTTCTGTCATACTGTCTGCTGCTCTACACAGTCTCTCCAGGTGGCTCCTCCAGCGGGGTCATCTCTTCCTGACCTGAACTTGAGTATTACACAAATCTGAGACTGAGCACAGCCTGCCTCTTGCACAACTACTGTGTTCCATGTCTAGACCTTCCAAACAGGTTGCAAGATATTTGAGGAGAGAAATCAAGTTTCACACACTCTCTGGGTCACTTTCTGTGCTGGACACATGGGAAGGACTTTGCAAATGCTTGCTCTTGCATCACGGGTAGGAGACTGCAAGCTCTTGGTGGTGAGATGCTCTGTCTAGCATGACATCTCCAGCTAGGCGCAGACAGGGCAGACCCTTCGTGGTGCCCGGACTCTCCCCGGGGGAAGAGTCTCACACACCAGAAGTTTGGTGTGTGACTCTCAGCCCTCCAGGGACAGCGGCGTGTGCTGTCAAAGTCTGCCTTGTTCTTGTCTCAGGGTCAGATGTATGGTTGAAATGTGAAGAGCAGCTTTGCAGCTGTAGTGTAGACACTAAAATTAGGAAAAGGCACCACAATTTGATAACTAGTATTAATTACACGTTTCAACTAAGAAGAGCCACTTTGGTCAGGTTAAGGAGGTGCGTGAACTTACAGTAATAAAGTTGAAACTTCAACGGAACTGAAAACTTGGACTTATTTTGATAACTGTGTTTTCTGTCTTCCACATTCAATCAGCCACGCACGGAGCTTTTCCTCCTGCAGTGTTTCTTCCACTGCCAGGGTCGCCCTGGGCGAGTCTGCGCGTTGCTGCTGGACTCTGTCCTGCCCGGGCCCCTGGTCCTGGCCTCTCCCTTCCGGATGACTCTACCGTCCGGGCAGGTGGCGCTGGAGCAGCTGGAAGCACAGTGATCCCCTACTTAGAAACTTCCCGCGGCCCCTCATCACCCGCAAAGTTCGAAACCTGCAGACGGGCATCTGACTCCCTCTCCAGTGACCCCCCAGTCTTCTGCCTGGCCACGTGGCCCCACCTCTGCTGGGGGCCCGCCCTCTACTGCAGGCTTCCCAGCCCCGTCCAGAGCAGGCCTCCTTGGTCAGAGTCAGCCTCTTCATTGCCACCGTTTCCACCGTGTCACTGGGTTGCCTGTTCACGCCTCTTTCTCGTCCTTAGCTAGGGCGTGAACTACGCATTTATAAGCTGTACACTTTGCTTTGTTTGAATGAAAGGAAAAGACGTGTTTACCAACATCTTTGTAATCGGCTGAGCACATTGGGGCTGACGGGCACCTGCCGTTGTACACGTGCGTGGGATTGGATTGGTGCCTTTAAACAGGACTAGGCAGATTCTCGTGTTTTCCAGCTTTGGGACTGATGAAGGAAACCACCACTGGAAATCCCTCATGGCCACAGCCCAAGGGCCGGGAGGAGTCTACCCCCAGGGCGTTTTCCCAGATCTTATACCCTAATCCTCATCCTCATGAGGAGAGAAGGGAAATCTTGAGAATTTATAAAATTACTTTCTCAGTCTTCAGCACCTTGACTGAGTTTCCTCTTGCCCCTGGCTGGGCTGGCTATTTTCAGAAGAAATGCCCCACATGGAAGGTCAGCCCAGTTGCCACCAGCTGTCAGGAAGCCACCACAGCCGCAGGGTCCCCGGCTTGTTGCAGCTGCATATCTGGGAACCTTCTTGGTTAAGTGATTGCAAACTGATGTGTTGATGACTCTTCCAAAGGGAAGGGGGGCACCTGTGCTGTGCCAGCAGCCCCTGCTGTGGTGGCCGAGGCCAGGGATAGCTGTCATGAGGACCCAGCCATGCTGGGCCCAGGCGTCCCATGAGCCCGGCCTGCATCTCTGGGGCCCTAGCTGTCCTGTTACAAATTCCTGGTCCCTGCAGGCCTGGTGGAGGCCAAGTGACGCTCCGCAAGGCTGCTCGAGCCTGAGGGTGTATGGATTTGGAGGTTCAGCCTTAGGCTGCTCCTGGACCCTGCTAAGGGAGCCAAGGACTCCATCAGTGTCACTCTGAGAGCCACTGGAATGCTGCTTGCTCCCAGAGTCTCCCAGCTGAGTTGGTGGGGATGTCCCCAAAGGCCCCACCTTCCTATCTGCCCATGGCCTGTCCTCTAGGGTGAAGCCCCCATCCTGCCATCTGCTTTCACAGAAGGAAATACTCTCGCTTAATTGCTTAATTGTGTGAAGGAGCCGGTGCTGTTCTGAGGGGGTGGCCTTCGTCCTGTCCCTCTGTCTCACAGACTCTTGTGTGCCCTTTCCAGGTTCCAGGAGCTCACAGGCGCTGCGCAAGTACCAGCTCATGTGATCTGTGCAGTACCTCTGGCACAGAGGCACCATTAGCCTCTCCATGTCACAGTGAGTAAAATGAGGTGTGGCGAGGCCCAGAAACTTGACTCAGGAAACAGCTTGTGCACAGTGGAGCTGAGATTCAAACCCACGGCCCGGCTCCACCGTCCCTGTGCTGACCTGCCCGGCTCTGTGAGCCTTCTCTAAGAGTTCAGGCTTCGAGCTGTGATGAGGGCAAGAACATTCCAGTGAAAATCACCTTCTTTACCCTGAGCCTCCGGGTAGAATTAAGGTAATTATATGCTGGAGCCAGGCCATGCAGGGCAGGCCCTGAGCCTGGCTGGTGCTGGGACAGCACAGGCCATTGTCTAGGTCCTGGGGTGACCACCTGGCTGTCCCCGCCACACACCACTCAGCACAGGTCTCTGCCTTCCTGACAGCGCATCAGGGACACAGAGCCATGGTGCAAGGACCTCAGAGGAAAGCTCGTGCTCTGCCTCGTCCTGAGGGGTGGTGGCTGGATATCCAGAGGCAGCTGCTGTCAGCCGCTTCTTTCTTCGCCAGCTGCTGTAAGTGCTGTCCTGTCTGCATTCGTGAGTCTGCTCTTGGACGCTGACATGGGGGTTACAGCTGAGTCTGCTGCGGATCCCACGGACAGGGAGTGGCACTCCGGACTGAGATTGCCGATCTGTGGGTCCGTGCCTGCAGGGTTCGAGGTCAGTGTTCACTGTGGCATCCTGTCAGGGGCCCTGTCCCTGTGCTCCGGGGCTCTCTCTGCTGCACAACGTCCTGCAAGTTGTCTGCAGGACTTCAGGACCGTCCTCTTGTCCGTGGTCCAAACCACCCGGCGCACGAGACTGAAGCGTTGCCTGGTGCTGAGTCACCGGCTGAGGCTGGGGCTGGAGGGTGGCCCCACATGGTGGGTGGTGGAGTTGGATGACTTGTGCCATCACATCGCTGGGATGTCCCGACCCTTCACCACAACTGTCCCCAAACATTAGCAAAGTCCCACATCTCCAGGGGAGGGGCTGGACTTCAGTGTTTCCACATCCTTACCAAGAGCCCAGGAAGCCCAGACGGAGGAGCCCAGTGTGACCAGCGATTCTCGTGGAAAAAGTGGTCTGATTGTGATGGTGGCAACCTCGGGCTCCTGTTACACAAGTGGAAAGCCAAACCCATCTCCAGGCACTGGTGTGTAGGTTAGATGTGCCCCTGCAAATGGCAAGCCCTGGAGGAAACTGAGCCCAATCGCACCTGTCCTGGACCTGCAAGGAGGCGGGGGTGAAACTGTGGAGCAGGGCGGCCGCGGAGCCTGAGGCTAAGGAGCTGCCTGGAGCCAGCAGGTCAGGAATGCTGGTTGCACGACCCGACCCAGGGGTGTCCCGAGAGGCTGAGACAAATCGGGGTTATCTTGACTCTGTCTGCAGTCTTGAGCTCCGTAGAGCAGCTCGTCCCAGGAAGCAGCGAACCAGGCCACACGAAATGCAGAATCAGTAGGCAGTGAATCGTTTTTGGATGGTCATGGTTTTGGTTAATCCCAGATGAGTTCATGTGTAGGAGCTTCTGAGTCAGCATTTCTGGGGGTCTTCTCTCCAGTCAGCGGGCGGCATGGGGCCTGCATGCCCGCAGTGCGTTCCCTGTAGGCAGTCATGCACGCCCTCTGCTCCCTCCACACTCGGGTCCCTCCATGGCCAGCCCAGCCTCCTCTGGCCCGCAACCATGAGTGCACCCAGCATTGGCAGCATAGCAGGCAACATGGAGCTGGCCCCAGGCTGGCAGGAGGGGGGTTTTCTTACAACCACAGATGGGAAGTGAGATAGGAAGTCCTGTTGTCACTCTGGCTCCAGCTGACTGGCTTACCTCCAAAGGCAGAGCAAACCCCACCCCCCCCCCCCCCCCGGTGCCTTAGCCCGTCGTGCAGGACTGTGCCACAGGCACCACTGAAGCCCCATCTTTCCCCTGGCCCCAGTCCGGCTGTGTGGCATTAGTAGGGACAATGCCAGAGGGACAGACTCGGAGCCCAGACCCGGGGGACTGGGGAAAGGACAGGCTGTTCCTGCAGCCAGCGAAGGGGGAGGAAAATGACCCCCACTCCGCACAACCGAAATTTCCAATTAATCAGGACATGCGCAAGCTCACACATTTGTGCATATGGTCACATGTGTGCATGCACACTCACATGCACATGCTCACATGCATGCACACATATGCCTACAGTCACCGATGTGTGCACAAATGCACACTCACGCTCACATGTGCACACAGTGCACACATGCTCACACACACACACGCACATGCTCACATACACTCACACATATGCCTACACACGCTCGCAACATGCTTGTGCACACTCACATGTGTGCACACAAACATGCTCACACAATGTGCAGATGCTCACACACACGTGTACACATACGCAGACTTGCACATTCACATGAAGTGCTCACACATGCTAGCACATGCATGCTCACACACATGTGCTCCCACACGTGGATACCGTATGTGAGTTTTAGGGCTAACTCCTGCACATCATCACTTTGTGATCTGTGGGGTGGTGGGCAGCTTCCAGGAGCTGGGTTTTTATGGGTTGTGAAACGTAACTGTTGTGCCAGAAGTAAATCTTTAAAACAGCGTGAACTAGCAACAGTTTTTTCACTGGCTACTTGATTGGTGCTAAGGGAGAGTTTTGTCAATAAAAAGGGGATAATTGTTAAAAATCTCTAATGGTATTTTTAAAATGTGAAAGGTCATACACAAGAATATGACACATTCCATGCCCTCCCGTCATGCTGGGGCGTTTTCTTCATGTGGCCATCTCTGAACGTGAGTAGAAGCCACTGCTGCTCCAATTACCCACTGCCCACAGCTGGCAGGGCCCGCTCCAGACAATTCCAGGAAACAGGGGAGCCTTAGTCACACCCTGCCACTTCCCTGACAGATCCTCCTCTGCATCCCCACCACCGCCTCAGATGACCTCCCTCCCCAACCCCAAACCCCGAGAGCCCGCCTCAGAGTGAGGTGGGGTGTGGGACAAGCCGCTCAATCACCCAGTTCACTTTCAGTGTGTGATCCTGCCCTGCGCGCTGGTCTCTAAGCTGCATTTAGGTTGTGTAAGAGGTGTGTGCTCATGTGCGTGCATATGCTTGGGTGTGTGCATAGGTGTGCATGTGTTGTGTATAGCCGTAGGTGTGTACATGTGCATGAGTGTATGTATGGGTGCATATGTATGGGTGTATGTTCATGCATAAGTGTGTACATGTGCATGAGTGTATAGGTGTGTAAGCACACATGCATGGTGCATGTGTGCACACGTGCAAATGTATGGGTGTATGTTCATGCATAAGTGTGTGCACGTGCATGTGTGCATGTATATATGCACAGGTGCATGTGTAACTGCGTGTGTGTGTGTGGGTAAAGGGTTAAAGGAGGCAGGAGTCCTCTGTCTGGCCCCTTTCCTCTGCTCATGTGTAAGGCTGGCTTACTGCGCTACCAGCTCAGTGCGGTAGAACTTTCTGTGCTGTTCAATACAGCAGCTGCCAGCCACATGTGACATCAAGCACTTGAAACATGGCTGTGCCGATGAGGAACTGAAACTTTAATTCTACCGAATTTTAATTAATTCAAATGTAGTTGTGTGTGGCTGGTGGCTACCACCTATGGTAACACAAGTCTACACAGCTGAGCCAAATGGAATTTAAAGTCAGTTGTACCTTGCCCTTAATCAATGACCCAAGCTGGTAGAAGTAACCGTAGTTTAAACTGCTTTCCCGCATTTATTTTTTTATTTGAAGATTGTTTGGGCGTTGGTTTTGGCATCGTCTATGTGAGGATGTGTGTCTGCAGGTCTCCACCTTTCCTCCTGGCTGGGACCTGGGGCCCTGAATCTGGGCTTCTGGTGTTAGGCAGGCTCTGGGGCGGTAGGGGGACATTAGTCACTTTGGGGTGAGTCTAACACCACCTCGCAGGGATGGCGGCTCAGGTCTTTGTGAAATAGTCACCTCATTAGCATCCTTCTAGATTAGAATTTTGGGACGGTATTCCTGGCAGCCTTGCACAGGTTAAAGAGGGCTTCGAAGGTATTCGAGGAGAGAAATCAGAGACGAGCATGAAATGAGATTCAGGAGTCACAGGAGCGGACTTGGTCTCCAGCAGCCGTTACTTCACAAGTGTGGGGTCCAGGAGAGTGGTCGCAGGATGAATCTCTGAGGGCCTGTAGGTGGACGGTGGGACTTAGGTCGGGGTTGGGCAGAGTGGCCTGGGCTGGCGTGGTCACAAGAAGTGGGTGTCCCCAGCGACCGGGTAATGAACAAGCCGTGGATTTCACGTGCTCCGCAAGGCCATGGCCACTCATCCACCTGTGAGGTGCTGGAGGACTGATGGTCACTGCTGTGTTTAACTTCTGCAGTGATGGCTCAATGTGGCCGGCTTTTCCTGCTGGTCAACGTCACCCCTTGTTAGCTGGACCTTGGGCTGTCCCGTCCTCCCGTGGGTACCACGTTCACTGTCTCGCAGGCACAGGCGGTGTGCGTGAGGTTAGAATCCACCCCATGTTCCTCTGGTGCACGAGCAGAAAACTTTCAACACGTGCTCACAGACGTGTCTTGAGCTGCATGTGGGTTCTGCTGACCATCACGCAGAGCCTGTGACTCCCACCGAGGCCATGTGGGAGCTTCTGGATTCTGATGCTGCCCTCGTGGTGACTCTCTCTGGGCTGGAGGCGAGTCCCTCTGCCTTGGCCTTCGCTCTCTCTGCCGTTGCATTCCACGTTAGCACCTCAAAACGTTCCCCTGGGAGCTGCTGTCTGTTCTGTGCTTTGCATTCCTGGGGTGTGGATGGTGTAAAATCAGGACAGGTACTCTCATGGCAGCAAAGCCCAGCTGGGGCTGCTTTACAGTGTGCAGCGGGCGCCCGCAGAAACAGCACCTGCAGGCATCAGGGATCGGCCTGGGCGGAAGGTGTCGCCAAGACGGGCGGGCAGATCCCACACTCCTGTCTTACATATTAAACTGGTCACCCTGGAGGGTTCCTTTGAGCTCAGAGTGACTGGAGACCCAGAGGTACCAGTAAAAAAGCTCTTTTTACCTATGTTTGTGACAACAAAATTTTTGTTTTATTTTATTGTAAATTGATATATTATAATTGTATATATTTATGGGGTACAAAGTGATGTTATGATTAATGAATACAGTGTGGAATAATTAGATCAAGCTAACGAGCATATCCATCACTGCAGATAATTTGTTGTTTTTGTGGTGAGAACATTTGAAATTCACTCTCAGCGGTTCTGAGATGTACAGCAGACTGTGAATGACATTCACCACGCTGTGCGACAGGTCGCAGGGAAGAAAACCCCTCCTGTCGAGCTGAGGCTCGTGCCCTCTGTCCCTCCTCCCCGTCCTGCCCCAGTCTCTGCGGACCATGGTTCTACTCTCTGCTTCTGTGAGTTTGGTTGCTTTAGATTTCACATATAAGTGAGAACGTGCAGTATTATTTCACTTAGCATAGTGTTCCCAGGTCCATCCACGTTGTCGCAGAGCACAGAATTTCCTTCCTTTCTAAGGTGCTCCCTGTGCACACACCACATATTCCTTATCCATTCATCGCTGATCCTGTAACGCGGCTGCTGCGAATTGTGCTGCAGTGAACGTGGGAGTGCAGACGTCTCTGGCAAGCAGACGTGGGATTGCTGGATCAAGTGCTGGCAGCATTTACAGAAAGACGAAGCCACCTGCCTCACGTTCATTTACGTATCTAATTTTCTAGTTGAAAATGAGGTAATGATGATAATTCTGTAGGTATGAAAAACACCTACACAGGCAGAACGACACACATACACACGTGCGCAGTCTTATTACAAACCACTAAATCACGTTCTCATGTCGTATTTTAGTTGAAGAGGGGACTATTGGGCCAGGTTATAAACCTAGTTGACTCCACACTTGTGGAAAGATTGCCTGGGCCAGGAGTTGACAGTCAGTGGCCTGAGCTTACTGGGGGCTCCTGCTGGTCACTGTCACCTGCTCTGTCCGCTGCATCCATTCCTCACCGGTCTGCTCAGAGGTGACCTTAAAACACTGCCCTTTAATCATAGAGTGTTTGGAGAACAGGAGCAATCCTGGAAAAGGGAGCAGGTGTTCTCGCAAGTGAGGGCTCTACTATTAAATGTGGGTGGGGGAGTGGTAAGCAGAGAACAACAGTAAATTTTCCCTTAGAACTTCTCAGACTCTTGAAATGTCTGATGTGCAAGGGCCTATGGCAGCTTTTCCCATACTGACGTAGACATGGAGCCCTTTATTCATGGATTTGTGGCTGTCAGAGGGGCCTACACCTGGCACTCTGCCCTCTGCAGCACACCTGGCCAGGTCTTCGGGCCCAGCAGGGCCTGTGGGCGACAGGAAAGAACTGTCCACTCATTCTCTGCTCCCCAGGTGAAACCTCACCATTAACAACAGCTTTCACGGGTTTTTATGGGCACAAGGCTCTGGGGCAGTCATTAAAGGAGTCACTGGGACAGCTGTGCACACTAGAGGCGAATGTTCTTAACTGTCTCTCCAAACCTCAGGATGTGAGAACTCACCTTGATGCGGGAGATGCCCTGTGTCTGACATGCATGCGATTTGGGGCTGGAGACCTTTTCTGCACACCAGAGCTGCGTATCTTTGCTATAACTTTGCAATGAGCCGTGATAACCAGCGGGACAAATTCCTCCCATTTTCCTGTAGCAAAATCATTTTGCTCTTACAGATGCAGTTTAAGATAAATTTATCAAATTCCACACGACTTTATCGGAACTATATTATTAATTAACTTGGGAAGAATCGACATTATAAAATATTGAACCTCTGTATCCTTGACTGTGGTATACAAGTGTACTTCAAAAAGTTCATGGGATTGGGCCGAGCCCGTGGCGCACTCGGGAGAGTGCGGTGCTGGGAGCGCAGGACACTCCCGCCGCGGGTTCGGATCCTACATATGAATGGCCGGTGCGCTCACTGGCTGAGTGCCGGTCACAAAAAAGACAAAAAAAAAAAAAAAAGTTCATGGGAAGATTTTACTATCTTTCAATTCTATTTTCCATGAACTTTCTGAAGTACTCTTGTATATCTCAGTCTAATTAGGTATTTTAAAACCATCTTCAATAATGTTTTATACATTCTTCCCCTAAAGGTCATTCCTACTTTTCGTTAGATTTATTCTTAGTTTTCTTTCTTTTTTAAGATTTTGTTGCTTCCACGAATATCTTTTTTCCTATTATGTGTTTATATTCTCTGTCCCCAGTTCCTCTTCTAGTCTCTTGGACTCACTGCTAAATCCAAGAGTCCACTTCCAGGCCTCATGTACCTTGAGTGTCTGGAACATTCCATGGAGCTACGTGCCTCCACCTCCCTGGGGCCTTTGCTCAGCTGGGCTCCTGGTGTGTCGCACCTGCAGGTTTTCTCCTGGTATTCCGGCTGCTCCTTCTCACCCTCTGTCCTTGGTTTTCTCACGTCCCTGACCCTTCGATGTTGGAGGACCTTGGGTGCTCTGTGATCTCATCTGGTCTCTGACTTTAGATGTTACCTGTGGCCTGATGGTTTCTTTTCCAGCCCAAACCCCTCTCCTGCCTTCCAGACTTATTTATCAAACATCTCGCTCAGTTTATCTAATAGGAATATCAACCTGCATATCCAAGTGGGAACTCCTGAGGCCCCACCCCATAGCTCCCTGCTCACGAAAACCTGCTTCTCTCAAGATCCCACCTCAGCAAAGGGCATTTCCACTCCTCTGACCTACTCAGGCCAGAACAGGGGACTTACTCGTGACCCCTCTTCTCCCCCAGTGCCCCGTCTACTCCACCGGCAAATCTTATCGGCTCTACCTTCAAGATCCATCCAGACCATAACCAGCACCTGCCCCCTTCACTACCGTCCTGCCTGGCTGGCCAGGACTTCTCTGTCCCAGGAAGACGTTGTAAGTGGCGCCACGTCCTTCGTCATCATGTTAGTCTGTTTTAAACGAGCCAGTGGCACTTACCCTACAAACTGCAAGCAGTGGCACTCTTCTGCTCAAACCCTGTGATGGCACCAGTTACCCCGCTCCACGGGCCCGCCTCTCCACGGTTGCTCAAACGCCTGGGTGCGTCCTGCGTCAGAGCCTTGCTCAGGACTCGCTCTTCTCCCCCCAGCGTCTCCCACCTTCCTCCCTCACTGCTCAGTCTCTGCTCAAAGGTCACCTTCTCAGTAAGGTCTTCCAGCACCAAACCTATTTAAGTGGACCTCTTCTGCCCAACAACCAGTATCCCATTCCCTGATCTCTTATTTTCCAAAGTGCCTTTCATCATACATTACGTATTTTTATTTGCTGTTGGCTGTCCCCCGCCACTAGGGTGTAAGCCAGTGGGGCAGGGCTCCCATCGGCTCTGCTTAAGTCTACCCAGGGGCCTGGGACAGTGCATAGCGGGTGCTCAACAAATTCTCACTGAATGAATGAATAACCAAATGAAATTGATTCTTATATGTTAATTTTACTGAATTCTGCATTGGTTTTAGTAGGTTGTAGATGCTGTAGAATTTTCTACATAGATAATCATATCTCCAGCAAATACGTACAGTTTTGACTCATCCTTTCAATTGCCTGTATCTCTTAGCTCAGTGTATTGTTCTACTGCTGCATGGAGAGGGCCTAGTGCAGTGTTTAATGAAATCGGTGATGGGGAATATCTATACTTTGTTCTTATTGTCCAGGGGAATACTTCTAAGTTTTCAGCACTTACAATTTTATTGTTCTTGATAGCTTATGCTCTGTTGGAATGTTTCTATTTCTAGTTTTCTAAGAATGTATTTTGTAATCATAAGCGAGTATACAATTGCAGCAAATACTTCTTAACAAAGTATTGATTATAAACTATTATAATACTGCTATAAGATTGATTATTAAACGATTGAGATACTATTTTTTCCCTTTCATATGGTGTTATGTATTAATTTTAGTAACAGGTAATATATGAATTGCACGAAGAGATTCTTCTGAAGTGAATCCTGGCATCACCCTAACTAGTTGTGATGAAACACTGTTATTCTTTACACAGAGCTAGATTCTTCCTTCCTAGGATTTTTCTTAAGGATTTTGCATAAAGGAGTTTATTTAGTCATTTCTTCTACTGTGCTATGGTCGGAATGTTGTGTCCCCCCAAATGCATGTATTGAAATCCTAACCCCCAAGGTGATAGTATTAGAAGGTGGGGCCTTTGGGAAACGATTCAGCCACGAGAGTGGAGCCTCATGAATGGGATCGGTGACCCTACAAAAGAGGCTCCAGAGAGCTCCTGTCACCCTTCCGCCGTGTCAGGACACAGTGAGACGACGACTGTCCACCTGTGAGCCGGAAAGCAGCCCTCACCAGATGCCGAACCCGCGGATCCCCTTCATCTTGCTCTGTCCAGCCTCCAGGGATGTGAGAAAGAGATTTCTGTTGTTTATAAACCACACGGTTCATGGTATTTTGGTCACAGCAATCCAAATGGACTAAGGCATGCTGTCCTTGTTTAACATTTGATATCAAGGCTGTAGCAGCCTCACAAAGTAATGTGAGTCATGTTTTCTACTTTTCTATTCCTTGGAACAGAGTGTACGGGAGAGGAGCTATTGGTTCCTTTAAGGCCTGACAAAGCTTCCAATACAACTGTGTAGGTCTGAAAACTTCTGGCAAAGGTAGACTTTTCATTGAATTTTTATCTTGTTTTAATGACTTGCCTCAGTTAGTTTTTTATTTCATCTTGATTTGATTTTGACAATCTATATTTCTGAAAATGCTATCAATTTTACTGAGGTTTTCAAATTTATTGATACACAGTTGTTCACAGTATTCTCTTGTAATTAAAAAAAAACCCCTAACTGTATTTTAATTATGCTTCTTTTCCATTCCAAATAATGTATGTGCTGTTTTTTTCTCTTTTTCTCTTGACTTAGTCTTTTTAGGGTCTTACATGTACTCTTAGTTTTTACAAATAATCAACTTACTGTTTTTTCTTACTAATTCCTTATTTTCAATTTTATTACTTTATGTTCTTTAATATATTCTTCCTTCTATGTTCCTTAGGCTCACTCTGTGCTCTTTCCATCTTTATGTTTTTAAAATTTATTTTAAAATTAAAATTTTTTTTTTGGCAGCTGGCCTGTATAGGTACCAAACCATGGACCTTGGTGTCTTTCCACCTTCTTAAGTAAACTACTTGTCTAATTGGTTTTAGCTAATGAATTTATTTATAGCTGTAAAAATTCCTCTAAATAGTGCTATAGCTCTATCATACAGGCTTTGCTATGTAGAAATTCACATTGTCATTTAGGTCTGTGAAATTCATATCTTGAAATGTGTAAAGGCTTCTTTTGAGGCCTCATATGTGGCCATTCTTTGTAAGGTTTTCTATTTATTTGAAAGAAAACATTCTATATTTGTTGGGTTCAGATTTCTATATATAATGACTTGATCAAATTTGTTAATTTTATTTTCAAAATCTACATCATTTCTAATGTTTGATATACTTTGATGTATTACTTTCTGAAAGAGGTGTTAAAATCTTCTACCAGATTTTTACATTGTCTTCTTGTAATTTGGTATATTTTGCTTTATCTATTTCTAAGCTGTAGAGTTAGGTGCATGTATATTCATGATTGTTATGTCTGTTTGGTATATTACTCCTGTCATTATCATGCAGTACCTCTTTTGATCCCTATTTCTGCCTTAAATTTTATTTAGTATGATATTACTATAACACCTTTCATTTTATTAAGACTTATTATTTATCATTTCCCATCACTTAATTTTTTTCTCTTTGAGTTAGTTTTGTTTCAAGTGTGGCTCTTCTAAACAACATTAGCTGGAAGTTTTAAAAAATCTAATATGATAGTCTCTATCTTTGAAAAGAAAAGATTAATCCATGTAACCCATTTATACTTGTCGGAGTTATCTACTTATTTCAATCTATTTCTAACTTTTTTTTGGTAATTTCTGTTGTCTATTCTTTCTCTTTCTTTTGCAAATTTTCCACCTGTTGTTGGGTTTATAAAATTTTCTGTATTCCACCTTTTTTTCTTTTGTTAGACTGAAATTATATATTTTATTTTACTTTTTTAGTGCTCACTGTTAATTTTTAAAAAATCTATATTAATTATACCCTTCTTCTAACTTAAGTTAAATTATTTGGTATTTCTTTCCTCTTCTCCAAAATAACAAGTTTTAATCACGACCGACTATCTCTCCTTCCAAATGGTTGTTGTTGTCAAGATACTTATTTTAACTTCTTAAAGCAAAAAGTCTACATTTATAAAATATTCTTTAAAAACTTTACTTAAAAATCAGTCTCTTGCACATGGTTGTTTCTTATATGCTATACTTTCCACCTAAGTTTAGTTGTAATTCGGCTGAGGTACATCTTCAAGTTCTTTTTAGTGAGAATTTGTGATTGCTCAATTCCTTTAGTCTTTGAAGATCTAAAATATTGTTATTTTGCCCTGATTATTAAATCATAAGTATAAATAGCTCAATTGACAGATATTTTCTCTTAGAATTTTGTAGATTTTACTTTGTTACCTTTTGACATCTATTGTGGCTTATGTGAAGTCTGCTATAAGCTGTTCCTTTGTAGGTAACATGATTTCCTCTTTGGAAGCTTTTAAGGTTTTCTCTTTACTTTTGATGCTATGCAGTTACCTTATGTTGTGTTTAGGTGTGGATTAACATTAATTACCCTGTGTAATGTATGAAAGTGCACATTTGGTCCAAGTTTAATGTCTTTCTTCCATTCTAGAACAGTGTCTCCAAATGCTGTGCCTCTGTTGTTTCTATTACTTTTATTCCTTTTAGAATGTCTAGGAGATATTAAAGTTTTTTGTTTTTATCTTTTAATTGCTCTTTTGTATAAAACACTGCCAATCAATGCGGACGTTTGGATGAATCCTTCCCTACTGTCTTCCAAATATCAAATTCTCTTTTTGACTGCATTCAGATTGGAGTTTATTCTGTCTAGTGGTTTTTCATTTCAGTGATTGTATTCTTGAATTATTTATTTTGATCCATTTCTTTTTTTGTCTAAATGTCACCATCAAGTAGATTTTTCAAGGAGTATGTGTTTTGAACTCCCTGAATTAATGCAGGCTTGAGCACACATGACCTCTCTGGCAATACTACATCTTTCTTAAATCCATTTTTTTTTTGCCTGAAAGCCAACATGAAGTTTTGAAATCATAAACCTGGTGTGTCACTCCCTTGGTTAAAATCTTTCAGTGGCTTCTCATTATGTCAATGCCTCACCACCTGTAGTGGATTGAATTATGTCCCCCCCAAACTCCCTGAAGCTTGAATTGTGTCCCCCACATTTTATGTATTAGAAACTTAGCCCCCACTGTGACTGTTAAGAGGGTGGGAAATCCTATTATGGTAATTGAAAGATGGAGCCTTGAAGAGGTGATTGGATTGTAGGACTGTGCCCTAGTGAATGGATTAAAAATGGTGGTCAGGGGCATGGTTCTGAGGGCTTTAAAAGAAGAGGAGAGTCTCTCTCTCTCTCTCTCTCTGCTTCCACCACCTTGCAAGAGACCCCTGGGTCACTGTCGCCACCACCAGATGGACTTTGGACTTCTCAGCCTCAGAAACTGTAAGCAATAAATTTTGTTTTTCTTTATAAATCACCCAGTCTCAGGTATTCTGTTATAACAACATAAAAAGACTAAAACACTGCCCTCTCAGCCTCACCTTTCACCATCCCTGCCTCTAACTCCAGTCTACTAAACTTTTGATTCTTCATAAATGCTCACGATTTCTTTCACCATAGGCATTTTTACCTGCCATTCCCTCTGCCCAAAGCACTCCACCCTTCTGTCCTCTCAGTTCACCTTTGCCTGCTCACTCCCTAGATCTCGTCATTGCAGGTAACTGCCAACCTCAGACCCACCAGTTAAAACCTCTCTCTGACCTTCCTAGACCCTGATGCCTGGTCCGAGCAGTCTTGGACTCCAAGGAAACAACACATAGACTCAAACACTTTTTAGTATCCATCACACTGCTCAAGCCCTCACATCCCTCCCACTCAGTGCAGATTCATGCCAGCATATCACTGCCCTGGCAAACACCCTTACACTCCCTGCCTTTCTTCTTCCATTAGTGTCAGCTGGTAAACCTAGCCTGCTCAGATCCTGCTCGACCTGCTCCATGCCCTGCACTCACCCAGCTGGCCCAGTTCTTTCCTTTTTTTATTTGTTGGACTCTTGTTACTGGTGCCTTTTATCTGTCACTCCTGAAGGGACTCAGGAGTTATGCTCCTTTAAGGCTTTCACATTTCAGGCAGACAGCCTCTTGCCTTGTCAGAGTCTGAGCATGCTACTCTTGAGTCTCACTTTTTGTCAGGGTTGTGTTTAGTAAAGCTTCTTTTTCTCTGCAATTGGTTGTGTTTTGTCCAGACTGATTTTTATCTCCTCATCAGGAACTCATTTTTTTTTTTCTATCGATATACCTAAAAAAGTCTTTATCCTTTAGGCTCAGTGACTTAAACAGGCTATATCTTGGTTTCTGTTCCTGGCAATTTTAGTCACAGAAGCCCACACAATTGCCTTTTATGCAGAGAATGGCTTGGGTTGGCTTTCCGTCACTTGCAACCAAAAATGGCTTTACTAATACCAATTCTGCCTATTTAACATAATGTGGGTACTTCTTCTCGACACCGTCCATGCACTATCTGAGAGCCACGTCTTTCTTACCAGCTGCACTGTGAGTGTTGACTTTTGCTCCTCCCATTTGTTTGTGGGGTCCTGCTTGAAGCTGAGTCCAGCCTTTGTGGTGGGATGCAAGTGACACTCTTCCTTCCGAGGTTCTATTCTGTCCTTGGGTTCACTTCACCTGCAGAGAAAACCTCAGGCTCTCAAACATCCCCCAATCCGTGGTGAGCTCTGGGAATGCGTGGGCCCTAGTGGTCTCTCCTGCCTTGGTGCAGATGCCATGAGGGGTGAGAGACTGCTACCGTCAGAGACTTCTTTGGCCTTTCCTGTTTATTCCTCAGTGCACTTCTCTTCAGAGGTGGGGACTGATGAGAATTCTCAATGGTTGACTCGCTCTCTGTCTTCTCCCTGCTTTGGGATGTGGTAGTGGTGAGAACTAAGGCAGAGCTTCCTTTTTCATCGTAACATTTTTGAAGTTTACAGCATCTTTCTTCTTTTACTGTTACTCATTATTTTCTGTTGTTTTTAATTAAATTTTCTACTCCTCACTAATTTTTTGTTGTCTTTTGTAAAAAACAACTTCCTTTGGTGCATTTCATTAGGTTTGGTGGGAGAGAATTCTGTGATTCAACTTTGCTTCAACATCTTTACCAACAAGACCAGAATGCTTTTCTTATTTAAACAACAAAGAGAAACTGTGGAGATAGAGGATTGTGGAGACATCTGTTCTTTGAAATACTTTCTTCCTAGGCAATCACTTAGATAATCAGAGCAGAAAGGCTTTTAAAATGCTTATTCAGTTTCTTATTTTTGTATTATTATTATTATTAAATTAAAATTTCTATCTGGAGATAATTACAGGTTAGTATACCACTGTAGTAAATAATACAGAGACACCAGACTCTGTGAAGTCTTTACTCAGTTTCCGTCAGTGGTAACATTTTGCAAAACCATAGCACAATCACACAACCAAGCTAATGTCATCGATACAGTCAAGATGCAGAACATTTTCATCGGATTACAAGGATTCCTCAGGTAGCCCTTTTATAGCCACGTCCCGTTCCCTCCTGTTCCCATCCCTTCCTCAGACACTGGCAACTACTGACCTGTTCTCCATTTCTATAATTTTGTCATTTTGAGAATGTTATATAAATGAGATATGCAGTGTATAACCTTTTGAGATTGGCTTTTTTCATTCAGCACACCTCTCTGGAGATTCATCCAGGTTTTGTGCATCAGTGGTGTGCGCTTTCCTCTTGCTGGAGAGTGGTTCATGGTACCGATGAACCAACCACAGTTCATCTAACACTTCACCATTGGAAGGACATCTGGGTCGCTTCCATGTTTGGCTATTACAAATAAAGCTGCTATAAAAATTCATGTTCAGCTTTTTGTGTGAACATATGTCTTCATTTCTCTGGGACAGATACCCTAGAGTATTATTGCTGGTTCATATAATAGTTGCATGTTTTGCTTTTTAAGAATTTGCCAAACTGTTTTCCAGAGTGACTGCACCATTGTGCATTCTCACCAGTAACGTACGAGAGATCTGGTTTCTCCACGTCCTTCCTGGCATTTGGTGCTATCACTACTTTGAATTTTAGTCATTATGACAGGTACGTAGTCGTATATCAGTGTGATTTGAATTTGCATTTCCCTCATGGCTAATGATGTTGAACATCGTTTCATGTGCTCATTTTCTATCTGTATATTCTTTTAGATAGAACGTCTGTTCATGTCTTTTGCCCATTTCTAATTCGATTTTTTTTTTCAGTTGATTCTGAGAATTTACATATTCTAGATACTAGTTCTTTGGGGATTTCTAGTTTATAATATTTTCTCTTAGTTTGTGGCTTATCTTTTGATCCTCTTAACAAGGTCTTTCACAGGGCAAAAGTTTTGAATTTTGATGAGGTCCAATTTATCAGTTTTTCCTTTTATGGTTTATGTTTTTGAGTCAAGTTTAAGAATTTTTTGCCTCACCCTAGATTCTGAAGATTTTCTCCTACGTTTTTTCCTAAAAGTTTTACAATTTTATATCTTACATTAAATTCTGTGATCCATTTTGAATTAACTTTTGTATAAGGCCTGTGAATATCTAATTTTTCCAGCACCGTACCTAAAAGAGCAATATTTCCTCCTTTAAATTGCTTTTGTACTTTTGTCAAAAATCAGTTGAACATATTTGTGTGGGTTTATTTCCAAGCTCTGTATTCTATTCTGTTGACCCATGCGTTTAACCATATGCCAGTACCACACAGTCTTTATTACTGTGGCTCTACAGTAAGTTTTCAGATCATGTAGACCGATTCCTCCCATTTTCTTCTTGTTCAAATTGTTTTAGCTAGGCTAGTTCTTTTGTTTCTCCATACATTTTGAATAATTTTGTCTATATCTAAAAAAATTTTGTTGGTATTTTGATAGGAATTGTATGAAATCTATATATCAGTTTGGGCAGAATTAACATCCTTATGATGTTGGATCTTACACTCCATGAACATGGTATCTCTCCTATTTTGTAAATATTTCTCTGATTTCTGACATTAATGTCATGTAGCTGTACATGCTTTGCTAGTTTATACTTAAGTATTTCATGTTTTCTGAGCTATTGTAAATGGTATCATATTTTCTATTTTAGTGTCCATATGTGCATTACTAGCAAGAAGAAATACAATTGTTTTTTGTATATTTATTTTGTATCTTGTGACCTTCTTGAACTAACATATCAGTTCTAAAAGTTGGGGTTTTTTTTGGTAGATTCTCTTGGAACTTTCTACATAAATAATCATGTCATCTGCAAATGCGAACAGTTTTATTTATTGCTTTCTATCTGTATACCTTTTCTTCTTTTCTTTTTCCCCACCTTGTTCTACAGGCTGGTAAACTTCTAGCACTATGCTGAATAAGAGGAGTGAGAGCGGAGACCCTTGTTTTGTTCTCAATATTAGGGAAAAATGTTAGTTATCAGCATAAAGTATAATGTCAACTTTGCTCTTTATCTGGTGGAGGACTATTTCCCTCTATTCCTATTTTTATGAGATTTAAAAAAATTATGAATGAGCATTGAATTTTGTGAAATGCTTTTCCTGCATCAACTGGTGTGATCCTGTGGTTATTCTTCTTTAGTCTGCTAGTATGGTGGATCACACTGATTGATTTTTGAATATTAAACCAGCCTTACATTTCTAGAATAAACCACACAGTTGGTCATGGTATGTAATTCTTTTTAAATGCTTTATATATTGATAAATTCTATTTGCTAATATTTATTAAGGATTTTTGCATGTATATTATGAAAGATATTGGTTTGCTTTTCCTTTTTTTCTTTTCTTTTAGTAGTTTCTCTGACTGGTTTTGATATCAGTGTAATACTAGTTTCATAAAGTGACTTGGGAAGTGCCACTTTTTCTTCTATTTTCTAGATTAAGTTGTGTAGAATTTGTGTTAATTCTTCTTTAAACTTTTGGTGGAATTCTCCAGTTAAACCATTTGGGCCTGAAAATTTCTTTTTCTGTCAATTTTGGAAGTAGAAACTCACTATTCTTGAGTTAAAGGCTATCATATTACCCATTTAGTATTGGATGAATTGTGGTAGATTGTGTTTTTAGAGGAACTGGACCATTTTGTCTAAGTTGTCAAGTTTATTTCTGTAGAGTTGTTCATAGTATTCACTTGTTATCCTTTCAACGTCTGAAGGGTTTGCAGGGATGTCCCGTTTTATCACAGTTTTGATGTTTTGTGTCCTTTTTTTTAGTCTTTCTAGAGGATTTCCAATTTCATTGATCTTTTTGAAAAAGCTCTTACTTTTGCTAATTTTCTCCATTGTTTTTCTGTTTTTAATTTTATTGATTTCTGCTTATTTCCTTCCTTCTGCTTGCTTTAGGCTTATTTTCCCCTTCTTTTTCTAGGTTCTTGAGATGGGAACTTGGATTATTGATCTCAGACTTTTATTCTTTTTTTAAGTATGCATTTAGTGCTATAAATTTCCTTTCAACATTGCTTTCGTTGTGTCCCACAGATTTTGATATATTGTATCTTCATTTCAGTTTGATGTATTTTCTGATTTTCACAAAAATTGCTCTTTGAGTCATGGATTATTTAGAAATGCTTTGCTCAGTTTCCAAGTGTTATCTTTCTATTATTGATTTCTGGTTTGATTTCATTGTGGTTGGAGAACACATACTTTATAATTTCATTTCTTTTCATTTGGTTAAGGTGTGTTTTGTGACTCAGGATATGCTCAATCTAGGTGTATGTTCCATGAGCACTTGAAAAGATTGAGTGTTCTTTTATCATTGAGTGGAATGTTCTATAACTGTTATATTTTGATAGTAGATTGTATTGTTGGATTCTCTATTCTTGCTGATTTTATGCTTAATTGTTCTATCTGTTGTTGGTGCAAGTGTGTTGCTATCTACAACTATAATTATGGATTTATCTATTGTTTCTTCCACTTAGTTTTGCTTTATGTATTTTGCAGCACTGTTGTTTCATCCATACATATTTAGGATTGCTATGTATTTTTGGTGGATCGACTCTTTATTATTATATAAAGTCTCTCTCTGTCTCTGGTAATTTTCCTTACTCTGAAGTCTTCTTTACATTAATGTAACCACTCATACTTTCCTTTGATTAATGCTTGCATGCTACATGTTTTTATATTCTTTAACTTTCAACCTTCAGATATTGTTGTATTTGAAGAGTGTTTCTCATGAACTTTAAACAGTTGTGGCATGGTTTTTAACATACTCTTCCAATCTGTCTTTTAATTGTTGTATTTAGACCATTTACATTTGGTGTAATTATTGACATGTTACAACTTAGGTCTGCAATTTTATTTTGTTTTCTCATTATTCTCTCTGATGTTCACTCATTCGATTTTTTTTTCTTGCCTTCCTTCAGGTCACTTAACCATTTTAAAAACTGTACTTTGATTTATCTATAGTGCTTATGAGTGCATCTCTTTGCATACCTTTTTTGGTTGTTGCACTTGGTATTACATTACGTATATATGTAACTTACCACAGTATACTAGTGTTGTCATTTTACCAATGTAAATGAAGTGTAGAATCTTTTCTTCTTTTACATTCCTCTACTCTCCCATTTATAATATGATTGTTTTAAGTATTTTCTTTATATACATTTAGAATAAATAAGATAATAGTATAATTTTTGATTCAATTGTCAAACATAATTTAGAAACTCAAGAAGAAATAAAAAGCCTGTTGTGTTCCCTTATATTTTTGCTTACTGTGTTATTTCTTACTTCCTGATGCTCTAAAACTCCTCCTTTTAACGTTTCTTTTCTGTTTAAAGAACTGTCATTAGCCACTATTTTAGTTAAGGTAGGCCTGCTGATGACATGTGCTCTTGGTTTCTCTTCATCTGAGAATGTCTTGTTTTCCCCTTATTCCTAAAGGACATTCCCACTGGTATACAATTCTGGGTTGACATTTTTTTACCACTTGAAAAATACGGTGGATTTTCCTTCTGGCCTTCATGGTTTCAGATGAGAAATACACTGTATTGTGATTTTTCTTTCCCTAAAGGTGAGATGACATTTTTCTCTGGCTGTTTTCAGGATTTTTTGTCTTTAGTTTTCAAAGGTTTAATTGTGATGTAGATTTCTTTGGGTTTATCCTTTTTAGGGTTTGCTCAGCTTCTTGAATCTCTAGGCTTATGTCTCTTGGGAAGTTTTTAGCTATTATTTCTTTGATTACTTTTCCACTTTATCCTTTTTCTGCTTTTTTTCTATGACTCCAGTAACATAAATTTCACACCTTTTGTTATAGTTCCATAGATCCCCAATGCTCTGCTAATTTTTGTCAGTCTGCTTTTTTTGCTGTTTAGACTGAGCAGTTTTTCTCATTGTATCTTCCAATTCACTGATTCTTTCCTCTGCTCACTCTATTATGCTCTTGAAAGCAGCCACTGAGTTTTTATTTTGGATATTTTATTTTTCAGTTGTACAATTTTTCTTTGGTTCTTTCCATCTTCTATTTCTTCACTGAGACTTTCTATTTCTTTGTTGGGGCTTTCTGTTTTTCATTTGTTTCAGGTTTGTTTACAGTTCCTTGTTGAGGCATTTTTATGATGGCTGCTTAAAATCTTTGCCAGTTATTTCTAACATCTCTGTCAGTAGGGGCAGCTATTGATTACATTTTTTCTCTTAGTTTGAGATCTTTCTGGTTCTTGGTAAAATGCATGGTATGTAAATGAGACCTAGATATTTTTTGTGTTTTGTTATGAGACTCTGAATATGATCTAACCTCTCTGTTTTAGCATTTTTTGTTTGTTTTCAGGCACTTGTCTGGTAGGGGAAAGGGAGCTACACCTCACTGCATCCAGGTAGAGGTGGAAGTTCAGGTTTCCTACTCAGCCTCTGTGGACAGAGGAAGATGTGGCTCTCCGCATTGTCCCTGAGGTCATGGTGGGGAGATGTCCTTATGCTGGGCTGTGGGGAAGGTCCTGACTCTCCTGTAGGCCTCTTCTGACACCATTGCAGTGGGGGTGACAAGGCACATTCGTGGAGCCTAATGACAGCAGGATTCTAGGCTCCTGACCTGGCCTTTCCTGGATGGCAGGTGGGGGGGGGGGGGGGTCACAGTGTTTCCTGTGATGTTTGGATGGAGAACAGTCACTGTCTAAGAGTTTTCTGTCTTGCTTGGACGCCCCTTTCCTAGTCCTTTGGCTGGAGACAGCAGGCTTTTGCTGGGGCTTCTTTCATCCATTCCCACTGGTGTTTCTGGGTTGTTGCTTCTTCAGCTCCAAGTCTAAGATGTTTATGGGGAAAAGAAAACCCAGGAGCTCACCACCGTAGTGTTCCTGGGTCGGGAGACCCTGAGCTATTCTGCTTTCTTTTCTCCACCATTCAGAGTCTCCTTATGTTTGTTTCATATGTGATATTCAGGGCCTTTAGTTATATATGGGGGAAAAGAAAAAAGACGGTCCACTGTCTTTCTGCAACAGAAGTGTGTATTACTTCAATTACTGCACTTTTCTCTGCTTTTTTGTCATAAAGAGCCTCTTCTTTGGCATGTGGTTATTGTATCTTTGAAGTCTTTGCATGAGATAAACAGTGTTGCAAAGTAGTTACAGTATCAAGTATTTATAAACAACTGTTTATTAGTCTGAAGTTTGCTGATTGTCCTCTTGTCCCCGCTACGAATACACCTACAATTGTTGAACACTCACTTTGTGTGGGCGCTATCTGTATATTTCATAGGTCTTACTGGTTGTCACAGCTTTCTGAGGTATCTAACACAACTGGCTCTTCACGGGGAGGAGATGGAAGCTTGGGGACTTTAGCACCCTGGCCCCAGGTCGCACAGGTCCCACAGCTAGTCAGTGGAAGTGCTGGGCCTTTAGGATTCTTGGCTCCAAAGCTTGCACTGGTGACAATGCAGTGTCCTCTCTGGGAGAGGAGGCGCTCAAGTAAGGGGGTGCTGGATGGAGGCCTGGCAAGGCTATGCCCCCAGCCAGGACCTTGCTCTGTAGGTTACCTTGGCTGCCAGGACATTTCCTCTTCATTCCTGATTGGTTTTCTCTGCGAAACATGGGAACAGCCACAGAGACGCCATTCCTCTGGAGCGGTCATCGTGGGAGGACCTGAGCACCACCTTCTCCAGGTGCACCAGCACCCTTGCTGTGATGTCCCACTAAGTTCAGCTTCTCCTCTCCCAGCCAGGTGTGGCCAAGGAGGCATCTGTCCTGGACCCACGCAGCGAACTGGCTCTGTGTGATCCCTGTGGTCCGCCCCACACTGGTTCATGTTCCGTGATGACCCATTACTTGCGTCACCACCGATATTAAATCCCAGAGACTGAAGTCTCCCCAGTTACTGAGTTCAGATCAAAGGTGCAAACTTGCTTCTGGTCTGGCTCTGCAGCTCCGCTATTCTGCTCCACACGCTGCTGTGCAAACCCACAGCCTGCTGACCCTGCGGCCACCGCCTGGGAACGGCTTCTCCCTGGGTCTCCTTGTTGCAGAGGTCAGGGAGAAAGGGGTGGGTTGTAAGCTTCCTGGGGTTCTTGGTGAGAAAACTTCTGAACTTGGTGTTATTGGAAAAGACTCCCCTTTACTCATACTCTCAGTGTTTGGTGACAGCTGTGTCCCATACAGTAAGCCACCAGAGGCTCGCCTGTTAGTAACTTCATGCCCTTTGACCCAGAGGGGAAGAGGGTCCTCTCAGACGGGGACAGTAAAGCACTGGCAGTGGAGAGCTTGCCCTGAGGAAGCAGGTTTGCAACACTGTTGAGAAAGTACTGTCCATGCAAGAGGGATTTTTATAAAAGGTTATGAAGGAGCAGCTTTTCTTTTTTGCCTGTAATAAAAAGGCAAGTTCATACTTTTAGGGGTGGGGTGGGAAGGAGGAGTAGGAAGGACAGAGTGTGAAATGACCAAGTATAAATGACACACAATTTTCCTTCATACTGAGCAGAATTTAGTCAAAGGCCTCATATTGGAGCATTTTGCGTGAGAATTCACTGATAAAATCTCATATGTTTGTGAAATCCTAATTGGTCGATTTTGTATATCCTTCATTTTTTAAGTGAAAAAGGAAACAAGCAGCTATTCCCCGATCAAGTGCACACGCAGTACAGTCCCTAAGGTCGCTCTGGTTCTCAGAGAGCCTGCAGTCAATTAGTGGAAGCAGAAAACACAACCTGCACCTCGAGTTCCAGTGGGCGCTGAGATCTGCAGTACGAAATCGATAGTTTTCAAGTCAAGCCGCAAGAAGATGGAGTAAAATGAATGCTTTAAAAATCTTAGCAGTTTCCACATATGGTTTGTCTCTTTAATCTTTGCTCTCGACCCCGAATCAGCCTTGAGTCTTTGCCTTTGGGGCGGAGCTGGCCGGTGGTCTGTGACTTTAGTATTACGCGGCCACACGGTGCATCTCTTCTGGGCCAGGACAGAGCCGCTCCCTGGCAGGAGACGCAGAGAACCGTGCAGACCACACTCTGCAAGTGGCCGTGGGCCCAGGGAGGACCAACTGGGCTGTTCAGCAAAGGCCCTGCAGAGCAAGCAGAGCTGGAGCCAGGCCTTGAAGACCACTGGCCGGGCCCTGCGTGTCAGGCTGTCAGGACGGAGGCACAGCTGGAGGCGCCAGGCCAGCTCCATGGAGGGACGCCGGGCACAGGCACAGATGGCCCCCAGGGAATCTGAGATCCCAGAGCTGACACTGGAAGCTGATGCCTCTCTGTGGCTTGAGGTCCAGCACCTGAATTGTTCTCACATAGTGTGGCTGAGAAGGAGAAAGAGGCTTTTA
Organism: Cynocephalus volans; assembly: GCF_027409185.1. Lineage (NCBI taxonomy): Eukaryota > Metazoa > Chordata > Mammalia > Dermoptera > Cynocephalidae > Cynocephalus > Cynocephalus volans. The sequence continues at coordinate 166,658,511 of NC_084464.1, read as the reverse complement.
GAAAATAGTAATTATCTGGCATTTTGATTGTGGGTTTTCTTTGTCTATGGCATGGCTCTGTTACAACTAATTCCGACCCCCCCACCCCCCTTTTTTTAAATGTGGAGTTGCCATCTGTGTTAAGTAGCCTGAAATGAGGTGTGCTGCTGAGGGCTCCTGGATGGAGGTTGGTGGAAGCTGGGCCTCGCTGCCCCTGCTGGGCACAGAAGCGGGTCCCTAGGTCTGCGGTCTGAGCATGTGCCTTTCCCACCTCGGGCCAAGGATGGCACCCTGGAGGCTCATGGGGCTCCTTTCCCAGAACCAGCAGGACCAGACGCTGCTCTGTGCTGTCCTCCTCAACCAGCCTGGGCCCTGCTGAGCCATTCCCGGCGAGCCGAAGCGTTCCCTGTGCCTCTGGGGCCACTGGGCTCCTGCCTCTGGCCAGCTTCACTCCCTCGGTCCCCATGTGGGCTGAGTCCTGCTTGGAAAAGCAGCCTGTGTGGCCCGGAGCCACCTACTTGTTCTGGCCAGACTTGTTGCCTGGAATTCCAGCCCATCCCTGTCCCTCAGGCATGGTCTGGGGTCCTGTTTCCACAGGTGGAACAGTCTGAGGGACTCCACTGCCTTCCGGCGCTGGCTTTCTGTGCCTGACAACTGGAGATTGTGGCGACCGTGGCCAGCCCACCCGAGCCCTGCCTGCCTCCCCCTGCCATCCCTGAAGGAAGGGACCAACCCCAACATCTGGGAGAAGCCACGTTTGCTACTCGCACAGCCCGGGAGAGCGGCGCTTCCAGGGCACAGCATCGGCACAAGCAGGACACTGCTCTCCTGCGGCGTCTTAGGAGTGTGGGGTCAAGGACAGGCAGACTCTGAGAAACAAGGGAGCAGGTCCCTGGAGGGAGCCTCTGGCTTCCAGAAGCTTTTGAAGTGAGGTTGTCACTGTCCCCTGGGGGTGGGGTTAGGTCAGTTTTGTGGTTTACTTGTTCATAGTTTCAGACTGAGGCCAAAGAAGAATCAGTTATGTCCCTTTGTGGAACTGGAGACTAGGACCTTGCATTCTCATGTGCACACTGCGGCCAGCCTGCCTAGGGCCAGTCCAGTGACCGGGTTGGTGCCTTTGGCCTGGCTCTGTGTGGCCCTTGCTGGTGTCATCCCCAGGATGGCAGAAGGAACCATTGGCACTTGGCTCTCAGACCACCCTGGAAAAAGCCCACCCTCTAGCGCTTTGTAGCTTTTTGGCCTTGGACTGTTTTTAATCTTTCTGAGCCTCAGATTCATTCATTGATAAAACAGGATATCCGTAATGTCGGGTAGTGAGGGGACATGTCAGGGACTCAGCAGTGACCGTTACTGAGGCTGAAGCGCACCAGGCAGTATGGAGCAGGTGCAAGTCACAGGTGCATTGGGGCTGCAGCACCGGGGGGAGCCCAGCACCTCTGAGGAGGGCCAGGGGCTCGGCTGGAGTGCAGACTCCGAGGCAGGCGAGCTAGGACTGCTCCTGGATGGCAGAGTGAGGGTGCGACCCAGGGGCAGCAGGCTGTGGAGACGAGGACATCTGTGGACGTGCAGATGGACATGGGCTTGGGTGGATGGGAGGTGGCCTGGGAAGGGGCCCTGATACCTGGTGATATTTTGTGTGGGGGTCCCATGTGCACTTGGTTGTTTCTTATACAGAAATGATGGAACCATGTTTCCTAGTGAGGGTTACAGCTGCACACGCTCGGCCCAGAGCCAGGACCTGCCAGCCCATCAACTAAGCGAGTAGACCCTGTGAACTTGGGGGTTCTGTGGACACAAACTCTCACCCAGGAAATGCTCACGTCTCAGGGGTGGGCTGTGCCACAGTCAGTTGGGTGAGTGCCGTGAGAGGATTTCAGCACAAAGGTGCCCAGACGGTGGTCACTGTCCCGGCCTTCTGCCCACCCTGCCCCAGGAGGCTCCCCAGGAACACCTGTGGGGGCTACACTTCACTCCTGTCCCCTGGCCTGTCCAGCAGAGTGTGGCTCATCCGCCTCTCCTGGCAGTGTCCGGGCTGTGAGGAGAGATGCCTCCTCCATCAGGAGCCCTCCATGCCCCTGGTCCTATGTGTCTCAGGCATGACTCCTACCTCCGCTGCCGGACCAAGTTCTGCTCCCATCACCGCGTCCACTCCTGTTGGACTTGATGGGAAAGTGGATGTGTGGGGGCTGCTCATAGGTGTTGGGGACCCAGCAGGGTCCTGATTCTTTTGTTGAGTTGGGCTGGGCTGGGGTGGGTGTGAGGCTGCAGGTGGGGGTGAGGTGTTGGTGGCCAGGGTGTTTCTCCTCTGCCCCACCTGGGGTGCGGGTTGCATGGTCACCTGGTAGGTCCAGGGTCTGCAGTCAGGTCTTGGCAGCCTGGGAGGAACTAGGATGACCTGCAGTGTCCCTGGTACTTAGGTTGCCAGATAGGTGGGCAGTGCTCTGCCTACGTGGGACATGTGGCATGTTCCCCAGGGCAAGCTGGTTTTCACAGAAGATATTTCCCAGCAGGCTAGGAGGGTTTATGAATAATGCCCTGGCCTTTCGCATCAGCATGTGGTTGGCATTCAGCTCGAGGCCCCACTGAAGTGGTGCAGGCTCAGTCCTGCAGGCCTTGCCTCCTGTGCACCTCAGTCTCACTATAGCTGCTCCACCACCTGCAGGTACACCTGGGACCCTCCCTGGGGTGCCCTGTGCTGGCTGCAGAGGGCAGAGCAGCTCCTGTGGGTGCCTGGGGTGGGGCCAAGGGCTGCAGATGTAGTCAGAAGCTCCCCACCCAGGCTGTGGCTGGGCAGGGCCGAGGGGGCACTGTCCCCTGTGTGAGAGAGACGCCACAGGGCCCCGCAGGTCCACGACTTCCTGGGGGGCTGCAGACCCTGCTTTGGGGGAAATAAATATTGAGGATATTCACTGTGGAAGGGATTTGAAATTAGGGCCGTCTATGTGTTGATCTTACTATAGAGATCACCACTAGGTCTCCATCCACCCACCAACTTAGACTTATTTCTGAGACACCTGTAGTGTGCGGGGACTGTGTCAAGGAGACAGGAACAGAAGTCAGATACAGACCTCGAGTTCAGGTTTCCACAGCCCAGGACGGGAGACGGGACAGATGACCAATGACAATGTGGGGAGGGGTCTGGGGAAAGCATGAGAGTTGCAGGAGGGGACAGCCCTTCATCCTCATGCGGAGGCACCCACCACGGTGGGGCCCTTCCTCCTCGGGATGCTTTCAGATGCTAGACACCAGGATGCCACTGAGCTGTCCCAAAATGTGTCAGCGGAAGGGAGGGGTCCAGCGAAGCCCACCCCTCACCTGCCCTCATGGGCCATGAGGACGCCGGTGTTCACGGCACTCCACATGTGGCACGGACTGTTGGACTGGTCATCGGATTCTTGGGAAAAAGTGCCCCCATCACCGTGGTTTATTATAAATGGCAAGTGGCACACCCTCTGACGTGTGACCTGAAGGTGACATTTCAGCCTTTTGCGGTCACAAAGCACTTTCATGGCATCGTCCTCTTCCTTATTCTGCACTGCTGACTATGGGCCACTCGGTCCCTGGCCTCCAGGCCTGTCGTGGCCTGCTCCTGGCTAGGCCAGGTGGTGGTGCCCTCCTTCCGGCTGCTCTTGTGAGGGATTAACACGGCCTTCAGGAGTCTTCGGCTAGTGGGCATCACGCTGTCTCCATACACTGTAGCTGCTGCAGTTCTGGAGGAGCTGAGGGGCCATGGAGACATGTCTGGGTTTCAACAGGGACGGTCGCAGAGGGTCACCGTTGGGTTCTTTGGGCTCCCAGCTCTGAGCTTTACCTGAGTTCTTTTTGTCTCTCCAGAAGCTGGCATAGCTGCTGCCATTTTCTAAAGCAGAGAAGGTTTGCACACAGAGCTCAGGTGGATGAGGCGCTCCAACCGGACTGTGAGAGGAGCAGACCAGGACCATCTAGACGGTGAGTAGAAACACCATCTCTGTGAAAAGAACAGCAGGCGCCACCAGCCTAGTGCCCACGTCCTGCCCACAGGCACAAATGAGATGTTTAATAAGGTTCCTTAGATTTTTCCGGGACATCATCTGATCTGAGTTCTGTACAAGTAGATGGCATTTCTGGCCTAAGATTACTTTATTATTTATGCAAAAGAAAGCACAAGAGGGGTGTTAGAAATACAGTATTTTCTAGAAAACAAAACTCAATTCTGCCCACCCTTACAACCCTGCTCACCGTTGGAGATAACTATGACTACCACAGCCTGCACGGTGAGCACAGGAACAGAACCGTGTGTAGGGTTTCTGCGTCGCATGCAGCTGAACATGGGGGGAAGGAACGGGGATTGGCAGAGGCTGCCTGGAGGAAGTGGCCCATGACTGGCTGATGCCTTGGTTGATGGGGGTGAGTTAGTCATCTCTCCCTTATTTGCCACTGGCCAAGTAATGGTAATTATATTTCCTAAACTTCATAAAATTTATAGATACATCATAAACATCCCTCATGTACTCCATGACCATTGGGGAAAACATCATGAATTATTTAACTTTTATTGATTAATAGACGAGGACAAAGACTTCAAGAGGGCAGGCGACTCCCAGTTCTGGGAGTGAGAATAAGTTTAAAGTCTTGTCTTTGCCACATGCTGTAGCTATTGGCTACTCTCTGCCACAGACAAAGACAAAATCTAAGTGAAAAAGTTCATCCAGAACCATGAAAACTACAGGAGCCTGTAGCAGCCCCATCTGCAGTCCTGGGACCAGCAGCCCCATGTGCTGCAGTGTGTAGTTGCTGCAGCCATGGCATTGCTGTTAGGCTCTGGATCATGCCCCCTGCATTTACTGCAGACTAAACCCTGCCTCATCTTGCCATGTAAATGAGCCACCTGCACAGAGAAGCCTGTTGCTTTGGCTCAGGAAGTGCTGGCGGGAGTGTGGTGCAGGCTGTCACGCTGGTCTTGTCCTCTCTTTTCATTTCCAGCTCTCTGGATAACTGAGTGGAAAATGGAAATGAGAGGGACATTCCTTGGCTGTTGAGGTGGGTATGTGTTTGTATTTGACAGTGACATCCCTGGGGGAGAATTCTCATGGACTTACAACAAGAGGGTGATGAGACGTGTTGCACCATCTAAAATACTTTCCAATCTTGGTAAGTGCTGACAAATAACAGTGGCCAGCAGTAGGAAGACAGCATGCAGTGGTTTTCCAAAAGAGTGCCATCGTTCCTTCTGCATTGCTTCTATACATCGGAATTCAGAAATTCAGCTAGGCCTGGAAGCATGACATAAAAGTAACAGCATTTTAGATTTTATTTCTATCTCTCATCTAGTAATTCAAACATTGGAATTATCCATTCATTTTTGTCACATTCTCTGAAATAAATATAATCCTCATCACCATCATCATCACCATCACCATCATCACCATCATCATCACCATCATCATCATCATCACCATCATCATCACCATCATCACCATCATCACCACCATCATCACCACCATCATCATCATCACCATCATCATCACCATCACCACCATCATCACCACCATCATCACCACCATCACCATCACCATCATCATCATCATCACCATCATCATCACCATCACCATCATCACCATCATCATCACCATCATCATCACCATCATCACCATCATCATCACCATCACCATCACCATCATCATCACCATCATCATCACCCTCATCATCACCATCACCATCATCATCACCATCATCATCACCATCATCACCATCATCATCACCATCATCATCACCATCATCATCACCATCATCATCATCACCATCACCATCATTACCACAACCATCATCATCATTATTGCTATCACAATCATAATCTAAAGACCTCTGTATTTGTCCATTTCTGTTGTTTATAACAAAATATCTGGAACTGGGTGATTTTTAAGATAACAAAATTCATTGCTTACAGTTTCTGAGGCTGGGAATTCTAAAGTTCAGGGAACACATCTGGTGAGGGTCTTCTTTGGTGGTGGTTTTACAGAAATGCAGAGTCTCACATGGCAGAAAAATGGTGGAGCAGAGAGAGAGAGAGAGAGAGAGAGAGAGAGACTCTTACTTGCTCTCCTTTCAAAGCCCTCAGAACACGCCCCAACCACCATTTTTAATCCATTCACTACTGCACAGTCCTACAATCCTATCACCTCTTCAAGGCCACACCTTTCCATTACCATAATAAGATTTCCCACCCCCTTTTGGTGATGGGGAACAATAATCAGCCACAATGTATATTGACAAAATTAAAAAAAAAAAAAAAAAGATTTCCCACCCCCTCAATAGTCACAGTGGGGGCCAAGTTTCTAACACATAAAACTTGGGGACACAATTCAAGCTTCAGTGAGTGTGGGGAGATATTTAATCCCCAGCAACTTCTAGGAAGAACCTGAGGACACAGGCCCTCTGGCCCGAAGGATACAGGAGAACAGCACAGGTGTGGCATCCACTAAAGCTGAACACTGTAAGACAGATGATAGGGCGCGTGCAGCCTGCACATTTTTAGGGCATGAATAAAAGTATGAAAATAGAAGGAAATAAGGATAGAGAAGGTGGAGTAACTTTAAGAAAAAGAACCTTTTTCTCGTTGAGGAGGAGGGTGCACAAGTGTTAAGTGCACACGTGATGAAGCTCCACGGAGTGAGAACACAGGACCTCCAGTGCCCGGGTATGGAAATGCAACACTACCTGACCCCAGGAGCCCACCATCCCCCATTTTGTCACACTGTCCCCCTCCTTTCCCACCTTGAAGGGGCCACTAATCTTGTATATTAGTTTTTCCTGATTTTGAACTTTATACAAATGGAATCAGACAATGTGCATTTTGTGTGTCTGGTTTCTTTTCCCCATTATTAGGTTTGTGAGATTTATGCCTGTTGGTGCATGCAGTTGTAGATTCTTACTGCTGAAGTTATCCCACAAGTTAGCCGTCTGCTACTGACTGACGTCCGTGTGGTTTCCAGCAGTTTCTGCCTATTAAAGCAGCACTCCTGTGAACATGCCTGTGCGTGTTGTTTGCAGGGGTGGGGTTGCCAATCACAGGGGCACGTCTACCAAGGGCTGTAGGAGTGGAGTTTGTCGAGGGCTCCCACACGTGGTGGAGGGACTTCAGTTTCTCTGAGTCATCACCAGCACTTGGCACTTGAGCAGCTTTCAGAAGAGGTAGCAACAGCAACATGTACAGCAAGGACAGAAGGAGCACTTTGTGGACACAGCAACGGCAGGAACCATGGACCACAAGCACAACAAATGACAGACTTCTGAGGACAGAGGACCATCTGGCTCTTCCCTGCATTTCTAGCACCTGACACAGTGCACGCAAGCTGAGCTACAAAATCAGCAAGTGTTTATTGGCCTTTGGGTTCAGTGGGAGGGCTCAGTGGGAGATGCGGCATCCCTGATCAGTGTTGTTGGATGAGGCATTTATCACAGCAATCGTGGCAGGGCCAGGGGCGGCGGGGACCAGTCGCTCCCATCAGTCAGGAACCAAGCACGTCCAGGGGCTCGAGGATGAAGGGGAGTCTTGAGAGGCCCACTTGGCTCTGCTCTCTGCAGCTGCTGTTCCAGTGTTTGTGGCCAAACCTCTGGTGGTAGCCCACGGCAGCCTCTGAAACAGAACACAGACAAACCTGCCAGGAACCTCTGCACGGCCCGTCTCCTCCTCCGGCCTGGAGACCTTGGGGTCATGGCCCCTGCTCCACTTGTGTGTCCAGAGTTCATGCAAAATTCCTCTTCTGCCAACTCTCCCAGCTTGACCAGGTTACCCCATACAACCACCACAGTCCACCCACCGTTGACCTGGTGTCCACGCCCACCTCTTTGTACAAGTTAACTTCCAAGTAAAGAAAAGAGCAAAACCATGCTTGCATCTGACTTTCAGCCAGCCACAGCATGGTGGGCCCTCCCCCAGTGAGGACACCACGTCCACGCCTGTCTTGGAGTGATGTACCTTCTTTTCCAGCCGCCCCCCCCCCCCCCCATAGCCTGCAAGCTGTGATCACTTCTGCTTCCTAGGCTGGATAGCAGGTGAAGGGGTGGGGTGGGAGAGTAATGGATAAGTCCCTCTGCAAATGAGCCCCTTTCAGAGTAAGGAGGAGACACCCACCACCACTGCGGCCCTGGCCTCTGCAGCGGGGCGCGTGGTCCTTGCCGGCGTGCGCTTCTGTCTGCACACGGCCCCGCGCGCACTCCCAGGCCTCACAGGCTCCTTGCCTGCCGCGTGTCATGGCCGCGGTTCTTCAGACACAGACACCAGGATGGAGTGTGGCTGGGAGATGTTTATAGGGATTAATGCTGTTTTTGTTGTTGCTGATTTTTTTAATGTTAATGCATGGAGGTCAGAGAACTTGGTATTTTTGATAAGGATTGTTTGAAATTTGTCACTGACTCCCTCTGTGACTCACATGTACTCCATGTTGTAAATTCTTTCTATGTACTTGAGAGGAATTTTTACTCTCTGTTTTACGGGGACATGTGCTTTCTATATCTATATATGCACATATGTATTTTACTGATCAAGCTGGCTAATCAAGTTATTAAAATTCTCATATCTTTACTTATTTTTTGGTTCTGATGAGTTTTAAAGTCACACAGTATATTTTTATTCTTTTAGTTTTTGCCTTTAAATTATTAAACAGATATATAAATTTATTTTTTTCTAAGAATTTCTAAAGTGATCAGTATCTGAATTCTCCCTGAGTAAAAGCAAGAGCGTCAGGACAATCTCAGTTCAATCCACGCTCCATCTATCTGCCGCGACCCCGTTTCACGCTCTGGAACTTTGTTTCAGATTATTGTTTTAAAGCTTTCTCACAATCATCTTATGTTAGGCTTATTTAAGTTTCAGAAGACAGTACACACGAGGCAGCAATGCTTTTTAGTGCTTTCCACGTCTTGCTGCTTTTTGCTGGGCTCCTTCTTCCTCGCGTGCGAGCGTGCCCTCGCTGGCGTGCTGGGGCGGCTAGATGCAGAATTCCAGGCTCGAAATTCCCTTCCTTCGGCACTTCGGAAAGAACGCTCCGTTTTCTTCATGCATCCAGGGCTGCTGATAGTCATCTGAATTTCGCTTCTTTAGAAAATTAGGTTTTTTCTGTACGTTTAAGGATTCTTCTTAATCGTTAATATTCCGATATTTCCCTAAGGCATGTCCAGGGGTAGGTTTCACTTATTAACGTTGCTCAGCATTCGATGGGCACTAAGGACTAATGTTTTTTATTGTTGGGAAATGCACAGGAATTTTATTCTATACTGATTTTCCTCTAATTTCTCTATTCTCTTTTACAAGAGCCTGAGTGAATACATGTGTCGACTTTTACATGATCTAGATTTCTGACATTCTGGAAAAATTCTTAGGCTGTTTTTACAGCTCATTTATTTACGCTCTGTTATGTCCATTCTAAACTTCAAAGCATAACTTGACTGTTTGAGTTTTAATAATTGTGTATTCCCAATTGGTCCTTTTCCACAGCTTCCCGTTCTTGATTCCCGGATGCTGGAGGTTCCCGTTGTCGCTCTGAGACTGTTTCTTGTGCCTACTGCTGAGGCCCTGTCTTCTCAGGTGCGAGTCCTTCAGCAGTCTCTCGACTGTCCTTGACCGTGAGCTCATCTTTGCAGTGGCTGTTCCCTTGTGCACAGCTTTTTCTATGCAGCCTGCCTAGGGAAGGAGGAAGCCTTCTCCTCGGGTTTGAGTTCTGGGTTGTCCCAGGGAAGAGGGTGAGACAGCCTTGGACCTGCTGTCTGGACAGATGCTCTGCCACCCATCCTGACCCCAACACTGCTCTGCTGGAGACTGACCCCTCTGCCAGCCTCCTGGCCTGGGCGAGAGGGATCTGTAGGAGGTGGACAGCCGGCTCCTGTCACTGGGATCCCAGAGGATGCCCGCAGTCGCTCTCCCAGGCTGGTCTGCTGCCTTCCTCCCCTGCAGTGGCACTGGCCCGTGTGGGCATTCGCTGCCGTGGGCCCTGGACCAATGTGGAATCTCAGCTACATCTTTTCGTTTTTAATGAATCATAGTTGATTATAAATATTTTTGGGGGTTCAACGTTGACATATGTTGATCAAATCAATATTACTAGTGTGTGTATTGTTACAAATTGGACTTATTCTTTATGCCTCTTGTCCAATCTCTCCCCATCCCCCTCTCTCTGCCCCCTCCCGCCCCTGGTAACCCTAGATTTCTTCTCCCCTCTGAAAAAGCAATGGTTCCTCTGTTGATTTGCTGCCTTGATGATCTGTCCAATGCTGAGAGGTGCGATCAGGTCCCCCAGTATTATCATAGAGCAGATGCTTCTTCTGTCGCTCTGGAATGGGCTTTGTGGAGAGAGACGTCCTCTTCTTTTCTTTGGTCTCCGCTGGTGACTGTCCTTGTGTCCACGCCCTTGAGTGGCTGGCGGGCCATCTACACAGTAATTGTGGCATCTAGCTGCTTTTGCAGCAGCCGTGGCTATTGTGGTGGCTGTGGTGGGCCGTCCACCTGGAAGCGGTGGTTTTGGCATGCTCCTTGCCTGGTTGTGGGAGGAGGGGACAGTCCCTGGCCCCATCTGTTTTTCATTCTAAGATGATGTTGAGGAACAGTTGGGTGGGAGGGGTGAGGGGAAGGAGGAAGGAGGTGGCATGGTTGAGGCCTGTGGCACCCCCTCATTCCTGCAGGGGAGACAAGGGGCTTCCAGTGGTGGCTTGGTCGTCACTGGGCTGGTTGCAGATGCTGCGGGGGTGTGGCCAAAGCCCTTGGACCCCACTGACCCAGCTCAGGAGCCTGGGGTGTTTCCTGCGGTGGCTCGGTGGTCATCACTGGGCTGGTTGTTGGTGTCGGGGGACATGGTAGAGGCCTCTGGCCAACCCCCTGGCTAGGGGGCCCACGGGGCTTTTGGTCCTTCTAGGTGTTATAGGTGTTCTTTGGTGAAGTGAGACCTTTACTAGTTAGTATCAGAACTTTGTCTCTGATCTGTGGGTTTTTTGTTTTTTCTTTCAGTTCTGTGTTGGATTATTTGCTGTTCCCACCACTTAAACTCTGCACTGGAACTAATTTGGTGTCCTTTACTTACTTCTAAAGTGGGGGAATTTCCTGTGAGAACCAGCACTTGAGCCCTGTGGTTGAACTAAATTCCTGCTTTGCTGCTGACTCCCTGGGGAAGGCTTTCTGTGCAGCTCAGTTTTTAATGGTTGACTTTGTAAGAACTTCTGGGTCTTGTGAGATCCAGTGCACCTGGGTTGTGTAGAAACTCTGGTCTGGGCCTGAGACTTTCAGCAAACTCCTCTCCCTGCAGTTCTATATTCCTCACCAGTTTCCACTGAGTGGGTGTGTGCTGACTGGGGGCAGATCAGCTGTCCTTGCTGTGCCCCAGTGTTTCCCCAGTGCCTGTCACCCCCACCACCCACACTCCAAACACTTCCCATGGGACGGGCCATGCTCTGGTCCCTTGTGATGACTCACCAGCCTCTGAGTGGCTCCTTTTTTTAGTTGTCTGTGGCTCCTTGCTCCTATGTGGGTCCCCAGGAGCACTGTTAGTGATCTTGCTGGCCTGGGGGCCACCAAGGCCCTCTTCTCCCCTGATACCTCCAGGCAACTTCATATGAAGGGCACAGCTGCGGCTTTTGCCAGCTCTTGCTCCGTGCACTCCCCAGGGCCAGCCTTGAAGTGGTCAGGCTCGAAACGGTGCGAGCGGTCCTTCCTTTCTCTCATCGTGGCTTCTCCTGCCTTCGTGAACTCCACAGGTCTCTCCTCCTTTTCCCCTGAGCTCCAGAGGCCCCAGCTTGGCTCTTGTTGCTTTTTAATTGTTGTAAATTGATTGATTTTTGTGACAGAGTGATGCTGGGGACCGTCTATTCCACCATGTGTACCGGAAGCTCAGCTACACCTTTACCTGGATCTCTCTGGGTTCCCTCACAGGGGCGGATTCTTTGAGAATCCTGCTCCTTGGTTTTCAGTGTGGCTGTGCCTCTCCTTATGTTTGCTACTTTTTACTGTCACTTCAGAGTTCGATGTGCAGAGCGGATGGACTTCAGTATGTGCTCAGCTTGCAATCTTAAAAAAGTGGATGCATTTCTAGTCTTTGAAAGTATATTTAATAAGTTATACTCTATAAAAAGGGGCATGTCTTTTAAAAAATGGCTTTACTGTAGAGCTGACTGTCTATTTCAGAGGCACTGGTTCTTTAAGGCACTGATAAAGACACAGTTATGTGCTAACTTACATACATCCTCAGAAAGAGATAAATTTATGTTAGCAAATCGATTGTAAAATTCTCTTCTTTTTGAAGATGATCTCTTTTGGGTAAAATAGTGGTCTACTAAAGAATGATTCAAAATAGCTGAATATTTGTGAAGAATCCTGCCTGGGTTTTACATTTTTTGACATTTTGCTCTAATTGTATGCTGTGCATTTTAATCTAGTAACTGGCAAATTGTTTTGTTTAATGGATGTAATAAAAAGAGTTTTCTTTTTCAAAAAAGAACACACAATTGGATGAAACACCATGCCAACCTTTCAACAAGTGCCAAGCACAAGTATTTGTTTAGTGAATGAGCTGGACACACCTGAGAAAGTCTTGCTGCTTAGTCACAAGATGCTGTTCAGGTGCCACCTTTCACCTGGCTGTTAATCTTGGTGGGAAGGTTTGAGTGACTAACGTGTGCCTTTGTCCACTCATTAAACAGCTGTGTTCTGTGTGTCTGTTCTGTGCTGTGCATTGTGTTGGGCTCTCAGTCCCAGGAGATGCAGTTCCGGGATGGGTCCTGGACAGGGCAGCAGGATTCTCTGCAGAGCCCCCCAGGTGCCTGGCCCGGCATCTGGGATGCTTGGAAAACGTGCTTGCCTTACACACCTACAAGGACAGGGCTGGGGTGTGTCTGCTCCTGATGGCCAACCCCGCCTGCGCATTCCCAACCCCATCAAACCCACAGGAGCCCGGCCAGGGGAGCCCCACAGCACGAGGCACTGAGCTCCACCAGCACCCACTCTCTGGGCTCCCAAGGGGACAGGGTTCTAGCCATGCTGATTACCTTTCTTAGGAAATGTGTCCTTCTGCTTGTGGCAGCCCAGGTTGGTTGGTGCCTGTGCTTACTTTTCATAGACATCAGCTGTGTGCAGTGATCCAGAGGGTCAGACCTCATCCCCAAAGACTAACAGTAGCAGAACAGGAGACTCAATTATTTTAGAACTGGAAAGGACTTTTAGGGACCACTTCACTCCGTGCAACCTTGTTACCTCAGGAGAGAGCAAGACAACAGGCTCAGAGAGGCCCTGCCTGCTCGTGGTCACACAGCCCGGCAGCCCAGCGGTCTGGTGGCCTGGATCCACGCCCAGCCTCCTCCTGCCTGCCTGGCATTCCTCACTGCACCCTGGAAAGGCATGAGATCCCAGGAGACTGTGCTTGCTGCATAAGGGCAAGAAGACTCCAAACCTGCAAAGGAGACATTGCCAGGATGTGCTGGAGAAACCCAGCCACAGGAACAGCACGGGGGCTGCTGAGCTCAGGGTCCCTGGAACACCCCTGTGCCTCTGGTCCTGTTTCCCAAGCATTGTCAGAATCAGCCTGACCCCAGGATGTGGTGTGGGACAAGCAGACAGTAAATAAGAGTCACAGGTTCAGAAAGGGCAGTTACAACCTGTCGAGTAGGTGCTACTGAGAAGCCAACAGCAGCTTTTGGGTTGGGGCAGTTGATTAGAGCAGTGGTCAGGGGTGCCTGTCAGAGGAGGTGGCACGCCGGGTGAGAGCAGAAGGAGTCGAGAGCCAGCCCCGCAAAGCAGGCAGGAGCAGAGGGGCAGCTCGTGCAGGTGCCCCAGGGAGGAGAGGAGCTGGTCTGTGGGAGTGACAGACCCTGTGAAGGGCTGGCAGGGGGCTGGACAGATGTCCTGGGGAGGCGGGGCAGGTGGCAGTCTCTGCGGCCACACGAGGCTCTCTGGACTGTGTTCCAGGAGCAGCAGTGACCCGCGGGAGAGGCCTCCCCAGGAAAGCGGCGTGATGAGGTGTGCGCTCGACGGGACTGCTCAGCTTTCTGTCGCGAGAGGAGACGCCCCATCCGCTGTCACGCGGCTCTTCTCACGGCTCCTCACAGAGTCCAGTGCTAAGGCCCCCTTTCCCCTCCACTCCTGGCTACTGATCGTCACCCAAGGGTGACCCTTGTGTGGGTCTGGGCCATTCTGGGGAGGAGAAGTCTGTGAATCTCTGCTTTTTGCTGTTTCACCCTAGTTTACACGGTGCTCCCAATCGTTTTCTTCTTTAGTCCAACGATAACCGCTGCTTGTCATCCCGTATCAGGACCCGGCTCCCTTCCGAGGGAGCGGGATGTCGCATCTCCTCTCTCCTGACATGGGTGTCTCTGTGCCAGCTCTGGCCGTCTGGAGGGGAGGCCTGAGGACACTGCCCCACAGGCAGTGACGGGTGGACTGAAATCGTGACTCCACGCTTGGTCCCTGTCGTGGGCAAAGCCCTCTCACTTCCTTCATGTCACAGCTCTGTGGTGACGTCCGTGTGGCTCCTTTGATCTGCTGCGGGAGCCCACTCTGTCCCGGGAGCCGCCGCCCACTGAGTGGCTGGGGAGAGGGAAGCCTGTCTGCTGGCCCGTCCTCCCCTCCGGTTTTCTTTCTGTCCCTCACCTGCCCCCGGACCAGCCCTGGGCTCTCGGGAGGCCTGGGCAGCATCAGCAGGGACAGCCAGCGAGGCTGCGGCCCTTCACCAGCCCTGGGGGGGAGCCTTCCAGGCCAGGTGGTCCCAGGACCCCAGGGACGGCACTGGCCCTGCCCACGGCCACCTGTTCTGCAGGTGGGGCTGGGGCTGCTCCCGGCTCTGAGGCTCTCGGCCCCCGCCTCTCCCTCCTCAGCCCTGGCTCCTCCACTTTGACCCTCTGGACGGGCGCCCTGAGCTCTGGCTTTCCTCCGCGGCTGTGGGATGAACAAGTGGGTGAAGGGCTGAGTGAAGCCCCCAGATGTCCAGTGCCTGGCCCTGGGCTTGCGGACACCAGCCTAGCTGCTCCATGCCCCGGTCCTGTCCGACCGGCTGGTCAGCTCTGCCCAGGAGCTGCCTGTGACTGAGGCTGGCTCACGAGCAGCCTCACCCCATTTGCGGTGTCCCCCTTGGCTGTCAGGCTCTGAGGGCCTCTGGCTCCTCCCTTCCTGGGGTGCCACCCCACATCCTGCCAGCCTGGTGGGTGCTGCCCCAGCCTGCGGGGGTGGGCCAGGGCTTCCTTCAGATGCCCCTGCTGCAGGCATCCTGAGCTCCAGCCAGGGTGGAGCAACCCAAGCAATGGTCTCTTGGTCCATGTCTGGCAGGACTGGAGGGGTGGGCCTCACTTACCCCAGGCCAGCCTCCTGCACCCATGGCTGGGGCCCTGCAATGACCCACAATGTCTCAGTGATTTCCTGTGAATCTTGAGTGGAGCTTTGTGACGTCTGGACTGTGGGCTGGTCAGGCCAACCTCCCCTTTCTCCAGTGGGTCTTCTGAGGAGTCTGTGTTCAGGAGCCTGGAGGTCCTGTCCAGCTGTGGGGCTTGTGTGATGTCCAGACAGTGTCCACTGTCCTGTGGGAAGCCCCACTGAAATCAGAGACACCAGAGTTCCTGCGAACCACGAGTGGCTGCAGGTGGAGCAGCCCTTTGGGCGCCCACGGACTGGTTTCCTCTAAGAAATAAGTGGCTTGTCATGACCCCATTGTGACCTGGCCCCAGGAGGCCCAGAGTGCGAGACATCTGCCCTGGTCCTGGCTCCCCCTCCAAGGCTGTCCTCCAAGCTCCGGATCCCATGTCGGGTCCTGGCTGTGATCACGTTCGTGTGCTGCCCACTGCGCACACACAGGAGTGCAGAGCGGAGCCTCCCATGCCAGGGGCGGCTGGGGTCGTCCAGCCAGGGCTCCTCAGCTGTGCCATCTTCCATTTCTTTTTTAAATTCAGTAACTTCTATTTTCTTCTTTTTTGCAAAGAAAACAAAATTTATTGCTTACAGTTTCATAGGCTGGGAAGTCCAAAGTCCAGGGAACACATTTGGTGAAGGCCTTAGTGGTGGTGACAGTGACAGCAGGGTCTCACATTGTGAAAATAGTGCAGAGAGAGAGAAAAAGAGAGACAGACAGACAGACTCTCCTCTCCTTTTAAAGCCCTCAGAACCACGCCCGGGCCACCATTTTTAATCCATTCACTACTGCACATCCTGCAATCCAATCACCTCTTCAAGGCTCCACCTTCCAATGACCATCATAGGATTCCCACCCTCTTAACAGTCACAGTGGGGGCTAAGTTTCTAACACATAAAACTTGGGGGACACAATTCAAGCTTCAATGAGTTTGGGGGGACATAATTCAATCCACCACCCAGTGTGTCAGATTTTTTTACTTCTATTTTGGAAAGTCAGTTTTCTCAATGCCATATATTGAGAAAAATCTATTCTTTCTCCACAGATTTGAAGAATATAATCTGGTACAAGCTGGGTTCTGTTTTTCACCTTTTTATTCTATTCTATTTTCTAAGAACAAATAGATAATTACACTTGGAAAAGAGAAAGAACACGGAAGAAAACAAAACCCGTCCATGTAGAAATGATGTCTGCTAACATTTCACTGTGAACGAACACAGCCCCAGCTCCCCCGCTTAGAACAAAGCCCTCCCTGGGCTCCTGCAGGTGCCGAGCCACTCCCCGTGCACAGCCCCCCACGTGTGGGCTCTGTTGTCGGGCCCCAGCCTTGTCCTTAGCTGGACTCCTTCCCTGGAGGTCCCACTGTCCACGCCTGCCAATTCCGGCGTCCGCCTCTGCGCGGTGGCGCACGGACCAAGTGCCCACTTGGTATCTCCATTTGTATTTCTGATATCCAAGTGCCGCCAGCACTAAAATCGTCCAAGATCCAACTCCTGACTTCCACATCCTCAAAGTGCCTCTCCTGGAGTCTTCTCGGCACAACCATCGGTGCTGCTCTTGTGCAAACAGCCGTCTCTTCTGGAACACGACTGGATCCAGTTTCCACTCTGCACCTGACCGGGCCCTGCCAGGGGCTGTGTCTCTGGGATCACTGCAAAGAACATCCAGTCTCAGCGGCTGGAGCGACTCTTCTCAGCACAGGTCCCATCGCACCTCCAGGCTCTCTGAGGCTCCCTGTGGCCCTCAGAGTAATGGCCAGTGCCCTAGGACCGGGCCTGCAACCTCTGAGCCTGCGACCTCTGGCCTCACTGCCAGCCTCACCACCCTGTCCCGGGGCTGCCTTCCCAGACTCCCGTGGCCCCTGGCACCTGTGAGAGCTCCCGGCCGCCGCTGCCGGCTGTGCACGCTGCTCCCCTCTGCGGCTTGGCTCTGTCCAGCCCTGTGTGTGTGTGCACTTGTGGGTGGCTTCCCACTGCCAGAGAGAAGAAACCCAGCAGGGCCGTGTCACGTCCCCATGCCTCCCAGAGAGTGAGATGGAGGGTGACCCCACCATGCAGCTTCCTGAGGGGCCTCGGGTCCTAGCCAGGGGGCTCTGCGAGGACACATCAGTCACTATCCCCTGTGGATTGTGAGCAAAAAGGACAAACACGTGAGTTAGACGGGGACGGAGTTGTCGTGTCGTGGCTGGATGGTCCTGAGTGGACGGGGACGGGGGCAGGGAGCTGCCCAGCAGAGAGGGACTTGGAGCGTCCTCAAGTCACAGGGCAACCACAGGCAGTGGCTGCTCTGAAGCTTATCCATAGCACCGTCTGCTCCCTGTGGGGACGAGGGGCGGTGGAGAGGCACAGACACGACCCCCGTCTGCTCCAGCATGGGGCGCGTACGTTGAACAACAGTCTGGGTCTGGATGTGAGGTCTGGAGGCACCCAGTCCCATGGTCCTTCCACATGAGAAACCCATGGTGGCAACCCAGTGTGTTCTGGGCTGAATAGTGTCCCCAAATCCATGACCTCAAAGTGTGACTCTCCTATCTGGAGGCAGTGTCGCTGCAGGTGTGGTCATTGGGTGGCCCCTACTGCAATATGACTGGTGTCCTTGTGAGAGGGGGGATCTGGACACAGACACCCATGGAGAGGAGACGGCGTGAGGACATGGGAGAGGCGTTGTCCACCAGCGCAGGAGAGCCGAGCAGGCGGTTCCGTCTCCTCCAGAACATTCCGGCTGTGTGCCGGCCACCCTCTGTGAGGCTTCAGGCAGCCCCAGGACTCCAGCAGAGCCTCACGCCAGCTGAGCCGGGATCTGTGTGCTCACAAGCAGTGTCAGCATCTGGTGGCTGGGGTTCAAAGGCCTGCCAATTCCCTGGGGGTAAAGTTTTATGAATCTATGTTAAGCAACGTGTCAAGGTGTATCATGTCCTGCGGCACAAAACGGGCTGGCGCTGCCTCTGCATGTGGCTGTCCCGACGCCAGCACAGCCTCTCTCTGGCTTTTAGCTCGGCTCCACGCAGGGCTTGGGGTGACCACGGGAGGCGGGGAGTGGGCTCATGGAGCTGTCCCATCTGGACCCTCCGGGCAGCAGAGCCAAGTGGGAAGTGACCCCTGACTTTCCCACCCTGCATGTGGCTCAGCATTTCTCTTCCACTTGAAATAGAAACTGAGAAGTGCCAGAAAGAGGCAGAAACCCGGTGTGGGTGGGTGGGAAACTCCACAAACTCTGTGTCCCCCTGTGTCTTTCTGTGTCCCTCATGTCTCTCTGTGCTGTCCTGCATCCTTCTGTGTCCTTCTGTGTCCTTCTATGTCTCTCTGTGTCCCCCTTTATCTCTCTATGTCCCCCCATGTCTCTCTGCCATGTCTGTGTCCCCCTGTGTCTCTCCATGTCTTCATGTGTCTCTCTGTGTCCTCCTGTGTTCTCTGTGTTCTCCTGTGTGTCTCTGTGTCCTCTTGTGTCCCTCTAAGTCTCTCTGTGTTCCCCCGTGTCCCTCTCTGTCTCCCTGTGTCCGCTGGGCTATGGCTCCACTGCTGCCCACCTCTCCCTGTTTTCCAGGAAGGGGCTGTGGTGATGATGGGCTGTATTGCAGCTGCAATCCACGTGGGATTGTTGAAAAGATCTCCTTAAATATTAATGGCAGCCATGACCTCATCTTGCTGCTTTGGGCCAGGGCTGTAGGCAAGTCAGGGGAGGGGGTTCGCACCCGACTGGTCCCGGCAAACACAGCCCCCTGCCCGCGGCCTCGGCCCCTTCCGCATGTCTTGATTTCTCACTCTGGAGTGGCAGAGCTGGTGGCTGCTTTCCAAGGGAAGGGAATCCTTGGCGGCCACACTGGGATGAATATTTTATAGGACAGTGGACCCAGCCAGTAAAAAAATCCAGCAGCTTCGCATCATTGGTCCGCTGATGTCCTTGGACTGAGGTAGGCAGACCGAGGTTTTGGCTAAATTATTTAGGATGTTGGAAACTGGTCTTGGGGGATGTTTTGGTCCCATGAGACCATCCTGGAAGAGGAAAACGGGCCACTGCAGGAACACGATGATGCCCTGTTGAGAACCTGGGATGGGGAAGCTTGTCTCGTGGTGACCTGCCTCGATGCACCTGTGCTGGGCCTCCCCTTGGAAGGGCTCACAAAAATCATTGAAGAAAAGAAGCGTGAATAGGGGAAGTAAATTTGGTATTTCTTCCATTGTCGGATCACGCCGGATACGAGAATGAGCTTGTTAGTCAATCAGTCTTCTCCTGGCACACTGTAGTGGCTCCTTTGTATGAAGGTACTTCAAACAGATGGTAGAAAAATAGAATTACAAGACAGTATGAGTCTTTCCATGAACATTTTGAAGACCCTTTGTATTTATTTTGCTAATTTTACACGTTTCCCCTGGGAGGTTATTTTTCTGTTTCTAGCGAGAAGTTGGGAAGTACTGCAGTGAATGCTTGGGGCACAGCCACCGAGGAACGTGGCGGAGGCACATCCTTGCCAAACATGAGCGAGGCAGCTCTGGCCACAGTGGTGCCCTCACGGGCTCTCTCCTGGTTCAATCTGCACCCACAGGGCCCAAATGCCTGCTGAACCAGCACTTCATGGATCCAGAGGATGGTTCCGTGAAACTATGGCTGCCGATGAGCGTGGGCCCAGGCCCTGCCTGCTGGGCTCCTGGCTCATGTCCTTTACCTGCTGCTCCCTGGGTGCACAGCGGGGAGGGACGGGGCAGGGCGCCTCCTGTGAGAAGGAGAAGCAGGCCGGGCACGTGCCAGGAGATGTGGGCAGTGGGGGCACTGTCACCGCGGCTCCTCTCTGTCTCTCACCCTCTTCATAATCCTCTCTCGCTATTGTTACGGGGGGGATACAATCTCCTGTGAACAGAATAGAGAAACTGGTGTGTCTGTGGACCCAGAAAGTGCTGTCCCCAGGGAGCTGCGGGAGTCAGGCTGAGGCCCAGATGCACCTCTGCCCTTAGGTGCTGGCCGTGGAGATGTTCGTAGGAGGTCTGTGAGGGGCCCTGATGGTGGGATAGAGGGAGTGGGACGGGGAGTGCATGGCACAGGGCACGGCTGCCCACCCCCAACGGGTCCTCACGGCCTGTCCCCTGTCCCCAGCTGAACTTGGCACATTTCCCAAAGGGCGTGTGGTGGAACCCCAGGGGACTCATGTGCAGGGCAGCTGCGGGACAGAGGCAGAGGGTGGGGACGGCCAACCGTGAGGACGCACTGCCCAGAGTGAGCGGGTCCGGCTGCCCGTGGGCTCTGTGGGGCCAAGGAACCATGGTTGTCCTTTGCAGACAGTCCGGGTGGCCCTGCACCCTGTGCCACGGCCCTGCCCCAGGCCAGGCATTGCACAGGATGCCAGCCCTGGCCCTCCTGGAAGCAGCTGCGATCATGCCTCTGCTGGCCTGGGTGCTGGCCCCACAGAGCAGCGGGACATGCAGTTTCCTTCCCCCTGACTGGGTTTATTAACGGTGTGAAGTGTAACCCCATCTTCTTATGACACTGTTTGCACTCACCTCGCAGAGGCGTGCAATTTTGTAGTTGTTTTAAATGTCATCTGCAGCATAAAACACCAGCCCAGCATTGTCATTGCATGGTCTCTCTCTTATTTAGCTTCAGAATTTCCTTTTCTGTCTCCTAAACACAGTGTGACAGTGTGGCCCCAAACTGTTCAAAAGAAATATCAAAATTTGAAGGCATTTTCAGAATAAAGATAAAATATCTGCAAATGTGATCTCAAATTCCACCAAAGTGCTGTCCCCTCTGCATGAACTGACCTCCCTCCTGGGATCTCTTCTCTGTTTACACAACATGCCTAAAACCGGCTTCCACCTCCCGCCCCTCCCCACGCACGGTTCCCGTGCTCCCGAGCCAGGAGCCGTGTGTCACCCTGACCTGAAGCTGCTTTCCACTGAAACCCCCTGCTCCCCTCTCCTGCCCAGTGGATTGTTTTGCAGACAATTGACCGTAGCTGTGACGCCCACCACGCCCACAGCCTGTCTGGGCGTAGGACCAGGAAGGTCAGAGCTGTGCCGTGCGGAGCCACCCTGGCCATCCCTAACTTTGCAAAGAGGGTCAGAGCCTGACATCCCCAGTGCCTCCCAGTCCTGAGTCGTCCTTGACTCCTGGCCCTGGCTCTCCCTCTGCCCACAGGGCCTCTCTCTCGACTTTGTCTTTAGAGCCCCAGGACGCTTCTCAGGGAATCTGGGCCTCTGTCCCTGCTGCGGATGCCAGCCGTGGGGACAGGCCGCTCAGTCTCACTTAAGTGTAAAGGGCAGGACGGGGGCACCTGAGCAGCAGAGGGTGGTCAGCAGCCACCACGTGGGCTCCTCGACCCGGACAGCCAGGAAGTGGGCGCGGGCAGGACGCGCTCGCAGCCGCGGGTTCTCTTTCTAAGGGGAAAGCCAGGGAGGCAGGAGGCACCGGGAGCAGGGCTGGGGCCAGGGCTTCCTTCCCTGCGTGCAGAAGCGCGGGACCGCTGCCGATGCCCGGCACCTTCCCCATGGTGCGGCCCACCCGCCCCCAGCGTCTGGGGTCTCAGGGACAGCAGCCAGGCCGTGGCCACTATGCCTTGCGGCCGTGCCTCGCCATGGCCCCTGAGGCGCCCTGTGACGCTGGCGCCAGTTTTGGCTGGTGAATCATTTGCACCCCACCCGATGCCGCCGCCCGCCTCCCCCACGGCGACACCCTCCCTCGCTCCCTCATTCACGTTGACCGCGGCTCTGCAGTCTGGGCGCGTCATGGGGGTTCCACCCGTGGAGGTGTCGTGATCACCCAGGTTTCTGGGGCCACACTCAGGTTCGCTCCTGGAGCTGCTGGGCTGGGCCGCCCCACTCTGCTGCACCGTGACCATCGCTGCCACTTTAGATTCGTCAGCTCAGCTCTTCCATGCAGAGTAGGAGACAAGGCTGCCCCGGTGCGGTGCCTTCTGCTGCTGTGCCCAAGCCTGGCCTGGGGCGGGCACCGTTACGCCTCTCCCAGGCTGTGAAGTGGGAGTTGTGGTTGTTATGTGGGTTTGGGGAAAGTGCCGCAGCCTCAGGTGTGGAATCAGGTCCACTTTCCACTTGAGGCTGTGTGAGGAGCCCAGGCTACGTCAGGAGGCACACGGGGGCCATGGCAGAAGCCACGTGTAGCTGTCTTGGGGCTGGGATGTGGGGCTTCATGACTTCAGTTGCTTTCAAAGGAAGCCCATGTACACGTGGCCGGACTTTGTGTTTGGGTTTCCAAGAGGAAAGTAGATGAATGCAATGAGATGCCTCCGGGTACCAAGCATACACACGGAGACATGCTCTGGGCCACACCAAGGCTCACTGCACAGGGAATTTGCTAGGACCTTACCTCTCAGTGTGCAAATCACTCACTCAGTCATGCAGTTGTCAGAAAGTCAAGCACTTGCTCTGAGCCATCTGAGCTGGGTATGCTCATAGCACTGGGACAGGGCTGGACAGGTGCCCGGGGTCCCCCATGTTTGGGGATGTAGCAAGATGCTTCCTCTTTCTGCCACCCCCGCACTTCATAGCTGGCCGTGAGCTCATGTTCCTCTCTGGCGACATGTCAGGAACTGACTTGGGAGTTTACAGCAAATGGGATTGGTAAACAGACTGTGGCATAAACACAGGATGTCAGTGGTTTTCCATCCCCTGAGCAGTCCTTACACGGAGCAGCCTTGTGTGTCCAGGCTCCAGTGGAATCCAGCCAGTGTGCCTGGGGGGACGCAGTGCAGTGTGGTGTGTGTCCATGTGTGTGCACATGGATGAGTGCATGGGCATGTCTGTGATGTGTGCACATTTTTTTGTGCATGTTCATGAGCACATGTGTCATGAGTGTGGGCATGTTCACAAGGGCGAGTATACATGAGTGTGTGGGTGTGTGTGCATCAGTGTGTCTCTGTGTGTATGCACATGTGAGTGTGTGCATGTGTGTGTGTTTGCAAGGTCCTGTGCAAGACTCAGCTGTGATGGCCCGGGATTCTGATCTGGGTGGGGGACTGCTGGCCCCAGCCTGCAGAGGGGCCTGCTCCAGGATTCCTGGACCTGGGGCTGCTGGGTGGGAGCCGTGGGGAGAAGGGGAGAAGCAGAGTCCTAACGTGCCCCTCATCCCCACAGCCATGTTCCTGGGCTCTCCACGGGCTCCTAGAAGGGCTGCCAGGGAGAAGCTCCTCAGAGTCTCAGAGGGAAGGAGGCCCCAGGAGGTGCATGAGTGAGTCACGTCCCAGGCACTGGAATGATGCCTGTGATCTTTTAGTGGTGGGAACTGGGGAAACATGAGAGTCCACAGTGGCTTCTCTGGTCATTCCATGAGTGACAGGGCTGAGGGCCTGAGTGGGAGGCTGGCCTGTCTCATGGCTAGGTTGGCACTAAGGCAGCATCACTGTTCTGGCTCCCACCCAGTTGCTAAAGCAAGGTGATGTGGCGCACAGAGAACTGAGGACTTTCCTCTTCTGACACTGATCCCATGCGGAGAGGACCAGATGTCACGGTGGATGGCTCTGTAGAGGTGACACCCAGGAAGAGTGTCTGGGAGCTGCTTCTAGAAACTCACTGATTTCTTCTTCTTGTGTGTGTGTGTGCATGAGTCTGTGTGTGTCCGTGGGCATGTGCCTGCATATGTGGATGCATGTACCTGCGTACGTTTACGTGTGTGCACACGTGTCATGAGTATCTGTGCACCTGTGCATGTATGTGCATGTGTGCTGTGTGTGTATGTGTCCATTTGCCTGCATATGCATGCACCCTCATGTGCAGATGTGTGCACACATGTTGTGCCTAACTGCATGTGTGCTGCATGTGCACGTGTCCATGTGCCTGTATGTACCCTCATGTGCAGATGTGCACGCGTGTGTGGACACATATGAGTTTATGTGTGTGTGAGAGCAAATTCATCCAGAATGGACAGAGGAGGAGCCAGGTTGCACTCCTGCTGCTTCAGGTGTCTGCCTGGGCATTGCAGTCCACTCCAACAGGGCCTCGTCTGCCCTGCACTCAGCTCAGCGGGGCCCTAGCAGTCAGGCTCTTCTCCTAAGTCACCTCTCATGGTTGGGGGCTCTGTGTCCTCCCGTGCCAGCCCCGCACTGCTTCTTCCTCCACTGCCTACAGTAGCTTCAATCCAGAGGGACGTGGGGATAAAAACGAAACTATGTGAAAGGGGAAGACGCCTAAATTGCCCTGTGGTGGAGGCAGATTTAAGCTTCAGACAGCTGGTGCCAGAGCATCGTGCGTTTGCATTCTGAGGCTGGGGAAGCCTGCAAGTGGACATCCGGGCAGCGGGGTCGATTGGCAGTCTCACAAGCAACACTAGGACGTTTTTGTGACGACCCGGTGTTTCTGTTGCCTGGAGAGGCACATTTTATGAATTACTGTGCGAGAAATATACACATATTGAAATAGTGGTGGAATATAATTATGATTGTTACAGTCATAGAAAATAGATATTGAGACCAGAATCTACAGAAATATAATTTAACTGTTGGGCCAGAATTAGTACAGAAGGAAGTGACTGAAGAGAGGTTGGTGACTGGAGGGCCGACTGTCACAATCAACTTGGGGCGATAGTGTGGCCTAAAGGAGGGAACATGGCCTTGGGCTCAGTCTGGGCATGACCACGGCCAGCCGTGTGGACCAAGCAGCTCCCAAAGTTCACGGGCCTCGACGTTCTCTTGTGCAATTGAGGATAATGGTGACTTCTTCAAGGCTTGCGACGAGGACAGTGTTAAATTGTCTCATGTATTTACAGTGCAGAATACAGTCACATAACGCACAAATTCTAGGAGTCCAAAATTATTATTATAATTATTAATACAATGGCTGCTGTCATTTGCTGGGAGCTTGCTCTGTGCCGGGTGCCGCGTAAAACCGTCTCCCACTCATGACTGCTTGATGTGGCGCAGCAGAGTCCCGGGGAGTTTTTTAGAACCTGGTGCCCAGGACTGCAGCCCAGCAACAGAGATGGGCTTTGGGAATAGGATGGATGGTGGGCTTCGGAGCCTGCCGCGGCTCCCGAGCACGGCCAAGGCCAGGGCGGGGGCTGCTCTGGGACGAGCAGGAGTGAAGGGAGGACCATGCACTCGCTCTGCCCACAGGGAGGGGGACAAAGCGCCGTGTGTTTTGGTTCCTCCAGCTGCAGCAGGGAGGGGACAGGAGCCACAGCTGAGACACATGAAGCGTGAGTGAACACGGCCGGCAGGGCCATCCTGCACTCATACTGCGGCCGGTGGGGGCTGTCCCTCCTGGTGCCCTGGGGTAGGCCTGGGCCTGGCCACCCTCTGCTTCTTCCCCAGCTGGAGTGGAGCCCTGAGCTGCGGGCCGTGTCCTGCACATCTCCGCACATGGCTTAGCATAGTTCTGGGCACACAGAAGGTGCTCAATAAAAACTGTTCACTGATTTGCTATTCTTGCCCACCTGACGCATCCTTCTTTTAGTCCCTAACACGCTGGTGCGCAGCGAGCGCGGGGCCAGAGCGTCTCCCGACAGGCGGGGTGGGCCTGGGACCGTCCCGGGCTGAGGCTGGCAGTGAGCTGCCATCCCCCGGGACCAGCGCGACTCTGGACGAGGCACTTGGCCTCTTCATTTAAAAACAGCGACAGTTGCTTGTGCCA
The DNA here is from genome assembly GCF_027409185.1 of Cynocephalus volans. Lineage (NCBI taxonomy): Eukaryota > Metazoa > Chordata > Mammalia > Dermoptera > Cynocephalidae > Cynocephalus > Cynocephalus volans. The sequence goes on along the minus strand of NC_084464.1, from coordinate 166,632,608 downwards.
TCTTCCACACGGAGGCTGTGAGGCTCGGTGACAGGTCTCTGCAGACGTGGGGCAGGTGTGTGCTGTTATGCCGGGCAGTAGCCCCCGGTCCTTCCGTGGAGCTTCTGTACCTGTCGAGTCCCCCGTGGACGACACTGCATGTTTGCAGCAGCTGGAGCGGGGCCTGGTGCCCGGTGTCCGTGGCTAACCCCAGCGCCATCTGGCAGGGCTCCGTTTGGTGTTATCAGTTTTTGAAAACTGTCCCCTTGCTCTGCCTCCCCTTCTGGGCTGAGATTGCACAACATGTGTGTTTGCCCCCCCTCCAACTTCCCCCCAGTGTCCCAAACCCTCGTCTAAAGCCCTGGTTGACGTTGACCAGAACACAGTGTGTCTGTGACCCTGGGCACACCGTGCCCCTTAATTTGTCCATTTGGGGAATTAATCTGTGGAAGAATGAGCAGGTGTCAGGGGTCAGGCTGTGCAGCACAGACCTGCTGACAGGTTGGCGCTCCACGGGGGGCTAATGAAGACCCTGGCCGAGGGGCAGAGAGCGACTCCCCACCCCCGCCTCTAGACAGGCCAGTCACCAGGCCACAGGTTACCTGAGGGCCGCCAGACCCCAGCCTGCACGGGGGTGGCGAGTCCAGAATGGAGCAGCCTTTTCTTCAGCCAGTTTCTGCTTTCCTTACAGGAAGGGCTTTGCGGGTCCTTGCATGTGCCGAGGCCTCGCCTCCTGCACCTGTGTCGTGTCGCTGGGAGGGCCACCGACAGAACGACGTGTTGGCTTAGTTCTGTCGCCAGAATGCCCCATCAAAACACAGAAGCCGTTTCTGGAGCACCGACAACACTGTTTCTTGCCAACAGGGTCTCAGGAGGAGCTTTCCCCGCTCCGTGGAGGCAGGACGGAGACCCCAGCTCTGGCCTCAGGTGCTGCCCCGTCGGGAAGTGAGCTGCAGGTGAGAGCGGCCGTGCTGGGGGCCAGGCTGCCGCGCGCGCCACCTGGTCGCTGAAAGCCGCGTTGCTGAGGCACAGACGTCTGTGCCTCCCTCAAACGCTTCTTCTCTGAATCCCTCAGTTCAGCTCTTGAGATGGGAAAGTGGTGTAGACAGGAAGACATTGTGAGAGGCTGCCGGATTTCTGGAAATTGGGCTGTCAGTCGGACAGTGACAGGCAGGGAGGAGTCAGAGCCAGCCTGGGTGGCACCTGCTCCCTGCGGGGGGACACGTGGGGCTCCCCAGCTGACCCCATCAGGACTTTCGGTGGGTGGAAGGATACTGCAATGTCTCAAATGGCGAGACCCCCAGCATTGCAGAAGATGCGGCATCTAAGCACGAAAGTTAACTGTGGATGTTTCTTTATTTCACTTTTTCTTAGTTGTACATAATATATGATGTATATTTATATACATATATATTTATTTAGTTGAAAAAATATTTTTAGTTCAAAACCTCCCAAAGTCAAGTCAATGTCAAAAATGTGTAATTCATCTCAAGGGTTTTAGAACGCTAGAGGCTTCTGGGTTATTTTTCACTTTTAGGGAAACCCCAAAGTCTACAGACTTCAGTTCGACTGTTAATAATCGTACAACATATGACAACATGTCCGTTCTGCACACTGTTTTGTGGTTTAGTCAGATGACACATATTTTCTGGGCGCCTGCGAGGTGTTGGGGTACAGCCATCGTGAGAGCCATGACGCCTGTCATGAAGCTTATCATCTAATGGGAAAAAGAGAACAATAAAGAAATCAATAACTGGATAATTAGTCTGCCAAGGGCTGTGACGCGCCTCCAGGAGAGGCCTGGGGTCTGACTCAGGGCATAGCGCACGCGTCCCCTCGCGTCCCCTCGCGCCCCACACGACTGGCCTCTGGGTACCGGCCCTCCCCACAGGGCCCGTGGGAGCACGTGCTGTTGTGCTGGGGTTTTGCTGGCCGACTCCCAGGCCCATCTGTTCAGAAAGCGGGTGCAAGAGGGACTGGTGGATGCTTACTGCCTCAAAATAGCCACCTAAAATAGAGGAGCGACCTGGGTCTAACAGTTTTCGTCTCAAAATGTGCTGTTCCTTCTGCAAAGATGGTCACACCACTTTGAGCACAGTCCACGCAGCAGCTGCTGTCTTCTTACTCCTCCTGCTGCAGACCCTCACGCCTTCAGGGGCCCAGATAGCCGGGCTCTCCCACCTCTGCCACGTCCCAGCTGACTTGGATGCAGACCAGAGCCAGCACGTCTCCCCAACCCGTGTGTGACTGCTGTTATCATGAGGTGACCCAAGTGCCCTGCAGGCCCAGGAGCGTGAGCCAAGAAAAGGAACCGGTGTCGTCACGAAGCTCGAGTTGATGCTTTTGAAACTAGGTAAAGTCTAGTTGCTGAAAACATTGCTAAATTTGCCGTGGGCAAGACGACTGTTCAAAGATTGAGGCGAAATTGGAAAATACAGACACTCTGCACCCAGGTTGTTCCACAATCGCCTCCAATCACGGCCTCATGCTGAGAAACACAAAGGGAACCTGTGAGGGAAGCAAAGAGAACAAGCAGACCCCGCCGAGGATACGCACGGAAGTCCTGCTCCGCCTGGAAGACAGGACAGGAGGGCACAGTCCTGGGTTTCAGGCACGCATGTGGCCTTCACGAAGGTGCCCACTCCCAGCCCTGCTGCACCTCTGTGTGTGGCCCAGGTAATTCTCACATCCCACGTGCTCTCCCCTGCCCAGTTGGGAGGCCGTGACATCCTAGCGCTTGTGGAAGCGTCGTCCTGACCAACACGAATGAAAGAAGTTTAGAATGTGGGAAGATGGACTCCCAGGCCCCAAAGACCAGGTCAGAACCTACGGTTCATCATCAGACCACACATGACGTGCCAAAACAAGTGTCCAGCAGCGGCCACTGATGGAGAGTCCTCTACTCTGTGTGGCCCTGCGCCTTGAGTGGGACTGGGGGTCAGCACCTCGTGACAGTGCTGCCATGCTCTGTCTCTGTGGATGGTCACAGTGAGGGGGACCTTCCACCTGCACACAACATTTGTGTCCACAGTGTGGGGAGGGGGTACCCGAGACCCCCGGTCAGCGTGGACGGTGGGGAGGAGGTACCCGAGACCCCCAGTCCGCGTGGACGGTGGGGAGGGGGTACCCGAGACCCCCGGTTAGCATGGACGGAGGGGAGGGGGTACTTGGTATCGATGTTTTTAGATTCTCCTGTGCTTTCTGCCACTCACGTGGCCTCTCCCCGTGTCAGTGTTTAAAAGATTATGTGCATGTAAAGTTGTTCTGTGAAAAATACTCAGTAATGCTTATGAAAATGCAGCTTGGCGAGTTTGGGATGAAGAAGACATTTCTGAATGGCGTCCAACTGAGAATGACTCGTCTTAACCCTAACCTCATGGAAGACCCTATTTCCACATTAGGTCACTTCCATAGGTGCTGGGGGCAGGACATCGACACAGCTTTTCGAGGGCCACCATTCAAGTCGTATCTCTTCCTGGAGCCTTCAGGACAGACCCAGTCCTGCCAACACCTTGGTCTCAGTGCCCTGAAACCTGATGTGGGCTCTGACCTGCGGACTTGTGGTGGGTGTCATGCAGCGGCAGGAACCGCAGGTGGGGCGGGTGGGCCACGCTGGGCCCTGGTCCTGCAGCCCCAGCCCTTCCTGGAGGCCCAGTCCTGGTGCTGGCCTCTCAGGTTTTCCTCTGTGATACAGGGAAAGCTGGAGTCAAGGGGCAGGGGACAGCGTCTGGCTCCCAGGAGCCTCATCCCCCCGCTTGTTTTCTCAGTCATCTGTGTCCTTGTTGTTGACCCAGCACCATCCAAGTGGCCTCCTTAAGGGGGAAGTCGGCTCAGCTCAGGTGGACTCCCGGGTCCGTCTGTAGGCAGAGTTGGTTCCTGTGGCTTTGAGGGGCTTGAGGGACTCAGAGGAGCCCCTGGAAGTTGGGGGGCTCCTCAGGACTGCTCGCTGGACACAGCATCTGACTGGTGCTGGCACCCGCCCTGCAGAGCTGCTGGGGTGTGCGCCATGTGCCCTGCGGCAGGAGAAGGGAAGGACAGGCGGGAGGGTGGGGGGGTGTCCGCTGCGCTCCTGGGGAGGAGAGAGCATGACTTACATTCCCCACCAGCAGGGATCTGGAAAACAAACGGTGCAGGCCTGATAATCAATCATCCATTGAATCAGTTAGGAGCACACGCTAATGAGGGAGGGAGGGCAGGCAGAGTGGGCGGCGGGGAGCGGGAGGGGCACAGGCGGCCACAGGCCTGGACCGCGTCTTCCTAATTGAAGGCAGGTGAAGAGGCGCGGGCGGCCAGCGGGCACCCCACCCATCTCTGCAGGGAAGTCCTTTGTACTTGGAGGGAGAGAACGTCCAGAGCACGGCCTGTGGACCTAATGAGGCTCCACCAGGCTGAGGGCATGCGCTGGCAGAACTCCCGCCCACCCTGCGGGTGCTGGGGCTCCTGTGTCCCTTCCCTGTTAGCCTAGGAAGGTTTTCTGGGCTCCTGCTCGTGTGCAGCATGCAGGAGAGTTAGTGGCAGGGAGTCATCTTCTCACTCCTCTACTGCTCAGACTTGGAGAGGGCACTGAGTTTAATTTCACATACAGCCCCTGCCTTTCATAATCAGAGACGATTCTTCTAACACGTGTCCGAACACTCTGAGATGCATGACTGAGAAGTCAGAGACCGGCTCCCTCTCAGCACACATGCAGCCCCGAGTAATGCCCTGACCTTGCTAAGCCATGGTCCCCACCTACAAAATGGGAAAGGTCATGTCACACACACGTTTGTTTTGAAGCCCGTCATAATGTGCTTTGTAATCTCTAAATCCAGATACAAATACTGTATTAGTCCATTTCTGTTGCCTATAACCTAAATACCTGAAGCTGGTTGATCTATAAAGAAACTAAAATTTACTGCTTATAGTTCAGAGGCTGCGAAGTCCATGGTCCAGGGAACACATCTGGTGACGGTCTTCTTTGGAAGTGGCTTTACAGCAATGCAGGGTCTCACATGGCAGAAGATGGTGGATCAGAGAGAGAGAGATAGTTCCTCATGCCCTCTCCTTTTAAAGCCCTCAGAACCACATCCCTGACCACCATTATTAATCCATCCACTACTACACGGTCCTATAATCTAATCACCTCTTCATGGCACCACCTTTCAATTACCGTAATAGGATTTCCCACTCTCAACAGCTACAGTGAGGATTTAAGCTTCAGTGTGTTTAGGGGTGGGGTGGGGGACATTCAATCCACAGCATTCCATCCCTGACCCCCCCCAAACTCATGTCTTTTTCACATACAAATACATTCATTCATCCCCAAAGACTTAACTTGTCTCAACTTAAAAGTCCAAAGTTCAAACTCCCATCTGTGTAATCAAAACAAGTTATCTACTTCCAAGATACAGTGGTGGGACAAGCATAGGGTACATATTCCCATTCCAAAAGGGAGAAATAGGCCAAAAGAAAGGGGTAACAGGTCCCAAACAAGTCCAAAACCCAGCAGGGCAGGCATTAAATCTTAGAGCTGGCGAATCACGTACCTTGACTCCATGTTCGATGTCCTCTGCTCACTGGTGCAGGGTTTGGGTCCCCAAGTCCTTGGGCCGATCCACTTCTATGGCTTTCCTGGTCTCAGGTGATGCTTGAGCTCTTGCTGGCTGGCATTGCATGCTGGCAGCTCCACAATTCTGGGTCTCCAAGGTGGTCCCGCTCTCATGGCCCCACTAGGCATGGCACTGTTGGGGTTTCTCTGCTGCAACTCTGATCCACATTTCCTCTTGGCATTGCTCTAGGAAAATTAAATCCACCCTGCGACAGATCTCTTCCTGGGCCCCCAGGATCTTCCATACATCCATTGAAATTGGGGTGGAAGCTCCCAAGCCTTCACAGCTCTGACCTGCGGTCAGCCTGTAGACATAACACCACGTGGACACAGCCAAGGCTTCCAGCTTGTATTTTCTAAAGCTGCATGTCCAGCTACACCTGGGGCCAATTTAGCCATGGCTGGAGCAGCCAAAGCAGCTGGGGTGCTGGTGCTGGAAGCAGCTTCCTGAGGTGACCCTGAGCAGTGAGCCCATGGAAGGTGCCTCAGGCCTGTTCCCCAAGACCATTCTGTCTCCTCCGGGCCTGTAATGGCAGACGCAGCCTCTAAGATCTCTGAGATGCCTTCAAGGTCTTTTTTCCCTTCTCTTGGTAGTGTCTTTCTTCTGTACTCATCTCCTTAGCAAATAGTTGCTGGGCTGCACCATCAAATTGTTCTCCTGAAAACGCTCTCTGCCTCTCTACCACATGGCCAGGCTGCACATTTTCCAAATCTTTATACTCTGCTTCCCTTTCAAATTCTGAACTTACATCATAAATTCTTCCAGCCTCTCCTCAACACCCAGTTCCAAAACCACTTCCAAATGTTCAAGTCCCTGCTGTGAACAACACCCCACTCCTCAGTACCCATTTTCTGTATTAGTCTCTTTCTGTTGCTTATAACAAAATACCTGGAACTGGGTGATTTATTGAAGGAAACAAAATTTACTGCTTACGGTTTCAGAGGCTGGGAAGTCCAAAGTCCAGGGGACACACTGGTGAGGGTCTTTGTTGGTGGTGGCTTTACAGCAATGCTGGGTGTCACGTGGCAGAAGATGGCAGAACAGAGAGGGAGAGACTCTCATGTGCTCTCCTTTTAAAGCCCTCAGAACCACGCCCTGACCACCATTACTAATCCACTCACTGCTGCAAGGTCCTACAATCCAATCACCTCTTCAAGGCCCCACCTTTCAATTACTGTAGTAGGATTTCCCACCCTCTTAACAGTCACAGCGGGGCTCAAGCTTCAGTGAGCAGGCGGCACCCAGTCCACAGCAAGTAGGGATCATTATTACTGACAAGCAGTCTTTTTTTGCATTTGATACTCTGTAAATACCTTTGCAATTTACTAAGAAAACAACTCTTTTTTGCAGACTCTGATGCTCTCTCTCTCCTAAATTCGGTTAGTGTGAAGTCTGTCCTATTTTTTAAGCATCTCCCTTCCTCTCTGGGAGGCCCGACGCTGCTCTCCCTGAGTTGTGTCTTCCCACTTTCCAGAGGCGATAGGAGAGAATCTGCATCTGTTTCCTTACCTTTTCCAGCTTCTAGAGGCTGCCACGTTCTGTGGCCCACGGCCCCTTCCACTGTCTTCACAGCCAGCAATGACGGGTTGAACTCTTCTCCTGCTGTATTGCTGCCATCCCCGCTGGCCTCCCTCTGCCACTTCCAAAGACCCTGAGATTAGGTCGAGCCCACCTGGGCAATCCAGGACGCCCCTCCCCACACTCTAGACCCAAAGCTGTGGGTGATTGTTTGTCACAGTTCTCCTGGGTGACCCATAAGAAATTCTCCCGCTCCCTGACGCCAAGGTACACATTTCAGCGCCCCAGCATGAGGCCACTTCAGAGGGTCCCCTTACCTTGTTAGGGCTTCTGGCACTGATGTCCCTCTCCCCATGTGGAGGTATGTGCGGCTGTGGAACCTCAGTCACGGGAGAAGATGACTGGGGTGAGCCAGCTTCAGGGAGTCCTGGCACTGAAACACCAGCTCGCAATGACCGGTCGGGGAGACTCTCACCTGGTGCAGATCAGAGCCCCTGGGAATGTAAGAACGTCCTGAACTCAGACTCTCTGGGTGCGACCACAGCCTCGGCCTCAGCAGGGTTGAAAGACCCCTGACAATGACCAAGGGTGACAGCCACCAATGTAAGCGAACCTGAAAACCCTCCGTGGCAGCTCCGTGGCAAGCACTTAGGAGGTTACGGGGAATGAGCTTCCTACTGCCACAGTAACAAATAACCACACGTGCGGCTTAAACAACACACATCCACTGTCTTACAGTTCTGAAGGTCAGAAGTCCAGATTGGGACTCCGTGAGCTAAAGTCCAGGTGTGGCAGGGCTGGTTCCTTGGGGAGGCTCCAGGAGGATCTGTCCACACCTCGTCCAGCTTCCAGAGGCTGGTGCAGCCCTTGGCTCATGGCCCCTTCCTCTGTGTCCAAAGACAGCGATGGCGGGTTGAATCCATTTCATATCACGTTGCCTCTCTGACCTCTTCTGTTTCCAAGGAACCTGTGATTGCATGGGGGCCACCAGGACAATCCAGGCTGCTCTCCTCAACTCACAGTCAGCTAACCTGCAACCCGCACTCCTCTTTGCTGTGTAACCGGCCATGGCCACAGTTCCAGGGATCAGGAGGTTGACATCTTTGGGGTATTCGTCGCTGACCATAGAGGAGCACTGGGATTAGTCCCGCCTCGGCCCAGCATGGCCATGTGGGGCCTGGGCCTCTGGAGCTCCTGGAACAGCTGCATCTGGCTGTGATGAGCTGGGATGGGGTATACAGGAACTGTGACTCTGTGCCAGGGCATGAAAGCATTTGGGATGCGGGCCCTGGGAAGGCAGACGATCCTCTAGATGGGTCTGGGAGAGCTTTACCCTGGCTTCGGCCTTGATGCTAAATGCTTCCTTTAGTTTGGTTCCAAAACCATCAATGCACCTGAGGAGCTCAATGGATCAAGAGCCTCAGACCCGGGGGAGTTGGGCTCAGGCAGCGTGCTGTGCCGGTGCACGGAGCCACTGGTGAGCAGGAGGCCACGGAGCAGAGGCTGAGTGAAAGCCTCTAACAAGGGGCCTGTGAGTGCAGACTCAGGGCGTGGCCCTGGGGTAGACACTGGTGCAGGGGCTAATTCTGTGGTGGGTGGAGTGTGGGGGTCCTGGGGGCAATGGTGGGGCTCGGGAAGGAGGCGATTTAACAACTAGTGTGGAAGTGGTTCAGTTTTCTAACAACAGGGCAACATCCCAATGAGAGAGGGCAGAGTGTGGCCGGAGGAGGCCACCTTTGAACTGGGCCCCACAGGTTAAGTAGCAGCTCTTCAGGTGGAAGGCAGGGATGGTGTTCCACGGCAGGAAGAGCCAGGGTCAGAGGCTGAGGCTAACAAGGCTCGCCACGCCCAAGGAGGGCACTGAGAGGCCCAAGGCTGGCCGGCCAGCAATCCTGTGGCTCTCAAGCTTTGAGTCTGACACCACGTTGAAAAGGCCACATGCCCAGGTGCATGCTCACTGCGGTGGATGGAATTGTGCCTCACGGATATCCACATCTTCACTCTGGAACCTGGGAACGTGACCTTACACAGCAAGAGGGGTCGAGAGGACGGTCATCCTGGGTTAGCCAGGTGGGCCTGGCACAGCCACGAGGGTCCGCACAGGGGAAAGGGCAGGAGGGCCAGAGCCAGAGGAGTGGGAGGCAGAGGTGGGAGAGGCCCTCCCGGAGGCGGAGGACCAGCCACGAACTGAGGAATGTGCTGGGAGGCAGAAAAGGCACCGGCGGGTCCTCCTGGGGCTTCCGGAATGCCCCGATCTGCAGCCCAGCAAGGCCCACGTCAAACGTCTGACCTCAGAACTTTACGACAATAAATCTGTGTTGTGCAAAGCTGCTAAGTTTGTGATAATTCGTTATGGCAGCCACAGGAACTAACGTACTTACAGATTCTGATTCGGTGGCTTTGGGGGTGGGGCCTCATATCTGGGTGTTTTGCACATTTCCTGGGTGATTTTCAGAATCTGCATAAACTAGAAGTCGGGTAAAGTCTGCATCGGCCACAGAGGGCTCGGAGAGGGTCAGTCTCTCCTCGCACAGGGAGCCAGGCTCTAACTTGTTAATATGGAAAATTGTCAGATTTTACTGATGGCTTGACAGTTTCCACACGTGCATTGGTGGGATGCAAGAAACAGAACTGGTTTTAATCTGAAATGACCTGCCTCAGTCTTGCCTCTGAAGGGTCATGGAGGTGTGAGGTGAATCCTACTTCTGCAGCCTCTGCTTCTGCCTTGTCCTGCCTTCTTGCCACAGAGCACAGCCCCTCTCCTTGGCCCACGTGTGAAGCTCTGCTGGGGGCCTTGTAATCCCAAGAGGCCTCTTCTGCGTCTCAGGCCCTGGTTCTGCATCATTCAGACCTTTGGTATCTGCAGAGAGAGGGCAGGCCGGGGACTGGGTGGGAACCAGGCACCTTCTCCTGGAGGACACATGACCATGGAATCCACCAGGGCCTGGGTGTGGGGGCGAGGAGTCCATAGGGAACCCTTTATCACCTCATCATTGGTTCAGACCCACAGCTGTAGGGATATGGCCACACATGGCGGAGTGGGAGGGCAAGTGCCATTGGGGTTACGTCTGCACAGCTCCCACAGTGGTGTCCAGCATCCCGACCACCCACAAGACTTGCAGCCTCTGTGGAGCTCACCTGTGTGAGGACAGGGAGTTCCTCGGCCCCACCTGGAGCATTTCTCCTGCCCCCAGGATGCAGTGTCCCCTGGCTCAGAACAACTCTGTTGTCTGGGATGATGCCGGACTTTCTACAGGAACATTGGTTGGGAGATTTTCCTCCTGAAATGAATACCCAAGTCCTTAAAAGTAGGGACCAAATTAGCCCTTGCTTTATCATGGGCTGCGAGTCGGTTTCTCAATCTCTAAGTTTAAGATTCCATCCCAAGCATATAATTACTTCTCCCAAATATGCGTTTATGCTCCTGAGTGGCCAGACACCACGTCCCCGACCCTCTCTCTTGATTAGAACGATCCCATACTGCGGTGACCTTGTCAGCCAGCCCCTCAGCCTGACACAGCCTCTGGACCTGGCAGTTGTGGGCATAAGCCCTCCGGGTCCCGAAACCCCATTCACTTCTCTGCTCCAGTTCCCATCCCAACAGGACCCATGTGCAGTCACAAAGCTGAGCTGTGTTCTTTGTCCCTCTCCTCCTTGGAAGCGCAGCCCTGGGGCCCTGTGATCTCTCCAGACCATCTCATTTGCAAACTTTAGGATAAAACACGCTGATCGACAGGATAGCAGCAAACAAAAGTAGCCCCATTGTGGGTGGCCTCCACGTGTGGCCACACAGGCAGCAGGTGGAGAGGACCCCTGCTTCCATGGCAGTCCAGCGGGCCTTGCCGGACCCATTTTTAGAAAGGAGCATGTGGTCAGAAGGGCCTGTGTGTTGCTGAAAGCAAGTCTGCGTCCACCATCACCTGCTCCTCTGCAAGGCAGCAAGGAGCCCTCCTGAAGGGACGGGGGCATCCCCAAGCCACCAACTCTTCCCATGCTTGGAGAGTGCCAAGCAGGACGCATGCGTCTGGGGGCTTGGAGAGAGCCGACCCCGGCCCTGGGCTTCTGTAGAGGCATCTGCCCTGGGAATTCCTCGGAAGAGTCCACTTTTATCAGTTTCATGTATTGAGTTCCAGAGCATGATTTTGGATAAATATTGTAAATAAAGGCCTCTATGATTAAAAGCAACTTACAAAAGCCACTGACTAATCCAGCTCTTTAGTTTGTAAGGAGGACATGGACCCAGAGGGGCTCAAGGACTTCCTGAAGTCACCAGTTCAATTGTGGAACAGGGACCTTTATTGTCTCCACAAGTTAGAGGTGACTTGACCCCTCCTGTGTCTGGGCTCTCTGCTCGGTGCCAAGGATGCAAGTCGAAGGCACCTGCCTCAGGGGCTGAGGGGCTCAGAGCTCTGAGCACGGGGCTGTGAAAAACAGTGGGCCACCTCCTTTGTCAGAGGCGCAGACCAGGGAGCTCTCTGTGGGTGGATTAGAGCAAGTCCAGTTCTTCTGCTCCAGGAACAGTGAAGGCTGGAGAAGGCCCTGCCTCAGCACAGACGGGGTCAGGCAAGAAGCTTGGGGTGGCTGCAGATCCTTCGGGGTAGGTTGAGGATGGAGGAGCCGGACCCTCACAAGCAGACCCTGCCCAGAGCCACTTTGCACGTCCAGGCTTGTTATTTTCTAGGACTGGGGAAGGGTCCCACTGGCCCCACGCCACAGGAATCAGGGCATCGGCCCTTACGATGCCTAGAAGTGTCAGCCTTCTCCTTAAGGCCTGACCTGCGGCCCTGCCCAGGGAATGGTGAGCATCTGTGAGCTTGTGCGGGGGTGCAGATCCTGAGGCATGGGGGGACAGGGACGGGACTGCAGGAACACGAGGAGGGAAGCGAGGGCGGAGCAGACACGGGTGGGCGCAGATGTCTGGTCTCATCGGGAAACAATCCAGGCACAGGTGTGGGTGGGGTGGCCCCATGGGGACCATGTCTGCGCCAAGCCTGAGCGCAGAGGACCGGGGTGGGCCAGCAGCCACCCAGCTGCTCCCAACCACCATGGCCCATCCAGAGAGAATGGAGAGTCAGCAGCACTCGGAGGGCACGGGGTGGGGACCTGGCACTGCAGGTGCCCGTGGAGGGACAGTGGCTTGGTGGTGGGTTCATGAGCAGACTGGGGACCCACCTGCTGGAGAGCGCTGGGGCAGGTGTGGGTGGGAGGCCCTTCCGCAGGAGAACAATTTCCTTCTGACGGAGGACCTGGGGTGGGGGGGGTGACATGGGAGGGAGAGACATGGGGCATTTCTGGAGGAGGTGACCTGTGACTCAGTTATGGTGGACATTGCCTCAAAGGCCTGGTGCTCTGGGAATGGTGCTTCTTGGATGTGAGCCTCTGAGGAGGACCTCATGCCGGCCGTTGCTCAGGCAAGGGGCACCTCGCCCAGAGCCCGCTGCGCCGCAGGAAGGACCTGGCGGTGTCATGCCTGCGTTCAGGCTGCTGCCCCACCCCTCTTCATGGCAGGCCCAGGTCGCATCGGGGTCAGTCTTGCCAGGCCCAGCTCGCTCCTCAGAGGACCAGGGAACCCGGGGGATCGGGTGGAGGCACGCAGAGGGCAGGAGGGGGAGCTTGGTCCCCATAACCAAGCACGCTGGGGGGTGGGGGAAGTTGGGGGACAGAGGGGATGAAGTCCCCCAGGTTTCATCCTACAGTAGTGACCTCCCTCTCGGTGCATCTTGGCCTCAGCCCGTGGGCCAGGCTTACTGTGTGTTCAGCTCAGGGGTGGCACCGCCAGATGCCAGCTCTGTCCGGGGCACGGGAACAGGCAGGGGGCAGCCGACCCCCCGGCCGGGCTGCTCGGGGAGCACAGCTACTGAAGAGGAAGGTGGGTGGAAAACACTGTTAGCTGCAAAACGCATTGGCCTGAGCATTTAAATCCTTGCTTCTAGAGACCACGTGGATCACTCTGCGTAATGGTAGGACAGGCCCCTCGGGATTATGGTCTTCATTGCAGGGTGATTATTTCTGTGGTTTCTATAGGACTAGCCTCTCTCCACACTCATATTCCTGCCCTACTATCTCTCAGCTGGCTTGTCTAAGGTTTGGCCAAAAATAGAACCTCCAGACGATCCGATCCCACCAGATAGACAGAAGCAGGAGTGAACGCACATTGGCTCCAAGAACTGGTGGTGACAGGAATTTAGCTCCAATGAAGCACTTCCTGAAGGAAATGTCCTGCTTTGCTAGTCCAGGGGGAGCAGGGCTCTGCTGGTGATGGGACCTTGAGGGTCCCGCAGGCAGTGGCTGCTCTGGGGCTGACCAGTGGCCTTCACCCTCTGCCTCAGTTGACCTGGGAAGTCCTCGTGCTGTGACATTATGCCTTGCACATCGTACTCTATGTAAATTATATCTCAATTAAAAATGTAAAAATGAGACAAAATGAAAAGTCGGAGAGAGGAGACAGCTGGGCCCTCAGCTACCCACAGCCACGAACCTTGAGCCAGCTGTCGGGGAGGACCCGCATTGTGGCTGACTGTCGTCGGTTCAGGGCTTCCCTGTGGCCCTACAGAGTCTGGTTAGGGTCAGGAAGACAGTCCCATCCCACTGTGCACATGAGCAGAGTAGACACCTGGGGCTGCGGCCTGTTTGCTGGGCCGGGAAGATGGAGTTCTGCTGCGTTGTTGCAGAAGCTGCAGACCTGCACTGACCTGGCTGTCCACCCATTCCTGGCTGCATCTGTGGCCAGCAGGCAGGAGGAAATTCTAGGAGGGTGCGAACAGAAGGAGGCCTTGGGGAGAGCAGGGTGTTGACCGTGGTCACGGGTGGAGATGTGGGTGCTGGCTGCAGGGATTTGGCCAACACGTCCTTCCTGGTGGACTGAGCCTCTACTCTGGGCAGAGGTGAGGGATGCCCGGGGAGTCTGAGGAGAGCTCCTGCCTAATGTGTCAAGGGCCTTACCTGTCCTGAGCTTCACGTTCCCAGATGGTTTCCCTGGTGGGACCAGGAGAGAGCCATGTCTCGGCACACATGTGAAAATTTGGGGGACAGTCCAGCGTTCTAAAAGATCCTTATCTAAGTAATCCAGGAAAGGAAAACCAAGTCTTTATTTCTCACCCGGAGGTGAAGATCCTTCCCCGCTCCACCTTGCCACCCAGGGAGAAAAAGCGGGCTTTGCTTCCACCCTGAGAAGAGGGCAGGAGCGGGTGCAAAGCCGGGGCGGCACCTGCGCTGCTCGGCGGAGCTCTGCAGCCCTCCCCACGGGCTTGTGCAGGCTGGGGGTCGGAGGAGGAGCTGGGGAAAGTGCCGGAGACACCCCCATCCTTCTGCCCCAATGACGAAAAGCCACAGGAGATGCACAGGCCAAAAAGTGTTTCTCTTCTAAACCGCATCCCTCTCCTCCCCACGATTTCCAAATCCCCCTTGTCCCCGGGATGTGCCTGGGGACGTCTGCGAGGCTTGGGCTTTCTCTTCTTGGGTTGGCTCCTCAGAGCTGCAGCTATGCTGGGTGGCTTCAGCCTCCGATCACCAAGCCTTGCTGACATCCTCATTTTTCTCTTTGCTGCCCAAGAGTCTTCTGCACGTTTGAGCCTTTCAGGCAGCAATTAGGCAATCCATTCCCCAGGGCGAGGCTGGATTATAAAACATCCACTTCCTGGCTACTCACAGCGTGCTCCTGCATTAGCTGGAAGCAGCTTTGCTTCAGGGGAATTTATCACCCTTACAATTAAAAAGAAAAAAGACAAACCATATATACAAATATTTTTCTTCTTTTTAAAACTCTTCCAGGTTTCTGCTAATTTCACAGTTGGGTAGGGAGGTGCTGCTGGAGCTGGCTGTGGGGTCAGCACCCGGCAGAGGTGTCAGGGCTGGATGGAGCCCTGTGCGTCAGCAAGACCTCCTTTCTAATGGAGCCCAGCATTTCTGTTGTACCTTTTTTATTTGTTGTGCTTCACTTTACAGATATTTCAAACAGTAGCGATAGAACCCAGTGAGTAAAGCAATTCCACAACAGGGCATTTTGCTTTTATATAAATAGCATTCTACATAAGATGGTTCAACATCTCCACTCCCAAAATTCCTGTGTGTTCCATCCCATCACATTTAGGGTTTCCTGGAGTGGTGGCTACCACTGATTTGGGGTACTGCTATGGTGTGAATGTGACCCACAAAGTTCATGTGTTGGAAACTTCATCCCCAGTGCAGCCGTGTGGGCAGGTGGGACCTTCAAGAGATGAGGTGATCAGTGGACTGACGCCACTGTCTTGGGAGTGGGTTTCTGATCAAAAGGCTGACTTTTGCCCCCTCCCTCTCTGTCATGTGTGCTCTACTGCTGTGCTATGACACAGGAAGACGGCCCTCACCAGATGTGACCCCTCAATCTTAGACTTCCCAGACTCAGAACTGTGAGCCAAATAAACTTGTACTGTTTATAAATTACCCAGTCTGTGGTATTCTGTTACAGCAGCACAAAATGGACCAAGGCAGAAAATTGGTACCGAGAAGTGGGGCTGCTGTTATAACAAATACCTGAAAATGTGGAAGTGGCTTTGGAACTGGGTAGTGGGTAGAAACTGGAAGAATTTGGTGCAGCAGGCTAGAAGAAGTCTAAATTGCCATGAGTGGAATGTTAAGGGCAATTCTGGCAAGGGCTCAGAAGACAAGAGCTATAGGAAGTGCCTAAATATTCTTTGAGATTACTTAAGAGGTCATGATCACAATGTTGGTAGAAATATGACAGTAAAGGCCATTCTGATGAGCTCTCAGACAAAAGTGAGGAACAAAGTATTGGAAACTGGAGGAAAGGTCATCCTTGCTTTACCATTGCAAGGAACTTGGTAGAATTGTGTCCATGTCCTAGGACATTGCAGAAGGCAGAATGTCAGAGTAATAAAATAGAATATCCACTGGAAGAAATATTTAAGAAAAATATTGAAGGAGCTGGTGGCTACTTTTAACTGTTTATAGTAAGATGTGAGGAGAGAGAAATAATTTAAAGATGGAATTTATATTTAAAAGGGAAGCGAGCAAAAAAATTTGGAAAATCCACAGCCTGGCCACGGAACGAGTAAAAAATTGTCTTTAGGAGAACAAACCAAGGTGTGGCCAAGTCATTATTTGCTAAAGAGATTAGTATGGATAGATGGACAGACAGGAGACAGGGGCTGTTCATCAATGCAGTGGGAGAAAGACCCTGGAGGCATCTCAGAGACCCTAGGGGTAAGCTAGGACCTTGAGGGCAAGGTTTCCAGAGAGGTGCCTGCAGGACCTCCGCCCTGGCTGCCCAGGGCCACCTCAGGTCTCTGCTCCCCACATTCTGGCACAGTGCTCCTCTGCCACCCCAGCTGTGGCTCAAGCAGGTCCAGGTGCGGCTCAACCCGCTGCTCTAGAAGGTACAAGCCTTGACAGCATCCACATCAACACGGTGCTGACTTGCAGAAATGCAGAGTGCTCAAGCTGTGGGCGATTGTGGCTGTTTAGATTTCAAATGATGACATGGATAGCCTAGGGGCCCAGGCAGAAAGTTGTCACAAGGAGTCACCATAAAGAGTCCCCACTGGAGTAATGCCCAGTGGAGCAATGCCACCTCAAAGACCCTAGAACTGCAGGTCACCAGTGTGCAATGTCATTCCGGGAGAGATGCAGTCAGGAGACTCCCACCGGAGAGAGCAGCTGCGTGAAGTAAGCCCAGAAAGCCACAGGGTGCGGCTCCCAGAGGCTTGAGGTCCAGCCCCACCCCAGTGTGCCCAGGACGAGGGATGTGGAGTCAAATGAGACTATTTTCCTGCTTTAATATTTAACACTGTCTGTCCTATTGAGTTTCGGACTTGCTTTTAGTTCTTTCTTCTTGCTTTTTCCTCTTTCGGAATGAAGATGTCTGTCCTATGCCTATCCCACCATTGTATTTTGCAAGTAGGTAATTTGTTTATTTTGTAATCTCACAGCTGCAGAGGAATTTGCTTCAGGATGAATCCTGCCCTGAGTCTCACCGACATCTGATTTAGATGAGACTTTGGACTTTGGATTTGGAGTTGGTGCCGAAATGAGGTAAGACTTTTGGGCTATTGAGAAGGAATGAATGCATTTTGCATGTGACAAAGACATGCATTTTTGGGGACAGGGACAGAAGGCTGTGGTTTGAAAGTGTCCCCCAACATTCATGTATTGGAAACTTCATCCCGAATGCAAAAGAGTTGGGAGGTGGGACCCTTAGGTGATTAGGCCATGTGGGCTCTGCCCTCATAAATGGAGTAATGTGTTATCTCAGGAGTGGGTTAGTTATTGGGGGAGTGGGTTCCTGATAAAAAGGGTGAGTTTGGTTCCTCCCTGTCTCTCACTATGAGATGCCCTCTGCCATGTGATGACTCAGCACCAGATGCGGCCCCAAACTCTTGGACTTCCCAGCCTCCAGAATTGTGAGCCAAGTAAACTTGTGTTGTTTATAAATTACCTAGTCTGTGCCATTTCATTATGGCAGCAGATGATGGACTAAGGCAGGTGGGCAGGCTGGCTCGGGCAGGAGGTGGGCTGCCTGAGGCCACTCCTCCCAGCAGTGCCCCACCCTGTCCTCCAGCCCAGCTCTCCCAAGCCATGCTCTGGCTTCATTGCACACTGGGGATTATGCAGATGATGTCATGGAACATTCTAGAGCTCTCCAGCGACTTGCTGAGGTGGTGCACAGATGCACAGTGGTGTATTTATTGCAGAGTTTCCTTCTCATCCAACAGCTGCTGCCCCAACCTGCCCTCCTCCTCACATTCTGGCCTTGGGAGTGGCCTGAGGACTGGGAGAAAAATTAATCCCCTCCAGAAGCCACTGGCTCAAGGTGAGTGAGTTTCTGTCTACACTGGTCCGAAGTGGGTGAGTCTCATCTACAGTGGTTCAAGATGGGTGAATCTCGTCTGCACTGGCTCAAGGAGGGTGAGTCTCGTCTGCACTGAGCAGGAAGTGGAGAACAGTAGTCGGCAGGCTGTGGTGACGGAGATCGCCACACCCCTGCCCCTCACCCTTGAGGCCTCTCTCTTGAGAGGAGAGTTCAGCGTGAGGGTCCAGCCTGAGCCGGGAAGGGTGGCTAGCTTCCTCGCCAGCGTGTTTTGTTTCCCTGTCATTTGGCTTTCAGATGAAAGGTGAGTTCATCCGTGTAGACGACAACTCCCTGGGCCAGTGCGCAGTCCTGCAGCCAGGTGCTTGCCTGAGGACCTGTGGGACACTGCGGGTGGGGGAGTAGACCGCCTTGTTCTGAACTGTGGACAGACTGTGTGCTAGGAGAGATGTGGCCTTTGACAATCAGGGAGAGACCCTCGTGTCCGGTGGGGTGGTCGGGTGACTTCGTTGCACGCACAAGCCCAGAGAAGACTCCCTTCTACTTGTCCAGGTGAACACGCTCCTGTTCACCTCTTGGCTGCATTCAGAAAAGGCCCCAGCTAGTCTGACTACATGGCTTGCTCTGTTTGGATACCTCAGGCACGTAAAAAGTTCTGCCTGCCAAGCCGGTGGTGCATTTGTGGGAGAGAACTCAGCCTGGTGGGCCATGGTCGTGCCACGAAGAGCTGCGGGGTCTCGAGCTGTGGAAGAGCATGGGATCGTGCGTGGATGCAGATGTGTGTCCTGGGGCTGGGGAAGGCGTGCAGAGCTGGGGGAGCAGGGTCCTGGGGGTGGGTGGCAGCAGGCAAAGGAGAGAGAGAGTGTGAAATAGCCAAACGTAACAGGAGAAGAAGGCACGTGGCCGGGGAGCCCGCTGCGCCCCCCGCCGCGCCCCCCGGTGTCTGGAGGAGGCAGCGGGCAGAGGGAAGAGCACGGGACGCTTCCGTGCAGAGGATGGAGGACACGGAGGCCCGAGAGCAGCAGCTAGGGCGAGACCCAGGCGAGCTCAGGGCAAGGCAGACACGCAGTGGGGGCCGCCGTGCTGTGGGCGAGGCCCCTCGGCACCCACAGCGGTCGTTCCGGGAGTGGGATCTGCACGAGTGAGGAATTACCTGCGCACACCTGCGCCCCTGCATGTTTGTGAGCGAAGTCCTGGGAAGGGGCCGCGTTCAAAAGAGCTTCGGGAGTTGGGTGGCCGGACCCGAGACAGTGTTCTGCATGGGGAGCCCCGGGTCTGACGCTTCCTTTTACACTGAAATCAAAACACAAGCAAATATCTGAGTCTTTCTGAAGCTTTCACATTTCAGTTATTTGGGTGAAGAGACCTGCTACCAGCACTGCAGAAACAGCTCACGGGGATATCACCGGAGAGACTGTCACGTTTGCTCTTCAGTTTAACCTGCAAATTGGACTGCCCCACCTGGAGGCCTGGACAAGGCTCCTGGCGTGGGTCACTGCTGCCCATGGACGGTGGACATTCCTGGGGTATTTTCTGTCTTCACAGCCATGTACACTCTGGCTGGAGATCACGCAGCCGACTCAGCGTCAAGGCCTCTCGCTTGCTGGTGCTGCGGCAGAGCCCACTCTGCAGAGCGTGCCCACTCCTGCGGGCCTGTCCAGCCGTCCGCCTGCAGCACTGACGCCTCCCTGGCTTCTGTCCTGCTTGCACCTGCAGTGTCTTTGGCCTCTGCCTGGTCTTGGCCTGTGGCCTTGGTCACTCTTTGAAGCCCCGCATGTCCACGGTGGCTGGTGGCTCCTGGGTGTTTCAAGCTCTGCGAGCACTCAGGAATCCTTGTCCCCATGGCCGGCAATCCTTGGTGGCTTCTTCCAAGGGCTTCACTGTGAAGAGAAACAGTAGCCGGAGCCAGAGTGGGATCTAGTGTGTGTGGACCCGAGCGTCCCGATCGCCTGGGCTGGACGTGGGCCCTCAGGGCTGTCTCCCGCCTCTCGCCCCACGCCCACAGCCGGCACTCAGACTGTCCTCCTGGGACCTCGTGGCGCCATCCCTGTCCCCGCTCGGCTGCTGCAGCCTGGCCCTCCTCCCAGCTGACCCGCAGTCTCCTTTCCTTTGCCCAGGGAGAGTGGCCTGAGCCCCAGTTCCGCCACCGTGTCCTTGCTGCCTTCCCGGGTTGGAGCCCTGTCTGTCTGGATTTCCCATGGCTGCTGCCTTCATCCTGCTGGGACCTTGGGACCATGGAGGCAGCCTTTAGCCTGAGTACGCAGGGTGTGTGTTGCCCCTTGTGACCAATCTTGGCTTTCTGCAGGGCCTAGCTGCCATCTGGTCTGTGCTTCGTGTCCCTGTGTCCGGGGGAGGACACCACCCCGCCCCGGGCTTCCCCCACATTACTGTTGGGAGCAGGGGGCTGAGCTGAGGAGAGGGGCCTGAGTGTGACCCCTCAGTTTTGGCAAAGGGCTGACCTCTCACTTCATGGAGGTGGGATCTCACAGACTGGAATTCATCACATTCTCAGGGAAGAGGCAGAGAGTTGAGGCCATAGTCCTGCCAGTTGGTACATCTGCTGGGGGTAGGAGAGCCTTTTCCGGAGTTTGTTTTCTAGTAAAGCATCTGATTTCTAGAAACTTCTCCAGAGCCCCACTTTTACTTATTGCAGTTTTAAAGAGCATCGCCCCCGACCTGCTCTTTCTGGAGGTTCCTGTGGGGAGGCTGTGTAGACTCCATAGGACGCACTCGGCCCTGCAGTGGTTGTGGCCCCTGCACTGGCTTCTGCAGGACTGGCTGGTGGCCACAGGATGTCCTCAGCTCACATACACACCCCCCCACTCTCACGCGGGTTTGGTGCCCAGAGAAGGATGAGGGGGCCCCCCAACCTGGGAGGGTTCCCTCTTGTGGGCTGGCTTGGGGGGGCTGGTCAGACCAGCTTTAATCAGAAAATGAGACCACCCATTTCCACGGAGACCCCTTCCTCTTTCCTGAGGGGACCTGCACATTTTCATGAGCGTTGGCAGAGCCCTTGTGCTAGCAAGGCAGGGAGGGCAGGTGCTGAAACGAAGCATCGACAAAAAGAGAAAGAGCCTGCAGTAACACAGGGTGGGGCCTGGCGGGCCTCCTGAAGAACCAGGAGTGACAAGGATGGGACAAGGAGAGCTCCAGCCCCCGCCTCATGGCCACGGGTGAGCAGGGACAGGGCAGGCCTGAGGCTGAGGCTGAGCCTGCACCGGAGGCAGCTCCCCACACACTCCCCACAGGGCACAGCAGAAGTCACCCTGCAAAAGGCCCAGGCACAGAGGTACGGAGTCTGGGGAGTGTGTCGAGCCAGAGCATAACCAGCGTGCTTGCTTTCGCTCTTTATTTCACAGGCACAGAATCTCACTGTCCAAGAAAGCTGACTGCACACTGTCCTGAAAGGTATGATGCAAGTCTTTACCTAATTAAAGGAATTACAGTAAAAATATTTAGTCACCAGTCAGCCTTCGACACCAATTAATTAGAACATGGCACTAACCATTAGAAGAGGCACCAGCCACCAAGACAGACAGGCAACAACTACCAGAACAGAAAACAACCACCAGATAGACAACAGCCACCAGAAGGTCAACAGCCACTGGAACAGACACCAGCCACCAGATAGACAACAGCCACCAGAACAGACACCCACCAGACAGACAAAAGTTACCAGAACAGACACCAGCCACCAGATAGACAACAGCCACCAGATAATCAACAGCCACCGGAACAGACACCAGCCACCAGCCACCAGCCATCAGACAGACAATAACCATCAGACAGACACCGGCCACCAGAGCAGCGTGCCGGCAAAACACAGCAGAATGGATTGGTTCTCAATGATTGTTGTGGCCGCGCTCCAGTCCTGTGTTTTTTTAATAGTTTATGATATTAACACACTTTTTAAAAATGTTTTTCTTTTTTAATACTACGTCCTGTATGTTTAAAAAAATAAAATATTGTTAAATGTAGATACATGTATTTCCTTAAAAAGTTTTATTAGTATCACAGCGAGCAGCCCTCTGCCCCTTCCTGCACATCCCTGTTCTGTTCCCCAGAGGGAAACTTTTTCAGATAATATGTTGCTTATGAGTTTTATTTACAGTAAGTGTGTTTTCAAACTTTCTACATTTGGCAGTTTCATTCTTTTACGTGAGCATGACGTCCCCACACGTTCTCTCTGAAGGTGTGTCGGGATGTTGGATCCGTCGTGGTTACGGGAGTTTCACTGCTGAGCCAAGCAGGGCATCACCTCACATTTTCTCTAAAACCTAGACTTTGTCCCGGGGTCGAAGATTAAGTCCCTATTTTATTTCTTTATTGTTCTCTGCACCAAAGCTGATGTTTCCCCAAGCGCTCCTTCAGCTCTGGGAAGGCCCGGCAGTAGCACCGGGGCTGAGCACGTGCACGACCGTGGCCGGCCCCGCTCCCTGCTCTGCCCCAGCCCCGCCAGGCCTGGCCCGCGATGCCCCTCTGCTGTTCCCTGGATTCTGCGCCTGCTTCGCTTGTGATTTATTCCTTTGCTTGGCTCGCTTCCTCCAATGTTTCCTAAGAAAGAGTGCACAGAAAGAACAATCTTTGAGTCCCTGCATGTCTGAAAATGTTTTTATTTTGGCCTAACACATTTTTGGTAGCTTCCTTGCTATAAAATTTTTGATGGAAATAATTTGTTCTCATAACTTTTAGGTATTTTTTTTTTTAAAGGCACCTACTACTGCAGTTAATAGAAAGAATGCCATTTTAAAAAATGAACTTTTTATTTTGGAATAATTTTGCATTCACAGAAAAGTCACAAACATAGCTCAGAGAGTCCCCGTACAGCCCTCGCCCGGTTTCCCTGTCTTCAACACCCTAAGTTGCTGCAGAGCAGTCGTCAGAACCGAGAAGCCCGGCGCGGTCTGTGAGCTTCCCCGCAGGCCGTGGCTGGGACCCAGGGCCCGTCGGGAACCGGCTGCCTCTTCCCCGCGTCTCCTGAGGCTCCTCGTGGCTGTGGCAGTTTCCCGGTCTTTTCTTGCTTTCTTATGACTTTGACAGTTCTGAGGAGCACTAGTAAAGTATTTTGAAGAAATACATTTGTGGTTGTCTGTGGTTTTTCTCATGGTTAGACCAGGTTACGAGTTCCCGGGAAGACCACAAGGCAGTGGCGATCCTCGCGCCACATCACAGAGGGGCACGTGCTCTCAGCACACGCTGCCACCGGGGGCTCCTCCCTGAACACCAGCCCAGGCCAGGGGGAACACCAGTGCTGCTAGAACTTCAGTTCTTTTAGAAGTGGCCCAGCCATTTCGTTTTCTTCTCTGGAAAATTTGATTTTGATTCCCAGTGTTCCAAATTTTCACAATGATAATAGGCGTTGGCAGCTCCCAAGTAACATGGAAGATTTTTTTTCTTTTTAAAAATCATTATCTACAGAGACAACCTATGGAATGGGAGAAGATATTTTTAAACCATATATCTGATAAAAGGTTAATATCCAAAATATATAAAGAACTCATATAACTCAACAGCAAAAAACACCAAATAACCCAATTAAAAAATGGGCAAGGAGCTGAACAGGCATTTCTCAAAGAAGACATACAAATGGTCAACAGGTTTATGAAAAGTGCTGAACGTCACTAATCATCAGAGAAATGCAAATTAAAACCACAATGCGATATCACCTCATACCTGTTAGGAAGGCTGTTGTCAAAAAGACAAGAGGTAAGTGTTGGCAAGGACGTGGAGAAAACTGAGCCCTTCTGCTCTGCTATAAACTAGCACAGCCATTACAGAAAACAGTACGGAGATTCCTCAAAATATTAAAACTAGAACTACCGTACGATCCAGCAATCCCCCTCCTGTGTATTTATCCAAAGGAGATAAAATCAGAACGTGGAAGAGACACCTGTATCCCCATATTCATTGCAGCATTATTCACAATAGCCAAGATAAGGCATCAACCCAAGTGTCCATTGACAGGTGAATTGTAAAGAAGATGTGGTACACACACAATGGAATATTATTCGGCCCCCAAAAAAGGAAATCCTATAATTCGTGACAACATGGATGGACTCAGAGGACATTGTGCTAAGAGAAACAAGCCAGGCACAGAAAGACAAATACTGCATTGTCTCACATGTGGAATCTAAAAAAGTGAAAGTGACGGAGGCAGGGAGTCGCATGGCAGGGCTGGGGGCTGGGATTGGGGGGTGCTGGCCAAAGGACACAAAGTGTCAGTCTGACAGGAGGAGGAAGTTCTGCAGATCTACTACACAATATAGGGACTATAGTCAATAATAACAGCTGTGGCTGAAACTTGCTAAGAGAGTAGCTTTTAAATATTCTTACCATAAAAGAAAAATAAGAATGTGAGGTAATGGGTAAGTTAATTAGCTCAATTTAGTTATTCCACATGCATACACTTATCAAATATCATAAATATGTATAATTTTTATTTGTCAATTAAAAATGAAGTTGCTCTCTGTTATAGTGCTGTAACGAATCCCTATGCACACGGTCTTTTGCTTTAGGAGGATTACCGCCTGCGTGCTTTGGCTTAGCACACCCAGAGTAGACATTGGCACGCTCCAGGATGTGACGATGTAAACCAGGCTGGAATACACACGACTCCATGGCGGGCTGGGAGCTGCAGCCGCGTGGTGCGATGAGTACACAGACGCTCTCACCAAGTGCTAGAGCAAGAGCTGGCTGGGGGTGAGCAAGGGGGTCTCGCAATGATTTAAATGAGGGGGGCGTGGAGAGCAGGGCAGGGGCCTGGCCTGCAGACGGAAGCGGGCATGGAGCTCGGGGCAGCCTGTGGTCGGTCCATGCGCACGAGGGTCACGGTTCTGCCTCTGCCGGCAGCGAGACAGACACATGGAAAAGTGAACAACTTTTTCAACCAACCCAAGAGGGCAGGAGGAATGTGAATCTCACGGCTCTCAGCCTGGTGTTCACTTGGATACAGGTGCCCTGGTTGTAGGGCCACTGCGGAGGCTTGGGACAGCTGTTGCTGCTCTCCATCTCTCTCAGGAGCGAGGTCAAGGCACCGCCCAAAGTGAGCTTCATCTCTGAAAAGGGACAGGCGTGACCTCTGAGTGAGTATGGGGTCTGCCGAGCCCCCCACCCCAGAGGAAACACAGGAAGAGGGGCTGTGGGGAGCCCCTGCCCCTTCCCCTAGAGAGCTCTCCTGTCCCTGTGAGAAGCACACATCTGGCTGCTTGCGGTCCCCCGCCCTCAGTTTCAAAGCAAATGGATTCTCTGGGTCAAGGGTGCCCATCGAGGCCCCCGAGCGGGGCCTGGCGGGAAGCGGTCTCAGGAGCCCTGCAGGCCCCGGCTCTCGAGCCCCACAGACTCTCCCTGCACATCGCCATGTGCTTCTTCATGCCCCACCTTTTCTGAGGGAGTTTGAATTTGAAAACAAAATAAAACTAAGAAAAACAAAAACATCCGTTGCCCCACCCCCCCAGTCCTCCTTGGGGGCAGGTGCAGGAGCCAGCCCTGTGCCCTGTGGCGTCTGCCACGCCGGGGGGAGCCGTGTGGTCTTGACGTCTGGGTCTGAGATCCTGTTTGTGGTGCTTCGGGGCTTTTCATCTCGAGGAAGCACTTTGTTGCCTCGTTCCAAAATAGCTGCTGTAGGAACTGGCTGTATTTTTAGGGCGCAGGAAGGGCTCAGCACTGCCTTGTGCATTTTTATGGCCCACTGGCTTCCTACTGCTTTTCGGAGACGGGCCTCCAGTGGAGGGCATGGGGGTAGAAGCGGTCACCTCCCCTAGAAGGTCACAAGAGAGGAGGCACCCTTGAGGGGATGTCCTTTGTCTTCCCGAGAGTCCCTCTCATTTGGTTGAGGAGTAACTACCGTGGTGTTATCTTGTTATTTCTCACCCACGGTCCTGGGTATAAGTGATATTATTCAGTGGAACTGGGAAGCAGTCCAATAAACCTCAGGAGAATTTAAAAAGAAAAGGAGCATGTTGTAAAACGAGGTAAACGGGAGCAACAAGTCAACGTTAGCTGCGTAGAGGACGCGCTGTCAAACTCAGCACAACTGGGATCGGCGTCCACAGGAACCGCGGCGAGAGCACGCTGGGGTCCTTCCTCCTTGGGAACGTCCCATGCAGGGAGTCAGGTGACGTGGCCGGAATTCAGACACCTCAACCACGGGAAGAGATGGCTGTGCCTTCTCAAAGTCCTCAGCAACGTGCAATTCCACTTTCAACAATGACTTTGACCTTTTCCTGCTCAGCATCCAGTGTCACTCAGACCCCGCACTGCACAAAGAAGTTGTCACCGAGTGTCCGGCATTGTTCTCTAATTGTTCCATTGTGAGAGAGTCACCAGTGTCAATTTAATTCAGCTGCCCAAGTGCTGGACCTTGTGCTGACCACGTGCTGCTGCGAGGCCGGGAGCAAGCCAGACCCTCCCCTCGTTCTCAAGTTTAAGGAGCCCACGAATCACCCGGAGACCTTGTTAAAATTTGACTCTGACTCAGCGGGTCCCACACTTGGCAACAGGCTCCCAGGTGGGGCTGTGCTGCTGGGCCGGGGACCACGCCTGGAGCAGCAGCAGGAGGGCCTGTTGACCGCGGTTCCTCCTACTTGGAGTGCAGAGTCCAGCCGAGGACGCAGGGTGGCGAGCGGGCTCTCCCCGAGGGCGTCTGCGGGCCTGCTTTGTGCCAGCCTTCGCACAGCGCCAAAGACGACGGAGCACAGGCAGCCACCACCAACGCCCAAAGCCAGAGACGAAGGAAGAGCAGGGTCAGTGGCACCACAGAGGGTTTTCCTGAGGGGACGGATCCTGCACTGGCCTTCGCAGAGGCAAAGGGTCTTGGGCAGATGGGTCAGGGGACATACAGGCTTTCTCGGTGGCCTGCCAGGAGCCACGTAAGTGTGCCAGGCCTGCTCTGCGCGGAAGGCCTGGGAGCGCAGGAGATGCCGAAACGCGGTGCCACGGGGCTGGGCAGAGGTTCCCGGGGCCGGGGCTGAGCGGGGGCTGGTAGGCGTTCTTCCTTCCCCAGCTCCTGTGAGGTGTCGCTGCCTTCGTCCCCGCTGTGTCCTCACTGTAGGAAAGCGCTGTCCCCACAGACACTGAGTCCCCTCCCTCAGGTGCACTCACATGCTGACTTCTCTCCTCCTGAGGATTCGATGTCACAAGGGACTCAGGAGGCCTCTAGGCTCCTGGTCTGAGAATGATGCAAAAGGGTCCCATTCTCACTTAGTCTTCAGGGAGATGTCCCTCTGTCCAGCACGTGTGTTGCCAGTGCCTCCTCAGCTCAACTACTCTCTGGGGACAGACTGAAATGTGTACAGCTCTCTTTGGTTGTGTTTTGGGCTTTAACGTGTTGGGCTTCTCTGAGAAGATGGCCTGGGAGGAGGCCCTGCATGGTGGAGGCGGGCCAGGGTCTGAGAGGTTCAGATGCGCACAGCAGGGACTGAGATTGGAAAGATCTGGCTCTGACAGGAGGCCAGATGAGCTGCAGGGGCCGGGGGCCTGCCACCACCCCCTCTGAATAGCAAGAAGGAAGAAGTTCACTCAGAGCTGAGATTTTAACACTATCTTAAGAGAAAGATACTTTCATCAGATGCAGGAAAAAAGCCTTTCTCTAGATCAGCAAACTGTGCCTGGGGACAAATCTGGCTGCAGCTGCTCTTGCGGATAAAGTTTTATTGGGACACTGACACTCTCTTTTGTTGGTGAGTTGTCTGCAGCTGCTTCCAGCTCCAGAAGCAGAGCTGAGTAGTTGTGACAGAGACTGCATGGCCCCAAAAGCCTAAAATATTCACTATCCGGCTTTCTACAGAAAAAGTTTGAGACCCTTAGATCTAGATGAAGAGGAAAGCAGAGGGATAGACATGTGGAATCTATCACGTTTATGACAAAGGTGCTGAACTCGTATGTAGGCCTTTGTGCTCTGTTAGCCTTTGTTTCAATGACACATGCAAGGAGAAGAGACGTTAACTGTTGTATGTGCGACGTGTCTACAGGTGGGAAGCCAGTTTCCAATGCAGATGAGTTTTTGAAATGGGAGATTTCCACGTTCTACTTAGTGCACGTGGACCCTTGGGATGCAGAGGGTGTGGGCCGTGGAAAGTGTCTCTGCGGTTCTACAAATCTCTCCAAATGACTCTGAGGCAGCAGTTTCGGTGCAGAATTTTGGACGTTGTTGGCCTTGAACAGGTTTCACCACCTGCCTGGTGATGGTCTTCTGGTGTGCAGGGCCAAGTTCTGGAACATTCCTATATCTGCGAGGGCGAGCTCTAGGAAACCTCACACCTCCACGCCTCCACGGCAAGGTGTCAAGAGGGAGAGGTCATGTCTGCTGTTCACAGCTGTGTCCTACATAGTGGGCATGTTTTTGGGACTGCCTTGAAGGGTGACCTTGGAGTGGCATGTACTGTGAAAAACAGGACAGCAGTGGTTCCTGCCAGTGGGGCCTCTGGCTTGACACTTCCTGAGGGAGCCCAGTTGGTAATAGTGAGTGAATTTCTCAAGAGAAGGTTCTCGGTCCCATAACCAGAGTAGCTCTTGGTAGCCCTGGGAGATGCAGCATCACATAAGAACCCAAGGTGAGGGAAATCAGCCCTTCGGATACTCTCCTTTGCTCCCATGGTCCCTGGATGGGGTGTCCCACGCCATGCCTTCACGGCCCGCAGGCACAGAGCTTGAGCCTGCTGCCTTGGCACTGCCGGCCTGGAGTCGAGTCCTGGCCCACATGGCCCACAGCTTTGTGACCTCCGGTAATTTACCTGCTTCTCTGATCCTCAGTTTTCTTCTCTTCCCAATGGGCGTGGTGAAGTATCTACTGCTAAGTATCTTTGTAGGAGTAATGTAGAGGTCAGCTCTGGCAGGTGCCTGGCCACGGTGACGTGACCGAACATGCTGGTGTCCTTGTGGCCACAGGAAGGCTCACCCCACTTCTCTCAGTTTAACTTCTGACCTTTGTCACTGCCAGCACGACTGTCAGGGGCATGCTGTCATCCGTGTGCAGGAGCCTGGCTCTGCTCCCAGCACCCTGGCTTGCTGTAGTAGTGTGGTCTCCTGTTACCTAATTTATTCCTCCCAGATGCCATTTCCTGAGGCCAGCCTCCACTTATCTTAAGCACATTCCAACTGTTTTTCCCAGACAATGGGTCGGCTGTGAGCCCTCCTGCTGTGCGAGGCTGCAGTGTATCACGTTGCGCTGAGGCTGGGGTCCCATGTACCTTGGAGCTTTTAATTATCTCCACACAAATATTGGCATTAGGGGAGGATTTGACATGGGCTTTGTCCAGTGCCTGCAGCTCTGCAGGTGGTCTGCCTGGAGCTAACTCCAGTCCCCTTGGTGTCCTGTGCCACCAGCCTGCTCTGACTTTTTTTTAAAAAAGTGAAATCCAGTTGTTTATCTATTTACTTATCTTTAATGAAAG
Organism: Cynocephalus volans; assembly: GCF_027409185.1. Classification (NCBI taxonomy): domain Eukaryota; kingdom Metazoa; phylum Chordata; class Mammalia; order Dermoptera; family Cynocephalidae; genus Cynocephalus; species Cynocephalus volans. The sequence continues at coordinate 166,603,329 of NC_084464.1, read as the reverse complement.
ATTGATTTCTATGTCAGCATTTCCAGTCTTCACTAACTGAGGAAGATTTTACAGGAGCTTAGAGCTGGGTGGTGGATGAAGACGTTTGGCTCTGAGGAAGGGAACCCCGAAGAATCTGGCCGGTCTGGACAGGTGACAACACAGGCTCTGTCTGTCCTCCCAACTCGACACCATGCACTGGGGCATCCACCTGGTGCCCTGACTGGAGGCGGATGTTGGACAGCCTGAGTTCGTCGTCTGCAGAGAGGAAGGGGATTCCTGCTGACCTGGGGTCTCCGCACACAGCACAGCTGGGGGCCAGGGGTGCAGGGCCTGCCTCTTGGGTGTGCTCTGAGCCCGTGCAGCGCCCCCGAAGGGCCTGGTCTCTGGAGCAGATGCCACAGTTGGGAGCGGCTCACTTAGCCTAGGGTCAGGGACAACCTTCTCCTGCCCTTTGTTGAAGTAGTTTTATTCTGAAGGACAACACAAGAGCCTGTGCACCCGGAGTGGACTGGGAGCTGCGCTTGTGCACGGACCAGGCTTCCAGAACCTTCTCAGCCCCTTCCAGGGCAGACTCTCCTCCTTCCTCGTGCACGGCCTTGTGCCCTCGTGGCCCTCCAGGGTGAAGCTCTGCCTAGGCCTCAGCCCCTTGTGTGTCCTCCCCACCCTGCGGCCCAAATTCACACCCTGTGTCCCGTGTGTGGGGACTGGACCGGAGCTTCTGTCCTGCGGGGCTCAGCCTCTGCCCCGGTCCTGTGAGGCCCTGGCAGCTATTGTAGGGCGCGGTGGCATGGGCGGCAGTGGCACAGCAGGTGCCGGCTCTGGAAAGCAAAGCGGTTTTCAAGAAGCTTCGAGGCCCCGCTGACCTTCCAGGCCCTTCCGCGGTCGCCACCGAGGCCGCTCCACCAACCTGCTGTCACCAGCGTGCTGTCACTGGTGAGCTGTCACTGGTGGGACTGTCTTGATGGACGGGGAGGGAGGCACTTTCCTTGCATTGCCGTTTTACAGAGGAGGACTCTGAGGTCCTAGGGGCGCAGGGCCGAGTGGGGCAGAGCCGAGTCTGTCGACTTGGGGACCTGAGGTCTGCCTGATGGTGGGGTGGCCATGCTGTCCCTCCAGCCCGGCAGGGCCGGCAGCTGAGGAGGGGCAGGCAGGCGGGGAGGCCTGTGGTGCCCCATCCCTCCGAAGACAGCGGAACTGGGGACACGGTCCAGCTCTGTGGGCCCTGGCGGTGCAGCTGCCACAGCCTGTACCCGAGTACCAGGAGGACGACAGTGCAGGCTCCCAGGGAGGAGAAGCACAGTGTCACCTCCCCGAGCAGGAAGGTTTAGCTCCTGCTTGCTCTGAGAAGGAGCAGGAATCAGAGCCAAGCTCTTCCCCTGTGTTCCCGGGCCTGCTGCGCACGAGCTGTGTGACCTGGGCCAGGTCTCTAAACCTTCTGAGCCTCAGGTGCTCTGCCATGAAACGAAACACTCCAGACCCTGTCGCTCCCACAGGTAAGGGCTTAGGCGTGGAGGGGCGAGGTTGCTTGGAGTCCTGGCATGAAGGCACTTTTGCCAAGGCCCCAGGTGTGGACTCACTTGGGGAGCTCCAAGCCAGCCCCAAGAAGCCTGGCCTCTGCTGAGCTCAGCCCTTGGCCCATCGCAGGTGAGACTGACCTGAGGAAGGGGTGGTATCGGTACTTGAGGTGTCCTGGAAGAGGCAGACACTTGCAGTCACAGGCTGCCTTAAAGGGCATCTGAGCTCTGCAGGGTGAAACCCACGATCCCCATTTCACAGATGAGAAAGTAGAGCTTAGAGGGGCTGTGCAGTGGGCTGAGAGGCCAGGACCCCTGGCTTGTGGCCAGACCTTTGCCAGCAGGCAGGACTGAGAGCAGCGCAGACCTGCAGCCCCTGGCCAGGTGACAGGTGCCTCTGTGGTTAAGGTCGGGAGGTCGCGTCCTTGAGTGTTCTGTTGTCTGTCTGAATCTCATCAGGGTAAATCCCAGCCTCGCTGTTTTTGTTGTTATGTGGCTGACCCTGGCCTGGCGGTGGCCCACGGTGGCCTGCCGGTGGCCCACGGTGGCCTGGCGTCAGTATTTGGGATTCGTCTTCTCTCTGCGTTCCTCCAGGCACCCGGCCCCAGTGCATGCTCCCCTCTCCCGGCTGGACGTCATAATCCAGGCCCCACACAGGCCACGGCAGGACCAACAGGGAGCTCCCCGTGGCGCATGGCTCCTCCCTTCTGCTGCTCTGCTGTGGCTGTCGGGTCTCGCAGGCCACCAAGCCGCCCCCCCTCCTCTTTGCGGCCCTTTGGGTCCTGCCTCTGCCTGCCCCGAGCAGGGCTCCCCGAGGGCCACGGTGATCCTCAGGCCAGGGAGGGAAAGACGAGAGCCTGTTTGTGTTTTCTTTCTCTCTCATCCTCAGCAATCTGTGTTTGCATTTGTGTTCCAACGTGCGCGTGGCCCCGGCGCTGCAGCGTGGCCTTCCAAGGTGGGGGGTCGGGGTCACGGCCGGGCACCCACGCCCAGTCACAGCCGCCCACGGCCCCTGCTTGCCCTCGGTTCACAGCGGCCGGAGCAAGTGTTTGCAGGCAGTGGAGTTGGGAAAAATAAAAGTGTTACTTCTTTTGTCAGTTCAAAATGAAAATGTTTTTGTTGAGCTCACAGGAAAAATGTATGTCTTACAACTTAAGTTGTCTTCCCGTTTGAACAGAAGAATAGCAATGAGAAAATTTGTCACTGAATTTAGGCCTCTAAGATGTAATTATCTGGGCATTAATTTATTTTTAAATATACTGTCTATTTGGTAACAGCCAGTCTCACTGGGGTGAGGCAATATGACAAAGTGGTTTTGATTTGCATCTCCCTGATGACTAGTGACGTCGAGCATTTTGTCATTTGTCTGATGGCCACTTGCATCTCTTCTTTTGAGAAATGTCTATTCAAATCCTTTGCCCATTTTGTAATCAGACTATTTGGGGCTTTCTGCTGTTACATTGTGTGAGTTACTTGTATATTCTGGATTTCCTTATCAGAGGTATAGTTTGCAAATATTTTCTCCTGTTCTGTATGTTGTGTTTTCACTCTGTTGATTGTTTCCTTTGCTCTGCGGAAGCTTTTTAGTTTGGTCTAATCCCATTTATTTATTTGTTCTTTCATTGTCTGTGCTTTTGGCTGGGCTGTGGGGGCTCCTGCTCCCAGAAGCCTTGACTGCTGAGAAGGTCAGCTCCATTTCTAAGAGAGCTCAGATTCTGACCCAAGATCTTCTCTGTGGATCCCAGGCACTGCTGTGGTCCCTGACCAGAGTCGCCACTTGGGGAGGCCGACTCAAAATGCTGTGGTCTGGGTCCTCCCCTCAACAAACTCCTGCTGCTCTGCTCATTTGAAGCGGGAGCCCGTGTTAAATGACTTCTGTGCTTTATTCCAGAATCAGCTGAGCTGTGTGTTGCCCTGTGTGCTTCAGGTAAGAGGCTCTTGTTCTAGGCGTGCACAAAGACCAACTAGAAATGCTTGAAGCAACACAGAGCCTAGGACCACTCACCCCAAAACTGGCTATTTGGAATTTTCCGGTATTTGGAGTTTTCAAACCCCCCACAAGGCAGATTTACCATGAAGCCAAGAGAGCATAAATCTCCATGTCTCTTTCGTGTACAGGTCCTTTCTCATGCTTTGTAGTAGTTTTATTTATTCTTAAAAAGGGGGCTTCAAAGTTATATAAGTTTCAGCCCCTCTGAAATCTTGATCTGCCCCTGCCTTTAGGTAAGAAAATCACTTAGATTTTTCTTTCTGTCACCTAGATTTCTTCTTTTAACTCTGGTCTAGATTAGAATGGCAGACAGTTTTTATCTCAAGTGTTAACTTTAGATCACTTGGTTGCAGCTACGTGGAGTGCTGAGCTGAGAAGGGTTCTGAGGGAGCAAGATCAACTAGGAATGTCTGCCTTGTGCCCCGCAGGAAAGAGAGCAGAGATCGGCTAGGAACGTCTGCCTTGGGTGAGGCCAGAAGAGGCAGCAGGTGATAGAATTGTTCACCTTTTTTACAGTCTATCGACCAGGGGTTGGCAAATTTTCATCTGTATAGGGCCAGATAAGAAATATTGTAGGCCTGTGGGCCATACAGTGTCTGCTGTAAACTAGTCAACTGCTGTTGTATCTGAAAGTGGCAATAGACAATATTGAGAATAATGTGTGTTCCAATAATATTTACTGATAAAAACAAGCTGCCGGATGCATTTGGCTCATACATTATAGCTGCTGACCTCTGCCACAGACTCTTGGCACGATCTCTTACCCAATACATATCCAGGAGCAAACTAAAAAATCTGCATAAAATTGACTTTGTCTCAGCCAGAAAGACTTACATATATTCTAGAGGAAGTTTATGCATTGCTGTGTTACTTAGATATCTAAATGTGTAAAATGGATAAGACCATGATTATTCACGTTAAAAGGATTCTAACTTTGCAAAGGGATTTATCAGGTTTCTGTTAAAAATAAATAATTTTTCTCCCACAACACTGAGTGTCTGTTTACCACTCTATACCAAGCCTGGAAGACAGAAACCAAATCTAAAACCCCTGGAGTCTGGCCATTTATAGGGCAACCAGAACTGAAAATAAAGGCAGTTTCAGTGCAGGTCAATGAGAAAATAATTCAATTCCAGCACTAAAATTCAATTTCAAAACTGCGCCTGGGTTTAGTCCTGGGTGAGATGGATGGACTGTGCCCCATCCCGATGCTCCCTCTGAATGCAGCACTGACCTTGACTGAGGCATGAGGAGCTGCTGGAGGGCTCTGGAAAGTGAGTCTCAGCTGGCAGATTGCAGGAGACCAGAACCCAAAATATCACCAACTGGCAGTGAGTTCACTTTTTCCTCTCTGGTATCCATGGCTTTAATTGAATGTATGTATACCTCAGATCCAACAGGGACACAGGATGGAGGGAGAGAGGCCCATGAGAAGCCCTCTAGCCTTGGTTCACAGAGCAGGAAAGGGGCCTCCTAATGCTCAGACAGAGTGGGGATCCCACCTTACTTTTTCCTTTTTTCTTCTGTATTCCATGTCTCAGACCATCCTGTGGTGGCCCCCACAGGATGCTCGGAGGTGCATGGTCAAGGGAAATGCACAGCAGAACCTGGAGGCTGATGGCTCAGCTTCCTGTCTAGAGGACCAAAAAGCGATCCAGGGGACTGGAACACACTGGGGCAAGGTGGCAAAGGAGGAGATAGGGAAGCAGCCCCCCAAGGATGTTTATGAACTCGCAGGCACACCCCCAAGCAGCACATGCATGGATCTGACCCTGAATCGCATGCACAGACTTTGAGAACTCAACTGTGGGATTTAATGCAGCCCAGGTCCCAGGCTTGCACCTGGTGAGGCTCACGTGGGACAGGTCTGAACATACTACAGAAATTTGAAAACTGAGCTGACATTGGAACCACAAACCACAGAAGACAGGTTGGAACTTTCAGCTTGAATTTAGCTGTGTTGATTTCCAGCTAAATCAAAAATAACATTCTCCAGAGGATTTAAACAAGATCCAGAGTCTCATGAGATAAAATTCAAAATGTCTAGGTTATAATAAAAATTGCTTGGTACATGAAGAACCAGAAAAATGACAACTTTCATGGGAAAAGGCAATCAACAGACCATAATACAAAGGTGACACAGACATTGGAATTATCTGAGAAAGACTCTAAAGCAGTTATTATGAAAGTATTCCAGCAAGTAAGGGGGAACACTCATGAATAGAAAAACAGGAAGTCTCAGCAAAGACACAGAAGATGTAAAGAAAAGCCGCCTGGAAATTTTAGAACTGAACAATATATTAACCGAAATGAAAATAAGCAAGTGAATGTCACTGGATGGGCTCAATAGCAGATGGCAGAAGGAAGAGCCAGTGACTTGAAGATGGACCCAATTATCCGGTCTGAACAATGGAGAGAAGAAAAGATTTAAGAAGCAAGCAAATGAAGAAGGGATCAGAGCCTCAGGGACCTGGGGGTCATCACATGAAGTGTCACATTTGCATCACAGGACTCCGAGTAGGAGAGGAGACAGACTGAGGTGAAGAAAAACGTGTGGAGGAATATTTTCTATTGCTGCGTAGCAGATGACCACAAACACAGGGCTTAACACGGCACCATTTATTATCTTGTTTTCTGTAGGTCAGAAGTTTGGGTTTGGCTCAGCTGAGTTCTCTGCTCAGGGTCTCCTACGGCTGAAATCCAGATGCCAGTCAGGGTTGAGTGCTCGTCTGAAGCTCAGGGTCCTCTGCCAAGGTCATGAGGTGGCAGAATCCAGTTTCGTGCAACTGTGGGATTGAGGTCCCATCTCCTCGCTGGCTGTGAGCTGCAGTCTGCACCCCTTGCCCTCCTCTCATCACCTGCAAAGTCAGCAGTGCAGACTCTCCTTTGGGTTGAATCCTGCCCGTGCTTCCAGTATTTCCAGGAGGAGCCTGCAGAGGCTCATTTTACGGGCTCATTTGATGATGTCAGTTTCATCCTGGATAATCTCCCTTTCTTAAAGTCAATTGATTTGGACTTTAATTACATCTCAAAATCCCTTCACGGCAGTACCTACGTTAACATTTGACTGAATAAGTGTGAGAATGTGTACTGAGAAGTGAGAATCTACAGGGCCACATTAGAGTTCTGCCTACCACAGAAATAGTGGCTGAAATCTCCCCAAATTTGGTAAGAGATATAAATGTACACATTCAAGAAGCTAAGTCAACCCCCAAACAGGATAAACTCAAAGAATCCATGTCAAGACACATCATAGCTAAACCTTTTGAAAACTAAAGAAAAAAAAAACAGTCTTGGAGGCAGCCAGAGAAAAATGGCACCTAACCTATTGTGAAAAACAATTAGAATGTAAGAGAATTACTTGTTAGAAACTATGAAGACAAGGAGGAAGTAGCATAATCTTTTTCAAGTGTTGAAAGGAAAGAAGTGTCTACACAGAATTCTATACCCGGAGAAAGCATGCTTCAGGAATAAAGGTAAAATAAGGCACTTCACATGAAGAAAATCTAAGAGAATGTTTATCATAAGATCTGCTTTAAAAGAATTGTGAGAGTAAGTCCCTTACACAGAAGGGAACTGGTACCAGAAGGAAACCGGAGCTCTAGTTGTTAGGGAACGCAGCAGGAATGGTAAGCCTCTGAGTAAACACAGTAGATCACGCTTTTCCTCCGGAGTTCTTTAAAATATGTTTCATGAAAGCAAAAATTATAGCCTTGTCTCACGGGGTTTTCAATGTACGTAGGACGGATACCACATAAAGGCAGAGGGTAAAGGAACCTGTACGGTGGCAAGATTTCTACTTCCACTTGAAGTGGCACAGTGTTGATTCTCAGTAGACTGTGAAAGGTTAAGTGTGTACGTTGTAATCTTCAGAGCAGCCTCTGATAATACTAATCAATCAAACATAGTAAAAACACACTCGATAAATTAAAATAGAATTATAGAAAATGTTTAAATAACTCACAAGGAGCAGGAGGGGAGAAGCAGAAGGGTAAAGAACAGAGGGAACAAACAGAAAAGAATAATAACTGGTAGATGTAAATCCAAACATATCAATAGTTAAATTAAATGTTAATGATCTAAACACATTAATTAAAAGAAATAGATTATTAGAAACAGTAAAAAAAAACAAGCCAACTGTATGTTGTCTACAAGAAACTCCTTTCAAATAGGTAATTTAAAAGTAAAAGTACATAAAAATATATAATGCAAACATTAATTAAAGGAAAAGTGAAGTGGCTATCTTACTATCAGACCAAGCAGATTTCATATCAAAGAAAACTTCCAGGGATAAAAAAAGGAGCATTATATAATAGTAAAAGGGTCAATTACCCAAGAAGACGTAACAATCCTAGATGTGTATGCATCTACCTACAGAGTTTCAAAATACATGAAGTAAGAACTTATAGAACTAAAAAAAAAAAAGCCAATATCCACAATTACATTTGGAGACATTAATTCTCTCCTCTCAATAACTGAAAGAACTGGTAGAGAGAATAACTGCAAGAATACTGAACAGCGCCATCAACCAACTGGATCTAAGAGACATATGTAGAACGTTCCACTGAATAATGGAATATACATTATATTCAAGTGTGCATGAAACAGTAACCAAGATATACCATATCCTGAATCAAAAACAAATCTTAAGACACCGAGAAGAGCTGAAATCGTACAAAGCATGTTTCCTGACCATGATGGTATTAAACTAGATGTCAATAGCAAAGAGATACGTGAAAATCTCTAAACACTTCAAAAATAAAACAAAACATTTATAAATAATCCTTGAGTCAAAGAGAAAGTTTCAGTATAAATTAAAAATGTTAGAAAACTGTATAAAAATGAATATACAACTATCCAAATTTGTGGGTTGCAGCTAAAGCAGTGCTGTAAGGGAAAAGTATAGCATTAAAATGCCCATGTTAGAGAAGAAAAAAGGACTCAAAACAATAACCTAAGTTTCAAACCTAACAATTTAGAAAAAGAAGAGCAAATAAACCCAAGGAATTAATATGAGAGCAGAATTGATATTGAAAACAGAAAAACAATATAGAAAAATCAGTGAAACCAAAAGCTGGTCATTTGAAATGATTAATTGATCAAAGCTCTTGCAGTACTGACAAAGAATAAAAGAAAGTAAGAGAGAAGACACAAATGCCAATATCAGGAACAAAAGAGGGGGTATCAGCACAGAACCAACAGACATCGAAAGGATAGTGAGGGGATGTCATGAACTCCAGACCCAGATGATTTCACCAGCAAATTCTGCCAAACATTTAAAGAGAAAATAACATCAATTGTGCACAATACCTTCCAGAAAACAGAAGAGGAAGGAAAATTTCCTACCTCTTTTTATGAGGCCAACATTACTGTGATAACCCAAACCAGTATACAAAGACAGTATAAGAAAAGAAAATCACACGTCAATATTTCTCAATGAAATATTAGCAACTTGAATCCAGCTACATATTGATACATATATGGATAGATATCAACAAACAATAAACCAGTGAAGTTTACTGCTGGATGCAGGGGTGGTTCAATAGTTGAAAACCAATCACTGGAATCTATAACATTAGCAGCCTAAAAAAAAAAAAAAAACAACAACAAAAAACCGTGTGATTGTGTTGATAGATGCCTTAAGACCTTCTGACAACATTTAATACCCATTCATGATAAAAACTCTCAGTAAACCAGGAAAAAGGTGCTGATGGACTTGCTGGATGCAGGGTTGCCACAGACTTTCAGTTTGTAAAAGAACAATATCTGTGAACATGACCAAGAGAAGCACAATAGAACAAGGTATGCTGTACACAGACCGACGGAACAGGACAGACAGCCCAGAAATAGACACTCATGGATATGGCCAAGTGATTTTTGACAAAGTTTCCAGGGAATTTAATGGAGAGAAAATATCTTTTCAACACATGCTTTGGAACAATTGTACATCCATTTGCAAAAAAAGAATGTTGATCTAAACCTTGAACCTTATAAAAATTAACACAAAATGTGTCATAGATCTAAATGTAAAATACAAACTGCCAAACTTTACAAGAAAAGATAGGAGAAAATCTTCATAACCTGGGGTTATTCTGAGAGTTCCTAAACACACACCAAAAGCACAATCCATAAAAAATTGAAAAATTGTACTTTATTAAAATGAAAAATCTTTGTTCTGTGAAAGACACTGTTAAGAGAGTGAAAAGGCAAGTGACAGACTGGGAGAAAATATTTGCAAATAACGGATCCAACAAAACCCTCATATCCAATGTATAAAGAATTCTCAAAACTCAATAATAAGAAAACAAACAACCCAATTAAAAAATAGTCAAAATACTTGAGTAGACACTTCATTAAGAGGACACAAATATGGCAAATAAGCCCATGAAAAGATATTTAACATCACCAGCCCTTCGAGAAACGCAAATTAAAACCATGATGGGATCCCACCGTGTATCTGTTCAAGTGGCAAAAATGAAAAATGCTGACAGCACCAAGTGCTGATGAGACCGTGGAGCTACCAAACCCTCGTGTGTGGTGGAATGCAAAACTGGTACAACCACCTGGAAAACAGCTGCCTGCCCTGCGATTCAGCAGTCCCACTCCTTGGCAGAAAAATAAAAACTTCTGCTCACCCAGAAACCTGCACACAAACATTTACAGCAGCTGTGTTCATAAACTGTACCACTTTGGCAAAAACTGTAAACAGCTTAAATGTTCTCCAGCAGGTGAGTGGGTCAGCAAACTGTGGACGCCATGCAGCAGTGAGCAGAACCAATGCGGGCGAGACTCGAGGCATTTTGCTGAATGAAAGAAGCCAGACTCCAAAGTTACATCCCCGTCATTCCATTTATACAACATTCCCCAAAGACCAACTTAGAGAGGGAGACCAGTGGGCGCCAGGGGAGCTTTGGGGTGTTGGGATGCTCCGCACTCTGACTGGAGTGGTGGTTACCCAGATCTGTGCATGTGCTAAAATTCATAGAACTCTGTCTGTGCACCACAGAAAGGTCAACTCTGCTGTCTGTGGACGGCAGCAACGAAGCAAACCTGTATCTGGGGCTGCTCATAACTCTGCAGTCACGGCTGAGAGCCAGAGTCTTAGGTGAAGGAGCACTGTCGGGGGGGGGCTTGAGGGAGGGGTAGTCAAGCACAGGTGTGGGGAGGGGCTGAAGGGGGGTTGGGGGCTGCAGGTTGGGGGCCTTCTGCAGGGACTCCTGTCAAGTGGAGGAGCCATGCTGGGGGAGGGGCTGGCAGGATGTGGCCAGGACCTACGAGGCTTGTTCCCAAGGCGCCCGATGCTCAGAGGGTCAGGGCGTGCTGGTCTCACCCCATTGTTGGGAAGCAACTCCCTGCATTCTGTGGGTGAGGGGGAGGCGGGCTGGGGGCAGCTCACCCTTGGCTCACTGGCCTACCCACGCCAGCCTGGACTCTGCACCCTGGAAAGCCCCACGCCTGCAGCTGGGAAGCGTGGGCTCTCAGGGGTCAGGGTGGCTCATTCTGAATTGTTAAATGGAGGAAACATTTGGTTAATTTGACAGGAACATCCTCTAAAGGGGGTGTGCATGGAGAACGCTTGGAAAACTTGCAGTGAACGGAAAAGAGGGGCTGCAGCCAAGAGCAGGGTCTGCCTTCCTTGCACCCGGGTCCAGCTCGGCCTGGCCCTTTGCAGCAGAGACAAGGCTGCTCCCTTTCAGGAAAAGCAACTGAACGATCCAGGTGCCAATCCGCTTACTGTTTGGCTCTTTTGTGCTGAGTTTCAGGACTCGCTGGAAATCCCCCGGCCTCGCTCCGTTCCTCCTGTTCCCTCTCCTGGGTTCTGCCCCAGCGCAGATGGACCCTGCGGCCTGGGCCCCTGAGCTGAGCCCATGTAGCTCTTCCTGGGTGTAGCCATTTCCTTCCAGAAGAATGGCCACAGAGCTCAGGCCAGGCCGGGGACATGGGAGGGAGGGTGTCACCAATGTCGCCGACATTTCCCTAGACCAAGCAGTGACACAGCTGGGAGAAGAACAGACATCTGCCGACTTCCAGCTCGTGAACACATAACAGCTCCCCCTGACCCCCATTTCTATGATGTTTGTGTAAATAGAGCTACCAGAGGTGCAGGTCGTAAAAGCTTCAATTAAGCAGAAGGCTCTAGTTGTCACTGGAGCACCTCACAGATGAAGTCCTGCAGTGCTGTTGTTGAGCTCCTGGGTGCAGAAATGTCCTATCTTGCTTAGGCTGAGGTTAAAGCGTGAGCCTGAGTTATGCAAGTAGCATCCAGCATATCTTAAGTGCTTAATAATTGCTGAGTGTTGCAACCACACAAAGGCACCCTGGATAGCCCTGGAGTTTTCAGGTAGGGTCTTCTGAAGTAGGTTTTAATGAAGAGTTCATAATTTTACCCCCTGAATTTCACTATGTATTAATGCTGCCTCAGAAATACAGTCTTAGGAGTAGTTCACTTTCCTCTGGTTGGACAGAGAGGGTGTCAAGCAGGTTCTTTGGAAAGACCCGTGGTCTGTAAAAATTGTGATGCTTTAAAAAGGCATGACATGGGTACTTTGGTTTGAATTCATCCTCCTTAAAACCAAGCGTTGTGTTTACAAAACAGAAGATTTTCTCCTCCATTTCCTGTTCCTACAGTTCATGGCCCCTTGCCGAGGACCTGGTGCTGCAGACGGGGAGGGCCCTCAGCCAGGGCTTAACAAAGGGTGACTTCCAGACACCCCGCTGGTCAGAGGGGAGACCTGGAGGGACCCTGGCTGGGCAGGCTTCCAGGGAGCCGTCAGTCCCTGAGATCCGGCCCAGGGCAGAGGCCTCCTCCTGGGCACCCCGAGGTCCCGGGGCCCTGCCTGACCAAAGTACTAATCCTGAGTCAAGCTAAGAGCTGGCACCTGAGGCAGGCCTTCCCCGGTCAGCCCTTCCTGTGGTTGTTCTCAATGGGTTGTCACAGCAGCCACGAGAGTTAGTGCAGATTTCCCCTGTGTCCCCGGGGAGAACACTGTGGCCCAGGGGTATTAAATAACTTGCTCTGAATCACCCAGACAGCAAGAGTGAGCTGGACTCAGATTCTGGAAGCCAAGCCCTCTGCTAGGACACTCAGCCACTTTGTCCTCCCTCTCGTGGAATGTTAGCTCCAAAGGGACATCAGAGGCTGTTGGTCTCTGGCTACTCAAGGTATGGTCCCCGGACCAATGGCCCTGGAGTCCCCTGGGCCCTTGTTAGGAATGCAGAGCTTCGACCTCACCCCAGACTTCCTGAATCAGAATCTGCATGTTAACAAGACCCAGTGACTCACGTGCACGTCCAGGTTTGAGGGACACTGATTTAAGGCCACCGTCATGTTCCATGATGTGCAAATGGAGGCCAAGGGCCACATTTAGAATCCCAGCCTCCTGACCCTGCCTGGGTTCCTCCCGCCTTGATGAGAAGGGCCCATGTTACGTGTTAGGAAGGAGAGAGAGAGGCCAGGAGAGGAGGGGACATAGAGGGAGCCTGTGAACGTCTTGAGCAGGGAAGGCGTGATTGAAGGCAGGTGTGTGCAGGATCCACCAGAGAGAGGGGGTCAGAAAGTGGGGCCTGCAAGTAGGAGGGAGGTGGGCCTTGGGTGGGAATGTAGGACAGGAGAAAAGACAGACGTGAGTCTGCATGCTGGAGCTGCAGAGGTGCACCACGTGGTTGCAAGAGGAGCTAGGAAGGACCTTCACAGGGTGGGGTCTGAGGCTGCCAGCCAGAGCATGGGAGGACAAGTGAGGGGCACCTGGGAAGAAGGGAGCAAGGAGTTGGCTTTGACGTATTGGATAGAGGCGGACAGTATAGAAGGTGCTCAGGGATGTGTGTGAGGACAGGGAAAGGCAGGGCGAGGCTTTCCTTGTGACCGCATCTGCATCTGCATCTGCATCTTCTTCTTTATCTGCATCTGGATCTGCATCTGTTTCTACATCTGTGTCAGTATCTCCATCTGTATCTGCATTTTTTTTTTTAAAGGTGACTGGTAAGGGGCTCTTAACCCTTGACTTTGTGTTGTCAGCACCACGTTCCGTTCTCTCCAGTGAGCCAATGGCTGGCCCTTGCATCTGCATTTGTATCAGACCCTGCATCTGTATCTGCATCTGCATCTGTATCTGCATTTGTATATATATCTGCATCTGGATATCCACCTGCATCTGCATCTGTATTGTATCTGTGTTTGCATTTGTGTCTGCTTTTGTATCTGCTTCTGTATCTTCACATTATTTTTTTTATTCCACCAGGTGGTAGAGATGGTTCCAGGCAGACCCAGGACCCGGGTTGCAGAAGTGTTACTGGTGCTGGTTTGCAGCAAAGGTGCTAAGGACCTGAAGTGCATGGCCCTTATGGCCACTCTGGAGGATTTTCTCATCGCCTTCTCACTGTACCGTTGCTCAGCGCCAGCCCTTCTTGGGACCTTACACCTTGTGAAAGGTTCGTTTTGCCAAGAAGCTCATCCCAGCCCTGTCATCCACTGGTGCAAACCTATGAAGCTTGGGTTGGCTGACGGTGACTGTGGTAGGCCTTCATCAGGACCCTGCGGTGCTGAGATTCTGGAGAGGAGGGGAGAGGTTCCTGGGGGAGGGAGTTCCTAGTTTGCAAAGGCATATTTGACATTATACATTGTTCTGTGTTTTGAAGAAAGCAAAAAACCAATTTTTATTAAACAACAAAGCTCTATAAAACCTTCTCGGCCACTTGAGAATTCCAGAAAATGTTATTTTCTGCTGGAGGATGCCCAGGGCTATCAGGGAGGTGGGGTCTAGGCCTTTTCTGCTCATCCTCATAGGGCTGTGTTTAAGAAAGGTGAGAAACTGTGTGGTGGGAGGAGAGAGGAACCTTAGGTCTGATACTTCAGTTTCTCCCCAGTGGGCAATCCCTGTGCAATTCTCCTGGGGGGCGGGGGAAGCCAAAGTAAGAACAGCTTTCTGCTTGGGATGGAAAAATTATTCCAAGACAACATTTCCGGCAGTGAAATCACCATTTAAGAAATGGCCTTTGCTGGTAACATTTCCCCTGACCTCAGGCACCTATCGTGTACCTGCCGCAGGTCCCACCACACACCTCTCGGGGAGCGGCTACCCAGCAGTGAGCCCCTCATAGAGCGTCACCTCTTACACAAACTGTTGGCATAGGGGGCTGCTGCATGGCTCACTATAGGCCGGTCAGCCTGGCCACTGTGCTAGGAGCTGAGTCTCTTGCAGAGCAGGACGTGGGTGGTGGATGTGGGCACTGGTGTTTCCTTGACTGGGAGAGCAGGAATTTGCCCTGGGATTAGCTGGTCTCCATGGTGCCTTTAAATGTGACTGCTGTACCCCCAAAATACGTATAACCAGTTCTTCTTCAATAACTAACTAACTAACTAACTAACTAACTAACTAACTAACTAACTAATAAATGTAACTTTTAACTCAAAACAAAGAAAAAGTGACGAGCAGCTTGTGTAATAAAGCAGGTGTTTCTTCTAATTTGCCTGCGGACTCTTAGGGCTCAGCAGAGCCCATCTCCAGCCCTCTCCAGGGCCAGCACGGTGGCATCGTCCCCTCAGTCCGGCAGAGGGTGGCCTGGGTGATAAGAAACTGTCACTGCAGTTCCCCTTTCTGGGACACACTGGGTGGGGGTACAGCACGGTTAAGGAGCTCAGCCCGGTCTCTGCATAGCCTCTAATTAGCAGTAGCCCGGGGCTGCGAGGAACTCTTTGGATTAACATTTGGATTCCTCAGGCAGTGAGAAGGACTGTTCTTGAAGAAAATAGTGTGTGAAGTCCATGGCGGCTGATCCGTAAATGTCTTCCACCAAAGTTCAGCCTGATTACGGTTTTCACATCTGCGTGTGCTCATTGTGTGATCAGCCAGGAGCGGCTGCTGGGACATTTCGGCCATGCCCTTCATCTTGCCTACTTAGTGCCTCTGAGTGTGCCAAGCTCTTTCGGGGTGACTCCGACATCTTCGGCTTTGGCAGACCCCTTGCCACCTTCCTGCTGGAAGTCGGTCTTTGTTAGTAATCGGTGCTGTCAGAGGAATGCTAGCGGAGGAGGCTCAGAGCTCACCGGGTTTCCAACAGCATTCCACACGAACGGCTTCCAGCTTAGGGATGTGATCGCCTTCTGTGTGCCGCCTGCTTCCAGCAGCCAGGGGAAGCGCCTTCCATGTGGCCCTATTGGTAGCTGCCAGCATAAAATAGCCCTTCTGGTGTCCAGACACTGGTGGAAGAAAACCTGACTCTTTTCTAGTTTTCCAAGAGAGATTTTTGACTTTTTAGGCAGGTTTTGTGCCATTTCTAACAAACTAGTGGGAAATAGACACGAATCTGATCCTTGGACAAACACTTAAAAGGGTAGAGCTCCTTGTTCTCTTATTTTTAGTATTCATGCGTGAATTGTAGTCTCGGCTTTGTAGGTCACTTGCTGTATGTGACCTGTGGCAATCCATGTAAGCTCTCAGCTTCTTAATTTTTGGAATGACTGGGGCCAAGAAGACTGAGGGAACCTGCCCAATAATTCCACCAGTGCTCCCAGAGCTGTTGTACAAAGGAAATGAGGTCGCATTTCTAGGACTGTTTGGGAAAAGTCACAACAGGCTATAGAAATGTTGGAGGTTTTTCCTGGTCACAGCATTTAGCTTGGCCAGCACTAATCAATGGTCAAGTCCAGCCCATTTGAATAAAAGTGACCTCAAAAGTCCATTTTTCTCAGAGCACAGGTGGCTGATGGAAGAGTGTGGTGGGGGGAAGGTGAGGGGGACAGGTCCTATCTCCCACGTGACTTTGGGAAAACCATTCCAGATTTCCAGTTTAGGCCATTGGTATTCAGAGTGTTAAGCACTTGACAGAAATTGCCTCCTGTAATCCTCTCAACTCTGTTGGAAATACGGCATTTGTCCCATTTGCCCTGAGGGACATGTTTTAGAGCTGGCAGAGACCTGCCCTAGTTGCACAGTACTGGGCAGCAGGGGAGGGCCCAGCTCTAGCCGTGGGGTGCAGCACAGCCTGGGTCCTGCACGCAGCCTCCTGGGATGCTCAGGTCTGCAGGGGCATTGGAGTCCACCAAGGCCCGGCCTGTCTCCCAGATGAGATGCACAGCCTGGAGCAGGGTGTGACTGGGACTAATGCTGGCCCTTTTGCCCCTCTCCTCTGGAGGGCAGGTGTTCCTGGGGCTTTGTCTTGGGTGTTTGTCATCATGCATTGGGTCTGGTTCTAAATTCCACCCAACAAAACCATGTTGAGCACCTCGAGGATGGGTAAGGCCGGCTGCTGCCCTCAAGGGACGCATCATCTTCCAGGCTTAAGACAAGCAGGAACCTGAAAGAAAGTGAGCTAAGATGCCAGGTACCATTTGAGCTTTATTAAGGAAACAAATCTGCCAGGCTGTGCTCAGAATGGAGGACGGCCTGGGGCTGCCCTGAAGATGGTGGGCAGCACCAGGTGTGGGGTGGTAGAGCTTATACGATGCGTGCGCCAAGGGCTGGCTGATACCATCAAGGAGGGGCATAATGCTAATGTGGATCGGGGTGGGGAACTGCATCCTTGCAGAAGAAAAAGGGGTTTCTGTTTAAGTCAGGAGGCTTCTCATAAAGGGGGGGGAGGGGAGGAGGTGGCGGCGCCGTTTTGCACTTGGGCTGGTCTGAAGTGGCGCTGGTGATGTTGCAGATCTATTAGTCCTGCCTTTTAAGTATATGAAAAAGGGGAAAAGGGCAGAGGTCTCATTCTTCTGCAGCTACTTCCTGCTGGAGATGGGCGAAGATATGAAAAATAAAAGATTTATGCTGGCAGGTAAAACAATTAGGTGGCGGGGTACTGGTTTCATGTGGGAACACTATATTCCTCTGGGGAAGGGTTGCTGATTCTGGGGGGCTGACATCCTCCTCGCAGGAACAATTTGGTGACCTTTCGATTGGTGAAGACCTGCATATGTTCCTGCAAGAAATTAGAGAAACATCAAAAGAGACAGGGACCAAAAGGTAGAATGAGGCACAGTTAGGGGTCCTAGTAGGGGCATAGGCCAGGGTATCCAAGAGTTCAGTGAAATGGTTTAAGTTGTCTTGGATCACCCTGGACTCTTTACGTACTAACAACATTCCTCCCCCGAGAAGAGGCAGGTGCCTCCCTTCTCAGCTGTAAGGAAGTAAAGGGCCCCACGGTTCTGTAAAGCAACTGTCACGAGTGAGGTGATCTGTGGCTGGAGGGAGGAGATGCTGTCTATACTTAGTTCTTCTGAGAGTTTTTGATAGAATTGACAAGCAGTAGTAGGGCCCGCTATGCCAGCTCCAGTTGCAGGAAGGGTCCCTGCCCCAATTAAAAGGTACAATTAGTACCCTACAGGAGCGGGGGCACTTCCTGAGAGGGGGGGGATGAAGTTAGTACCAGTCCTGTCTCCATCTCTCCATCTGTCTGGAGGGTGATGTCAGGGACAAGCCAAATAATATGCAAGAAATCGCACTGGGGGCAGGCAACAGGGTAACGTAGTTTTACATATGAAATCTATTCTGGTTTTAGGGCATGATGAGGACGGGATGAGTGAGTGGCAGCGTTTGGTGTTAGTGAGGCAGAGTGTGGGCAGGCCCTGCACAACGCTGATAGTCCCCAGTGAGGTGAGATTGGAGGAAAGTGAAGAGACCTTTGTGAAAACATTGCGGGCTACATCGACAGGGAGGGGGGCTGGCCACAAAAAGTTTCTCACAAAGTGGGAGACAGATGAGTCACTCGAGGACGAGTCTGATTCGCTGAGGACTGCATCGTCCCTGCAGACCTGGAATCTCCATGTTCCAGGTAAGGGGGAGTTTGAGATAGGAGGAAAAACACAAGAAGGGTGTGAAGGGTTAGGAGCCAAAAGAATTTAAAGGGCACATTGTCACGATGAAATTGCTAAGAAGCATCCTACTGGTAGGAGGTAGAGGAGGCTAGGAGAAATCTTCCCATAATGTCACACTTCTTTGGGGCAGCACTGGCCAATCCTGTAGCAAGTAAAGGTTAGGGACACAGGGTGGCATATACTTATCATGTCCCACGATGGCAAACCTGCAAGAGCAGGTCGGGAGTAGATCCTGTGTGGAGGACGTGAAGCGGGCCTGCAAGAGTGAGAGGATAATCGCTGGGGGAAAGGTCATCCTTCTGGGATTGGGGGAAGAGCGGGGGTCCTGGAGATATTTAGTTTTGTGGGTCCTAAAATGGATGAAGTGTAAGGAGATGCTGGGTTGGGGGTTGAACAGAGGGACCCCTTTGGCTTGGTGTTGACAGATTCTTTGGGTAAAGTTTCAGGTGCTAGTTTTACCAAGGATAAGTGATACCAAGGGGCCTTTCCTAGTACATTTACTGTCATGGGGGTGGTGAGAAGTACTGTATAAGGCCCTTCCCAGCATGGTGAGAGGGGCTTTGGGATTCGGGTTTTAACATATACTTGCTGTCCCGGGCTCAGTTTAAAGTCTGAGGGGGTGGTGGGGGAAGGATGTGGTAATTAAGGTTGGCCTGTTCCCTAAGAAGATCCCTAATGAGCAAAAGAGTAGGGAGATACTGGCCTAAAGGTGATGAGCTGGAAGGGAGAGGTGCCAGAGTGTAGGGCCTAGTGTACATAAGTCCGAGGTGGCTGAGGCCTGTGGGCTTGCGGGGGCAGCCTGTAGGCGAGTGAGTGACTGATGGGGAGGCCAGGACGAGGGATGATTTCTGAGGTGAGAGGATGCGTTATTGCTGTAGTGTCCTCTGAAGTGCAGGGAAAAGCCTCAATCCAACCTGAAAAGGTATCTACTAGGGTTAGAAGATAGCGTGTCCTTTTGTGGGAGAGTAATATAAGGGCTGAAGAAGGTATAGTAGGAGTTCATAGCCTATATGATCTGAATTATGGAAATCTAAAAGGGTTTGCTCAGCTGTTGTAGTAGGGAGGACATAGCAAACAGAGAGAGTATACCAGTTGTCCTTTCTCTGTGCTCCCAACTGTTGGAGGTGTTGGATTTCTTGGAGTGTGTATTGGAGTAAGGGCATAGGGGCCATTAGAAGGACCTGAGTGGAGAGGAAGAGTGGGGTCCTGGTGACTGAGCAGCCTGTTTTGCAGTTAGATCCACCAGTTTGTTTTCCTGGGCTAAGGGTCATTGGAGGTTTGGTGTCCTCTGCAGTGTATAACCCCAACCTCCTTTGGGAGTTGTGCAGCCTCAATAGCTTGAATTAGATTTACTGTGGCATAATCCACCTGGGGGGAAAGCATGGAGGTTGTGCTCCCATCTATGAACCGTGTAATGGGATGCAGGGAGATGTGTGGAAAGGGATTGAGAAAGAGGTCCATGCAATTGTGTTCTAAGGGTCATGAGTGTTTTGGGATGAGAGTGGCTGGATTTTAAGGGATGGCAAGGTTTAAAGGAGAACTGGGAGTTTTCAATGAAAGTAAGGTGAATAAATTGTAGGCAGGAAAGGGAGAGAACTGACTTGGCCTTATGGCTGAGAAGGTCTTGACTGTTTGTTGTTTAAAAGTTAGTTTAGAGCTTTCTTATGGTAAAAGGGCGGCTGCCACCAAGGCCTATAAACAGGGGCCCATTCTCGAGCTGTGGTGTCTAGTTGTTTAGAGAGATATGCAACCGGGGAGAAAATATCTCCTGCCTTTTGTCCCCAAACCCTGACCACCTGTCCTTGGCTTTCAGTGACAAATAGGATAAAAGGATGAGATAGGTTTGGGAGAGATTGAGCTGGGGCTATGAAGAGAGCGGCTTTTATTCACTGGAAGGGAGAATGAATGGGCTTTGTGGGATCTAAGGGAATGGCAGGACCCCCTTTTGCTTCCCCATAAAGTGGCTTTGCTAGCACACCAAAGTTAGGAATTCATAGGCGAAGATGCCCTGCAAGCCCCAAGAAAGAAAGGATTTCACCCTTTGTGGTAGGAGAAAGGAGTACAGAAATTAGACTCTTGAACTGAAGGAGAAGAAATTTGGGCCTTGCTGGGGACACTCGATATCCCCTGGAGGCCAGGAAATTAAGGAGAGCAACAGTGTGGGCCTGTGAATCCTCATAGGAGAGGCCGCAAAGGAGGGGGTCATCCATATATCGTATTAAAGTGCTAGAGGTTAGAGGAAGTTCAGATAAGTCTTGAGCTAAGGTCTGACCAGAAAGTGGGAGCTATCCCAAAACCCCTGAGGTAGTACTGTCCAGGCGAGTTGTTGGGAACAGTGTGCATCAGGATTAGTCCTATACTAAATGGTATGAGCTCTTAGACTTTATAATTGGAAGGATGGGTGTATTGAAAGGCGAGTGGGTAGGCCGTGAGAGATGAGAAGAAAGGAGTTTGTGTACAACGGGTTTTAAGCCTATTTGGTGTTTGTTAGCAATGGGTACTGTTGGACATTAGGGAACTAAGAGGGGTTCCACAACTTAACAAGGATAGGGGAATGGTGCATAGCAATGGAGGGAGAAGAAGCATCCCATACTAGGGATTAACCTTGTCCAAGGGGCAGGGGAAGGTGGAAGCCTCAGGGGCCAGGTCTGGGGTGGCCTGTAACAGGAGTATTGTAGCTGGAGTTAAAGTGTTTAGGGTAATAGTAGTTTTGAATTTGAAAAGGATGTCCCATCCCAGTAAGCGGGCTGGGTATTGAGGAATTATTAAAAATTTGTGTGTGAATTCGGTGTGTTGTAGGGTGTAGGAAAGGGGTTGAGTGATCTGTGGGTGGTATTCTGATCCTGTGACCCCTACTATTGTGACCCCTACTATTGTCCTAGAGGATGGGGACAACATATTCAGGAAGGGTAGAGTAAATGTCCCCTGTATCAATGACAAAAGAGATTGGCTTACCTGCTATCAGGTGAGTTACCCTGGGCTCATACATGGTGATCTCTGTGGGGGCCTCAGGCCCTGGGCATCGTCAGTCCTCCTCCTGGGCAAAGCCAAGAAGCTCCAGTAGGGATGGCTGCGAAGCCAAAGGCTGTAGGTTGGGGACTGGGCCACTCCTTCTCTGGCAAGTGGCACAGTCAATCCCCCAGTGACCTGGCTGTTTGTAGTGAGGACAGATTATGACAGGCCCATGCTGAGTGGCCTGGTTGACCACATTTGAAGCAGTTTTCGGGTGACTTGCCCCTAGAGGCAGCCAGCTTTGGAGTATGTGAGCCACAGATGGCATTAGCCAGGAGCTGGTATTTAGCCTGATCTCTTTTATACTTTTTTGAATATCAGGGGCTGATTGGGTAATGAAATGAGAGTGTAAGAGGGCTATGCCTGCAGGGGAGTTTGGATCTATACATGTGTATTTATGTAAAGCCTCAGAGAGGCAGGTTAGGAACTCACTGGGATTTTCAGTGGATTCCTGTGTGATTTCTCTAAGCTTGTCATAATTGACTGACTTGTGAGGAGCCTTTTGGAGGCCATAAGTCAAGTGTGTGATCATATTATCCTGGACATTCCAATCCCTGTGGCCAGCCTGATAGTTCCAATTGGGTCCGTGCAAGGAACAGCAACGGCTCCCACAGGCCACCTATTATTTTGAGCATGTACCTGAGCTGCCATCCAGACCTGCTCCCTGTACACGGACTTGGACAATTCCTTCCATCCCAGCCACTTCACGGAAGGGTTATAAAAAGCTGGAGCTGAGGCGGGGTTTTTACTTGATGAAGGTGGAGAAGGGGAGGAGTTGGGCTGAGGACGAGCATCTGGAGGCCAGGTGTGGAGAAGAGAGAGAAATGTGGAGGGCTGACGGATCAGAAGATTGATCTGAGTCTGGAAGGAGAGGTGGAGCATGAGCTAGGAGAATTTGAGACATAGGACAGTTTTGACAGAGAGAAGAACATGTTCAGAGATAGGAAAAGGCTCGAAAAAGGAATCTCTACAGCTTTTGCCGCTTCAGTGAGTGTCTAAATCGAGTTCCATCTTGTGGCCACTGGGATCCATTGTAACAAGACATTTGAGTTTTAATGTCTCCCTGGAGGCTGAGAAATTGGCCAGGAGATGGCCCAGAGGCGTAGAGCGGCCCAGAGGTGTAGAGCATGGAGTACAGTAGAAAACGGGATGGGACATTTAGGTTCAATGTCTCCCTGGAGGCCAAGAAATTGGCCAGGAGACAGCCCAAGGGCACGGAGAGTGGAGGTTTGGATTGTGAGGATCCCGTGTAGAGGGTAAGAAAGGGCAGGCAGTCTTGGTAGAAGAAGCATGCCAACAAAGAGTGTCCTCTCTGCTGTCCACCTTCTTTCTGAGAGAAAAGCCACTGACCAGCTAATGCAGTGTCCTTCAATAGCTGGGGGGCACAAGAAGAGTTCCCTCAGCCAGGTGCCTGGGCTTTGTAGAGACCTGAGTCATAGAGAGAGTAGTCGGGGGAACCATAGAAGTAGGCAGGACAGACCCACTGACTCACCCTGAATTGAGGTTGGTGTTGGATGCATTGGTCTGAAATGGCAAAAGTAGACAGTCCTGGAGGCATCCGGTTTTGGCAGTTCTGGGAAGGGCAGCCGAGGGCCAATCACCCCAAGAGAGAGGGAATCATTCACAACATCGGCAAAAACCTTCCCGGGTTTCAGCACCATAATAAAAGAAAGTGAGCTGAGATGCTGGGTACCATTCAAGCTTTATCAAAGAAAGAAAATCTGCCTGCCTGTGCTCAAAGTAGCAGGCAGCCCAGGGCTGCCCTGAAAAGGGGACAGCACCAGGTGTGGGGTGGTGGAGCTTATATTGATATGTTGGTGCCAAGGGCTGGCTGATACCATCAAGGAGGGTCATTATGCTAATGTGGATTGGGGGTGGAGAACCAGGTCCTTGCAGAAGAAAAAGGGGTTTCTGTTTAAGTCAGGAAGCTTCTTGTAAAGGGAAAGGGGGAGGGGAGGAGGTGGGCAGTGCCATTTTGTACTTGGGCTTGTCTAAAGTGGCGCTGGTTATGCTGCAGATCTATTAGAACCAGACAGCAGTTCGTGGGAAGAGGGAACACCACCCCATTGTGGAGATGAACAAATCTTCGAGATGGTCGGGTGGAGGCAAGACAGCGCACAGGCAGCAGTCACACAGCTGCATGGTTGCCCGCCTGAGCTTCACGCACCGGCGCTCCTGGGCACACACCTGGGTTTTCGGGGCTGAGCTTGGGGCTGGACCTGGGGAGGGCTTCTGGTCTAATGATGCCAGAGGGTGCCTTAGGTAGCAGCGGCATGCCTAGTGTTAGGATGACACTCTGGTGGGAACGTCAGCCTGGGTGCTGGCTGCCAGGTGATCTCAGCGTGCGCTCCCTGGACGCCCTATCGCTGTTCTCGGGCAGGTGGCAGCTGCAGGATCCTGGTGGCAGGGCTGGCCTGAAGAGGCTCTGGGTGTAGTGATCATCCTCTGATTGGTGCCCAGACCCTGCGGCACCAGTGAGGGTTGAGGTCCCCGCTCCTGTGGCCTGTGTTATCTGTGGACAGGGCTTGGCATCTTGTACCTTCTTTCTGCTCTCTGAGCCTTTAGAAGGAGTCAATGCTAGGTGAATAATAGTCTCTGGCTTATGGCCGTATCGCTCAAAATCTTAGTCTTCTTAAATAAAGGCATTTTTTAGAAATTAAAATTGGAAATTTTAATTAAAGAATATTTATTAAACCATTGCTAATAATTTAGGCATAAATTTAAGAAATATAAATGCCTAGGCATTATCAATGATTTAAAAAATTCAATGTAACAGTTATGAATCATTTCTTAATCAACTTCCTGGTTTTCTCCAGGGTTAAATATAATTTTTTGGTGTGTTCACAGATTCGGTATTTGTAGGAAGAAAACTTGGATTCTTCCTCTGGTATCCAGGAACGTTCTATTGGCATATCCTTTTGGGAAAAGAGAGAAATAATATTTTAGCTAATGTTAGCGTTTCATCGAGGATGTGTGGTGTGTGGGGCCTTAACGTCTGTCCGTTTATATGGAAAGTGAAGTGGGGAGTACAGGACAACAGCTAGATGCGCGTATGAAAGCATCGTTCCTGACAAAGTCGGTGATGCGGCCGAGAAGGAGGCTGTCGGTTCACGCGTGATGTTTCTTCACGCTGGTCGTTTACGTCCTGAGAGTTGTCTCCTTAATTACTCTACATGCACAGTAATGTGGGTGTGTGGATCAGCCCCAGTTCTTCTTTTTGCAAAAGAACAAAACAAAACAAGCCTGGGCTACTGAAGCAGGCTCTGGTCCTCAGAAAGATAACCGATGGCAGTCACTCGGGGGTGCAGGAATGCGGGAAGAAGACCCTCGGACAGGTGCAGAATATCTGCCTGTGTTTCCTGAGCTTCAAAATACGTGCAGCACATTTTTAAAAGCACCAACCAAAATAACAGTAACATCATCAACAATAACAGTCCTTGTAAGAAAAACATTCAATAAATTATTGGTAAAGAAGGCCACGGTTTAATATAACATTTAGGGAGAAGGGGTTGAGGGTTGCAAATCAGAAATCCAGGTATAATATGACGAATGCTGCACCCACCTAGGGGGGCTAAGAGGAGGAGCGTCGGTCTCTCGACGAGTGAACTCATGAACTTGTTTTATAGAACGCCACTCAGGGCTTCGGAGCAAAATGAGTTGGTAGATTATAAAACAACATTATCAAAATTATTTATTCACCACTGGGGGCACTTGTCGGGTTAAAACAAGAAGTCATAACTCCAGTGTAAGGGAAAAGCCTCAAGCTGAAAAGGTTCTGGAGCTGCTGGGGGACCTTTGTTGCCACGTGGAAGAAACTGACATGCAGGAAAAAGTGAAGTTGAGCTGGAGGAGGCCAGGGCGGGCACCGGGTGAGTGACGGGCCTGTGGTGACATGTCCTGGCTGGGCTCAAGAATTCTGGAGCCAGATTCTTCTGCTGAAATCCTGCTTTTATCGCTCATTAGCTGTGGTCATGTTACTTACCTGCACATCTGCCAGGGTCCTTGTCAATACAATGGGAACACACGTGGTATCCTACGTCTTGGGATTGTTTTGATATCACTCGTGGTAACACATGTGAAATGCTGAGAGTGGTGCCAGCCATGTGGGCAGCGCTCAGTAGGCACAGACTTCTGGGCCCTGGCCGTGCCCCTGCCTTCCCCACAGACTTGGTTTTCAGAGTCCAGGACCTATGAGCTTCCTTTACTCCTGCTTTTGGAAGCTGGCGGAAGTTGATTTTCTGTCACTTGCAAGAAAAACAGCCCATGTTAACACACTGTATAACCTGCTACATGTTAAGAAGTCCTCAACACACACAGGCTTTTCCCTGGTCCTAAACCTTGTGGGATTTCCTGGGCACAGTCTGTGTTTGTGGCTGTTACCTACAGATGGAGTTCCTACAGCAGACATTCTTTCCTGAAGGTGCAGAGAGGAGCTACGTCACACCTACGCATATGACACGTGGATTTGAATACTGTGGGTTTGGAGTTGGGGACAGAGGAACAGTCTGTGCAGACAGAGTGGGTGCCTTTTCCTAGTCCACTGCATGCGTGGATGTGAGGGGGGACATGAGAGTCTTTGTTTGTTTGATTTCATTTTTGTCTGTTTTTCAGAAGATGGTTACCTTGCTATATTGAGCAACACTCTGGTATTAAAATACAGGTATTTTTGCAGACAAAGTGGCACCTAGTGTGACTGCTGCCTCCTGCCCCCAGAACTAACTATGAAAAAACCACAGAAGGAAGAGAGAAGGGTGGATTTGAGGAACATGAGCACTGAGACACCAGTGGGAGACAGGGCTGCTGCGTGTGCTGGGTGGGGGGTGTGGAGTGGGCTGCAGAACCGTAAAAGGACGTGCGTGGGAGCGTTTCCACCTTCTGCGGGCTTCTCCCCACGTGGCCTGTGAAGCCCAATGCCAGATGCTATGGACTCCAGAGTTAGCAGCTGAGACGTCCCCGTGCAGACTCCGGGGGTGGCGAGCTGCCATCTGGGAAGGCTGCCTCCATCCCAGGGCGCTCTGTAAGAACCTAGAAGCTAATTCTCCTCCACGGAAGTTTCCCGGTGGACAGTGAGTGCGTATGTGAGGGGGCCTGACTCGGCCCTGTGGTTCGAGTGTGCCGGATGCGCTGCCTCCTTTCCTTCAGCTCCTGCTGAGGACTCAGTCTAGGGCCTGGCCTTGGCTCTTCTCCAACCAACATCATCCGGCAGGACAGCGGATACCCTCAAGGAGTGTGAGCTCACAGGCCAGAATAACCCGGCCCTGGATAAGCACAACCCCCGTGAAAATAAAACACACCACGTGGGCACCCATGGAACAGACAGACTCATCATTTAGGAAGCACAACGTTACCAAGGAGATAAGGGAGATTATCAGTAAAATAAAGAGGGAAGGGCGGGTGTTAGGAGAATAAAGTCATAGAAAGGACCAAACGGAATCATTAAGGGTGAAATAGTAACAGTGAGCATGAGGGAAATAATAAATAGGACCAAAGACAAGAAGAGTACCTGTGAAGAATAAATCAGTGGGACAAAAGGTCAAATCGAGGACCCGGGCAAGGAACCTGAATAGAAAACACATGTGTGTGCGTGAGAGGGCCACGCACACTCACACACGTGCTGTGGAGGACCACGACAGCTACACCAATGCATGCATTTATCTAGAAGCAGGAACGGCGGGAAAATATAAACTAAGCACTCAACCTAAGAGCTCCCCCAAAATCAGTAGAGCAAACCCAAAGAACGGGAAGGAAAGCGGCAATAAAGGTAGAAGAGAAATCAATGAAATAAAAAAAGGACACAGCAAGAAAACAAAGACAAAACACACACACCAACAGCAGAGCAGACAGCTTATTTCTCTGGCAAGACCGAGGAAGGAAAAAAAGGCAAATAAGCAAAATGTAAAGAATATAAACATAAAAAAGGACGGCAAAATGACTTCAGTTACAATAGAGGTGAAAAATTAATAAAAAGAACTTATGAAGAACTATACCCTAACAAGTCTGGCAATGTAGACGAAATACATGCATTTCTGGAAAAAAATGAAAAGCCAAATTGGTGGAAAAAATAGGAAGCTTGATTAGACTAAGAAGCTGAGACAAATCAAAGTAGAAATCTAGACTCTCTCTTCTCTCAAATGCCAGACTCAGCTAATTCTAAGTTAATCAAGTTTTTCTAGAAAGTAAAAAAATAGTAAAAATATGCCCAGCTTACTTTACAAAGCTAGTACAATCTTGATTCCAAAACCAGATAAAGATGATACATGAAAGGAAAATTGTAGGTTCATTTTACTCATGCGTGTTAACTGCAAAAAATCCTAAATAAAATATTAGCTAACTGAATCCACCCTTGTATTTAAAAACAATAATACAGTATGATCAAAAAGGGCTTATCTCAGGAATGCAAGGATAGCTCAGCATCAAAAAGTCTTTCCATACAACATTGATGGACTTAGGGGAAAAGCATGTGATTATCTTGATAGATGCAGAAAAAGCATTTACTGATGTTTAACATTATTCAGCACCAACTTACAATATTCGAAGTCTGCTTACAATAAAAACTGTTAAAAAGCTTGGTATAGAGAGCTCCTTTAACTTTGTAAAGTTATATACCCTAAATCTACTACTGCACACTACATCTTGGGGAGGAAAACATTTCTTTTAAGATGGGAAA
This sequence comes from Cynocephalus volans, assembly GCF_027409185.1. Classification (NCBI taxonomy): domain Eukaryota; kingdom Metazoa; phylum Chordata; class Mammalia; order Dermoptera; family Cynocephalidae; genus Cynocephalus; species Cynocephalus volans. Next base: position 166,575,361 of record NC_084464.1, on the reverse strand, counting down.
CAATACTAGGAAGTCCACTATGACTGTTTAAAATAGCACTAAACATCCTTGCTAATGCTATGAGGAAAGAAAAAGAACTGTAAATAGTGACAAACACTGATATTTGCATGAAATACGATCATATAAACAGAAAAACCAAAAGACTCAACAGACAGATTCGAACTAACAAGAGAGTTTAGCAAGCTTACAGACTTAAGATAAACTTAAAAAATTAGTGTTTACCCCCAGTAACCAATTAAAAAAAAACAATGAAAATAAGATGTGTAGTGGATTGAATTACATCCCCAAAACTTACTGAAGCTTGAATCGTTTTTATTGAAGTTTTATGTATTAGAAACTCGGCTCCCACTGTGACTGTTCAGAGGGTGGGAAATCCTATTATGGTAATTGAAAGGTGGAGCCTTGAGGAGGTGATTGGATTGTAGGACCGTGCAGTAGTGAATGGATTAAAAATGGTGGTCAGGGGTGTGGTTCTGAGGGCTTTAGAAGAAGAGGAGAGTCTGTCTCTCTCTTGCTTCCTCTAGCCATGTGATCTGCTTGTACCCGCCAGCTGCCTGCCACTTTTCACCATGAGTAGAAGCAGCCTGAGGCCTGTGCCAGATGCAGCTGTCCCAGAATCATGAGCCAAATAAACCTCTTTTCTTTATAAATTACCCAGTCTCAGGTATGTCTGTTATAGCAACACAAAATGGACTAAAACAAGATGCATTCACAATAGCATCAAAAATTCTAAAGTATCTAAGGAGTTCATGTAACAAGAAGTACATAAGTCCTCCATGGGGAAGAAGTAGAACTCAGTGAACAGAAAGATATTCTGAGCAGAGATCTTGGATCTTAATAGTTTAAAGATGCCAATTCTCACCAGAACTACCTATAAATTCAGTGCAATCCCTGACAAAAAGTAAGAGCCAGAATGAGTTCTACAGGTCAAGGAAGTTTACGTACATTAAGAATACAGTATGCAGACAACAATGTATGTTTTGCAAGAACCTGCTCAATGGAAAGATACTCATCAGATAATTCATTATGACGGGGGTGGGAGAAAAGGGGATGCGGGGACAAACAAATGTCTAAAGGTTTTAAAAGTGCCACATGGAGTGTTTCTTCTTCTGCATCTGAGGTCCAGCATTTTTCTAGATATTTTTCATATAATATTCATTAAGTGCAAGACAATCTCTTTGCCTTGTGTTTAACCAAAGACTCTTTGATCTCTGTTAGCACTGAAAGAAAAACTGGCTGAAATTTGTGCATAATGTTATATTGGTTCCCAAATGGTAGTATTTCTATATGGCTTTTTAAGGATAATTCTGACTCTATCCAGTTTTTACCTTGTTTGCTGATTTTAGAGTAAATCACATTTTTTCTGAAACTTATAGGCAGCCAAAAAGAAGATTAATTCAAGGGATTAATTCAATGGGTACCAAAATATGCTTATTAAGTATCAGGCAAGGGTAAAGGCAATTTTCAAAACAACAGGACAGAAATTAGCATCACTTCCTAGTTCCAAGGGTGAAAGATAATGTGGTTGGGTTTAAAAAAAAAAAAGGCTTATGCCTACTTTGCAGGAGAGACTGTGAGGAAAATAGAGTAGTTTAGTCAGGCCCCCTCGCCTCAGGTCTGGTTGGGACTGGTACAGCACATTCTTTGTAAACAAGTGAAGTTAGTGCACATGCACGCCCATGTATCTTTTTGGTTTGTTGCTATTCTTGTGTGCTCTTCAGTTTGTGAAGCAGTGGCTGGAAGGCAGAGAGCTCGTGTCCAAAAATAGAGCATGTTTACTTTGCTGGCAGCTGCTCAGGTTTTCTTTGGACTTTGCCGGTAGCAGTGGAGTTTCTCTTCAGACTGCATAGGTCTTAGACGTGTGTGTGTGCTGAATAAAGACTATTCTTTCTTCAACCAAGGTTCCAAGGACCTTTTTTCTGGTTACCTAACTCGTAGACCTGCGTGTGAATGGTTTATGACCCAGTCTGGACAATGGTCTTGAGGGGTGTGTGAGCTCCAGACCCAGCCCTAGCTGTACATTGACCTTTTGGACCTGCTGGTGCCTAAAGCTCTTAGGCCAGAGCATAATACTGCACACCCAGAGATCTTCTTCTCTGCCATTACAGGAGATAAATTAGAACAGAAAAGGCAATTCTGGCAAATTTATTTTGAGCCTTTTGCCACTGGTTGGTCCCTATATCCCATGGTTTCAGCAGGCCTCCCCACCTCCACGTACACACACGTGCACACAGACACGGCTTTCCCTGTGAGGCCGAGCATCGGTCTGGATAGGCTGGGCTATGCTGTCATGTCTAGTGACCCCATCTCTGTTATTTACAATACCCATGCGCACACCCACGGCCGTGGCCCGTGCTTCATCCGGATCTGGCCTGCTGGAGCAGCCTTCATCTGGATGCCACAGCCACTGCTGCGGAGGGAGCAGGATGAGGAACCGCCTGTTGGCATGTGGAGGTTCTGTGGAGTGGGCCGGGCCCAACTTGCTGCTCACATTTTGTTGACAGGAACGGCTTCCCTGGCTGAGCCCACGTTGCAGATGAAGCGCGGCCTCCTGAGCAGAGCCAAACCCACCTGGGTCCGTCTCAGGAGTGGCTCAGAGACTGCGTTGCTGGGTCCACAGCTCAATTCACGAGCCGATGTGGAGGAAGGGTGGGCTTGGAGTGTGAATTCTAAGGAGAGGTGGCCCCTTCCTTTCACCCCTGGGCAGCAGGAAGATTGTAACAACAAAACACGTTCAAGAGTCCCTGCCCGGGACCCTCGCCTACCACGAAAATTAAACCGAGGCCACCTGCAGATGGACCACAGGTTGCGCCTCCTGTGGCGCTTTCCCTGCAACCGTGGCACTCCCTGGCTGACCTCAGGGAGGAACACGAGAAGGGCAGGGGCTGGGGGAGCCCCACGTGCTCTCCTGCCTTGTCCGTCCCTGCTCAGTCCCGTCCTCTCTCCCACCCCGGGCTAGTTTTTAATTGCTCTAGAACTTCTTATGAACAGCGATGCAGAGTGTGTGGTCTTAAGTGCGGGAGCTCCGTGTTTCTGAGGTTGGTCTCTGCTGTGTGAAGCATCCGACCCTGTGTGCTGGGGAGCAGCCTCTGCAGCACGGACGTCCACCCTCCCTGGGAGGTGCCACGGCTGACTCCAGTTGTAGGCTGCTATGAATAAGGCTGCAATGAACATTCTTGTACAAGTCTTTCTGTGGACGTATATTTTTATTTCCCTTGGGTAAACACAAAGGATTGGAATTATTGGGTCATAGAAGAGGTGTATATTTATTTTCGTTAAGAAACTGCCACAACTTTTTTCAACGTGCTTGTGTCATTTTATGGTTTCTCCAGTGATTGTGAGACTGCTCACTGCTTCACAGCTTGTCAGTACTTCAGATTGTTCACACGTAACTTTAAGAAATGTGCAAACCTTGTGTTGGGAAAATAGAATAGTTTAGTTGGGCCCGCTCACCTTAGGTACGGCTGGGGGTGGTGCGGTGCCTTCTTTGTAAGCAAATTGTGTGTGTGGGGGGGGGGTGGAGTTAGTGCACCTGCACGGTGCCACGGCTTGGCCAGCGCCTAGTGCCTCAGGCATCTGTCTGGTGCAGCCATGCTCCAAGGACCTTTTTGCCAGTTACCCAGCTCGTGGACCTGCGTGTGAGGGGCCTGGTGACCCAGGCTGGCATGTGAAGGGTTTGTGACCCAGTCTGTGAACGGGCTTGAGGGGTCTGGGAGCTCAACAAATGGCCCAGTCGGCAGGATTACAGGCAGGTAAAAGAGCTCGACACCTTGTGTTAGTTGATAATCCCATGCTCCTCCCATGTCAAGCCTTTTCTGGAGCCACTGACAATGGCTAACACAGTCCATCTGTGTGTGTCTCCTGCCTGCTGTGGTCACTGCAGCAGGAGGCTCCATAGAAGGAAGGTCACCACGGGCGGGTCGTCCACGTGGTGGACACAGGAAACGGCGAGACTGTCGTCAGATGCTCCAGTACGAAAAGGGGCTAATTATATGTTCAGAAAAGAGTCTCGTAGCAGGTAAAAGTGGGGGTTTTGCAGTCTTAGTCTGAATTAGAGTCTCTCCTTAGTCGTATTCTGGGTGGTATTTTCAACACTAGTGAATATTCCTAGGATTACTCAGTAAAGTTCTTCTTTTCTCCCTTCTAATTTCAGGACAATTTCTTCTAAATCCTGGGTCTGTGTTTCTGGGGTTAGCTAAAGCTCTTACTGGCACTAGGACAAAGGGCAGTTGTGAACAGAAGGAAAATCAGACACTGGGCCGTTCTGTCCCCACTCGCCAGGAACTTGGCAGACTGGCTCGGCTGCTTGGAGGAGCACACGGCCACCTCCTTTCCGGGGGAGCTCTGGGCCAGGGGTGATCTGATCTTCTGCGGCAGAAACCACCTTAAGGTGACTGTGTCAGAGACCACAAGAAGAGGTGGAAAACACAGAATTTTCTGGCATATTTGACGACTGGAATGTGCAGCCGGCCAGAAGGCAGGGAGGCCCAGAGTGCAGCCCCGGCCTGACCTCCCCGAGCCCAGGGCAACCACTCTGCACTGTGCCAGAACCAGCAGTCCTGTCTTTAAAAGTATCAACTTATTTACTTATTTTTCCAAAAATTATAGTGCATTTACTAGAACATAATATATAGAAAAGCAAAAGAAAGGATAGAAATCACTCAGAAACCCATTCCTCAAAATAATTACGGTTACCATCCATTTTGTTTGTCTCCTGTGCTTGTGTTTACAAATGGAAATCTGTTTTATAAACCTGCAACCCATTTTAACTTGAGGATATATGTGGATTATTTTACAGGTCATTAGATACACTTTGCACCATGGTTTTAGGTGGCTGTACACACAACCCTCCGTCGCTGGTGTGTTTAGGGTCCAGCCATCTCCCCATGCTGTGCTGGCAGGGCTCTTTCCATCATTTCACCACGAGGTGGAAACAGGAATATAAAGATCATTGCAGAGTCGGGAGACAGTTATTTACGTTTCTGCACATCTTGCAAGCAGAGGTGCCAGCCACCTTCTTTTCAAGGCTGTGCAGCAGGCAGGCTTCGAGGGCTCATGCCTTCCTTGGGAGCAGTGGACAGGTGGGCTGCCATGGTATGAGCTGTGCTACCGCACGTTATACAAGGTCCAGGCTCCCTGAGCTTGGGTCCTCTCCTGTAACACACCTGCTGTGTGCAGGTGTCGCCTGGCCCCTCTGTGTGCCCTGTGGGAACTGCACTTGGAGCTGGCACAAGGGCACAGCTGCAGTCTCAGCGTGGGGCAGGCTTTCTAGCCAGCTTGTGGGTAGGGTAAAAGCTCAGACCTCACATTTCTGGGCAGTAGCTGTCTGAAGTTCCAAGATGGGTCAAAAGAGCAGTATCATTCCCACTGGTAACTGCACGCAGTTACTGGTGAGGATCCTGCAGCTCCACTTTTGGGCCAGGACAGGCCACCAGATGCCCTGCAGCTTATTACTGTGCCAGGGCCCTGCTCCTCTGCTGCTGTATAGGGAAGGAGGTGTCCTGGTTCTCCTGCTTAGTCCTGAGGCTTCCTAGGGAGACTGGCCCTCATCTCTGTGTCGCTCACTGGGGGAGCTGCTCTGTGCAGCTGGAGGACATGCAGCGGCTGCTGGGCCTGACCTCCGCCCTCGCTGCCCTGCCCTTTCCTGCCCTGCCGCTCACTCACAGTGGGTCCTGTGTCCTTCCCTAGTGGCCCCACCCTCACCCTGGGGGCTCTGTCGGTTGGGGGCCAGTCCAAGGGGAACGCCCCTGGTCTTCCTCCACAGTGCCGGCAAGATGCAGCCTCTGTGCGAGCCGCTCCGGATGCTGGTGGAGCTGCTCTGCTGAGTCAGCGCTCTACCCTGTCCTGGGAAAGGCTGATGCCCAACCCCAAGACTGCTGCCAGGACGAGGAAAAGCACCGTGAGGACGGCGTGTGTGTCCTTCCCTCCACAGGCTCTGGGGAGCAGCTTCAGGCGCAGGGAAAGCCTCCCCTTCATCCTCATGGGGTGCCGTTCCCACGAGTGACAGACCAGCACCCAAGGTGGCTGCCCGAACCAAGTCCACCCTCCTGAAGCTGGCGTGGCAGGGCTGTGGGAATACTTTCCACTGGGACAGGGAAAACGTGCGTAGCAGAGTCACCCAGAACCTCGTTTTGCATGTGGAGAAACTGAGGCCCAGGAAGGCCCTGTGAGTGTCCTGGAAGCACTTTTGCCCTGTTCTATTTCTCCTTCATTCTGCACGTCTTGAAGGAGCTGGCCCCGGCCCTCGTCTGAGACGACGTGTGCACAGACATTGTGCTTTAGGCTCACTTTTGTCTCCCGCGGAAGATACACTGCGACCCAGGTGGACAAGCACGTGGGGCTGGTTTGCAGCCAGGAAGGGGTTAAGGAGGCGTTGCCGGGTGACTCCTCCCAGCCTCAGCAGGTTGGAGAGAGGAGGAGAGACAGTTATTTTTAGCATGCAAATGGTCATGATTAGAGCTTTGCGATTTAAGCAGTCATTTAGTCATAAACGCCGAATTCACATCCGCTGGTTGATGACAGGGTTCCTTCAAACACGCGACTGTTCAGCTTTCTGTGAGTGTGGTTAGGTCTGCAGCCCAGGTTCCTGGAGAACAGAGCACTGGAGACCATCCTGTCCTGCTTGGGGGGAGATTAACCTGCACCCGGGGGCATAAGTGCCCCTGGGGGGCCCGCCTTACCCAGCGTGCGTCTGTCCACATGTACGGTAGAGAACGGGACGGGAGGTCCCACAGGAAACGCGCTCTGATCAGGACGCGACGCGGGCCGTGCTGCCAGTCACTGTGGAGGCCGTGTGTCCAAGGGGGCCTCTGTGATTGTCCCCAGATTAAAGCCTAGGCTTCCTGATGAAAGCATGGGAGAGCATCCCAGTCCCAGTCAAAAGGAGAGCTGTGAAGGGGACATGTAAAGGAAAACCCAGACACGTCCATGGCAGGAGCTGTGCCTCGGGGGTTGCCGCCGCCCTCCTGGGACTCCACTTGGGGGTGGGGGCGCAGGTCTGGAGAGCCGGGGTTCCTGCAGGAGAGGCCTGGAAATGGCTCCGTGGGCACTGGATGAGTGTTGGGCTTCTCTCCCTGCCCCTGCTGTGGAGTTCAAGCCACTCCCAAACGGACGCATCCCCCTGCACGGAGAGGCAAGATCTGTGTGAGCAACGGGCCAGGTGAGAGTCGTAAGTGATCAAAATTGCACCACGTCCACTTCTCACCCCAGAGAGGGCGGGCCAGAGTTGGCGTCACGGTGCACACACAGGGGAACCTTGTCCTGACCGCAGTGCAGAACAGGGGTCCATGTCCCCCTCCTGGACCGCCTTTCACGCCCCAGCTCCTGACCCTGCTCACCTCTAGGGCCTGCATGGGACCTAGGCCAGATTGGGTAGAGATTGCAGGTCCTCCAGGAGGAGCCTGCCCCTGGCCCAAGACGTGCCTGGCCTCGAAGGGACAGTAGGCCAGCGTAAGATCCCTGCCCTTGCCATGCAGTCGCAGAGGCACCTGTGGGCCGGGTGGGAGTCACCTGTGGACTCTGACTGTAGGACAAAAATGAAGCCTTCAGGAGACCTGAGGGGCCACAGAGAGGGAGGGGCTGAGCAGGCCTTAGGTGGTTTCCACAGGACCAGGACAGTGAGAAGAGTGGGCACAGGAGGAGGGTACGATCCAGAAGGTGGGATGGCCACAGCCTCCATGGCGGGGACCGAGCATATAACCCAGAGAGGCACACCCTCCCCACACAGCATCCGTTCCCCTGGGGCCTTCCAAGGCCCCTTCCCAGGCAGCGCCCACGGTCTGGGGGACAGTCATTCAGCAGGACCCCACCTGCCTGGCAAGCTTGTCTTTCTGTGTGGCGTGGCTGACCCCTGCTGCAGGCGCACCTGGACTCTAGGGCTGGCTGCTGGGCAGGCAGAGAGTGTGTCAAAGGCTGGCTGCAGGTGTGTCCCCTCAGAGCAAACCCTGCTCCCTTCTGGCCTGGCATTTCCATCCCCCAGTGGCGGCCCTGCCTGCGCCTCCTGCCTGGGAGTGATGGGAGCAGGCAGCCCCTGCTGTGCCTGGTTCTGGTTCTCAGAGCCCAGCTGCCCGGGTTTGGTCGAGCGCCCTGGCGTGCTGACTGTGAGTAACCGCAGCAAGTGCACGCTTGGCTGCGGCTGTCCTTCCACAGTCACCGTGTCCACGGCGGGTGCACACAGTGACCCGTGGCCCCCTCGGCACTGGTGCTGCCGTGGTGCGTATGCACTCAGTCCACAGGCAGTAAAGGTGTGTCCCCGAGACAGCCCATGTGGCATCTTACACAGGAGTCCTCATAAGATGACACAGGCCTGCGGAGGTAGAGGTGCAGCAGAGAAGAGTCAAAACTGGACGTGAAATTCAAGCAGAACGTGAAGGGAGCCACAGAGGGGAGCTGACCGCGGCGAGCATGGCGCGCAGCCGAGGAGGAGCCAGAGTGGGTACCGGTGCCACGCCGACGTCCCCTTGGAGGAGCTCTTGGAGGTGCTTCTGACACCGAAGGAACAGAGAATGCAGTGTGGCGGGAGGCACAGCTGTCCCCGAGCCACTTCCAGCACTGCCCCGACAGGAGGGCAGGTGGCAGGGCCCTTCAGAGGCTTGCACCGGAGGGAGGGGGCAGGGGACGTCTCCGTGGGGTGCCCCATGCTGCCTGCTCTGGGCAGCTCCTGTTCCCGTGTCTAACTCTTCTTTCTTGCTTGAAGACAGAAGTATTTTAAGTCTCTTTAGCTCTCTGGTGAGAAAGAAAGAAGAGCAGGTGAGCCAGCGTGGGGAGACGGGAGCGTCTGGGTCTGCAAAGGCCTGTCCCGAGGAGGAACTTGCTGAGCAGAGGGCTGCCAGGGCCCGTCCCGCTGCACGGGGCCCAGGACGTGTGGGTGACGCCGCAGGCCGTGGCTGCGGCTGAGGGTGCTGGGGTGGCTGACTGCTGGGCATCGACCTTGCAGGGCCCGGGTGTGCCCTTTGTCCCCGCGTGATGTCTGCAGTGCTGGGCGGGGGTCCTCTTCATCAACGGGTATGGGAAGCCTGTGCACGTGAGAGGCCTTGCCCGAGATTTCACAACCAGCAAGCGACAGGGCTGTCGACCATGCCCAGCCTTGGGGTCAGAGAAGGTCTCAAGTCACCACTGTTGCAAGGACAACCCACTGCTGCCTTTCCACGGGCCACAGCTCAGTGCTCGTGAGACAGAGGCCAGACCCCTGGGCATTCGAATCTGCTTCAGTGATCGCTGCACACCTTGAGCCACTGGATGTGAGGACAGATCAACATCAGAGTAGCAATGTCCCCCATGCAGTCTCACCTAGGCCACATGCACTGAAGTCCCGCCCAGTCTCCATCCACCCCCCAAACTCCAGCAGGCTCTCTGGAAAGGACAACACCCCCTCACTGTCCCAGCAGCTGGCTTGGCCCATCTCAGCCCCAGGCCGCAAGTCACCCTCCTGTCACTCCCTCTTTGTGTCCCCTCCCTTTGTCCAGGCCTCCTGCAGCCCCCTGCTCACCATCTCTGGATGCTGGGGCTCTGTGTCTCCGAGGTGCCTGCTGTATCCAGCAGGGCTGGTCTGCATTCCCCGAGTCAGAGTGTTTTGGGTGGGCTTGCTTCTTCTGGGGGACTTGAGAGATCGTAGACATGTTGGGGAGATTCCAATCGAGACAGTTCTTGCCGTGATTTTGTCAGAGCAACCTGAATCTGTGGTTTTAAATAAGAGTGAGAAGCTGTAGAAGGCGGCATCTGCCAGCAGAGCAGACAGCAGCAGGGACGTCCAGGCTTACTGTGTACGAGCTGCGTGATCCTTAGCTTTTGGACCTTGTGCATAAAATGAGGCACCTGACTGACACCTGTGTCTTAATATCCACCGACAAGGACGGATGGGTGATTAAATGGGCAATGTGTGGAAAGCAGCCAGCCAGTGCCTGGCACACAGCATGTCCTCACCAGGCAGATTTCCTTTCTGTGATGCGCACACACCCCTCTATCCCCTTCAGTCACCTGAGGGCTCTACTGGAATCTTGGGGAACACCAGGGCCCCCAAACTGGGGAATCATTTGCTGGAATTAGCCCATAAATAGGGTCTCTCTGTCATCAGTGGTTTTCTGTTCATCTGGTGATGCGGGGTTTGCGTGACCCTCGGAGGCTGCAGCAACAGGCCACCAGGCTGTCATCGAGCCTCCTGGAAGAAGGGAGAACTGTCCCTCCGTGACCGGCCTCTTGGAGCTGGTCCACTCGAGGATGGAGCGGGGATGGAGGGCTAACGGCAAAGGGAGGTCCCCAGCCACCAGCGGTCAATCCACTCCCGATGATTTGGTTGGGACGCCCAGAGGAAATCACGTTTCCCGGGGGGCAGATCCCTGACCTTGAGACGCACAGGTGGACCCCAGCCCTCAACGGGAGCTGAGACCAAGGACACACTCCAAGGGCTGTGGGAGGTGCGTTGTGCTCATTCTTTTCTCAAACTATTAAAAAATACTCGATCCGCCACAGTGGGCAGCCCAGAGGGACGTGAAGCGTGAGGCCCGGCTGCTCTCGGGGGGCCGAGGTGGGCCCTCCCCTCGCACATGCAAGGAAACACCCAGCAGCCACTCGCAGACCTGAGCTCGCAGCGCAGCCCGGCCCCAGCTCGGGACACACGTCGCCCTGCAGCCAGCAGGGAACTTCAGGCCACGGCTCCCGAGGGGGCAGGTTGGAAGGATGAGCTTCAGACAATCTGGGTATGAACTCAGGACAGTTTCGGTTTGTCGCTGCCCGTGGCAGAACCGACCACAGCAATGTGTGTTTTCTCCTGAGCCGTTGAAGCTTTGCAGCCCTTGCGGAGAGACGTGCCGCCAAAGCGCCATCCCGGAAGGGAGGCAGCCCCATGATTCAGGCCCGGGTCCTGGAGGTCATGCAGAGGGGCAGTGAGGTCACAGCAGGGTTTGGCCAGGGCACTTGGGGCTGAGCGCTGAGCCTTGGCTGTTTTGTTAATAAGACGATCTGAAAAGTCACAGAGGCTGTTCAAGCTTCAGATGTCTGATCTCTAAAGTGGGGCAGTAACATGTCAGAGCCGTGAAAGGATTAAACAAGACAATGTCGCCAGCTTAGTCCCATGCCTGGGATAGAACACAGGAGCCTGCAGCACGACCGTCATGCCCATGCAAGTTGGTTCCTGGAAAGAGACCCGAGGCTGAGAAGCCACCGGCAGGTGCACCCGGGCCCTCGGGAGCCCAGTGTCTCGGCCAACAGAAACGAACTTCACCGAGCCCAGGGCCTCCCGAGCGGGCAGAGCCCCCGAGAGCGCAGGGGCCTCCCACCCCCGGCCTCAGCGCTGAGACCAGCCAGAGGCTTCCCTCCCAGCGGCACCGGGGATCGGCCCAATCCTGCTCCCCAGCTTCACTGCTGTTTTTCCTGAGCGTTGTCCCCGATACAGATGTCCTGTGCTTACCACCTGCATGCCCGCTCCTGAGAGCTGACACCACCTGCTGACGGCAGCAGCTGTTTACTGGGTGCTTGGTTGGTTTTAGGAAATGGCCTGTTAGCCGGAAAGAGTCCTGCCACGGGGAAGACATGGCACCCAAGAAAAGGAGGAGCGTGTGGGCAGCCCCAGCCCCCTGGCCGCCAGCACCAGGAGAGAGAAGACGGGAGCTAAGTCGCTGTAATATTTTTACAGAGAAGTACGGACGTGGTGGAATAGAACACGAAGAAGTGTGTTTTTTCAGACTGTTTGATGTTAAAGGTTGCAATGAACTTTGCAAAGGGGCAGTGGAGATGTGGTAAATTTTGTTTAGAACAGGAAAAAGACCAGGGTGATGGCAAGGCAGATAACGAAAGAGTAAGAAAGTCTACTTCCTGCCCAGGACAATCAGCAGAGCAGGCGAGCTGGAAAAATTACATTCTGTAGGCTGTGAAGTCACGATAACAATGCTGAGCAATTTAGAGAACAGAATAATTAATGTTTGAACACAAAGATTGGCTGGAGAAATCGTGGCAGGAAGTGCTGGGAGGGGGGACTCGCAAATGTTGAGATTGCAGAACAAATCGGAAAGCTGCGCCCAAGCAGAGCCCTGGCAACGTGGGGGTGGGGAGAGGAAAGTGCTGCATAGATGGGGGGGCTGAGCCTGGGCCGGGAGAAGCCAGGGTTCCGAGCAGCTCTCCTTCCACAGTTTCTAAGACTGAGCTTCCACTGAGACGCCTTATATGGAATGGAGAATTAAAGATTTAGAGGAAAATTGTGGCCTCTTGGGCAGCTGCAGATGTTCATCTTCTGGCAGAGACAGACATGCAGGTCGAAGGCATCCCAGAGCTCCTGGTTTGGAAACTGCAGACAACCCCTCAGCAAAGCACCCCCAGGATTCCGCAGGTGCAAGACCAGGTCTTCCAGAGTCCACTCCAGATCTGAGGCTCTGACCGAGGCCCTGGCAGGTCTCCCTGATCCTGCTCTGTGTCAGGACCTGTAGGACTCCTTCCCTTAAGTGTGGGCATGACCCCAACTCATGTCTCCTCTGCAGACTGGTCGCTATGTCACTGTGCGTGTGACTATGCCTGGCAGTCTCTCCCTGTGCAGACCCTCCAGTCTCCTCCAGGAAGCAAGTGGCCATGGTGGGGAAGCCTGTGGTGGGAGGTGGGGGCAGCCTCTAGCCTGCAGCCAGCACAAAGCCAGAGGGGCCTTGCCCTCCAGCTGCAGGAAATGGGTTCTGCTGACAACCTGGGGGAGCTGGGCAACAGACACAGCCCCGGCCGACCCCAGGAGAATGCGGCCAGGCCGACACCTTCACAGTGGCTGTGAGACCCTTAGCAGAGGACCAGCCAAGCTGTGCTCATACCCCAAACCATGGAAACTGAGAGGATTAACGTGCATTGTTTAATCCACTAAGTGTGGGGATTTGCTACACAAAATAGAAAGCTAAGTCAGGTGTCAAGAACAGTATTATGTGAATCTCAATAGGGGGAACCCCAAAGGACCCCAATTTTCCTTAAATGTCCATTGTACTCTGTCATTCTTGAACTCCTGTAATGATTTTCAATATGCAGTTAAGCAGACACTGCCATTTGCAGAGCTCCGTGCAGCGATGTTACCTGGGAGGGGTCCTCCAGCGTAAGCAAAGTGGTGTCCGTGTGCTCCACGAATTTCAGACTAGCTTTAACTCCCTCCTGCCCCCCTCATTTGTCATTCTGGAGGGAAGAGGGTCACTTGCTTCTCTTGTCTCAAAGGCAGCACCTGACCCCTGCCCTGCGGCCGTCCCGCTGAGTGGACCGTGGCGCTCCGTCTGCATCCTGCCCCTGCCCCAGCACGCTGGCGAGTCTGCTGATCCTGAAAAACATGAGCCACTTGTCCACAGTCTGATAGTGCGAGTCAGTTCTGCTCATTTCAATGCAGCAAACTTTTACTGACCAGGTAATGCGCCAGGACTGGGACTGTTTCCAGGATAGAAGGTGAATGAACACAGTCCCAGCTTGCCTCCTGAGCTCAGTCTGCTGGGGTGGAAAGAACCTGCCAAACACAAGGTCACGGGCGAGGCAGGTTAGCATCTATGAGGCCGCCTCTCCCTCCCCGGTTCCGTCTGCGACACCCAACTGAACCTCCTCTTCCCACCGAGCTGCATCCTTGAGTTTCTTTTCTTTTTCGGCTTCTGCTCTGAGAGATGTTAAATGGCTCAAGTGACCTCACTGCTAGTCCCAAAGCTCCCCTCAACTTTGTCCTGGGACTGAGGATTGAGCTGAGTATGACCCATCTTGGTATTTTTTGTTTTTTAAAGCAGGTGCCATCTTTTCAGAACAGAGTCCTAAAGGACAACGATGTGGAAAGTGGAAAAAGGAGGCCGAGGTGGAGAACCATCCTCAAAGTGTGCAAGGCCCCGTGCTGGGCAGTTCCGCGACGCCAGCAGCTGATGTAGAAATTGCACAGAAAAAGGTCGATTAGCAAAGGCACCCGCTACATTATGCGCTGACATTTAGAGCTCCACAGATAGAGAAAAATGAGCATAAACACCTTCAGATGGATGTGGGGGCAGAAACAACGCTCTCGGGAACAGTGAGCATCGGTGTCTATGGCCCGGTCGAAGCCCAGCGGGCAGTGACCCCACGCAGGGCGCGTTTCCTGACATGACAAAGAGGAGGCCTTTGGCTGCTGGCCTTTCCCCCACCTCCTCCTGGCAGAAACGGCACAGGAGACTGTGTGTGGAGGGTCAGGCCCCTGAAGGACTCCTTGCCCCCCATGAGCTGTTCCAGCGCTGAGGGAACGATCTCTCCCCTGTGATCTTGCTCCCACACCAGGTCCTCACAGCTGCTGATGCTGGTGGAAACAGGTGAATGTCGGCACCACGGCCCAGTGGGTGTCCTGCCAGGGTATGAGCCATGACAACGTTCACCGCTGCACGTGGTGCCCTCTGCATGATCTGAAAGGTGGTTGGGGTTTAGGTGGGAAGAGGGGAGAGCCTGGAATAGGGACCCTGGTTGCGTGTTGGCTTCCATGAGCTGGGCTGCTGGGGGCACCATCCTGGGCCAGCCCAGTTTGGACACGGCCACTTTGGCACCAGTGGTTGTGGGAAGTGAGGCCAGTTTCGGGGGAGGCGGAGCGTGAGTGGGGGAGCGGGAACTCACGAGGCAGAGTGAGGCCAGCAGGGGCAGGGGCTGGACACGGCCAGGTCTTCCCAGGGAGGCCTGGCAGAGTCCCCGGTCCCTGGGGGGACATCTGGAGGAAGACAGGTTCCCGGGAGCAGCCTGGGCTTGCCCGTTCAGGCCCACCGGGTGTCTGGCTTATGTGGAGTTGGCTTCTCTTTCCCTCCTGGTGCGGGGGGCACGAGGCTATTTGGCTTCATGTGGGCACCCGACAGCACAATCCATATGGGTTAGGGTCAAGTGCCTGAGACCCCCAGACATCCCGTTGAGGGGCAGCCCCTCAGGGGATGAGACGATCAGTGCACGTGTCCAGTGCATCAGTCCACACACCAGCTTCCATGGCAGGGCTGGCGGGCAGTGCGCCCGATGTCCACGCACAGCCTGTCGGAGGGGAGAGAACTACCATGCTGGCTCCGCGGTCTCTGCCACCACCCTGCAGGGCCACTGTCGTCTGGCTTCATGATAACGTGCTGCTGTTGCTTCTAATCGAGTGCCCACTTCGCTTCTATCCACCCCCCACCGTGAGCGGCGGCAGGAACTAGGGATGGGGTAGACCCTGCAAATCTGCCCAGGGATGTTTCCTACAAAAGGCAGGAGGTGCCCTAGGTGCCTGTGAGCAAGTAGGCGCCATGTTCAGTAGCCGCCAGCTGGGCAGTTCCCCAGGGAACGGGGGGCGGGCACATGGCTTCATGCTAAGTGTTGTGTTGTTTCAGTTTTGTTCTGGGGACTTCCTGCAGGGGACCTCGGGGTCGGGAGGGTGTGCACCCAACACTCTAGTCTGAAAGTCCCCTGCACTTCACATGCGTCTCCCCTGGGAGGGTGGGGCAGATGCTCTTGCACTTGGCCCCACCCCAGGCCTGTGGAGACGGGGAGGGTGGGTGGTCCAGGTCTGGCTCAGTGTGGGGTGCCGGGGCAGGCTCAGCAAGCTGGGCAGGCAGCCGGCGGGCCGGACTGCAGAGGCGGTGAAGGTGCCAGGGAGAGCACGGAGGTGGCACCAATGACGGGTGGTCACACATTTGCTGCCGAGCAGTGGTGGCGCCAGCCACAGCCCTCACCCAGAGACAGGGATGATTTAGTGTCGGAGGCTGTGCAGGCAAAGCAGAGCGAGACTGGCAGCGGGGGTGACGGGCAGGCTTAGGGCGGAGGGTGCGGAAAACACCCCTGACAGGAGCAAGAGAAAGGGGCTTCCTACGTTGCGGGGAGAAGAAATGCACAACCGAGAAGAAATGGCCAAAGAAAGATGAACAGTTCACAAAAGCAGAATGCAAACGGCCAATGAATGTGTAAAAATTGCTCAGTCTCACAAGAGACCAGGGACTCTGCATGGAAAATAGCACGATGTTCCTGCTACGGGATTAGAAGAGAGGGCGACGTTTGTGGTCAGGCACTGGGGGCTGGTGCACGCGAAGCTTCTTGCAAATAGTCGTGGAGGGCGAGCGCGTCAGAAGCGGTGATTGGGGCAGGGTTATTATAGTGGTGAAGTGTAAGTCGGACCTACTCTGATCCGTCAGTTCCTCTTTTCAGTATTCCAGGGATGTGGACAGCAAGCAAAGTGTCCGTGAGAGTCTACAGCAAAGGCACCTGCGCCGCTGAGAGACGCGCCCGGAGCACTGCCCGGCAACGTGGATCAGAGCGTGACGGTCACGCACAGAAGATTCCAGAGGGGATGGAGTGAGACGTGTGGATCTGAAAACAGAGCAGAGTTTGGGGGGATGAGGGCCCAGGGGTGGTGGTCATAGGAGGCCTGAGCTTTCGTTTGTTGTTATGTTTTGTTTTTTTACAGCAACAATGTATTCAGATAAAATCCAAAGGGAGCAAAATGCGAGAATACTGACCGAGATTTGGAAGTAGAGGTGGAGACGGATTGTGACCTGCCCAGTGGTGACATTAAAATTAGCTCAAAGGAAAGACTGGGCCCTGGGTGAGGCCAGGTGCGGCACGAGGTGGAGGCCCAGGTCCTGGCAGACTGCAGAGCTCAGGGCTCCAGAACAAGGCGCACGGGGGACAGCTGTGTCCCCAAACAATCACGGCCTGATGGTCTCCTGGTGGGGCTGAAGCAATGTCCTCAACAGAATCCACTGCAATTACTCAAAGAGTCACTTAAGATGGCAAATGTTTATAAAAGTCTCTATCTGAAAATGGCATTCGAGCCTACTATTATTAGGGGAAGATGTAAGTTAACTTTGTTTTCAGAAGATGAGGTAGAGAAAGATAAAAACCTGTTTTGCAGCTGCTTGTTAGGTCACAGTTCTGCAATACTCCCTTTGAATACAGCTTTGGGAAATGGAGGTGGAAATGGGCCACTGCAGTGACAGGCACTGCTCGTGCCCCTGCGCGGGACGAGCTCCACTGTGACAGTGCGGCTGCGCAGGTGCCCTCCTTGCAGATTGCTGGGAGCAGCGGGTTGGGCGTGTGTCCAGGAGGGCTTGGGCGTGTGTCCTCAGAGGAGAGGACACCAGCAGCCCCGCCCTGTGCTGCGTGGGGCCCAGGAGGAACGGAGAGGCTGGGCCCTCCTGCTGAGGCCATCGGGACTCCAGACCCAAGTGGAAACGGCCACCGAGTGAGGGCTGAGGGGATTCCTCACGGCCAGCTCAGGAGGAGGCTCGGGGTGGCGGGCTCTGCCCTCACACACGGTCTCTGTGGTGTGCCATGTGTGTGCCTCATGGGAATGACTGAGCGGCCTCCATCCATGGCCCACACGGGGACCTGCCCTGCCCTGCCTGGAGGGGGACCACCGTGAATGCCTGCAGAGATGACGGGCCCAGCTGAGGCCGCAGGCCCATGGGTCTCACCAGGGGCCTGCGAGCCTTTTGGTTCTGGCCACGCAGTTGGCTGGGGCTTTGGGGTGAAGCAGGTCTTGCCCTGTGCATGGCTCCTGGGGTGAGTTAGTGTTGACACAGTTGTGTACACTCTATTGGGAGGGGGCCTGCAAATCTGTTTTTTTAAAAACTCACAGGCTGATTCTCCCATGGCAGACCTATGCCCCATTTTGGGGGCCGGGCTGGTGGGGAGGTCACCGTGTGCAATCTGTCCCCCGGGTTTCAGCAGCTCCTTCCTTTTCTGTGGACGAGCTCCTCTCCTTCCCCGAGGCTCAGAGCTCGGATCTTTGTCCTCTGTCTGTCCTTACTCTCCGTGCTTGGCCAGTTCCCACCAGGACTCCCTGCCACGGTCACATCCAGATCCCAGCTGCGTCCCCTCTCTAGCTGCTCCTGTAGCTGCTTGGACTCTCTCGAGTGCCATCTCTCTCCAGCTCTGTCTCAAGTCCTTGTGCCACCTCCTGGGTCCCCGCATGCTTGGCTCCAGCTCCAGGATCGCCATCCGAGTCCCCACCAGTAAGACAGCTCCTGCACCAGCCTCCCCCGATTTCACATTCTCCCCACTGCCCCCAACACTGAGCGTCCTGCGTCCTGGTGCAGTCGTCCTTCTGTCCTCCCAGCTCCAGGCCCGTCGATGCGCTGTTGCCCGCGCTGTTTCTCCAACCTGGGCGCCTGACCGTGGCCATCCGCATGTCACACTCGGGGTCTAGCTGCAGTCCTACCTCTTCCTTCAGCCTCTTCTGACCACTGACTTGCCCTGACCCTGCGACGGCAGGCTCCTCATGCACAGTTGAGCATTTGGTTACGTGCCGAGTGGCTTATTGCATTTTTATCCCACCTTTCTGGCGAGACAGGGAGCTTCCTAGGGAGGAGCAGACCCGGACCGTGGGCTTTCTCGTGCTCAGCATCGTCCTGAGCCCGCGGCAGGTGTTCAGGGCCAGCTTCCCGATGGAGCGGGTGGTGAGGGGAACGCGCACTGTTGGTTGGGTGTGGATCACAACAGTCCGTTCTTCCAAGAGGCTGAAACTCCGAATCAGTGTTGACCCAGCCCATGCCCGTGAGGGAGGAGGCAGGGGTTTCTTGCTCCGGGTTTGCAGAGCCACATGGAGTTTTCTGTCTTCCCACCTTGGACGGCTGCGTCCTCAGGTGGCCCTGCGCACGTCCCGCCCACTGTCCCTCCATTGCCCTTCCCTGTGCTCTCGGCCTTGACCCTCGCTCCTGCAGCCCGTTCTAAGCGGCTGGCCTCTCGCTGCCACCTTACGTGCAGAGCGACCCTCTCCCTTGTCCCCTTCCACAGGCTGGGGCAAAGACTGCTTTCTGAAATTTTCCATGTGAGATGTCCCCTTTACGACGCTCTATAAATATAAGTAATTATCACAGAGTTGGAAACACTTAATCGAAAAATGCAAATAAGATTAATGATATTGTCCCAGTCACCAGCAATTTTTTAAAAATTTTATTTAAGTCACATTCAATTTTCAGAACATGGAAAGATTAACTCATGGCCGTGCTGCCACGACAGCCTCTTGAAAAAGCAGGTCATTTGAAATCCAGCACAATGATCTTGCAAGAGACCAGGCATGGAAAAACTCAAAAAAACATTTTAATCCAATGTCTTTTATTCTTGGATTTAAAAAACGTGTTCATAAAAAGAGGCAAGGAAAGGCTATTGAGTCATTGCTTAATTCTTGTGTTCGGCGCATATTTATTGAATGTGCCAGGCACTGGGTACTGAACAGGGTCCTGGCTCCTGAGAAAAGAGCGCTGCGGTTGGGGATGGAACAGACAGGGGACAGAGACAATGGACATTGTGTTAGAGGGAGAATGTTCAAGCTGTGGGAGCCGAGGGTGGAGAGGACTCTGGGGGGTGACAGAAAGCCCCCAGCCTGCTGGGGTCCTCTCACGGGTAGAATTTGCCCATAAGTGTGGGCAGGGCCGCCCAGATGAGTGTGCAGGGTGACAGAGGCTGGCGGGGTCCAGCCCCAGAGGCATCAGGGTGCAGGCTCGCAGCTGAGAAGGAGCTGGCAAGACCCCCAAGCTTTCTGGGTGTTTCCCTATCCTGGGTTCCCTCTAAGTAGATTTATGATTTCATGTTTATATGTAGGAACTGCCAAACACAGCAAAGCATCTTCTCCAGAGTCTGTGTTTACCGAAAGAGAGCTCGGAAACAGAACGAATAGGAACCCAACTGCCTTCCCCAAAATAGCCTCTTTGTTCCCACGACGGGGAACGTGGCAGGCTGTCATTTGTGCTGCGCTGCTCCAGACGACCCACACAGGCCGGCTGCACCCGAAACCCTCAACAGAGGCAGAAAGCAGGACGCTTCTTGAAGACTAGCTGATACGCCACAAATGGTTTTGGTAAACACCAGACCTCAGCTAGTGAAAGAGCCAAACTCTGAAGGGTCATTTGCAAAGAAGTGTTTAGAGTCACCCCCAACCGCTGGCAGCGGGCAGGGGAGCAGATGCCCCGCATCTTCCTGCGGGAGGCGGTTCCCACAGGCTGCTGGTGACATTGTTAATCGGTGTATTCTCCCTTCCCAGAACTTCTGAGACTGTTGGAAATACAAAGTTATTTTAAGATGTGTAATTAACTGAAACTACCACGTAAGACATACATAAACATTTAAGTCTGGGGCCTTCCGTGAACACCGAAGCTTTCTGGGTTACTCACCGCACGATCTGTTTACCGTTCCTGAAATGAGTCGTGTTCCATGTTCGTTCTGGGGAGACGTGCCTCTCGGGCTGCGTTTACTCCCGGATTCAGACACTTATTTCTAACGCTCCGCTTCGTGAAGCTTCCAGGGAAGCTCTGTAGGCTTTGTCGTAAATGCATGGCCTCTCTGCTCTCTGTCACCGTAACCCCACCCTGAACGCTGTCACCCCTGCCGCCCAGGGAACCGTAGGCTGGTGGCGCCTCCTAGCCCATTTTCCATGAGACCTGAGCTGAGGCCACCCCCTGCCTCTCCTCCCTGACTCAGGTGCCTGGAGAGTCACATGGCATCCATTAAGTCCTCTGCTTTTCCTTGTTATTTCTCCAGTGGCCGTGTTGCCCAATCCAGTTCTCCAACCCCAACTGTTTTCTATCACACAGCCCCGTAGTGACATGCTATGAATTACGACTGCCCCGAGCACACCGAGAGGCACACGAGCTGGGGGTGTGGTGACTTGTGCTGGCCGACTCCCCAGATGCGAGTCCCAGCTCTTCCCTGGCCTGTGCGACTCTTAGCGAGCTCCTTCCTCTTATGTGTCTCGGTCTCTCTACCTCTAAGATTGGGAGATGGCTGGACCTGCCTCATAGGGTTTTGGGGGGTCGAATGAGTTAAGGCATGTAAGGCATTAGATAGCTCTTGACCCGTGGTACGTGGTAGGTCTTACTTTGCAGATAATCCAAATGTTGCATAAGCAAAACATTACTTGCAATTCATTTTTTCAATCCACTAATTAATTCAGTAAAAAAATGGTTTGCTGCTTTCACGTGCCAGACACTATATGGGTGCTGCGGACAGAAAATGAGGCATCTGCTCCTTTTTCTAGTGACTTACGATTAGTGACAGTAGAATATGGGCATTTAAGGACACAGAAGATCCACCCTGGTCTAAATGTGTTGATTTGCAATTGGAGGTGTTCCTTCCTGACTATTTCACAGTTTCAGCCTCTAAAGTACTTTTCCTGTAGTGATCACTTGAATCACAGGGACTCCCCTGCTTGCCTTGTAACAACAAAATCTCAGTACCACCCACTGAGGTTGGCAACCCACCCTTGAAATGACCCGGAGGATGCTGTGGACTGGTATTAAGCCATGCGGTTCTCATCTTATTTAAATTTTAATCTATTCTGTGGGAGGAAACTCCCCTTTAATTCAGCATTTAAACCAGATGGTTGCTGGCTGCCAACAAACTGTCAGACTGACCCCTTCTCAGAGGTTCTAGGTCCCTGACAACTCAAAATAAGAAATCCTGTAAGATAAACACGATAAATCAAATGTCCACTCAAAACAGTTTCCATCAAATCCCCATGACACAAACACCACAGGTTGTACAATATCAGTATTACATTAACTTTTTCAGGTAAACTTCACATTTGTAGAAATGGTCACTGTTTTGGGGTCTCCACCCGTCTCTAAAAAGGCCTGTGGGTGCCCAGGAGGGGCCTGCTCAGCGTGGGCTGGGTTGATCGTCCTGTTTGCAGAGGCCCGTGGCTCAAATGCTCTGCAGAGTACTTACACGCTGTGTAAACACACTTCCATAAAAATTGACAGGAAAGGTAGAATTTAAACATAAATCCAACAGACCCTTTAGTCCAATGACTGAAGAAGAGAGGGTGAATGAATGTTCCAGTAAGAGTGCTTGGTGAAACGATCGTGCCTCTCTGGGGAGGGGGCTGGTGGGTCCCTGTCGCATCTCGCCGGGCACCACGCACAGCAGAGCAGTGAGCCCCGGCCTGGCGACTCGGGTCTGGCTCTGGGCAAGTTACCTTCTGCTGCCTCAGCTGGCAACCCAGGAAGGCAGCAATGCACATGTCACGGGCCATCGAGAGGACTCAGTGAGTCGTCCCACCTAAAGCCTGGTGTGGTGCTAGCTCTTGGAACTAGCGGTCCCAGACAGGTCTGTGGCCCTGACCAGATCTGCAAGGCTGAGCGTCTGCGGTGAACTTGAGCTGCTGTGCTTCTCCCGTAAGTATCTGTTAGTCTCAGGGCCAGTGTTATAATAGTTGTCAGTCTTTAACTTCTTCTCCCAACTGCTTAGATTTTGGCTTTTATTCAGCTGAAGTGAAATTAGGGCCTGTGGCTGTCATGGGAGTGTGAGGTGGCCCGGCAGGCGGTGGAGTCAGTGTCTCACTCCTCAGTGATTTTAGAATCTGTGGGTGTCGCGCACACGTGCTTTCTCTGGGCAGACCTGAGCGGGAGGCTCTGGCTGACCAAAGATTCGCCTCCGGGCTGGTGGGTCAGGAGGGGGCTCCTGAGGCCTTGACCCTCCCCACCTTCTCAGTCAGGACAAGCCACTGCTCTTGGGGGACACCACAGTGGTTCTGAGTTGTTTCTTAACAGGCGTCTCTGTCTGTCTTCTGCTGCTGGAACAGAATCCCACAGAGAGACAGAGAGACAGAGACAGAGAAAGGGGGCCAAAGTTGCTTTCGTGTCAAGCCCACTCTCGTGCTAACAAACCCACTCCCCTCCTGCGATAGCAGCGTTAATCCATTTGTGAGGGCAGAGCCCTCATGACCTAATCACCTCTTAAAGGTCCCACCCCCAGCTCTGTTGCATTGGGGATGAAGTTTCCAACATGTGAATGTCGGGGACACGTTCAGACGACGGCACAAAAGATTCTGCATGTTTTTATGAAGTTGCGCTGCTTCTTGTAAAGCACTGCTGTTTTTAGAGACAGTTCACGGCCTGTTCAATAGTGACCGAGCAGGGAGTTACCATGGCCACCTCGTGGGGCCTCTGGAGCCTGCGCTTTGTGGTCACAGACCTTGTGGAGCTCTCACGGGACCTGGAGGCCTGAGCCTGGCTCCACTGCGTCCTGCTCGTGGTGTGATGGCGCCAACCCTGGGGGCTTCTGGAGATTAGCTGGGATGACACATATGTAGTTGAGAAGCCCTCAGGAAACAGCTCCCCACCAACACCAGCATCCCCCTTTTGGAAGTGCTCCCCAAGGTGACCGAAGTGCAAATATTTACATCTTTGTTTCATTTCTCCACCTTTAAAAGTGGACTTTTCTCTCCTCACCTCCCTGATTTGTTAAGGGAAAGGGAGAGAGCGATTCACGTCTGCGTGGCTGCTGTCATCTGGTCCAGAGGCGCGGCGCATTTGCTCGGGGGCTTCTCCCCTCCCGGCCTCTCTTTTATGTGACATTCTCTGTGGGAACAGGTGTGAGGGCTGAGCTTTGGAAACGCGAGCCTCCAGCCTGGCTCCTGCAGCAGGAGGACCACGCCCGGTGCAGGCGGCAGCTGCTGCTCCGGGTCCCCCTTGTGCCGTGGGGGCCGCCCCTACCCCTCCCGCCTGCCGATGCTGGGCAGAGGCTGGGGGGGAGGACGGGGCTGACTGTGCTGCAAGAACAAACTCTGTGGACCCGTCTGGCCCAGGGGTCAGGAGGTCGCTGCGGGTGGGCGGGGCCCAGGCAGCAGATCGGGAGCCCCCTGCCCCGGCAGCATCATTTAGACAAACAAGCAGATGGCAGGTGTCAGTGGGGACAAAGAGCCATCTGTGCGGTGAGGCTGGCCCACCATCTCTCACGGGGACTTCATTAAAGCCTCGACGTCAGGGAGCTGCGTCCTCGAGCCAACAAGGCCCTCATGGCCTCTGAAGCGGAGACAGTGCAGTCTGAGCTCTGCCCAGCCCTGAGCCCGTGCCAGGCTGGACACAGGCACCGGGCACTGGGCCTGTGCTGTTCATGGCAGGATTCCTGTTTGCTTTTAAAGGGCCATCCGTCCAGATGGTGGTAGCCTCGGGGCCTCCAAATAGTCCAGGCTCTAAGGCCGATGGAATTTATCATGCAAGTGGCTTCTCTCTCTCCCTCTCTCCCTCATTCAGAATGTCCTTGTCATTCTCCAGGGTGCAGTCCTAGGTTTCTGTGCCCACAGAGGCAGTCTAAGCAAAAGACAGTGGCAGCTCTGCCCCACCACACCACACCCCTGGCCATGCAGGGCTGTTTCTGGGGCTCAGGCCTCAGGTAGGTCTGTGCTTCCCCAGGGAAACTGCGTGGGTGTCCATGGTCCAGACAGCAGTTAGAGAGGAAGCATATGTGATCTGGCATCCATCCTGGACCTCCTAGCTGGGACAGAGCCTGTCTCCCAGGAGTGGCCACTGGACGGTGGCACAGGTGAGAGACAGTCGCTCCAGCTTTCACCTGGGTCGGAGGTCTTATTATGGTTCAGGTTTAAAAAGGCGGGTCAGTCGAGGTGCATCCATCTGGGAGAAGTGACTGTGGTCTGGGTAGAGACCACAGAGGAACTTGGCATTGCTTCCTGGGAGCCAGAGGCCAAAAGTGTCACCAAGAAGGAAGGAGAAGCTGTTCTTCAAGTTCTCAGAATACTTCCTGCTTTGCCCCTCCTGTGTCCTGAAACTCTGGCCAGAACTCTGTGCTGCCCCTTCAACTTTCTTTCCTCTCCTGACTCCAGACTTTCTCAGAAAGCAGCTGCCTCCTTTGTCCTGAAGCTTCCTTTGACCTGTTCACCACTACCTGTGATGAAGGACCATTGAACGGTGATGATGAAAGACCATTGATGACAAAGGGCAATAGATGATGAAGATCAATCATGCTGAGGACCATTGATGATGCAGAACCATGAAACACCGGTGATGATGAAGGGCTATTGACAAAGAATCATTGAACAACTGGTGATCATGCAGGGCCACTGGTGATGAAGGGCCACTGGTGATGAAGGGCCAGTGATGATGAAGGGTCACTGGTGATGAAGGGCCACTGAACACTGGAGATCATGAAGGGCCATTGGTGATGAAGGGCCACTGGTGATGAAGGGCCAGTGATGATGAAGGGTCACTGGTGATGAAGGGCCACTGAACACTGGAGATCATGCAGGGCCACTGGTGATGAAGGGCCACTGGTGATGAAGGGCCAGTGATGATGAAGGGCCATTGGTGGTAAAGGACCATTGAACATTGGTAATAACGAAGGGCTATTGGTGATGAAGGGCCTTTGAACATTTCAATCTCCTGTGTGTTAATATTTTTGTAAAATGTGACAAAAATGAATTATAAAGAAACAAAATTAAAAGTACAAAGACATAATAATAGAAGCCCCAAATTTTATTATTATAGCCAACAAACATCATATTATGTTTTAAATAGTAACATTGGAACTAAAGTAAAATAGGAAAATAGAAAAGAATTACATGAACTCCACATATTGTTTGCTATGAGTGTGCCTACATATGTGATTATTTTATTAGTCCATTTTTCATCACTTAACAACAAATACCTGAAACTGGGTAACTTTTAAAAAAATGAAATTTACGTTACAGTTTTGGACACTGGGGGTCCAAGATTGGGGGGCACATCTGGTGAGGGCCTTCTTGGCAGGAACTCCCTGCAGAGTCCTGAGGTGATGCAGGCAATCGCATGTGAGGTCTGGGCAAGCTAGTGCTCCGTCACTCTCCTTATAAAGCCGGCAGTGACACTCCTGTGATAACCCACTTGTCATTAACCCACAGATCCGTGAGTCCCTGAGAGGGTTAGTTCACTCATGAGGGCATATCCCTCGTGATCCAACCACCTCCCAAAGGCCCCACCTCTCAGCACTGCCACACTGGGTATCAAGCTTCCACGTGGGCTTTGCAGGGGACACACATTGAGACCACAGCAATTATTATCGTGAACTGCCATCTCACTGCTATGGACAGAGCTGTCCCCCCAAATTCATATAGAAAGCCCTAATTCCCAATGTGATGGTATTTTAGGATAGGACCTTTGGGAAGCGATTAGGTTTATATGAGGTCATGAAGGTGGATTAGTGCTCTTGTGAGAAGAGGGACCAGAGTGTCCTCTCTGTCTGCTGTGTGAGGACACGGAGGGGGCAGGTGACGTAGACCTACACTATTCCTTGCTTTGTTTTATTAACAGCCGTAGTAGAGAAACCAGCCTCATTAACCAGTAAGTTGATGGGAATGGAAGGAGAGATTTTAAAGAAAATTTTAGCAATCCCAGTATAGTCACATTTAACTTTTAACTACAAAGAAGCAATAGATGTTCTATTTGCAAATTCGTCTTCACTTCTTCAGTAGCCAGTACTGGCAATTTATGTTCAAGTTGCAGTTAAATCTAAACCCGACAATGAAAGACATGGATTTCAGGTTTTCTATCCCTCTGGACTGTGGCAGACACGTGACCCCTCAAGTGTCCCTGCACCACCTCTGGGTTGCTGATGAGTAGTGAGTCCACCCTGGGGGGTGTCAGCAGGAAAGCCATGGATTCTTCCCAAACTAGGAAGCCAGAACTGAACGATCAAACCTCTCACTTATGCAAAATCAGAGGAGAGTGGAGGAGATGTTCGAAGTGGACATTCCTCCATCGCCGTTCATAAAGGCAGTGCCTCGACTGATCCTGGGAGTTGCAGCGGCCGGCTGTCCCGGAAGGCAGTGGTCCAGGGTTAGGAGCTCAGGTGTGGCGCTGAGCAGGTGAGCAGGTCTGGACTAAACGTGAGACCCAGCGCGGAACCACTGAGGGGTGGGATGCCAGACAAGCTGCTTGCCATTCCTGATCCTGGTTTCTTGGTCTGTAAATTGCCACAATGCTGGTGCCCTCTTCTTAAGAGTCACTGGGACAATCAAGTGAAATGACGCACATGGACTTATTACAACGTTGTCTAGCCTGAGGCAGGTGCTCAATAACGATTAGGTACTGTAGCTGGGAGAGGTTATTCTGGGGGATAATATGGCACCGGCCTGACCACAGGGGATGGCAGCAGGAAGCAGCCTGACCCTCAGAACTGGACAGAGGGCTGAGGGTCACAGTGTGTCCACAGAACAACGGGCCCAACATCTGTCACCAGGATGAGGTTCTCGCATGTGCCTGCATGTACCCACTAGTCCACCTGTGTGTATATGGCATGTGGCATACATAAATGTGTGGTGTATGTGTAAATATGTGTGGTGTATATAAATGTGTGCACTATGTGGTGTGTAAGTGTGTGTGCAACTCTGTGGTGTGTGTAAATATGCATGGTGTGTGTAAATGTGTGTGGCGTGTGCACGTGTGTTATATAAATGGTAACTGTGCGGTACGTAAATATGTGTGGTGTGTGTGTACTATGCAGTGTGTGTAAACGTGTGTGGTGTGTGGAAATGTATGTGTTATGTAAATGTGTGTATAACTGTGTGAGTGTGTGTGCTATGTGGGAGTGCCTGTGGTGTGTGTAAACGTGTGGTGTGGAAATCTGTGTAACTGTGTGGCGTGTGTAAGCACATGTGGCGTGTGTGTGCTATGTGGCGTGTGGAAATGCACATGCACAGGTGTGTGTGTGTGTTTGGCGGGTTCTGTGGCATCTGATGCGGCGTCCGCTGCTGAAGGGAGCAGCCCGTGAAGGAATCGGGTGGAGGAAAGTCATTTCCCGAGGCCCAGCAGAGGCGGCTTCTTGAGAGTCCGACGCACAGTCTCTCTTTCTGCATGAGACACTTTGATCCCAGCAAGGACGGCCCGAGCACGGGGTGGCCGAGGAGCAGCACGGCCCCCGCCTTAGCCGCCTTCCTTGCGTGTGAACCGCAGGGGCGGTGGACAGGAGGGCACTGAAACACGACGGATTTTCTCTGTGCCGATGTCCCGAGCAGGGCCGGCAGCTCTCTCAGACTGTCCGCGGGGCCACGCAGGAGTGGCCTGTGGGCCAGTTCTGCCGCCATCCCACAGCCTGGCCCCTGCTCCAGAGAGGCCGGAAAGTGTCCAAAGTGCGTGTGACATTTTAATTCAGTACCACAGTAATTGTGCTGCTGAACCAATATGAATTGCTTATGAGAAACATATTTCTTGAGGTTTTTCTCTGCAAAAGAGACGTGTCTAGTCACGCAGTGGCCAATCCTTACAATATATGTTTTTAATAACCGTCTGCTGTCCATTGAGCAGCGCCCTGACAGCCTTTGAAAGCTGAACGGAAGCGCGTTCAGGAGCAGTGGCAAGATGGTACCGGATCCACAGCTGCCACTTCTCCCGCCTGGTGGTTCGTGCAGGGCTGTCCCGCCGCCACCCTGGACCCAGAGCGCCACACACGGCGCTTCCCCAGAAGCCGGGCACCTGCCTCCGCCTCGAGAAGCATCAAGCTTCGCGCACAGTTGCGTGAGAACCGGACGACCGGGAGGTTTCCCGCAAGGAGAGGGGACAGTGCTCATGTGTGTGAATATCACCAGCGCTGCCGTGTGCCCGCGCTGACCCCAGAGCTGTGGAGATGGCAGGCGAGGCTGCTGCTGCTGCAGAGGTTTTGCTTGAGCAGGGAGGGCATGCGGCTGGCCTGTGCGATCCGTGTAGATGCAGGTGGAGACACAGCACGTGCCCAGAAGAGCAGGTAGGTGCCCAGAGAGATGGGGGTTTTCAGTAAAGATATCCCGGGAAGGGCTCTCCACAAAAGCAGTATTTGATCAAGACTTGCATGAAGCCATGTGCGAGACCAGGAGAACTCTGGGCAGAGCAGAGCAAGCCTAAAGCCCTGATGGTGGGTGACCGAGGGATGCTCCCAGATGCGAGGCCACGGAGCTGGAGCAGGACACTTGGAGGAGGAGCCGAGCTCAAGGGGCAAACGGGGCCACGTGCACGGAGCGAGTCAGCACAAGAAAGACTTCACAGGCTGTAGGGATCAATTACAAGATGTTTTATAATAACTTTATTGAGGTGTAATTCACATACCACACAGTCCACCTATGTAAAGTGTGTGATTCAATGACTGTTTCGCAGTTACAAAGCTGTGAAACCATCACTGCAATCTAATTTTAGAATATTTTCAGCACTCCCAAGAAACCTGTACGTGTTACCGATCACTCCGCATTTCACCCCAGCCCTAGACAGTGAGCAAGACACTCTCTGTCTCTGTGTCTTCTGGACACTTCATGTAAGTGCAGTCATGTGACGTGTGGCCTTCTGAGTCTGGCTTCTCTCATTGAGCATAAGGTTTTCAAGGTTCAGGGGGTGGCACGTGTCAGCACTTCATTTCTTTTTATTGTCAAATAATATTCCATTGTTTGGATCTACTCCATTCTGTGTATCTGCTCGTTAGTTGGTGAATATTTGGGTTGTTTGCACTTTTTTGGCTGCTATATATCATGCTGCTATGAACATTTGTGTGCACGTTTTTGTGTGTATGTACATTTTCATTTCTCTTGGGTGTATCCCTACAAGTTTATTTCTGGGTCACTTGGTGACTCTACATTTAACCTTTCAGTAACTGGCAGGCTGTTATTATGAAATTTTAAGCAGGGGTACCGTGTGATATAATTTATAGTTTGTTTTTTAGACAACCACATAGATTCTGTGTCAGGAACCTGGACCAGGCCTGGCAGGGGATGTCCTGTTTCTGCTCCACGGGTCTGGGGCTGGAGTAAGGCTGGGGCCTGCCTGGGACCGTGGCCCGGAGGCCGGCATGGGTGTCCAGGTGGGGACTTCTTCCCGGCAGGGCGGCCGAAGCCTGGCTGGTTTTCTGACGTCAGGGCTCTGGGCTCCGAGAGTGGGCGTTCTCTGATTGATGTTTTTAAAATTGCTCTCTGGATGCTGTGTTGAGGGTAGAGTGTGGGAGCCAAGCAGCAGGAAGAGGAGGGCCAGCGGCCGCGGCCGGGCTGGGAGGTCCAGCACGTGGAGCCAGGCTCTGCTCTGCTCACGGATTCCAAGAAGAACCTGAGGGAAAGAAGAATCTGGTTCAAGCCTTGGGGTTGGGGCGCCAGCAAATGGCGTGTTTTGGCACGTTCTGCTAGTGGAGATGGGAACGACGGAGGAAGCAGGATGGGAGCAGAACCGAGGCAGTCGAGACACCAGACGAAGAGAAAATCGAATCACTGCAGGCAGGATAAAGGAAACGGCAAAGTCTGCAGACGGAATCAACGGAAGTGAAAAGACAAAACAAAACAAAAAGCCCCCGGAAGCTAAGTATTTGAAAAGATCAATAAACTTGGTTAATCTTTAGTCAAACTAATCAGGGACAAAAGGGAGAAGACACAAGGTATCACTACCAGGGATGACGAAGGTAACGTCATCACAGGTGGCACGGATGTCAAAAGGATGATGAGGGACTGTCATGAACAACCTGATAGTAGACAAAGTAGACTGTAGATTTCAAAGCAAAAATATTACCTGGGATAAAGCTGCCAATTAACTAATTATGTTGGTAAATTCAACAACTTCGTTGAAATGGACAAATTACTTAAAAGACACAAACTACCAAAACTCATTCAGAAAGACATGGTAGCCCTATATCTACAAAGGGAATTAAGTTTTTAATTAAAAATATCCCCCAAAGAAAACCCCAGGTTCAGATGGCTTCACTAGTGAATTGCTCTAAACATTTTAGGAAGAAATAATACAAATTTTATACAAAGTCATCCAGAAAATTGAAGAGGAAAAAATACTTCCCAACTTACTCCATCAGAGCAGCGTCACTCCGATGTAAAAATACGACATATGAAAATAAAACGATACAGCAATACCCTTCATAAACATAAATGCAAAATCCTGTAAAATCAAATCCAACACTATGTAAAAGTAATATTACATTTGATGAAGTGAGGTTTATCTCAGGAATGCAAGATTGACCTAATCAAGAGTACTCAGAATAATTCACCGTGTTAAAAAATTAAGAAAAACCATACAATCATCAAAGTTGATGCAGGAAAAGCATTTGATAAAATCTGTCATCTATTCCTGATAAAAGTTTTCAGCACATTGGTAAAGGACATCTGTGAAAACCTACAACTACTATTAATTAGTTGTGAAAGATAGGATGTCTTTCCTGTACGACTGCAGCAAGGTAAGGGTGCTGGTTCTCACCACTTCTCTCCAGCATCACACTGGAGGCTCCAGCCAGTGCACGAAGGCAAGAAAAAGAAATAAAAGGCATCCAAGTTGGAAAGGAGAAAGTCAAACTGTTTTTATTTGCAGGAGACATGATTGTCTATGTGGAAAATCTGATGCAATCTATAAAAAAGCTACCAGAATCAATAAATGAGTTTCTTAAGTGTGCAAAATAAAAGGCTGATATCTAAAAATTAACTGTGTTTCTATATACTTGCAACAAATAATCATAAGTTTAAATTAAAAGCACAGTACCATTTGTAATAGTATAAACATGCAAAATACTTAAGGGCCAATCTGATAAAAGATGTGAAAGACTAAAAATTACGAAACATCACTGAGAGAAATAAAAGACGTTCCAAGTAAAGGGAGAAATACGTTGAGTTCATGGATCAGAAAATTCCGTTCTCCTAAATGGATTTGTAGATTCAACACAGTTTCTGTAAAAATCTCAGCAGGCTTTTTTTAAGTAGAGGTTGACAAGCCTATTCTAGAATTCACATGAAAATGCAAAAGGCCTAGAATAGCCGAAATGACTTTGAAGAAAAAAATGAAGCTAGAGGAGTCACGTGACCAATTTTAAGACCTACCATAGAGGTACAGTAACCAAGACAGAGAAGCATTGGCACCCTGATAGACAAATAAATCCTAGAATATAACAGAATATAATTGAGAGCCCAGAATAAACACTGACGTTGATGGCCAATTGATTTTTGACAAAGCTGCAAAGGCATTTCAGTAGAGAAAGGATGGTCTCGTTAACAAATGGTTCTGAAAAACTGGATCTCCATATGCACGAAATGAACATCAACTTAATATACATAAATGAAATCAAAGTGGGTCAGAGACGTAAATGTAAAGCATAAAACTATAAAGCTTTTAGAAGAAAACATAAGAGAAAATTTTGTGACACTGGTTTAGCAAAGATTTCTTAAATACAACACCAAAAGCACGATTCATAAATAAAAGTGAACTGGAGCTCATCAAATTAAGAATTTCTGCTCTGTGATATATACTATTGATAAACTGAAAAAGTAAGCTATAGATTGAGAGAAAACACCTTTAAATCACACATTTGATAAAAAGCCTTGTATCCAGAAAGCATACAGAATGTACATCTCTTAAAACTCAGTGATAAAACAACCAAATATAATTAAACAAAATATTTGAACAGACACTTCATCTAAGAAGATATAAAAATGTCAAATAAACACATCAGTAGATGCTCAGCATGATTAATCATTATGGAAATGCAAATTAAAACCACAATGAGATACCACTACACATCTGTTGGAATCGCTGGACTCACAGCCTGATGCTGCCAAATGCTGCAGGGATGTGGAGGGGCAGGACCCACACTCGGCTGGGGATGTAAGATGACACAAACACTCCACACGTTTCGTCAGTGCCTCAAACATCCACCTACCGTATGACCCAGCTGTTTGACTCACAGGCGCTTATTTAAGATAAATTAAAGTGCATGTCTATAAAAAGAAGTGCACCTGGATGCTCATGGCAACTTTATTTATGGTCAGTAAAAGCTTGAAACAACTGAAAGGCTCCTCAGTAGGTGAAGCAGTGAACAGGCTGTGGTACATCCACTCAGTGGAATGCCAGTCAGTATGACAAGGGATCAGCGACTGATGCATATGACAGCACCGTTCGCCCCAAAATAATGATGCCGAGTGAAAGAAGGTGGGTAAAAAAGAGTATATTCTGCAGGATCCCACCTGGGTAAAATTCTGTGAAATGTAAACTACTTTACAGTGATGGAGAGGAGAGGGTATAGGGAAGGAGGGCGGGGTGGAGATATCAAAAGATGAACTGTGGACAGTGCGTGGGTTCAATGTCGTGATTGTGGTCATGGATTTATAGGTTATACACATGTGTCAAAATCCATTAGATTTTACACTTTAAATATGTGTGGATTATTGTATGTCAATTACTAAAAAGCAGCTCAGTGAAGCTGCTTTTAAAGAGGAATGTCATGAAACTGAGGCTCAGAGTTTGAGCCACGTGCCCAAGTCACACAGCAAGCGTGTGGTGGAGACTGGGACTGAGGCAGCCTGACTCCCGCCTCTTGCCTCCACGCCATCCTGCCTCAGCCGGTCAGAACTGGCCACCACGCTGCTAAACACCCAGTAAAACCCAGGATCTCGTTCAGCTCCAGGAAATCATCTCAGATCTGCTGCGGGTCTCATTTCAGACCTCGTCTCTGGTGCCTGGGTCCCGCTGTGCTGCCTCCGTGGTCCACTGGGGGCCAATCTGCAGAGGGAAATCTAACAGACAAGAAACCCTGGATGGGGCAGAACTGCGGCCACAGCAGGGGACTCTCCAAGGATTTTCCGTAGAGGGTAGAGAAACCCAGGGGCTGAACCGGCTTCCTGGGGCTGCAGAAACACAGGACCACTGCGGGGGCGGCTCACATGCTGATGTCTTTCCCCATAGCTCTGAAGCCATAAGGCCCAGACTACAGTATGGACAGGGCCAGGCTCCCCCGGAAGGTTCTGGGGAGAGCTGCTTCTGCCTCTCTCCCTGCTTCTGGTGGTGCCGGCAACCCTTGGCACTCCTTGGCTTATGGCCGCACCACTGCACGTTGCCTCCTCTTCACATGGCTCCTCCCGCGGGTCTGCACTCTTCTTACAAGGACGCCACACGTGGATGAAGGGCCACCTGCCCCAAGATGACCTCATCTGAAGTAGTTACATCCACAAAGACCCTATTTCCAAACAAAGACATATTCTGAGGTTCTGGGAAGGACGTGGATTTGTGGGACACTGGTCAACTCGCTGCAGAGGCTCTGGGGTAACCCGCAGGTCTGTGCGGCAGGGGCTGGTCCCGAGGTCCTCGGTGTTCTGGAATCGCCTCTAGGCCTCATCTGACCTGCACACTGAAGGCAGGGCCAGATTCAGCAGTGACCACAGGTCACATCCGCCACGGGATGTCTGCATGCTGAGGGCCACCCTCTGCAGCCCACACACGTGCCTGGGGCCTTGCAGCTGGGAGGGCAGACGAGGCACAAAAGCATGCAGCTCCAGCAGGTGGCCCGTCACAGAGGTCTCAGGAACGCCGGTCACTATGAACATCTGCCCCACCTTCAGAGAGTGACCGGCAGGACAGAGACAGCCCCCTCTGTGGTGGCCTGAAGCAGCATCTGCACATAGACCACAGGGTGGCCTTTGTCTGAGTGGGGCCAGGAGAGGCTCACAGGCCACCCAGGGCCAGGGGTCTGACAATGATGCTTCTCTCTGCTTGTTATGGGATGAGTCATGATACATGAGACGTGTCCTTTGGGGAAAATAAATGCTTCTGTGCTGGCAAAGAGCTTTGGAGTCATAAAGAAAACGGATGAGCCCGGCAGTCTCACTGGCTTCAGTGCCGGTCATGATAAAGGGCTCTGCAGTGCCATTTATGGACGTGATGTCTGAAATGAGGCTTTGTCATTTCCACACAGCCTCTGCTCAGACACAAATCCCATTGGCAGGACATGCCTTCAGCCAACACGGGCTATGGCTCCTGAAGCTCTAGAGCTCACAGACCACTCAGGGCCAGCTGCTTGGGGCTGGGCTTCCCCGGTGCAGGTGCTAATGTAGCATTAATGAACACGTGCCCTGCAGTGTGCCTCATGTGGCTGGTGGGGCCTAGTTCAGAGGCACTGCCGTGGCTGTGGGCATTAGACAGAGTCTAGAGGAGAGCTGCCTGATGAGGGCTGGGTCCAGCTGGGGTCTTGCTGTCAGCCTTCGACTGCTGTGAGCCCCCACCCTCACAGGGCTGTGGCTCTGGCCAGCTGGCTACAGCATCCCAAACTCGATGGCTGTGTCCCAGCCTGACCGTGTCCTTCCCAAGTTGCAGGTGACAGGCCCTAGCCCCGGTGGGAGGGACAGTCACACAGAACAGCATAGCTGTACATACACTGAGGGTGGGGCCAGGGCAGAGATGGAAGTGAGATGCACAGCGGAGGGTTTGAGATTAAATGAGTCTCCTAATCTGTAGAGCCCGGGACATGTACCAGGAGTCACGGTGTGGGTAAGGACGTCCAGTCTAATCTCCTTAGCAGGGCTGAGAGACTCACCAAGAGTACATCAATCCTTGGTGGCTGCGTACAGGGCAACAGAGACCCTGCCATTCTGAAGACCCTTGATCCAAGTACACGCTTCTCAGGAAGAAAGGTCATGGACAGGGTGGAGGTCTGGCTAGGTGTGAGATTCAAACGAGAGGGGCTGCTCACGTCCACGGTGGGCCACGATGTCCTGACCATGCCAGGTATAAGAGGAACATGGTCAGCCTCAAGGAAGGAGCTCTGAAGAGAGTTCTGCAAGTCACAGGAAAGAAAGGAGGATACGGGGCCCAGGCAGGGTGAGTTTCTGCTGTGGCATGGTGGGGTCTTGGGTCAACAACACACAGAGAAGGAGACGAGGTAGGAGAGGTGAGTGGGCAAGGTGAGCATGATTAGGAAGCGGTTGTAGGGAAGGCGACAGGGTAAGGGATGGGGATGTCTGTAGAGATGGGGGATGGTGTAGGGATGGGGGATGAATGTAGGGATGGGGGATGGTGTAG
The DNA here is from genome assembly GCF_027409185.1 of Cynocephalus volans. NCBI lineage: Eukaryota > Metazoa > Chordata > Mammalia > Dermoptera > Cynocephalidae > Cynocephalus > Cynocephalus volans. Next base: position 166,539,911 of record NC_084464.1, on the reverse strand, counting down.
GGATGGGGATGACTGTAGGGATGGGAGTGGTGTAGGGATGGGGATGGTGTAGGGATGTGGATGACTGTAGGGATAGGGATGAATGTAGGGATGCAGATGACTGTAGGGATGGGGATGACTGTAGGGATGGGGATGACTGCAGGGATGGGGATGACTGTAGGGATTCAGATGACTGTAGGGATGCGGATGACTTTAGGGATGGGGATGACTGTAGGGATGGGGATGACTGTAGGGATGGGGATGACTGCAGGGATGGGGATGACTGTAGGGATTCAGATGACTGTAGGGATGCGGATGACTGTAGGGATGGGGATGACTGTAGGGATGGGGATGACTGTAGGGATGGGGATGACTGTAGGGATGGGGATGAATGTAGGGATGCGGATGACTGTAGGGATGGGGATGACTGTAGGGATTCAGATGACTGTAGGGATGTGGATGACTTTAGGGATGGGGATGACTGTAGGGATGGGGATGACTGTAGGGATGCGGATGACTGTAGGGATGTGGATGACTGTAGGGATGGGGATGACTGTAGGGATGGGGATGACTGTAGGGATGGGGATGAATGTAGGGATGCGGATGACTGTAGGGATGGGGATGACTGTAGGGATGGGGATGACTGTAGGGATGGGGAGGACTGTAGGGATGCGGATGACTGTAGGGATGCGGATGACTGTAGGGATGGGGAGGACTGTAGGGATGGGGATGACTGCAGGGATGGGGATGATTGTAGGGATGTGGATGATGTAGGATGCGGATGACTGTAGGGATGACTGATGTAGGGATGGCGATCGCTGTAGCGGTCGGGATGGTTGTAGAGCGTGGGAGGAAGATTGGCCAGCCTGGGCACTACCTCTCCCTGTCACCTCTATTGTGGTGGGCCTGGAAGGCTGCAGCAGTGTTGGTGTGATTAACTGAGCATCTGGTTCTTCATCTCTACGTGTCCTTGGAGTTTTCTTAACTGACCCCTGGAACGAGGCACATGTTGTAGAGCTAGTTGCAGTCCACTGTCGGCCTCAGGACATTCTCAGTCTGTTGATGCTTGAATAGCCATGGTACACATGGCTCCTTGTCCTCGATAGGGTGCTGGGCTGTGTGACCCTGCCCATGCTCTGCCGTGTGCGGAGGAGGAAGAACTACAGACCATGCAGCTGGACCTGCTGTGGCCTGTCCTCCCCCAGGGCCTGCAGCACACCATCCCGGCATCACCAGGGATGGTTCTAGCCCTGCTGTCTGTCCTGGTTCATTCATGGGCTCCCAGAATCAAATGTGGTCCTGGCTCGGCGTGAACGATCTCAACGTGGCCCTCTGGTCAAGTCTTCCCGCCCCGCTCCAGTCAGTTTTCAATCCGCTGAATTGGGCAATGCTGCTGAGGCATCTCAGAGGCTGAGCTGGACACTGTGCGAGCCATGGAACTCCCAACCAGACTGGACCAGAGGTGGATGCTGCCTTGCGAAGGGAGGCCCGACCTGCGCACTCTGAGTAGACGGCAGATTCTCGGATGGGACCATGTGTACGTGTGCACGTGGATGGCGGGTGAGACTCGTATGGACTCGGGGACTTGCCATACAGGGAGCATGTGGCAATCAGCCTTGGGTCTGCAGCTCATGTTCGGGTGACCCTGGGCCTGGTCATTAACATTCGCAAACTGCTGCTCACAGTCTGCAATGTGGGGACAGTAAAAATTCACTTCAAACAAGTGACCAGATCCCGTGAAATCAGGGCACACAGTAGGTGCTCAGTGCCTGTGGGCATCACCCCTGCCCCTGCATTCAAGGTGCTCACGTGTGCCCAGCACTGGCCTCTCCTGCAGCCAGCCCCTCCCAGCCCTGCCACAAAGCGCCCCCCTCACCTGCTCAGTCCAGGCCCAGGGGCCTCCATCCACGGGGGGGCTGCTGCAGGCTTCGAGGGGTCAGTGTCCATGATGTGGAAAAACACAGGTGACGGAGAGGAAGGCTGCGGTTGGGCTGGGCCGGCAAGCACATTAGCAGCTGCTGGGGTCAGGATTCTTTTCCCATCAGTCAGAAGTGATGACACCCAGATAACAGCTTCGGTGGAATCACCGCGTGGGGGCTCGATCTGGATATGGAGCCCCAGCCCCTTCCACACCGAAGGCCTCCGCCTCTCCTGCTGACAACCCAGTGAACACCTGGGTGCTGGGTTTTTGTCTTTGAAACCCAGTTACACTGTGTGCAGGGAAGACACACAAGGTTGGGTGTTGCAAACCGTGCCGAGTGGCTGTTATGTGTGCTGCAGAGCTTTGCTTGGGCTCAGCCTGCGCCTGTGGTCTGTCCCCTCCTGTAGAACTCGGGGGCCAGCCTGGGGCACAGAGTCCGGGAGAGTGCAGAGGGTTCCCGAGCATGGCTGATGCTGCCCGTGAGGAGGGCGTGGGGCTGGCTGTCCCCGCCATCTGTCCGTCCACTGGTGGCCAGATTCCTGCAGCCCCAGAATCCAGGAGTCTCCAGCCAGCCTCCTCCAGGGTGGGTTTCCCTCAGACCTGTGGACCCCTCCGACGCCCAGGAAGGAGCGGCGTGGAGGGGACAGCGGGCCTGGCAGCTGGGGCCCTTCACTCCGTAAACGCAGTGGAAAAGCGTTTTGTGCTGCCCAGGGACAGGAGAACATCTGATTTCTCAACGTGCTGATCGTTCCATGGACGCCACGGGTCCTTTCAGGACGAAGGCCACCTTGCCTGAGCCCACGTGCCTCCTCCGGGAGGCCTCGCCCCTCGCTCTCGTCTCTGCCCTCCGAACGCCTCCCGCAAGGCCTCCTCCTGCTGCCTTCTCGAGGACACCCCTCGAGCAAACTCCGAGGCTTCGGAGTTGGCGCAAATGAGCACGTGCTTCTGGACTCTAGTCCTCAGGCCCCGCTCCTCGGCTTTGCTGAGGACGCGGCGCTCCTTCTGCACGCCCTTCCCAGGCCATCTCCGCACGGGGGGATGCGGACGGGCTGACCCCGCGGCCCGGGTTGGGGGGAGGCTGGGCTGTGGGCCAGCAGCCTGTCAGGGGGTGAGAAGCGGGTGCCGGGGCTTGCCTCTGCCGGAGCCGCAAAGCACTGTCCGAGGGGGGCTGAGACCCCGAGAGCCACTGGTGGGTGGTCACGCTGTGTGCTGTTGGGGGCGGCAGCCTCCGCTCCCTGCCAAATATGCTGGGGGCTGCACAGAGGCCACCGAGAGAGACTCCCAGCAAGGAGAGAGGACCACGGGAAGGGCCTGGGGCAGGGGTGCAGGTGTCAGCTGCGGTTGTGGGCTTGCTTTCCAGAGCTTTGGGGCCCATGGGACAGCAGGGGCCATTTGGGCCAGTTTCCAGGGGCCACATGAGAGCAGAGGACAAGAGCATGCGTGCAGCACGTGCCTCTGGCCCCTTTTCCGTGGGTTGCTTCATTCCTGCCTTAAAGTGGCGCCCTGGCGCAGGGCCCACCAACAGCCCAGCGAGGTGGACATAGCCCCCAGAACTGTGTCCCGGGCCCCCCAGAAGCTGTCTGACCCTGGAGCCAGCACTCCTGAGTGCACATCAGTTCCCAAGTTTCGACAGGATCCCAATGGAAACAGAAAAAAAAAAAGGCCTTTTCCTTGTTTGAGTCGTTATCTTCACAGTGATTTCTGGCATTTCTAGCTAGTGGCAGTGACTGGCAGGGGCCAGGGACTGGGGGCAGTGAGTCTGGCTGCAGAGAGGCCCGGGGGGCACAGGCTCTGTCCCCAGCAGCCTGGACAGCCTCCGTTCTGAGCACGCCTGTGCCCAGGCCCACTCCACCTCTCGGACCCCTGGCTCTGGGGTCGTTGTCTGCTGTGATGCAGGTCGGGGGGCTGTGGCCCTCTCAGTAGGGCCGTCTGGGGAGGAGCACAGAGAAGGATCACAGAGTGTCTTAGCCCCGTCCTGGCCGCCTGTCATGGTGCTGGCAAATTTACGAGCTTTGCCGTGGCCACCAGGGTCACCCTGGTCCTCTTTTCCACGGCCTGGCCCCTCTGGGCCAGGGGAAGGGGTGGGTGGGCTGGGCCCGAGGCTCCTGAGCAGCTCAGGTCGAGGCTTTGGCTGCAGGACCACGTCTTCCGCATCCTGACCTGCATTTTTTCCACCTCTCAGTAAGTTCTTTGTCACCCCGAGTGAGACCACACCTCGAGAGACCGCGGCCACTGACCTCCCCTCGGACACATACACACCAGATGCCCCTGCGTACCAGAGGCTAGAAATAGTAAATTCAGAAAAATGCTTGAGCGGAGCCACTTTTCTGTGGTGCTGGAGCCTCGGAGAGTAAGCGTTTCTGACATATCTCCCAGGCTTTGTGTGGCGGCTCTGCTCCCAGTGTGACTCGTAGTGACATTTAGTGTGACCTATGATGGCGGTCCCTTCCACTGGCAGGAGTCCTAGGCCTCAGTTTCACCAGCAGGTTGGCACCAGTGACTTTGGCCTCATGGGTTGCTGTGAGAACTGGAGGGTCAGTGATGGATTTAGACCAAGCCTGGCACTCATAGGCCTGAGACAGTGGAGCCTGAAGTGCTGCCACCAGGTGCAGTGCGGACACGGGGGCCTTGGTCAGGCTGGACCTCTCTCGTGGTCAGGGGGCTCTGACGTTCTTCACTGCCTGGTCCCCTCCCCGTAAGACCAAGTAATGCTGTGAGGAGAGAGGACGAAAGAGGCATGAAAATACAGAGAAAACAGAAACCTACGGTGCACGGGGACAGGCACGCCAGCCAACAGCAGGGTGCCCACTGGATGGCGGCTACGCCTGCTTGCAGATGGAGCTGCCCCCTTCCAGGCCCCAGGTCCTACAGACCCCCAGGCTGTTGGCTGTGTGGAGTGTGCGAGGGGATAGACAAGGCCATGGTGGAGCCTGTGCTAGCTCCACACCTCGCGCCTTGGTGTGGTGCTCCTGTGGGCACCAGGGCCATCCTGGCAGGACAGAAGGTGGGCAAGTGCAGGGAGGCTCCTGAGGAGGGCTCACCCATGGGGCCAGGCTGGGTTTCAGGCCAGCCGGGCAGGTGTGAGGCCTGCGCCCTCCTGCTGGGCTGAAGAGGGGACCCGTTGGGTCCTGCTCGGAGCTGCTGGACAGCCCCTTGCCAAGGTCCAGCTGTTTGAGCCTCAGAGAACTTGAAGCATCCTGATGGAGATCTAGTCCAACAGCAGGTTTAAACATTGAACTAGTCTGGCAATCTAAAAATATGCATTATATATATTTTACTTTTAAATAATTTATACCTTTTAAAAAAATCTTAAGCAAGTAAATAAACTGTCATGGTAAAAGTGAAAATAATTAAAAAAGGCTTAACATGGAAGCAAGAGCCCCCAACGCGGTGCCCTCCGAGGGCTCTCTGTGGCTCCCAGCTAGTCTCACGCCATTCTGGAAGGCTTGCGGGTGGTTACTTTGGTGCTACTGCACGAGCGATGCCACTCTGGGTCTCAATTTCTCAGTTTTAAGAACTAATATACATTATTAGTCCCTGAGGGCTGGGGCTGCAGGATGGGTGGCAGCAGAAGGGATGACGTGGGAGGCCCGGCTGTTCCCACCTGGAAAGTCAGGACTGGGGCACAGCAGAGGTCTGCAAAGTCTCTCTGGCATCACAGGGACTTGGTTCTGGGAGAGTTGGTGCAGCGTGCAGTCTCTGGGCTCCCGGTGGGGCGTGTTCTGCAGTTGGGTCATCACCCTGGGACAATGTGAGGACAGCAGGCTCCCTCCGAAGCCTTGGACCGAGTGAGACAGCCAGCCAGCTGCCGACGTGCCCCCCGCTGCCATGGAGGGCAGGACGCTGGCTGGCGGCCTCCGAGCCCAGGCTGCCACGGAGGAGGGATGTGCTGTGAGGACTGGACAGCTGGGCCTGAGCCGGGTGGGGCCAGCGTGAGCACCTCGCGTGCAGACGACACCGTCTGAGCAGAGGGCAGGGGAGGTGAGAGACCCTGAGGCCACCCACTGCCCTCCTTGGGACAGACACTGCACGTGGGGGTGAAGTTGCACTTGCAGGGACAGGGGTGGGCTGGGGGGAGCGGGCAGCCGCCCAGGAGCTTGAGCAGGACGGGCAGGGGCAGGTGGTGCAGACCTTGTCTGGGAGAAGCCATAATCCGCCTGGAGTTTTGGGAGGGGCTCCCTGGTCACTCATGAAAAATGGACAAAAGCTCCCGGGGAGGGGTCTCCAGAGGGCAGTGCTGGCGTGTGTGCAGTCACCCAGCAAGGGAGGTGGTGATTTGGGGGCTTTCTGACGGTCACTGTGGAGGGCGGGCAGAGGTCTGGAGTGACCATGGGCTCCTGGGCTGAACGACCTGCGATGGGGCGCAGTGGTCAAGGCCAGGGCTTGGGAACAGGATGAGATGGTGTTCGCAGCCGCCACCAACTCTAGGTGGCTGGCGTTGGGACTTGCGCTCAGGAGGGTCCCCTGCGGGGGGGAGCCTGGAGAAAGAGCAGGAAGGTCCAAGGGCGGAGGCCGGGGGGAAGTGGAACCTGCAGAGACCTGTCCTGGGAGGGAGGGTCCAGGCTCCTGGCCCGACACAGGAAAGACAGGGATGGGAGGACAGCGGGCGAAGTGGACGGTGCAGGGCGGAGGGACAGGCAAGTGCCTCGTGAGGGCAGAGCCCGGCGAGTGCCCGGAGCAGCCCGTCCTCATCGCTCACTCGCTCCGTCACTGGGAACGGGTCGCCTGACCCTGAGCATGAACGGCCTCGTGTGGAAAACACGGTGACAACGCCACGTTCAGCGCCCTCGCGGGGTTTTCACGCTCGTCGTATGCAGCGTTGGATGCGTGTGCCTCGTCCGTGAGGGGGAGTGTGTCTGTGTGTGCCACACGCACCGTTCTAAATGCCACATGCAGCCGCCTCTGCTGCCTCCACCAGCTGGGCTTTTGGGTGCAGCCGGCTTTTGATTCTACGGACGAAAATGATCTACTGTATCGTTGTCCATGGTGAGATTTGAGTCCTGCCCGCCCTGAACATTTCTGTGTCTTCCAGCAGCGCCGGGCTGGGCCCGCTCAGGAACGACAATTGCATGACAGCCCAGGGCACACGGGGTGAGGGTCACACACCTGCCGCAGGAGCAGTCCACTCAGCGCCTTCTGCGCCGGGGCAGCCGGCCCGGAGCACCCGCGTTTTCCGTCATCTGCGTGTCTTCTTGTTGGCGTGGACAGTGGTGTGGACAGTCCCCTTATTCTGGGACGTGCTCTCCCTTTCTTTGGTCTGAAACACTCACAGGTGTGTTTGCTCCTTTATTTACACACTGACGGGGATGGGAGGACTTGGGCCACTCTTCTCTGCACACCTGTGCACGGGGCCCGTCCTGCTCCTGGGGCTCTCGTGCTGGCAGAGTCTGTGGGACACTTATCCTGGTCCCTGGTTCTCATCCGGCCAGGTGGGAGCTGTTGGGGCAGAGCAGTGAAGCGTTGCTCACAGTCTGGGGCCATTACCAGCTGTGTCCTTCTCATTTTGCATCCATGGGAGTGTCCTGTGTCTTGGGAAGAATCCGCACTTCTCAGGCGGTTTGCTTCAGGGCTCATGAACGCCATCGACAGACAGTGCGGAGGTAGCTATTTTGGGCATGGCCTTTAAGTCACTGTCCATGATTCATTCAGGCCTAAGCACTGCCAGTGACAGAGGCTCATTAAGGAGCACAGACAAAGCCGCACAGAGAAGTGTGCTGAAGTGGTGAATGGCAATTTAATCATCAACTAATCCAACGTCCAGGAAACTGGATTTCCACATACGCCAGCTCTTCTCCGAGAGGCGGAAGTCTGGGAGAAGAGCCGAACCTCAGCGTTCAAGGAGACCCTCAGGATTAGGGCAGAGCTGGGCATAGGAGGCCTCCCCGCAGCAGGGTGGCTACGAGCCCCGAGGGGAGACCACGGGCCTGCTGGAGAGCCAGGGATGGGGGATGAGAGAGACGGAGGCAGAGAGCGAGACAGAGACAGAGACAGAGACAGAGAGAGAGAGACAGAAAGACACACTCAGAGAGAGACAGAGAGAGAGAGAGACAGAGAGACAGAGAGACAGAGGGAGACAGAGACAGAGAGACAGAGAGAGAGACAGAGAGACACACTCAGAGAGAGACAGAGAGACACACTCAGAGACAGAGAGACACACTCTGAGAGAGAGACAGAGAGAGAGACAGAGAGAGACAGAGACAGAGAGACAGAGAGACAGAGGGAGACAGAGACAGAGAGACAGAGAGAGAGAGAGACAGAGGGAGACAGAGACAGAGAGACAGAGAGAGAGACAGAGAGACACACTCAGAGAGAGAGAGACAGAGAGACACACTTTGAGAGAGAGACACACTCAGAGAGAGACAGAGAGACACACTCTGAGAGACAGAAAGAGAGAGAGACAGAGAGACAGAGAGACAGAGGGAGACAGAGACAGAGAGACAGAGAGAGAGAGACAGAGAGACACACTCAGAGAGAGAGACAGAGAGAGAGAGAGAGAGAGGGAGACAGAGACAGAGACAGAGAGAGAGACAGAGAGACACACTCTGAGAAAGACACACTCAGAGAGAGAGACAGAGAGAGAAAGACAGACACAGAGAGAAAGAGACACAGAGACAGAGACAGAGGGACACAGTCAGAGAGAGAGACACAGAGACAGTCTCAGAGAGACACAGAGACAGAGACAGACAGACGTAGAGACACACCAGGGAGAGAGACAGAGATGGGGAGAGAAAGCTGTTAGCAGATGTCCTGCTCAGAGCAGAGAAGAAACAAAACAGGAAAAGAGAAAAACTTGGGGCAAAAATAAAGACCCAGAGGGGACAGGAGTGGGGGTGGTAGAAGAGGAATAAATTCCACCTTTGTTTCAAGTCCCTGAAAAATAAAAATTCCTGAGAGTAATTATTTAGGTTGATTAACTTCCAAGGCAATTATTTTGTTAAGCTGGTTTTTTAACACGACCAAATACAAAGATACAAACACTTGCATCGTGTTTTTATCTAAAATCTCCCGTTTAATCATTCCCACTTCTAGCCCTGATGAAGGGTCACGGGCCGCACTCGCGCTCGTGCTTCCAGCAGCACAGGACGGGGCAGGCGTGTGGGGACGCGGCTTCCGAGGACACAAGGGGGGAGGCTGCCTGGGGGCCCCAGTGCAGGGAAGGGCTCTGGAGTCAGAGGTCACAGTTTGGGAGTGTGCCAGGTGCTGTTTGTCCAGAGGCTGTGCCTGGAGACGGGCTCTCCTGGCGTGTGGAGGGTGTGACCTGGGCTGCAGGTGGGACATCAGGGCTGGGAGGAGCCAGCAGGAATCGACAGAGCAGGCTGGGATGCACCCGGGGTGGCAGGGCCCCAGTGACACAGGACCCCGTATAGTGGCCTCAGGGGACATGTGGCCCTGAGACACCAGCCAGGTTTGGGGACACCATTGGTCATCACAGTTGGAGGGTGCTCTTGGTGTCTAGTGGGCAGAGATCCCCCTACAATGTGCAGGTCGGCTCCAGACCAAGACTGTCCAGCCCAAACATCAGAGTGCCCTGACCTGAGTTGATGCAGATTTGGCTGACATAACCATCACCTGTCACCAACTCCTGATGACCCTCTTGTGTGGCTGCAGATGGCAGGAGGTGGCAATTTATTCTGAATTCCTGGTCACACTGACGTGGGCAAAATGCCCTGCTGTCCTTTCCTTTTGGCTCAGCATGCTGATGGCGGGGCGGGTCAAGCTGCGTTGTCCTGGGCAGGCCTGGCCACGCCCGTCCCGCACCTTCCTCTCACGTCTGGATGCAGAGTGTGAAGGGGCACCTTTTCCATGGAACATGTGCCCTAAGAGGCAGAGGTTTGTCCCAGACTGGAGAAAAAACTGACCTGGTGTAGTTGTTGAGATATGTCATCCTGCTGTGAGCTGCAGATGTTTTAAGGGATTTTCAGGGGTACGTATGACTCTATGGAATGTCATCTATGATTATTGGGTGACTAAGTCCCAGTGCACAGGGTTGTGAAGCGGTCAGCATTATTCAGTACTCGGGCAGACCTTGACACTTGCTTGGCGGGTGCTTTCAGGTAGGAGAGAACAAGAGAGAAGCCCGGTTCTTGAAGGGCAGACGTGGGCTGCGGGAGGCCTGCCCTGCACTGTCACAGGGTGTGGTGTGCTGGGCACAGAGCCATGCGCAGGTCTGTGCAGTGGGTGATGAGAGGCAGGCGGGGCAGATCTCAGGGCCGCCTGCTCAGCCGAGACCCTCGGTCGCCAGCCAAAGCCAAGTGCCAGGGCCCGGGGCTCCTTCCTGTGGTTTCAGAGATGATGTCTCAGAAGCACAAGAAGACCCAAAATAGGTCATGTGCACGGTTCAGAAGTGCACTCCCGCGGACCTGTCCCATGCGGCTGCTGGGAAGAGGGGCTGTTCGAAGACCTCTGTCATTCTCATAAGCCTCCTGCTGTCAGGACCAGCACAGGCGAGAAACGCAGCCCCCACGCGCCGGGAGCAGCTGCCGGCCTGGTGGGTGCTGGCTGGAGAGGAGGGGGCGTCCGCTTGCCTCTGCCAGGGGAGGGCGGCTTTCCGGGCAGAGCCGGGCAGCGGCGAGACCCTCGTAACAACCCCAGCAAGCCTGAGGAGCAGGGACTGGTCTTGTTTTTGTGGGGTGGCTGGGGGCCGCCCTGCGTGGCCGCGCAGACCAACACCTGTCCCCAGCTTAATCACTCCAGCGTCTTGAAAAGGCATTTCAGATTTTTTTGAAGCTTCTTTCTTTCACGAGCACTCATCGAATGGTGCAAACGGCCTATCTGGAGGAACTCTTTGAAGGTATTTTTGAACTTCTTAATGGGCTTGTTATAAAGTTTGAAAGCGAGAAAACGGTCTACAGCTGTGGTGAGGCTCCAGACCTCTCCTGCCCCACCCATGTCCCATGCAGAGGCCACGCTGTCACCAGCCACCAGTGCCTCCACCTCCACGTGTCCTCTGCGCAGACCGTCTGGAGGTCTTCTGTGGGGTCTGTCTCTTCTCCCCCATCTGCTTATTTGCTCATCCAGCCATTTGTTGATGTCTACATGGACTCCTCAGATGTTCCCATGCGAGGCCTGCTTGGCTGAGACGTCCCTGATGCCCCTGGTCCTGCCACAGCTGGGCAGTGGTGGCTGCACCTCATCCTGAGGACCCTTCCCCCCACTGTGTGCAGGAAGCTCCAACACTGGGTCCTGTGTCTTCCTCTTTCCACGGTCTCCCGTGTCTTCTGAGTGCACCCTCCAGTGCGGGCCCTGAAGGCAGGCTCCTGGCCACCTCCCCTGCCAGGACCCCAGGACCGTGGAGTGTCAGACTAGGGCTGGTCCAGAGGTGCCTGCTAGGGAGCAGTGTGTGTGCAGTCCACGGTGGCTTGTGAGGCTAGGCCTGACCTGACATCACTCGTGGGCTCAGGCTGGACTCACAATGTGCCAAAATTCATGGGTGTTGTGGCCTTTTCCCTGTGCTGAGCCGTATCAAGAGAAGCAACATTTTCACTTCCAGAAATGTCTGTGCTTACCTTGTGGGGGGTACAGATGAGGGGCTCAGCATGGGTCAGAGGGCACCAAGGGAACAGGTCCTGGGTTGACTCATTAACTGAGTCCCTGAAAGAGGGGGCCAAGGGTCCGAGGATGGGTCCACAGCATGCATCTGTTTGTGGCCAGGACAGTTTCTAAGTCAGGTGTGTGTCCTACGACAGGGTTGGGTGACAGAGGAACCAGGGGCCTTATCGAGGACCCGGCTGTTCCTTACTTCTCGGATTCCATCTCGGGGGTGCGGGAATTCACGAGCAAGCTCATGAGGTCGAGGTCTGTGGGGCGAGGCTGCCGTGTCCATCTCATGACAACTCTGGGTCCTTGGAGTGGCCAGGCCTGCTGGGTGGGAGCCTCCAGGGTGGGGCTGGAACATCTGTGTTTACGACCAGGGCCCAGATGGCTCTGGTAATCGGTCAAATTTGAGAAACACTCATTTTTTGTGAAGGAAAACCCTGATTCAATTAAGCAAGGCATGAGGAATTAGCCAAGAGGGTAAAACCCGAAATTCCGCCACATCTGAGGGCGCTCGCAGAGCCTGTCAGATGAAACGATTCTGTGTACAAACACAAAGCGCAGCCAAGCCCACTGCAGCCCTAAAACCTTCCAGATGCGCAAAAGCCTGAGCCGACCCGGCGATCTGCAGCAGTCAGCACAAGACACACGGCGCTGGGGCTCACGGGGCCCACGACTTCCCTCCTAGTCATCTTCCTCAAGCAGCGGCGAGGGGCAGGACGCTTCTGGGAAGTCACCAGAGGATGTTCTGCTCTCTGGCTTCCGAGAAAATCCAGCATGGAATCGCCTGTCCTGAGCACTGAGTGTCCACATGCACACCCTCCGCGATCCAGCACGGCACCAGAGGTGTGACACCAGCAGGAAGACGACCCGGTCCCTCCCTGTGCCAGGCACGACTCTCCTGCCTGGCAGACAGCCATGCCCCATTTACAGAGAAGATAAACTCAAAAACGGAAACAGAACCATAGAGGGCATTCCTGGGAGTCTGAGCCAGACCAAACACATGCGCAGGAGTGTCTGAAGCTCCCCACGTGTCTGCTGAGGACAGGAAGGGCGGGTCTGTGGCCGGCCGGAGCTAGCGTTGGGTTCAGAGACAGGTGAGGATTCAGCTGGCGCAGGCAGGAGATGCTGCTGAGGCAGAGGGGTTTTCTGCTTGAACGGGAGACAAGACTGCGTTCTGAGAACACGGTCCTGCAGACAGGCCTCGTGTTCATTTTCTGAAGTAGTAGGTCATTTAAGACTCCCGTGACGGGTGTCATCAGTAAGCACTTTAAGCGTTCTAGATGCGGGTTAGTCTCTGCGTGCACTGTCCCCTTCCATCCTCACAACGGCCCGTACAGCGGGTTGTTTATGGCCCACGTCACAGAGAAGGGGATTGAAGCTTGCAGATGTGCAGGGTCTGGCCCGCGTTCAACTCGGCCCCTCCCATGCCAGCAGCTGAGACGCGTGTGTCTGGAGCACGGGGCCCCTGGCTGCCAGGTGGGGGGACTGTGGCTTTGTCTGCACTGCCCAGCACTCAGAGGAGACCTTCGAGCTGTGCAGGGTCTGCCCAACAAGGCGCGGGACCCTGTGGGATCCTGGAGACGTAAGCGGCTTCTCCCTGGCATTGCATAATCAGCTGAGTCAGCTGGAGAGACCTGGGACATAGTGGTCTTTTCTTCTTCCTGGAAGGAGGAGGCTGGGGTGGCATTTCGGGGTGGCTCATGCTGCTTCTTAGGTTGGGTGGGTATAAGCAGAGACCCCCCAGCTGGCCCTCCAGACCCTGCTGCCTCGTCCCCCATGATGCCAAAGCTCCTTCCCCAGCGCAGACCCACACCCCCCACAAAGCTTTGGTTGTGCCATGTCTTCCTCACCTAAAGGGGCCTTAACGGGGCTAATGCAGCCCCTCGGTGTCCAGGGGCGCACTGTAATTCGGCGCCTCAGTCTGGTGAGAGGTGCCGAAGTGCTGTACAGGATTGCAGACACCAGTAGAAAGAGCCAAACACTGCGGCGTGTCGGGCTGTCCGGGCACTAATCTAACCACGTGTGTGAGCTTGCCCCGCACTGCACCTCCAAAGCAAGTGCTGTGAGCGCTGTGATTCCCCTTTGCAGGTAAGGAAACTGAGGCCCCACAGGGCCACGTCTCAGGGCTCCTGGGCAGAAGGGCAGAGCGGAGACTCCGCCAGGCCCTGAGTTTCTGAGCACTTCGCCCTCCTGCCCACCACATGCAAATCCCACAGTTTTGAAAAGCTCTTCTGAGGCCCCCACCCTGAGTTCACCTCCCCGTCTGAGGCAGCTCTTTTGTGGGCACAAGCTCCTTGAGGCCCCCTGGGGTTTTCATGATGCCCTAACAGAGCCTATGTGTTAAATCAATAAATACCTGCAGTGGAGGCAGAAAAATTCTAAACTCTGTCTTGAATCTTCACTTAGCTTCACAATTCAGCTAAACTCAGACTGTTAACAGAGAACTCTGTCGAAGTGTTAACTGAAGTTATTGCATTGCAGGATTATGTTACTGGCAGAGATGCCGAGAAATGACTGGAACCATGCCTGTCTCCAGGCAGGCTCCGCAGAAGGCCAGGCTAGAAGGCCAGGATTTTAGAGCAGAAAGGACAGTTTTTACCTGCTGTCCTAGTCTGTCCCGTGCTGCTATAACAAAATGCCCGAGACGAGGTAATTCGTAAAGAACAGAAACTGATTCTCTCTGTCCTGCAGGTGGGCAGCCCAAGGTCGGGGCTCTGGCATGTGGTGTCTGGGGAGGGCTTTCTTGCTGAGTCCTCACACGGCGGGAGGCAGAAGGGCGACAGAGCCCCTTCAAGCGGACGTTTTCACGAAGGTGGTGCCTTCATGGTCCACTTGTCTCCCGAAGGTCCCCCTCCTGAGGCTGTCATGCTGGGGGCTAAGTTACACCATGAATTTTGGAGGGGACACCGTCATTCAAACCACAGCATCTACAAACTGGCAAATATTTCCCTTTAGCGACAATATTCCCAAAGTCAGCAAGAGTGTGGGAGCCTCTTGACCTGCTGCGGTGGGGGACCCCCTCTCTGGGAAGCAATTTGTCAGCCCTTTTCCCACCGTGACAGGTGTATGGAATTGAGAGGTCAGGGAGGGTGTGAGGAAACAAGTGTGTACACAGAGGCTTGGCGGCAGGATACCCACTGCAGTGCGCTCCACGAGAGGGAACGTTTTGGAACAACAAAAGGAAATATTTAAATAAATTATGGCACAGTGATATGACAAAACATGAGGGTCACTAAAATGTCATGACGTTCCATGAGAAGAGCCTCCTGCCTGGTGAAGACCCCAGAAGCCAACTGCCTGGCCTCCAGGGCCCGCCCTGACGCTCAGCTCTGTGTGGCCTTGGGAGAGTCACATAACCTCTCTGTGTTGCAGGCCCCTCATTGGCCACACAGGCATAGTCACTGCACCTGCCTTGCAGGCAGGCGGCTGTGATTGCTCAGCAGGTGCACAGCATGCAGAACGGTGCCCCCCACACACTGCGAGCTGCTGCTACACTTCACGGAATGGAAACTCAGTCCATCAAATGGAGCGTCTAACTGTGTTTTAAAAGGCCACACACTCATCCGTGTACATTAGGAGATCAGATACGTGGGACAATATAGGCGGACAGAGGAAAGGTCTAGGAAGATATCCACTGCAGGTACCCTGTGTGGTACGGTCACGGGATGTTTTCAATGCCCTTCTTTGTTGATCTGTGTCATTTTGTTTTTCTGCAAAGGACATTTTTTGTAATAATAAAAAATCGTCAGCACGAGTTCTTGTGAAAATGTAAAATGCATGTCGGAGTCGGTCTCAAGACTGCACCCCAGCACTCGACACTGCCCCAGCAGACCCTTCCTCAGAGAGCAGGGCTTCCGCGGTGCCGGTCCCAGGGTCCCCTCCACCCGCCTGCCGACTGGTGGCCTGTGGCGCTCATCACGGTCTTCAGGTTGGGATTCTTTCCCTGAGCCACTTTAGTAATTTTCTTGCTTTGTTTTCTTTTCTTTCTGATTTTCTGCTTCCCTCCCCGCTCCCTCGCTCCCTCCTTCCTTCCGGCTATGCACAGCTTCTCTCTGATCACAACACAGCGATGCAGAAAGGGACAAACGAACCTCTTCTCTGCGATCCGTGTGACATGGGGCACCAGCGGATCTGTGCCGCCACGTTCCAACGGGACTAGTGAATCGTGTATTCACAGCGGCAACCTTTGCCCGATCCCAAACTGGAGACTGTATGGCCAGCCAGGACTCGCCGATCATTTTGGGTCGCATGTGGAGCTGCGGTGACTGGGCTTCCTGCTGTCTGAGGTCTCCTTGCCCCAGCCATCCTGCCCCTGCAGCAGAAGCATCTCTGCAGCGTGAGCCGGAGCCCCGTGGAGGTGTGCAGGGAGGCCGGCGTGCTGCGCCCCAGGAGCGTCAGCTTCAGCCCTGTCTGACGAGCACTTTGGCAAGTGCACATTCAGAGTCCAGATGGAGACCAAGAGCATGTCTCGGATGGAAAGAGACTCAGGGATGAGCCCAGGGAGCTCTCGTTAGCTTAGATCTTGCAGAAGCCAGAGCACAGGAGGAGGACACCGTCCACTGCAGGGTGACCCCACGCCACGGGCTGCCATACCGGCCTGGTGGAACCTGCCATCTGCAGCTGTAGGTGAGATAGAAGCCGTGTACCCAGGAGACATCCCTGGGCTTCCAGGATGAGGTGGGCCCACATCACGCCACTGTCACGTGAACAGGGAAGTAGCCGAGACCATTTCATGGGTGTCAGGAGCAGAAACCTGCTCAGCGTGTCCAAGACCAGACAGAAGCCACGCTGAAATGCCATGTTTGGGTTTGCACAAGCCAGCGCTCCAAGTCGCCTCAGTTCACCTTCAGGGGCTTTATGCTCCTGTGTAAACACGGCTGTGCCAAGGTCTCTGCAAACTTGGATGGCCTGGTTCTCTCGTAGATGCTGCAGACCTGCATGCTATGGCAAAGTTTAGGAACCTGAACTCAGGTGCTGGCCAGCAGAGCCGAGGGGTACTGATCCAGGGCTGCTCTCTTCTCTCGCTATCCCTGGGGTTAAGGCTCCAGAGAGCAGACCCTCTCCAGGCATCACAAACACCAAAGAAGACAACTCGGCCGAATGCTGACAGCCCAGCATCCGTCTCTGCCACTCGGATGCCCACTGTGGTTTTTGGATCACTTCAAGTTCCTGAGTTTGTTTAGTGTTGGGAGTTGAGAGTCAGCCAGTCAGTGTCACTTGAATTCCTGGCATGTCACTGCCTTCTTCCTAGCCATGCTCAGGGCTCTTTTCCACTAAACCAGCAGGGAAGATAAGGCTCTCACCGAGGCAGGGAGTCCAGAGTCCCCCAGCAGCCACCACAGTACCAGGCAGGTCTGAAGGAAACACTTTGGGTACCAGGAAGAAGAGGCAGAGGGGAAGTGGACCACGGGCCCCCTAAACACAGGCCCAGTGGAATGTGGGTCTCCCCGGAACATAGCCTCTGTGGAATGAGGGCCTCCATGGTTGCAGACTCTGTGGAACGTGGCCCTCCAGAACACAGGCTCTGTGGACCATGAGCCCCCCGGAACATGGGGCTTGGTGGGATGTATGGCTCCGAGAACACAGGCTCCATGGACTCAGGTTCATGGATGCACACTATGTGGAATGTGGGCCACTCTCCCACTCAGCCACAGTGGCCACCTTTCCACTGGGGATGTGCATCTGGCTGTAGTTAGGGCTATAGCTACTTCCTGTTGCCAGGTGTATGCATCCAGCTTCCTCACCTTAAACCCCTGGCCAGGGGCTCCTCTGGCCTCCCTCATCTTTGCCCAACCCTGGCCATTGCTAGAGCCTTCTGCACAAAAGGCTTGACTGGATAACGTGCAGGGCCAGGCCCCGGGGCCCTCCCTTCCCATATGACCTGGAGTGTGTGGCTCCAGGTGGCTCCCTGACCCGGGTTCATTGTCATCGTGAATGTCTTCAGCTGTGCAACTCGCAACTTGCGCAGTGCTCGGGTGGACTCCTGCGCTTCCTGAGCGACTGGCCTGTGCAGAGCTGGGCTCTATCGCCAGCACCGCCTCCTGTTGCTGCGCTGTGAGTCTGTGCGGCATGGACACTCTCACCTAGGCTGTTCTTGTCAACGTGAAGATGCCCACCAATTTGGAACCGATTGTTTAGCCACAAATGAAGTGCAGTGAGGTCATACCCACGTGAAGCTCAAACTCTGACCCCCAAACAAGGCAGCCAGTGCAGAGTGGCCGAGCTGACCGTGGGGACGCTGCCTTTGGGATAAGTCACCATGAGACTGTTTCCCAGGTGGCTTTGCCAAGGGGAAGGGGGCAGTGTCTCCCGAGGGCCATCCACAGCCTCACTCCTGCCCTCTGTGGTATGAATACTCCCCGCAGGGATGACACGCCGGCCTCCTCCAAGCTGTCCCTCAGTCTAGCGGGCCTACGCCAGACCCGTGTGCAGTCATGTGAGGCTGGGCTGTCTGGACGTGCGCGGGGGAGATTTGGGGAAAGTGAGTGGCACCTGAATGAACACACAAGAGGAGCAATGGGTCCCAATCGGTGACACGTGAGGCTGGGCCCACCAGTGTTCATCCATCCTTGACCTCAGGTCAGCATCTTAGCCATGGGACTGTGGAGTCACCATTCCAGCTGTGCTGTCACCACCTATCTTGACATTTGCTCAGTGACACCGTCTCACAGGCTGGCTGATTTGACAAATATGTCAATAAAGGAAATCAGGCCATCCGACCTCTGCCATCCTAGCACCGAGGGCACATCGGACTGTCCTCTCTTATGGGAGCTTCTGACCACATGGTGACTGTGGCTCAGCAGTGACCATAACTCAGCAGTGACTGTGGCTCAGCAGTGATTGTAGCTCAGCAGTGACCGTGGCTCAGCAGTGACCGTGGCTCAGCAGAGATTGTGGCTCAGCAGTGACCGTGGCTCAGAGTCCCTCTTCTTTGTCATCCCCCAGCCCAGGTGCTGCCTGGCACGGGTGAATAGGACTGAACTGAACCAAGTCTTCCGTGAATTTCAAGTACCTTTTCTTCTTTGGTAGAAATTACTGAGATTTTTAGTTGTACCAAGTGAAGTCTAAAATTCACACACTATGAAAAGCAGACATTTCATCTCAATATTTTGGCTTATTATAAAATCAAAGCAGCATAGCCCTAAGAGGAGGAGCTGAGAGTGAGAACAAACTCCTAAAGTTGTCCCCGGGCTCATTACCTGCTTCACGTTTGTGATCGTTCTGACACTTTAGTGTCTTTGCCATTGAAAAGGTCTTAGGGTTAAATCCCAGTCCTACTTATTAAAACATGTGAATTTGGGCAAGTAGTTTAACTCTCCCAGGCATGAACTTCCTTGTCTGAGAAGAAGAGGAAATGACAGGCGCGTCTCGGGGCCGTGCGAGGGCCTGGCGCAGCCTGTGCGTAATCGCCGTTGCTGCGCTCCTACACCCGCAGGTTTTAGTGTCCTGTGAACCGATGACATGCAAATCAGATTTCCCAGTGCACTCAACGATGGCACGCCGTGCTCTGTGTTCAGAAGCACGACCTCTCCTTTCTGAACCTGCAAGTGAAATGGGGTTGCTTCCAGCTGGGGCCGACGGGATCGGGGCTTGGCAGACCCATCCCACCGTCTTTGCGAGCAAAGCTTTATTGGAACAGCCAGGCCCACTGTTCCTACACGGTCCACGGCTGTGTCCACGCTACACTAGCAGGATTGGGAAGCACGGCCCACAAAGCCTCAAGTGCTCTCTCTCTGGCCCTCTGCAGAAAAAGTGTGCCGATCCCTGGTGTGTCCCACACTCTCCTGTGCGCAGGACTGACTGCGGGCCTTGCTGAAATGATAGTTTTGATTCCTGTGCCTGCAGAGGGGCTTGAGACCCTGCGTTTCCAGCAGGCACCATGTGCTGTGGGCAGGCTTCAATAGCACAACGAGGACTCTGGTGTTTTTGCTAACGCGAGAGCTGAGCCCCCTGCCCACTGGGCCTCCACTGACCCTGGACACTTTTATCTGTTGAATCTCTCTGGTGGCCAGAGGGTGGGCTCTGGGCTGGTTAATCAGAGCAAAGAAAGGAACCTGTAGCTTTGCTGTCCAAGGGGAAATAGCTCTTCTTTCCTTTTTTCCTGAATGGCCATACCTTCCCCTGGGAAATGAGTCTTTGGAGGCCACAGGCCTGTGGGCTGGACAGCTTGTCACCCTCTTTTTCCCAGGACCGAAGTGGTTCTGCCACTGTTTCTGAGGCTGTCATCTGCCATTGCACTTCCATCCCGTCTGGGCACATGTCAAATGGGGATTTGATCCATATTTTTGCTTACATATTTATTTACAGATGACTTGTCCCCAAAGCACTTCAACCTAAGATCAGATCAATGTTCTGGAGCACATGGGCAGTCACTCCAACTGGATGACCAGAGAGAAGGGACTCGGGGACGTCCAGCAGCCACCTTTTCCAATCTCGCCAATCAGAGTCTTTTGATGAAATCACCCACTTGCAGGAGGTAGAAGTGGGTGGCTGTTTTCATACCTGGCGAGATATTTAATTTGAGCTTTTAAATCCTGAATATGCATATGTGTGATAGGTAGTTGGCTCAGAGATAGTTATCACCTACTTTGTGATTCTACGGTGGAGAGACACATGGCAGGACCAATACCTGGCAGGTGACAGAGTCACAGGACTGTGTCACACACAACACCACATGCCCCCAGGTACAGTGCACCATGGCCACATGTCATTTCTGTGGCATTCTTGACAAAATGTGTAACTTGAGTCCAGTCAGACAGGATCAGAAATTCAATAAAATAACTGATCAGAGCTCTTCAAAGTGTTGAGTCTGGAAGACAAGGAAGGTCAGACTGGAGAACACCAAGGCCCAGGACAGCTGAGCGCAGCATGGATCCCGTGGGACCTGGGAGCAGGAGGAGGACCTCGTGGAGGTCGCGTGAGGTCTCGTGGAGGTCGCGTGAGGTCTCGCGTCTCCCCGGTATTACTGTGTGAATTTCAGCTTCCTAGTTCTCACAGCTGTGCTGTGGCTCCGTGAGGTGCTAACGTCGGGAAGCTGGGCGCCCGGGGTGGGGAAGTGCCCTGTGTTGTCTTGTGACTCTTCTATGAGACTAAAATTAGTTAAAAATAAAAAGTTGAAAGTAAAGGTCATGTGTTGCATCATTCAGAACAGTTCCCATGTTAACTGGAAACTGAAAGACACTCACAACTCCCCACCCAGCCTGGCAGTGACGGGAAGTCCCTCCCGTGTCTCCACACGTCAGCCTGACTCACGACACACCAACTGCAGAGCCCGCGGTGGCGAGTGTGCGGCCTGGTCCGACGCCGTGGGGGTGACTGGCAGAGGCCTTCAGACAGGGCCACCGAGCCTCCCCCAGCACCCCCCCAGACCCACAGTGACAGGTCCTCTGGGATCGTGCGTCCACATGTCTGTGAGACTCCTGAGGTGACACAGAGGAGCGTGCTCTATAAAACATGACTTAGTGCCAAGAAAATTTGCTGGAGAATAACTTGTCAATTTCTTCGACACGTTCAGAACAGCACTTTAACCTCAGGATGGGGGTGACACACTGTTTTCAGGAGTGCGACTATGATGGGAAAGGGCACCAGGTCAGAGGCGAGTGGGCACCAACCCTCCAACACATACCTGAGGCGCGGGTGCTGCCCATGGTGTGGGCAAATTCTGGGGCTGGGTTTGCTGACATGGGTGCCACTGCCCCCCGCCCCAGCACACCTGCTTTAATTCTGCCTCACTCCACAGCAGCGACAGCTGTGCAGCAGCTGTCCTTCACAGCCAAGACGGTGCGGTGACCATCCATGTCAGCTCTGTCCACCACTAAACCCCCGGCCAGGCTGTCCCCCTGCTTGGTGTCTTACGGCCATGGATTCCTGGGGGGCTCTCTCCCTTGGGCTCCTATGAGACTCCCTCTTGGTTTCCCATTCTCTTCTGACCTTTGGAGCCTCCTTTTCCACTGACAGCACTTAGCCCCCGGGGTCGCATCTGGAACCCCCCAGTGTCTCCGTCTCCACTGTTTCTGTGGTGCCGGTTCTCACCATCTGGGGTATCCCCACCCCGCCAGCCCCCACCTCCCAGCCCTGGGTCCCCTTCACCACTCACATCTTCAAGGGGCCCTGGCTCTGCCCTCTCACCATGTGCTGAATCCTAATGCACCATCCTGTCCTACCCCCTGTGTGGCACCCCAGGGCCTCCATGTCCAGCAACCTCCAGACTGCAGACAGAGTGACCTTTGCCAAGAGATTCTTAGTCCATCCTCCCTGTCGTTCCTGAGACAAAGCCCAGATGCTTCAGTTTGACCCATGAGACCCTTCCCCACCTGCCCCACTCCTCCGGCCTCAGTTGCACAGCAGGAGCCACGCGGCACCGTGAAGACCTCTGACCGTGGCCTGCAGCAGCGCCTGCGTGCAGCGGCTGCCTTGTCTCATACCTCCAGGGTTTCGCACAGAGACCCCTTCCAGCGAAAGCTCCCGAGCAGAGACAGACAGAACGTTTTGCCTCCATGTGTGAACTCGGAGGGCCGAGCCTGGTCCGCAGGACAGTTCCCAGCACTAGACGGTCTCGGGACTGAAAGTGAGGCCTGTCCTGAGGCTCACCTGTGGGCTGCACCTTGGGCAGCCCCGGCAGCTCCACGGCTGCCCTACCCCTCACGGAGAGAGGCGCTGGCTCCAGTCCGTGCCTGCCCTGCCCATGCAGCGAGGGGGCAGCGGCTTCCTGGCAGCTGCTGAGGATGGGACCGTCCACCAGCTGTTTCGTGCAGCTGCAAAGGTGCCGAAGGCTGCGTCGTGTTTCTGGAATGGAATGTTTAATTGAGATGCTTAGCTAGGAGAAACAAGACTTTTCATCACGTCTCATCTGCTGGGACATGAGGAGACTGAGAAGCGTGGAGGATGGACCCTCAGAAACCCAAGACTGAAAGGAGGCCTGTGCAGGAGCCGAGGACGGCCGGGGTGGCGGGGGCCTGGGACACCCGCCGTGGCCCCAGGGCCTAGGGCAGGTAAGAGAGGCCGACAGGATCTGACCCTGAGGGTGTGAAGGGGACTCGCACTCTGATGGAGGCCACGGGGCCTGGAGTTCTCAGTGGAGATGCCTGGAGATTTGGAATGTCCTGGGGGAGGTTCCGCAGGTGTCCCTTCATCTCACACGCATGGCACCCGGATCCCAGCACCAGACATAAACTCTGATAAAGATGAAACAGACACACGTTTCCCTACAGGGCTCTGTGAGGCTCAGGGAGCTCGGGGGGAGACTGATGTATTTGTGCGTGTGAGAGGGGACCACAGTGCTTAAAAGAGGTAGGGGTGACTCCTTCACTCTCCACTTAAAAATCTAGAAATAGCCGACATGTTGACGAGTTCTCCCCCCAGCAGGGGCTGGCGCGAGGGCCTCCGCGTGCCTCCCACACTGGCACCCGCAGCGGCTGTCGATCGGAACTCGTGCCAGGCTTCCCACTCTGGGCTGCCGTGCAGTGGGCCAACATGGCCACGGGCTCGTCTTCCCCTCACACACCTGTAAAAGGTTTCTATGACAGTCACATGTTACTCATCAGGGCAGGTGGTTTCCAGCACGGAGTCCGTGGGCCGCTTCCCGGCCTGACCCGCGGGGCTCTCTGTCCCCACGGTGAGGCAGAGTGGATCGCAGGCTGCTGTGTTCTGCAGGCGTCTGTTTTCACGCTGCTAGACTTTTAGCTCCTTCAGCACTCAGCCGTGTCCACCGCACTCTGCTCATGATTGCTGCCGTGTGCTGCAGGACAGAAGCCTCCTCCTGGCTGTCCTCACCACAATCGCCCTTGACGTCTGTTTCCAGCCTCTGCCCCCCGCCCAGGCCCAAGGCCACAAAAATGTTTGTAAGTTTGTTTTCCAGCAGTGCTCACTCCTCTTGGTCAGCCTGGGCTGCTGTGACAAAGCACCACAGACCGGGCTGCTTAAATGGCAATCGTCTCTCACAGTTCTGAGCCTGGACGTCTGAGGTCGGGGTGCAGCGGGTTGGTCCAGAGAGGCCTCTCTCTGGTGTCCCACGTGGCCTTTCCCTGCGCAGGTGCAGACAGAGGCCTCTGGTCTCTTCCTGTCCTTGTAAGGATGCCAGTCACAGCCTCATCCAACCTCAGTTACTCCCTAAAGGTCCCGTCTCCAAATGCAGCTGCACGGGGGGCAGCATCAACGTGGGGCCTGGGGAGGACACGTGCATCTTAAACTCCCCTCCTGTTCCTGTCTCTGCTCTCCATGCTGGTGGTCTGAGTGGTGGAGGGGGCGGGGGACCCGCTCAGCCGGCTCCTTGACAGACTTGTTAGATGTCTGCAGGCATTTTCCTGGAGCGCCAGAGAAGCCCTGTTGTCCGTGCTGCCACCAGTCACCTCTGCTGCCAGTGTGGAGCAGACACTGCCCCTCAGTACATGGACACGCGGGGCTGTGCTCCAGCAAGGCTTTATTCTTGAATACCGAAATCTCAGTGACAAACGATTCTCATGTGCCACAAAGTATTATCCCTCTTTTGTTTGTTTTTTTTCCAGCATTTAAAAATGTAAAAGTTGTTCTTAGTTCACAGGCCATGTAAAGACAGGGTCGGGCTCAACGTGGCCCACATCTCCTGATAAGGAAGACCCAACTGTCAGCGGCAGAGCTGGCTTGCCCCCAGCCTGTGTGTCCTCGGGGGCAATTGCTTCCTGCCCGGTCTGAGCAGGGCCCAGAGACGATGTCCCCCGGGCTGAGGCGGCAGGAGCAAGACGAGCCGTGCTCCAGCCTCTGTCTCCCCAGCACCGCTCGGGAGCTCCCTGCGCCGTCCACAAATAGTGCGCGATTGTGGTGACGCGCAGACGAGGAGGTTGAGGCAGAGGGAAGTTCAGAAGGTCGCCCAAGTCCACCATGAGCCGACAGCCAGGGCTTCACCTGCCCCGTCGGGCCGGAGCTCCCCTCCACCCTGCCCTGTGCGGGCTGCGGGGAGCACGCCAGGGCGCCAGGCCCCTGACCAGCGTGGAAAAGCCGAGCTGTGTGACGAGGCAGCTGGTGGACAGGGAGCTCTAGAGCCTGCCCCGGGCTCCGGGAAGTGCCCCAGGCTCTCTGGAACTTTCCGTTCAGACCTTCCTGCTCCTACGTGCCCAGCGTTCTGTGATGAGGGTGTCAGGGGCTGAGCTGTTACCACGATTCTAAAACGCTCCCAGAACAGCCCTCATCCATGTACCTCCGAGGCTGCTGACACGGCTTCTCTCTGATGAGCTGCGACTCAGCACGATGCGGGGCCATGGGAGCTCGGTGGCAGAAATCGCGTCCACACAGGGTGGATAGCAGCCTGCGGGGACCCTGTGTCCGGCATGACTCCTGGTCTCTTCTGCGTGAAGCAGTCATGGCCCTGCGGGCTCCCGAGCAGCTTGCACGGCCGCGTTCTTCTCGTGTGCACTGAGAGGTTCTGTGGGCTTCATGCACCGACCTGGACATGAGCACACGTGGGTCCCCACTGGCCTTCTGGGAGGGTTGCGCGGGTGAACGTGGGAGGTGCACGGCAGGGACTGCAGCCCACGGGCACACGTGACCCGGGCAGTCTCTGACAGCTGCCGTGGCGGTGGGGACGTGTCAGACAGAAGCACATCAGGCTTCCAGACCCACAGACGGGGCAGAGGAGGGACGAGGGAGCCGAGCCGGCAGGATGGGAGAACTTTGTAACAGGCAGAGCTGCCTGTAAGTGACCAGTTCATTCACTCAGATACTTGCTGGGTGACAACTGTGTGCTGGATGCTGTCCCAATGCCGGTGGATGCTACGGTCTAGAAGGCAGAAACTGATCGATGCCACGTGAGGAGAGGTGACTTCCCGCAGGCCCGGCTCTGAAAGGCTTCACTGCAGATGTGATGTGGAAGGGCAAGTCGCACATGCGCAGGTGGGGGACAGGTCCCTTCAGGAGCAGAATGTCTGAGCAGGCCATGGGGCATGTCATGTGTCTGGGACATAAGAAGAGAGGGTCCGCTGGGGGTTGGGCTGGGACCCCAAGAAGGAAGGGACTTTACTGTGCCGGTCTCTCGAGCAGGTATAGAAGCTCTTGCTTCAGGAAACACCACTGGTGACACCATGCCAGAGGGACTGGCCAAAGTGGGCGGGGTGGGCATCGTGTGCTAGGTGAACAGAAGCTTCCCCAGGGGGCTGGGGTGGGAGGAGGGAAAAGTGGTGATTTGGGGAGATAATTTGTGACATGACGTCACAGAGGTTTGCGCAGGAGCATTAGAGTGAGGGAGGGGTTCGGGGTGACCCAGGTCGCCTGCGGCTGGGGGTGCCAGCTCCAAATCAGGGACCAGGGAGGAAGTAAGATTTGGGGAACTCAAAATCAAGTGTTGGAAAGTGAGCCTTAAGTGCTGGTGGGATGTCTGGAGGAGACACTCACAGGAAGTTGGGAAGATACAGGACAGCAGAGGACGGGTGGGAGGCAGACGCTGTCGAAGCCCGAGCTGGCCTCCCCGGGTTTGCCTGGGTGGCCTGCGGTCAGTGCCTGCGGGGGATGCACGGGTCTCACAGGCACTGGCAGGATGACCTGGAAGGGCCCCCCGGAGGAGTAGCTGTAATTCTCTGCAGCTTCAGCGGCTCCAGCAATGTTTCTCACACACAGAAATCCCACTGAACACCGGCCATCTGGGGTGTCAGAAAGGCCTCGGCGCTGTAGACTCGGGGACGTGCAGAACCACGCGGCTGGCCCGGAGCAGCCCCGGCCGTGAGCGGTAGGGACGCTGCGCACTCCATGTGCTCTCCGTGCATCTCGCTGGCATCGCAATGCCCACACCACCTGTCGCTTCGTGAGCCGGGCGTGACTTACTTAAGGGAGGGGAAGGTCGGGCGAGGAGACGAGCGCCTGGGATGGACCTCTGCCTGTGCCCAGGGAGTGTCCCCGGGGCCGGCGGCGTGGGGCAGCCGCACGGGGAGTGTCACTTCTTTTCTTCTTTTCCATGTGTACTTGTTCTAAATTGGGAACAGAGGAGAGAAAAAGTAACACGTGGTTGGGGCCCGGAGGCAGCCCTCCCGGTCTCTCTGGACAGCCCGGAGCCCAGGAGCGGCGGCGACCTTGGCCTCGCAGCTGCTGCTCTAGACTTCCGGATGCACCCGTGGCTGGGCCTGTGTGCCCGCTGAGGCTCCCGTGTGCTGGAGATGCGAGGTCGGGATTGCACAGAGGCCAGGCTGTCCTCAGTGCTCCTGCTCCTGACCCCTGCCTCCCTGTGTGCCACCTGCCGCCTCTTGTGGGAGGGCAGGCGCCTCGCAGCCCCCATCTGCTCACTAGGCAAGGGACCCAATGTCCCCGACGAGGGGAGTCTAGCTCAGAAGGACCTCCCTCTCATCAGAGAAGTGGCAGGCTCTCTCCCGTTTGTCCCCAAATGCCTGTCTCCATTGAGCCCCACCCCCAAGGCCATACACCATCACTTGTGTGGAGGTCAGAGCTTGGCTGGTCAGGTGCACACACGCGGGCCATGCCTGTGACATTGTCCTGCTCTGGTGACTGGGCCTGGGGTATTCTGGGATGCCTGGGTCCATCCCCTCACCATGACGACATCTGTGCCCACAGGTCTGCTGTGTGTTTTTGTCCTGCAAGCGCCTGTAGTGCTTTAGGGCGCCCCTAAACACACAGGCAGGTTGTGCCTCGAGCCAAGACCATGGGCCAAGGACTGGGCTCTTTATTCTCTGAGTCTGAAGTCGGGGGCTCGGAGGACGTGCTGGAGGAGGGGTGGGGGAGACAGTAGCACAGGCCCCTTGGCAGGAACGGTGGCTCCTCATATGACAGACTCCAGGTGTCTTGCTGCTGTGACCGGCAATGACTGTGTGGTTGTTAACAACCTAAAAGTGAAAATGTTTAGCAACAGGGGAATGCGCCACCCAGGAGACCGTTCCTGATTTCCAGAGCACCAGAGCCCAGCCAGGAGAGGCTGCCCGGGTCTAGAGCATTCTGAGGACTTCAGGGAGCTACCTTGTACTTACGTGTGTTTATATTTGTTCTCTGGTGACATCTTCTGTTGCGATTGTTGCTGTTCAGAGAAAGCAAACTCGGGGTGCTCCCAGCACACATGCACAAATGCTGGGCCTCTGAGCCCCAGCCAGCAGCGGCCATGGGCTGTCACAGGCTTCTAAAGCCCATGGCTGTGTTGCAGGAGCCACATGCTGGAGCGGCCATCTGTGGTGAGTTGGGCCTGGGCTGCGGCCCCCACCCCCAGCAGGGCCAGTGCACAGAGCAGAGGGCCAGCCCCAGGTTTGTGTAAATATTTGCTGGGCTGTCCAGGCTGCTGAGACGAGGGGCTGCTGCCACACCACAAAACAAGCTAGAAAACAAGCTGGCAAGTTCCTAGAAACTCGGTGTCAGAGGCGGATGGAGCCAGGGTCTGGTGGAGGGGCCGGCCCCACTCAGGGTCCCTCCTTTGCAGCTGCAGGAGTGAGAGGGCTGGGCCAGGCTTGCTCGGGGTGGAAAGAGACTGGGAGGACACCCCCCAGCCTCCCAGAGGGACCCCGGCCCAGGAAGGACGTGGGGGAAGAGCTGCCTTCCCCGTGAGGGCTGTGTGCACTGTGCAGAATGGTCCCAGGGCAGTGGGACTCCGCCGTGGTCCTGGTTATGACACCTGAAGCCTCTGCGCTGCCCGTTTCACGAGCACGTCTGCATGTCCTCTCCAGGGAGTGAGACTGAGGACATGAGCAGCACCCTGGACCGCTCACCCTGACCTCTGGGAACAGGGAGGCCACCTTCTGCTAAGCCTGTGACCAGACCAGGCGGGTCACGGGGAGGAGGCAGTGAGTGGACAGGGCGGTACTTGTGGGCATGGGCGTTTCCCATGGATCTGGGTCTTTTCTCGGGGAGGAGACGCAGAGGCATTTTGCTTTAAGACATCACACGTGACCTTGGGGATTCTAACCCCTCAGGTGCCAACAGCAACAGACATGTGATGGCGGGTGGATGTGTGCAGATGTGTAAACAGGTGCGTGCATGCATGTCCATGTGAGTGTGCTGCGCAGTACCAGGGGTGCGGGCTCTTTGCGCTGTGCAAGGGGCCCACGCTGCATGAGCAGAGGCAAATCAGCCCAGGAGGTGAGGAGCCTGAGGCGCGTCAATAGAGAGACACACACACTGACACATCATCTCAGCATGAACTTCAGATGGCGCCTCACAGGGAGACCTGGGAAGGAACTCGGCAGCCAGCGTTGAAGTGTTTTCCATGTGGGCGACTGGGGGATGCATCCAGGACAGGGGTGTGCACCAGCTTGGTGGCTGTGGTGCTGCTGGACCTGTGGGGGCATCTTTTTCTCATTTTTGTTTTAGGGAGACAGCTGGGTTAGCTCAGGGGTCTTGCAGGAGATCACGGAGGAGGGACCCCCGTTGTGGTCCCCACTCTGGCCGTGCTGGAATATCCTGGGGCTTGAACAATGTCTGGACACCAGCCGTCACCAGTTATATCTAAATTTCTGGGGCGATGCCTGGTGTGGGCATTTTAGAAATCTCCACAAAAGATTCCAGCGTACAACAAAGACCTCTGTCGCGTTTCCAGCAGAGAAACAGTGCTGGGTTTTAGAGGCCACTTAGGCGTCAGCTTGGGGCATGACTGGGCAGTGGCAGCCCATCGTTTGGGGCCATGAGAAGGGGCATGGCTGTCCTTCCATGAAGGCCCTGGCCTGCCACCTCTGGTACAACCACGAGACCCGTGGCCCCTTCCTGGAGCCAGCGTCTGCAGACCTGCTCCGGCTCACCCAGCTGGCCTCCTTGGCCATTGTCACTTAGGTCTACAACAGTTTTCCTGCTGTTTATAGACAGTTCACTCGAAAACATTATTTGGACCCCAGTTTAGAGGAGCTGGTGCTGATGACAAGCCTGAGGGAGCCCGGATCCTCCACTTCAGTGTCCGTGCTGGACGCTGCCTCTCCTTGTCAGGCATCGTTTCCAGGGGCGCACCGAGAGACCCCACAGAGAGCTGTCCCCGCGGGGCCCAGCTGTTGGTTGCTCTGAGTCCCTTGGGGTGGAGGCTGCTTTCAGGCTGATGCCGGGGACTGGGTAGATGGATGAAGGGCAGCCCCTGCAGGGTCATGCCTCTTCCAGGGTCCTCTCTGCCACCAAGCCACATCCTGTCTCCCCAAGACTGTGGCCTAGGGGTGCCAGACAGCTGCTTCCTGGTCCCTGCACCCAAAGGGCGGCCATGGCCCTGGGGAAAGCAAATGATTGAGGTCTATGTGGTTGGTTTTTCACCAGGCTCAGGAGGGCGGCCCCTGCTCGCGCTTTCTCTCTGTGCCTCTGTCTCTCTCTGTCTGCGTTGCCATCTCTGTATGTCTCTGCCTCTGTCTCCGCCCCCTGCCCTCCCTGCCCAGTGCCCGTGTCTCTGACTCAGCAGCCCTGGAAGCCGTGGGGAGCCCTCGAGGAGGTTGGGGCTCTAACTGCCTTCCAGTTAGTTATGAGTTTCCTGTTTAATGAGTCTGTACTCTATAAGTGTGTAATTGTGTATAACAACCACCAACTCATGTGCCAATTGAAAAGAAATGTGACAAAAATGTATTAATCTTAGTTTGCACAAGATCAGCTTCCTGTCTCAATCTTCTGCATAACATGTTGATTGAGGCAAAGCCCTGGAATAGAATCTAAGTTCTGTGGAATTCAGTCCTTTTCATTAACTTAACTCCATCAACGGCCTGCAATAATGGCACTGATAGCTGAGTAGTGAACAGTAATTTGCTTGGAATGTAAACAGAATGTAAGTTATTCGTATATAATTTGATCTTAAGTTCAAGTGCTCATGGACGTGAGAGTCCCTGGTAAAACTGGGAAATGCATGTTAATTGAGGACACCCCTGCTGTGTGCAGCAGAGACGTTCACCTCAACTCAGCCGCAGATCTTCTCAAGTAAAGACAAATCTCTCCTACACCC
Source organism: Cynocephalus volans (assembly GCF_027409185.1). Classification (NCBI taxonomy): domain Eukaryota; kingdom Metazoa; phylum Chordata; class Mammalia; order Dermoptera; family Cynocephalidae; genus Cynocephalus; species Cynocephalus volans. The sequence goes on along the minus strand of NC_084464.1, from coordinate 166,509,618 downwards.
ACCAGCATGCATGGATATTCATGGGTGTGTTCCTTACAGCAACACATCTGCCCATCTCTCAAGAGATTCGTCTGGACGGATAAGATCTGTGTGCAAGATCTGGTTGTGACCAGAGCTAAGGAGATGGTTTGAAGTTTGTAACACGATGGAGGATGGGGCTGGTCGCCAGGTCAGCAGCTGGTGGGAACAGCTGTATTGGACACCCCAGATGCATGGGGCACACCCCAGATGCATGGGGCACACCCCAGCTGGTGTGCACGTCCAGCTACGTGGACATATCTGGCTGCTTGGACACATCCCGTCCTGGCTGCGTGGACCCATCCCGGCTGCGTGGTCACATCCCAGCTGCGTGGACATGTCCCGGCTGCGTGGTCACATCCCAGCTGTGTGGTCACATCCCAATTGTGTGGACATGTCCCGGCTGCTGGCCCTGAGGTGCTGCTCACGCTCTGGGGTCCCCATTTCCTCAAAGGTCCAAAGAAAGAGAACAACCTTCTTTACCACGTGGGTGCAGTGGGCCTGTCAGTCACACAGGAGAAGGCCCTCCTGGAGCTTGGCAGAGGGAAAGGCACGGGTGGGCCATGGGATTGTGGGGTGACAACATGACAGAGCTGTGAAAAGTTAAAATGTGGTGAGTGTGGGCATCCTTCTGTTAGGAGGCCATGACCTGCCCGCCCACGTGCCAAGTGTGTGCACACACGTTATCACGTGTGCTGCTGTGCTCACGCACACACAGCAAGCTGCCCGCCCCTACTTGCACATGAACACACCTGGGCACCTCCACCTGAACGGACAGGTCCAGGAGCCAGGTGTTCAGTGCCACATGCCGCTGTGGAATCCAGCTCTACAGAAATGACTCAGCAGCCAGGCGCCAGGAGCCCCATGCTGAGGAGGAGGAGGCAGGGCAGAGCCACGGGCCGCCTGGGCAGGTCCCGTTACTGTCCAGACCTTCACCCAGGAATGCATCTTCCTGCTTCTCTGAAGGGACGCTGGCATTCAGGTTCCAGCCTCGAAGTAAACAGCCTCAAAGTCCTGCCCCTGAGGCTCCATTTCACCAGAATTCCAGGCAGAGCTCCCCTGTTCTCCCTTGCACCCCTCTGCTTCCCCGGACCCATCGTGGTCAGGGCTGCCCATCCTGAGAGGACAGAAAGTCAGAGAAGCCAGCCCACCCCGCACCTCACTGCTCTCGACTATGCAGAATTAATCTACACGATGACACCTTGCAGCTCCTGTCTTGTTTGGCCCTTAGAGCAGAGGCCCTTGAGGTCCCTGAGGGTCCCAATTTACAGAGAGAACTGCCACTGCCACTCTGAGTCACTTGAGCCTGCCTCCCCCCAGCCCTGCCATGGTGGGACTGCTGCTCTGTGACTGGCCACAGAGCCAGATAGAGCCAGATGGAGCTGAGGTGGCTGGAACCTCCAGCCGCTCCAAGAGTGTGCGTCTGCTCTGGTGACAGCTGTGCAGAGGTTGCACGGACTCAGGTCAGCTGGGGGGGGCTGGAGTTCTCGACTCTTCACTGCACGGGCACAGGAAACAGGAGAACACGCAGAAATCTGCAGCACCTGCTGGTGGCCACTGAGGACCACAGTGGTCGCCCTCTGAGCGTTTGGCGCTCTCCCAGGCCTGCCCACCTGGCGGCTCTCGCATGACGAGCCGCGTTTCTCGGCTGACGCCCCACGCAGCCGTCCCGTGTCTGTTACCCCAGAGTCCAATTCTTGCAGTGAATCTTCCGAGGGGAGGTGGGGTGAGCAGCCAGAGGCGTGGGCTGCTGTGCTGCTGCTGCTGGCTTCTGCACATACGTGGCAGGTACCCAGCAGACGTGCACGTGCTGTCCTTGTCACTCGTCCTCACATCCCAGTAGACCATGTTCTTCTCATTGCCACTATAGAGCATGAGAAATGAGGCGCAGACACTTATTCAAAATCATACAGTTAGTTAATGGCCAAGACTTTTGGGCAACTCTGAAATTCCATTTGCCACATTGACACACGAAGCAAATATCCTCAGGACTAGCCAAGTGCTTAAGAGGGGGTGCAGCATGCCTTGTGTCACCGCGATCCACAGGTTCTGCGTTTTCTACAAGTCAAGGGTCTGTGGCGACCCTGCATCCAGCAAGTCTGTCGGTGCCATTCTTCTAACAGCATGTGCTCACTTTGTGTCTCTGAGCCACGTTTTGGTAATTCTTGCAATATTTCAAACTTTTATTATTATTATTATTATTATTATTATTATTATTATTATTATTATTATTATTATTATGTCTGTTATGGTGACCAGTGATCTTTGATGTTACTATTGCTACTGTTTTGGGGCGCCACCAACCACTCCCACAGAAGAAAGCGAACTTCATCAACAAACGCTGTGTGTGTTCTGCCCTCTCCCCCGACCAGCTGTTCCCTGTCTCTCTCCTCGGACCTCCCTGTTCCCTGAGACACAGCAATATTGAAATTAGGCCACTTGACAACCTTCAATGGCCTGTCACCCATCTCTCACTTGAAGTCAAAATCTAGAAATGACGATGGAGCTGAGGGAGTAAGGCACGTCGGAAGCCGAGACAGACGGAAAGGCTGGGCTTCTCGCGCCACACTGCTAGTCAAGTCCTAAGTGAGAAGGAAACGTTTTTAAGGAAATTAAAAGTGCTGCTCCAGTGAACACACAAATAATGAGAAACCGGAGCAGCCGTGCTGCCCATGTGGAGAAAGTCTGAGTGGTCTGAATGCAGGATCAAACCACTACAACACTCCCTTAAGCCAAAGACAAATCCAAACGAAGGCCCTAACTCTCTTCCATTCTGTGAAGGCTGAGAGGGGAGGAGGCTGCAGAAGAGAGGTCTGACGCTAGCAGAGATGGGTTCATGAGGCTTAAAGGAAGAAAGACAAAGTGCAAGACACAGCAGCAGATGCTGATGCAGGAGCTGCAGCCAATGACCCAGAAGATCTAGCTGAGATCACTGGTGAGAGCGGCTACACTAAACAACAGATTTTCAACATCGACAAAAGAGCCTCATATTGGAAGAAAATGAATCTAGGATTTTCATAGCTAGAGAGAAGTCAATACCTGACTTCAAAGGACAACAAAAAATTTGTGTGACTCATGTTGCGGTATTCTCTTTATTGCCATGGTCTGGAACCAAACCTGGAACATCTCTGAGGTGTGCCTGCATTTATTTTCTTTCCAATTTTTTTGTTGTGGTAAAATATACATAACACAAAATTTAGCATCTTAACCACTTTAAATGCACAGTTCGGTGGCATTAGATACATTCATGTTGTGAGGTCATCACCACTGTCTCTCTCCAGAACTCTTTCTGAATAGGCTGTTTTATTACTATTCAAAAATGATTTACAGAAGCAGCAGCAAATGGACTGACCTTGAAGCATGGCTCACAGGTGTAGAGGATTCTTAATGCAAATGTACTTCACAGGGCCTGGTTTTCCAAAGCCTTGCAGTTTCAAATATTGACCTTGCAGAGGACTGGAAATTTTCCTCAGGCTATAAAGTCTCTGGGGTAAGATAAAGATTTGTAAGACAGCAAGGTTGCTGGCTCAAGGACAGACTAGTTACTGATTGAAATGTAAAGATAGTGGGAAATTGCTGGAGGGAGAAGGAATGTTTGCTAGATCAAGCTTTTGTCAGTGGATCACTTAATTGTCTACTGGAATGTCATCTGTCTCCTTTCACTGAAAGTTACCAGCCTATATTGTTAAACTACAACCCCACCTGTGTTCTCTTCTTGTAACTTCCTGCTCTGGAAAATAAACACTACAAGAGAACCCCAATTCAGGGTTAATTTCCCAAGGAAGCGATGCTTCTCACTTGAGCGTTCCCAAGGGAAGTTAATCACTTCAGGGTCTCTCACTGCTCAGAAGGGATGAGCTTTGAGTAATCCTTTGTGTCTCCATCACCCAGGGGAAGCGGGGTGACAAATCCACGGGGGGTAAAGCAACAGAAAGCAACCAAATGGTGCCCCATGTGAGGAAGTTCTCCACCGATCAGAAACTGACCTGCCAAGCATTGGAGAGGAATAGGATGTCCAATTCATCCCAGTAAGGGAGTCCCTAATAAGGGAGAAACATCCTGGTAAGGGACTCACAGGTGGCTTTCAATTAGTGATTACACACCTGCTGCAGGTCAAAGTTAGGTCTTTTCAACCCTGGAGATACTTTTTTCCTTCTTTTTACTTTTAAAATATGGATAATTCATTAACAAAAGGGGAGACTGAACATACATTACAACTCCAATGTTACTGTTAGTGGATATTAAACAACCATGGCCTTGATACCTCAAGGAAGGAATCCTTAACATAAAAATGTGGGAACAAATTGGTCACTGCTTAATTATGCAATGGGTCTCGTTAAGGCTTCCCACCTAACAACTAGGAATCTATGTCAAGTCACTCTGAGACCTATCCAAGACCTCAGCAATAGGCAAAGACATGTTTATGTCACCAAAAAAGGATAAAACTTAATCTTTGCCAGTGACTGGGAAAACTTTAAATTGGACAATCTAAAGTAAAGGAAGTTAATATTTCTTTACAGTGTTGGCAACATTTAAGCATGTTTTTCTTTCTTATCTGCACAATGCTTCTCTCTTCTCTTAAAAGCAGTGCTTCTTTTCTTCACTGCTTGTGCCACTCTTTTTCTCTGAAGACTCTGGAGTTTTAGGAGGAAAAGCAGCCATGGAGCCAACCAGACCCCTTTTGGGTCTACTGCTCTTCTCCTAGAAACCTCAAGTCAAATGGTTTCATCTCTGATGGGTGGCTCAGCTCTTGAGCTCAGTAACTCATTTAAGAAACAAAAAGTAACCTAAAATCTACCTGTTTAACTGGATGGTCTCAAATTTTCTGGCATCTTAAACAGACTTCTAAATTCTCTTCTAGTCACATCTATGTATTTCTTCATAAAATCCTATGGTAGAATTCTATGCTATCTTCTTAAAGGAAGAAAGTCTTCTCTGCATCTTCTTGAAAAGGTTTGCATACTTTGCTTTACAATGTAAACTTGTTATCTTGCTTTCTTCAAGGCAGGGTGAGGCCTCATCAATGAGTCTTTTGGAAAAAAACACAATCTAAACCTGACCGTCTTTTTCACTAGTGAGCTTTTTATTACATCTTGAACAAAACCTATAAGATCTTTGTTCTTTTTGTTTATGTCTGCATATATGCGTGTATAACCTGTGTGTTATGTCATATGTTCATGTCTGTATGTGTTATTGTGTTATGTACAATGTACCAAATTGGCTTATAATTAATGCACACTCATTCAATAAATAAGTATACCTTTCAAGTTCACGTAACTTAAATCTTCTAAAGTTTTGATAAATATATTTTCAAAATTTGATTCAAACCTTTTACCTAAATTTGTCTCTAGGTCAATATGTCTCCTTGTTATCTCAGCTCTGCCTCCTGGCCATGCTGGGAGAAGCAATATCTTTTATGTATATACCCCCCTCTGTCTTAAGCTCCACATGGCTCCAAATGCCACGTGGAAACCTGGGACCTGAAATGGCTAGTGAAAGGAAAACTATGCCAAATATTGCATGGGCCCTAGTTAGCATTTACTGATAAGGGTATAGATCTAATATACCAAGTTTTTGGCTGAAAAACCATAAATATATATTTGGTAAATATAGCTAAAACTCAAACTGGGCTTTGTGTAATTTGCTCTGATAAATGGATGCCTTTTTACTGACTTGAATGTATAAAAATGTTCTTATCAGCTCACATCATTGCCTGGGTTGACTAATCAAACAGGATTACTAGAGGTCTTTTCACTTAACTGCTCTTGATGCAAAATTGTAAAAGGTTTTCTTTGTCCCATAGATAACTGGTTTAAAAAACTTATTTCATGATAAGTTCTTGTGCCTTTGAAGCCCTCTGTCACTTTGGTTTTACTTTTTTGTAATAATTTGTGATCTTATTCAACTAAATGTTTTAAGCTTTTTGTTATTTAACAAAACTTTCCAAAACCAAATTCTGAAAGCTCAACATTTTAAATTTAACTTTGAGGAATTCCAAGGGCCCTGGAGTTTCTCAAAGGATGTATAAAAGATGTATCAAAATTAATTGGCTTATTAAATAAATTAGACTATATGTGAAAGCATTGTCAGTTCTGAAGGTGTTATGGATATGTGTTCCAAAATCTTGTAAGGTTCTTAAATATCTGTGTCTTGATATAAATGCTACTAGTCATAATCTTGGTTTAATTGTAATTTTAAAATGTTATGTCTTCAAATATTTCATGAAAAAACTCTGATATGTACAGCTTCCAACAAACTTTGAGTTCATAGCTTTAAACTAAAGTTCCAAAATTTTAGTGAAGAAACTGATGGGTTTATGAAGGTGTTCACAAAAGTCAAGACAACAAAAGTTAATTAGCGAACTAATTAAAAAGAATTATGGGTTATTACAATTTCCTTATTTTAAAACACTGCTGGTTCTCCTAATGTTTTCCAAATGTAAGAAAACTCTCTCTCGCTCTCTCTTAAGCTATCTATAACGAACAACAGTTTGGTAAAATGTCATTTAAGACACAAGTAAGAGTATTTGTTTTCTCCCTATTTGATCCCCCCCAAATTTAATAACTTTAAGTATCCTCATGATTATTATGGCAATGTGGCTATTTTTATAAGTTCAATGAAAATTAACACTCTCTCTCTTTATAACAGGATATAATTTAAAACTTTGGATATGAGATAGCATGTCTCACTTCCAAATTGCTGATCCTTCTTTCATGTTTGCTGTAATTTGGCCTAAACTGCTGCTTCATCCGGCTGTTCATCTTTCCCCCGGACATGGGACAGATCACCGAGAGAAAGTGAGCCAAGATGCTTCTTTCAATCACCACCAGGGAAAGAGCCTTCTCAACACCGAGAGATTTGTACAAAGAAAAGTAAAACCTTTTCGATCAATATATTGATCATCAATGCTTTTATGAGGTGTGCCTTATCATAAAGAGGGAAATAACATCTTCTCCACAAAAGCAGTTCTCTAAATTTTCCTGGACTTAAAGAGGGTGTTTGTAACTTGGATGAGACCTCCTATTCTTAAACAAAATACTTGTAATTGATCAAAAATTTTGTAAAAGACTAGATGCTTTGAATCAGTAATGTCCTGGACAGGTGAACTAATAGTAACAAACTCTCTGGACTCAGAATCAACTACTATATGAAGCAAAATCCCTTTCTGCAGTTTCAACAACTGGTAATTACACCCAATTCACAGCACCTGGAATGATGCTGCTGCAGGTACTCTGAGATGATGACATCACCAGTCCTCACCTGAGGTAAATTAAAAGGACTTGCCATGCTAAATGATACAACTTTGCTTTAACAAAATGCTTTTAGTCTTATCTGTGCCAACCTGATCTATAGCTTTTGCTTTTTCTTTTAAATAAATAAAATGGGGGGAGATGTAGAGGATTCTTAAAGCAAATGTACTTCACAGGGCCTGGTTTCCAAAGCCTTGCAGTTTCAAATATTGACCTTGCAGAAGACTGGAAATTTTCCTCAGGCTATAAAGTCTCTGGTGTAAGATAAAGATTTGTGGCACAGCAAGGTTGCTGGTTCAAAGACAAACTGGTTACTGATTGATATGTAAAGATACTGAGAAATTGCTGTAAGGTCACTTAATTGTCTACTGGAATGTCATCTGGCTTGTTTCACTGCAAGTTACCAGCCTATACTGTTAAATTATAACCCCACCTGTGTTCTCTTCCTGTAACTTCCTGGTCTAGAAAATAAATGCAGGAAGAGAAGCCCAATTCGGGGTCAATTTCCCAAGGAAGGGATGCCTCTCACTTGAGGGTCCTGGCAGGAAATTAACCACTTTGGGGTCTCTCACTGCTCAGAAGAGATGGGCTTTGAGTAGTCCTTTGCATCTTTGTCACCCAGGGGAAGAAGGGTGACAAATCCATGGGGGGCAAAGCAACAGAAAGCAACACACAGGACCATGTCTGGGGCACTATGTAGGGGTGCCTGGCATGGGTGTTGTAGTGGATTGAATTATGTACCTCCAAAACTCATTGAACATTGAATTGTGTCCCCCAAGTTTTATGTATTAGAAACTTAGCCCCCACTATGACTATTAAGAGGATGGGAAATCTTATGACGATAATTGAAAGGTGGGGCCTTGAAGAGGTGATTGGATCATAGGACCGTGCAGTAGTGAATGGATTAAAAATGGTGGTCAGGGGCGTGGTTCTGAGGGCTTTAAAAGAAGAGGAGAGTCTGTCTGTCTCTCTCTCTCTGCCCTCTGCTTCCACCATCTTGCAATGTGAGACCCCAGGGTGACTGTTGCTACCACCAGATGGACTTTGGATTTCCCAGCTTCAGAAACTGTAAGCAATAAATTTCATTGTTTTTATAAATCACCCAGTTGTGTGTGTTTTGGTATAAGGAACAGAAACGGAGTGATACGGGCGTGGTCTTCTCGATTGTGGTTTCACCAGTTCTGAAGCCTGAGTTCCAGGGCAGGGTCCAGGACTCTGTGTCTTCTGGGCTCCTGTCCATGGGCAGTGGGTGAGGTTTCCTCATGCAGCTCACGGAGGCCATGCTGGCTTCAGGAGACCAGGGTGACCAATGGGCAGAAGTCACTTTCAGCACTTATCAGGTTTTGGGAGGGGTTGTGACCCGTCACTGATGGCTGCCTGGGCCAGACAGCAAGGGTCAAGAGTAGGCACATCTGGATGTATTTGCTGGTTTTAGCTGGACCCTTCCAGTGTGACCCCAGGACCTTCTGCTCCCATCTGCCCTAAAGAAGCCAACTCGGATAAGTGTCAGGGTGCCTTGGAGGGGGCACTGCACACAGGAGAAGTGCATCTGGGGAGGCTGGGGACCCCCTGGACCTGCCCTTTTACACTGACTGGTGGTAGTCTCCGTGGCGCTGTGGCCTCCGACGTCCATCCCCTGCATCCACGTGACACAGGCTCTGATCAGCTCTGTCCTGGATGCTCCTTCTGTGTAGGGCCTCCTCTCACCCTCACACTGACCCATTGTGTTCTTCCTAAAACCACTGCTCTGGTCTTCACAGTGTCTCTTCCTCAGACCACACAGCACAGGATGCTGTGTGGAAGGGCTGGGGGTCTTCACCAGCCAGAGATTACAGAGCCTGGGTCAGGATGGCTTGTGAAATGTACAGTGAAGTGTAACGGCTCAGCAGGAGGGAATTCAGAGAAAACAGCACCAAACACAGCGGCTGCTGTGGAGCTTGCAGAGATGGAGCAGAGACATGTGAGATGCATCGCTCCAGAATCCCGCCAGCCCCAGCTCACTGCAGAGCGGGGCGAGGCATCGAGGACGGTCTGTCCTTGGAAGGAGAGCCCCTGCCACGTCGAGAGGACAGACCCCAGTGTATGCCATGAGGAAAGGCCCAGCTGCCAGCAAGACCAGGAGCCACTGTGTGGAGCAGAACAGCCTGAGTCCAGGCAGACAGTTTGATGCTGAGGACGCACAACAAAGGGGCAGAGGCATCCAGATGGGTGTGTAGAACTCTGTGGCCAAGGGTCCCAGGACAAACTCCAGATGTGAGCACCAGGCCAGCTTCAGGCCAGTCCTGGGTGGTCAGGCCATATCAACAAGGCCAAGTACTCAAAGGGCTTCCTGCTGGGGCTGAGTCAGCTCTAGAGCCTGGTGCTGTCCAGACCTGAGTCACATGTCAAGGTCCACTGCAGGGAGAGGGCTGCCCAGAGCCTGATCCATTATAGTTGAGAGAAGAAGTTTTAGTTTGGAATTAGAAAAACTTTTATCTGTCACGGGAAGTTGGATTAGTGGTTCTGTGCAATTTAATTAGCCTCTCTGAGCATTGGTTTTCCCTTCTGTGAGGTGGGAAAAAGAAATACCTGCCCTGATCGGGTTACATGGTTGATTTGAGGTTTGGAATCTTTGAAGCAAAAAGATATTGTACCAGAAAGGTCTTTGTAAACTCTAGAGTTTCACACTTAGGTAAAACAATAAAAACCATATTAAATTGTCAGTATTTAATATCTTTTGATCTATAAAGTGACATTTTTTGTGACTGAGCAAATATGAATGTTATTTTGTAAACTATGATGCAAAGGAAAGACAAGAACTGAAGACCCCACCCTGCACCGTCAGGGGCTCCCCCTGCCTGCCTGGGGCCCCCTGAAGCCCCGTGAATGACAGCAGTGCTTCTGCTGAGGCTCAGCTGGCCCTGTTGGCTGCAGCGACTGTCTGGGTGAGTGTACGTGGTGCCTGTACTTCCAGCTGTGGCTCTCCACGCTGTCACTACGGGCAGCTGCCCCGCATGCTCTGTGCTGATGCGTGCTCCGTGCTGACAAACAGCCAGAGTGGGTGCGTGTGCAGCCACGGTCTACTGCGTTAGCAAGGTATAGACACCAAGACTCTGAGTCTACTGTAGACGGCTGCAAACTTTGGTTTGCACACAGCAATTTCCAGGAAAGTGCTGGCCCAGTGGCCACCCTCAACGCTAAGAGACGACCTGCACCACTTCCCTTGGCCAACCTCACGATGCTCCTCCAGCCACGATCAGCTCATGGGCCTCTGCCCCCAATCTGAGAAGGTGGTGGGAGAGGGGCTGGGACAGGGACAGCCCGGACAGCATGCCACACGCTCTCTCATGTCTAAGGCATCACCTGCAGAGGCTGTCAACACTTCTTCCTGGAGGGATGGGTAGATGGGTGTGTGGATAGGCAGGGGAATGTGTGGAGGGGGTAGATGAATATATATAGATACATGGACAAAGGGATTTACGAATGGACAGATGGACATAGGGGAGTATAGACGGACATATGGAAGATGGCCACAGGTGAGGATAGACGGACATATGGATAGATGGACACGGGTGTGGACAGATGGACGTATGGATAGATGGACACGGGTGTGGACAGATGGACGTATGGATAGATGGACACGGGTGTGGACGGATGGACGTATGGATAGATGGACACGGGTGTGGACGGATGGACGTATGGATAGATGGACACGGGTGTGGACGGATGGACGTATGGATAGATGGACACGGGTGTGGACGGATGGACGTATGGATAGATGGACACGGGTGTGGACGGATGGACGTATGGATAGATGGACACGGGTGTGGACGGATGGACGTATGGATAGATGGACACGGGTGTGGACGGATGGACGTATGGATAGATGGACACGGGTGTGGACGGATGGACGTATGGATAGATGGACACGGGTGTGGACGGATGGACGTATGGAGAGATGGACACGGGTGTGGACAGCTGGACGTATGGAGAGATGGACACGGGTGTGGACAGATGGACATATGGAGAGATGGACACGGGTGTGGACAGATGGACGTATGAATAGATGGACATAGCTGTGGGTAGATGGACGTATGGATACATGGACACAGGTGTGGACATATGGACGTATGGATAGATGGACACAGTTGTGGACAGATGGACGTATGGCTAGATGGACATAGGTGTGGACAGCTGGATGTATGGATAGATGGACACAGGTGTGGACGGATGGACCTATGGATAGATGGACACAGGTGTGGACAGCTGGACGTATGGATAGATGGACATAGATGTGGGTAGATGGACGTATGGATAGATGGGTGTATGGTAGGTGGACATAGGTATGGATAGATGGATGTATGGTAGGTGGACATAGGTGCGGATAGCTGGATGTATGGATAGGTAGGTTGGCACGTGAGTGGGTAGATGCCACACTGATGAATAGATGGCTTGAAGGACAAGATCTGGTACATGCTGCTTGATGGGGTGGTTGAGGCAGTGGACTGGACCATCAAGGCATGTTTCACTGTCCTCTCGAGCGGGTTTGAAGCGAGGGTCGCAATCTCTTGCAAAGTCTGTTGACTTCCCCGTGTCCTAGATGCGGTGCTGTGTGGTAGCACGGCACAGCCCACCTCAGGGTCCTCACCCATTTGTGCCTTTTGCTATTTCTATTTCAGGTTCACTAGAGACATAGAATTATTTCCATAAATCCTCCCACAAGCCCTGAGCTGTGTTACTATTTCGTTTGGAGACTGAGGCGCAGAGAAACTCCATGTTTCTCCATGTCAGAGCAGCCTGACGGCAGCCAGGAGGACTGCAGTGTGCAGAGCGCGAGCACATGGGCATCTCTAGCCCTCTGCACCCAACAGGTGCCAGCCACGCTCTGCAGCTCAACCCCGCCTGGGTTGGTGGCAGCAGCGCCTAGACAAAGCCCTGCACATGCTTCCAGGCCATCTCCCCACACACTGTCCCCCTGGCAGCATGTGCCCCCCATGGGAAGCTGTGACAACCCCCTGGATGCTCAGCTGTGTGCCCTGTGAGCAACTGTCTGAACCTGCCAGACTGCACACAGCCCTGGGTGGAGGCGGCCTCCCCCGAGCCGGCCCAGGGCTAGCAGAGGTGGGGCGCAGCCAGGTCCTCCGGCCTCTGTCAAATACCAAGGAAGAGCCTCATATTTTGATTTGCAGTGTTCCAATCTCCAAATACAGTTTTACGAGACATTTTTCTTACTAGGTTTTTTAAAGGTACATACTTTTATAAATGCAAGCCTCATCACCAGACCAAACTGCCAATAAAATAGTCTAAATTTATGTGTATAATTCTTACAGTCATCATGTGAATATCATAACTATATGTAAAATCATTCATATGATAAGTGCAAATATTTAAAATATATGACAGTTTTTAAAAATCCTGTTTAGGTGCTTCGTTTTTACTACATTAGGATAATCAGCAGAAACACACACGCGCGCGCATGTGCACACGTGCACTCGCTCACATACACGCACATGCACGCACTCACACTCACACACGCACACACGTGCACACACCCATGTACTCACACTCTCACACACACATGCACACGAACACGCGCATGCAAAACTGGAAATACCGACGGCTTGTTGGATTCTGAAAGACTTTCGTGGTGTCCCTCACTGAACAATACTTTGCGTACAGCAGGTTTTTCATTGACGAAACCTGTATCAGGAAGGAAGGAAGGGAACTTACAGATCCCAGATTGTGACTTCGTCTTCACGGATTCCAGGCTGGCCTCTGTGTTGCTTTGTGTAGTCTTCGTCACCTTGAAAGGGCGTCCTGACAGCACCGTCCGTGGGTGGGTCCATGCTCAGAGCGAGCTGTTGTTCCTCCTCCTGCAGGCACCGAGGGAGGCAGGGCCGTGCAGTACGCGGAGCGCGGGCTCCGGGGTCAGAGGGACCTGAATTAACTGTCTGACCTGGATCTGCGTGCTTGACCGCTCTAAGCCCCGACTTCCCTGTCTGTGAGTTGAGAATAGCAATGCCAGCCTGCCAGGCTGAGCTAATCCTGTCAAGAGGTCAGCACAGTACCGTCCTGTGGCTCAAAAAGTGAAGCTATTGCTAACAAAGAGCAATAAACATGAAAATACCTTGAAAGTGCACAGTTGCCACAGAACCGTAATGTTATAGAACCATTAACTGTGTCAGCCTCCCGCCTGTTTTGCCAGTGTGGCCTATGGTCCCACCGTAGTGCCCGCTCTCCACAAGCGGCACAGACGCTGGGAAAGGTGGGGCTGGTCAGGCCTGAGTGAATGGGGCAGGTCACCGGCCCTCGGGCAGCGGAGGCTGCTCTGGCTGGAGCAGTTGGGAGCAGACTGTGGGGTGGGTTTTGGCTGGAGGGTAGTGGAGGCCACAGAGTTTCAGGTGAGGACATGACACAATGATGGAGATGCCAGAGGAGAGCTGGGGATGAGGGGAGGGACCGGCCAGGAGAGGACTGCCGCCCGGCCCCCCAGTGGGCACAAAGCCAGCCCCCCATGAGCTCCTGGTCAGCACCAAGAGCAACGTCTCCACCTGGGGTGGGCAGCACCTCTGCTGGCTGAGGACACCTGTCCCAACACCTGCCTCTGGCCCAGGAGATGGATTCATGACTCTTGCCTCCCAGACCTCTCCAAGGTGCTTCTCTAAGGAGGCCCGCAGTGGGAAAAGGCTCCTGGTGGGTCTGCTCTGTGGGAGGGTCAGACTCGCTTGCCCCTTGGCCATAGGTCTCTCATCTGTGCGGGTGGTTTCAGGTCTGCAGGGGCTCAGGGCTCCTCACACCCTGGCACTCACGACTTTGTGCTTGATGACTTGGCCAAGGAATTTAATCTGGGTCATGGGGTCCTTGTAGGTGGGGAGGAGGGACATATCCAGCTGGCTGAGAAGCAAATGTGCTGCCCGTCCCCTGCTCGCATCGTGTGCCTTCCCTCCAGACCCCGCTCAGACTTGGGAATTTCGTTGGGTGACACTGACCACAGGACACCTGGGAGCCCATCCCGTTTCCCACTCTTGCTGATGCTATGCCTCGACTTCACCCCAGTGTTCACCATGCACCTGTGGGAGCTGGCCCTGGGCACAGGGCATGGGATGCTGGCCCCGTAGAGATCACAGTCTAGTAGGAAGCCAAATATAGAGCAAATGACCGCACGCCCGAGTCCCTGAGGGCACATGTTACAGCAGGAGGTGTTATAATAGGAGGACCTAATTTAGGTTTGGCAATTGGGCAAGGCCTTTCGCAGAAGAGGTGTTTACAGAGACCCGAACTGTTGGGGAATTGAGGGCTGTGCTCCTCAGGCAAGGGGAGACCGTGGAAGGCCTTGAGGCAGGAAGTAGCTCTGGGGACTCTGAGTCGGGCCGCGAGACTCAGCCCTGTCTGCAGCCACCCAGTGGCTGTGTGGTTTGGAGTTCCCAGGTCGGCAGCTGATGTGAGGGTAGGTGAGGGGAGTGGGCCTGGCCACAGGAGCCAGCCAGACAGTGGGAGGGTCTTCACTCGGGGTGGGCTTGGGAGAGGCCAGTGTGCCTGTGACAGAGGCACCCATGGTCACAGGCCCAACCTGCAGCTCCTGGCTTTGGTGCTGTCCACATGTCCCTGTTGGGTCTGTGGGTCACCCAGGCCTGTCCCTCTGGCCCCTAGGACCACTCACTCTGCCCCTCACCTTGGTCTCACTGCCTGCTGCCTGTCCAGTCTCTGCCACCTCTGGCCAGAGCCACCTAACACTGTCGCGTCTGGTCCCCTGCCTCCTGATCTGCTGCCTGGAACAACGGGCAGCAGCTGCTCCTGTCAGACACTCCTGATGTAAACCCGACCCCTCTCTCCTCAGCCTGCATTACCTTCAGTGGCTCCCCAATGCCCTCGGGCCTTGCCACGGGAAGCCACCTTCCAGCCACATGGAGTGTCTCACGGCTGCTGGGAGGTGATCTCCATGCTCTGTGTCCACAGGTTGAAGCCTGCGAGCCCGTGGGTCTGGCATGTGCTGCACAGCCTAACGTCACTTTCCTGCCTTTCCCTGCAAAATCCTCGAGGTGACGACCTACACCTTTGTCTGTGTTCTCTGTCCCCAACAAATTACCTGAGCTATGGCAGGTCTAAAAAAGAGCACTTTGGATGAAAACATGACTTTCTACTCCTTTTGATTGTTGAGTCTTTAGGAAAACAAGAGACCCCTGTGTGGCACGATGTCTTGGACTTAGCGATGACAATTTATATAGTACACAGCACCATACAATGGCTCAGTGAAGGGAATCCAAAAACACAGGGCACCGGGTCTCTGAGGAAATTTCCTAAAAACCCAGAATTAGTAAGTAGGAACTGGTTGGCATTACAAGGGATAATAAGATTTCTTTTTGGCAAAGTTGCTGCCTCAAGCTTCCACACTCGGCAGTAAGCTGCCCTGCACGATGGCAGAGAAAAACCTCTAGTCAAGGGGCCTCACCGCTGTGCTTGCTGGAAACCACGGCTGGGCCTCCAATGGCACTTTATAAGAAAAAAGGGCCTTTATTTCTAGGTCCACCACCATGTAATCAACACTTTCTTCAGGACAGGAGTTTTTTACAGCTCACACTGATTGCAAATCCGCTGTGTGCCCTGCATGGCTCTAAGTGCAGGCTTTCTCCGATTTATTTCTCACCACAAGCCTACTGCACAGGTACCTTTATCACCTCACTTTTAAATAGGAGAAAATCGAAACCACAGAGATGTTAACTAACTCACCCAAGTCACAGAGTTGGTAAGTTCTGGAGACAGAAGTGAAACTCCAGCAAGCTCCTCCACAGCTAGCCGCAATTCAAAGCTGCCATATCTTCTCCCGGGGTGTGATTTTCAACCATGGTCCTAGTATTTTTTAAAAGTATTGTCATGATTCTTGCCCATGTGTCTAGAGGTTGCACTCCACTGCCAGGGAAAACGGGGTGTTGCTATCCCCTGTTCCCTCATAGGCACCTCAAATGCAGCCTCCACAAGGATTTGAGGTGAGTGAATATCTTTACACCACAGTCATAGCATCATTTGTGAAAGAGGAGTGGCAGGACGTGCCTGTCACCTCTGGAGAAGCTCACAAGAGCCACAGCCAACACAGCCCAATCTCTGCACCCAGACATCTTTACCCCAAACAAAAATGTTCCCAAGTCCTGAGGCACCCAGACGGGGAGCCATGCTGTGCCCTGGCGCACACCAGTCTGACCAGGAGCTGTCATTTATTCCCACAGTCAGGCAGGGGAACCCATTCCTGTTCCTAGTACCTGAGGTAGGAGAACCTATGACTCCTCAAGCTACTGATGCAGGAAAATATCTCCTTCTGCACAGTTATGAAGCAGGAGGATCCATCTTCTCCACAGTTACTGAAGGAAGAGGATCCATCTTCTCCACAGTTACTGAAGCAGGAGGATCCATCTTCTCCACGGTTACTGAAGCAGGAGGATCCATCTTCTCCACAGTTACTGAAGCAAGAGGATCCATCTTCTCCACAGTTACTGAAGCAGGAGGATCCATCTTCTCCACAGTTACTGAAGCAAGAGGATCCATCTTCTCCACAGTTACTGAAGGAAGAGGATCCATCTTCTCCACAGTTACTGAAGGAAGAGGATCCATCTTCTCCACAGTTACTGAAGCAGGAGGATCCATCTTCTCCACAGTTACTGAAGCAGGAGGATCCATCTTCTCCACAGTTACTGAAGCAGGAGGATCCATCTTCTCCACAGTTACTGAAGGAAGAGGATCCATCTTCTCCACGGTTACTGAAGCAGGAGGATCCATCTTCTCCACAGTTACTGAAGGAAGAGGATCCATCTTCTCCACAGTTACTGAAGCAAGAGGATCCATCTTCTCCACAGTTACTGAAGCAGGAGGATCCATCTTCTCCACAGTTACTGAAGGAAGAGGATCCATCTTCTCCACAGTTACTGAAGCAAGAGGATCCATCTTCTCCACAGTTACTGAAGCAGGAGGATCCATCTTCTCCACAGTTACTGAAGGAAGAGGATCCATCTTCTCCACGGTTACTGAAGCAGGAGGATCCATCTTCTCCACAGTTACTGAAGGAAGAGGATCCATCTTCTCCACAGTTACTGAAGGAAGAGGATCCATCTTCTCCACAGTTACTGAAGCAGGAGGATCCATCTTCTCCACAGTTACTGAAGCAGGAGGATCCATCTTCTCCACAGTTACTGAAGGAAGAGGATCCATCTTCTCCACAGTTACTGAAGCAGGAGGATCCATCTTCTCCACAGTTACTGAAGCAGGAGGATCCATCTTCTCCACTGTTACTGAAGGAGGAGGATCCATCTTCTCCACAGTTACTGAAGGAAGAGGATCCATCTTCTCCACAGTTACTGAAGCAGGAGGATCCATCTTCTCCACAGTTACTGAAGGAGGAGGATTCCAGGATCAGTTGAGATCCTGGAATTGTTTGTTAGCACAGCCAAACGCAGCCCATCCTGATGCAATAAGCTCTTTAGATCACTCCTTTTCTAGGGCTTATGATTCTATATGTACAAGCATTTTATACATGTAAATCAACATGACTGTGTGGGCAGAAATACAATCTACACGATCCCTGCACCACAAGAGAAACTAAGCCTAAAATCAACCTAAGCCTACCCAGTGAGAGCAGAGTAATTCATTATAAGGCGAACACAGAGGAAGAACGGCAGCCTTTCCGAAATGCAGGCTTGGTTCCCAGGACAGCAAACAAGTGACCCTCTGAATGATTAATAAGACTCAATATTATTTTCTACAGGAACAGTACTGGTTCCTTTTACTTACATAAGTAGAAAATCTCAAGGCAAAAGGAGAATCTTTTATGGTTATTAAGGTCCATGAAAGCTGATCTGGGATTATCTAAACATTTTTTCTTTTTAGTTCTCTGCCAATTCACAGATCACTTAGCTTTTCTTACAAATGCTCTTTTCCGGTTGCCAAAACATTAAATCTACTTTAGCTTTAATCACAATCAATAACGTACTTATGAAGTTTCTAGTTCTTGGTGTTGAATCACTTTACAAAACTGATAACTTTTAAACCAATAACAGAATCAAATTCCATGTACGGGAGGACCAGGCACCTTCATCAGACTAGAAAGCTGAGAAATAGCCCCTGGAAGGTATGTCCTGTGCCTGTTTTACTGAAGGGGCTCCTGGCAGAGCAGCAGCCCAGCGTGCACTTGGTACAGGAACGGGCCAGGCCTGGCGAGCTTTCTTGGCCTAGGGAGCCTGCCCAGGGTGTTCGTTGTAGCCAAAGGGCGGACGGACTAGTGCTGGCTTTGATCTGGTTTGATTGATATCTGTCATCTTGCTGTCATCTACCTATCTATCTATCCATTCAAAACCTTTGGTAGAAAAATCATGGTGGGACCAGGACATGGCAGAGCTGAAATATATTCATGAATTCTCCAATTTGCCATGTTTTTCTTCCTACCTATTACTATCCCCAAAAATGACAATGGAAAAAAAAATGAGTTCTACAATATGTGTAGTTTAAAATAGGCAGTTAGGTTTTTCAAGATAGCGGTGGCTCCAGAGGTTGGCGCGGAGTAGCTGAGGTGGAAAAGGCGGCCACTGGGCCTCAGGCAGCCGGGAAACTTGTGGACCTTCCTCTTGCCATCTCTTAAGGGAGGACCGCTGCTACTGGCCGGTCGTGGGAGCTGACCACCACTTTGCCCCCGGCAGGAGAGGCTGCCTCATTTACAGGCAACAGCTTTGAAGTGTGGAGCAGGAAAAGAACTGTTTCTTAGCTGCAAAAGCGAGTCTCTAAACAGGGAACACGGCGCCAGGGCTGCTGTGGATGCAGCCAGGATCCCGGAGGCCGGGGCCGCGCTGAAGGCGGCCAGCTGCCCTATTCAGGATTCGAGGTTTCAGGCCGGCATAAAAGAAGATTCCTGGGAGTGCCCGAGCTGCGCCGCGGGACTGACTGAGCAGCCCAAGGCAGCAGGAACCGAGAACGGGGACGGTGAAAAACCAGAGGCAGAGAGTGAGCGCCGACCTGGCACAGCACTGTGAGTGACCCCTGACCGGGCCCTGCGCAGGGGCTGACGCCCACCTGGCTTCTGCCTGCATCACCGGGCCACTGACCGCCCCGGGGCTGCCTCCATTTTCTCAGGTGTGGCAGCTCTGGTGGGGCTCAGCCAAGCCTGTCCTCCTCGCCTGGCTGGGCTCCTCACTGAGCATTCCCACTTGCTTGCCTGGGCATGAGGCTTCCCGGGGCCTGCGGGCCGGCCTCCTCTCCCACTCCCTCTGCAGTTCTCTGGCGGGGCTGGTGGCGTGGGGCATCCCCGGCCAGTGTTGGGAGGGCAAGGAAGTATGGGCGGGGCCGACTGTCACTCCACCACACCCTGGACTCCGGCCCCCGGTAAACTTCCTGTTACTGGGAGGCATATACCATCTCTGTGGCCACCTGTTCAGAAAAATGCCTAACCAATTTCTGGTTAGGAATAGTGTGGTAGGAGAGTTCCCAAGTCCGCTTGAACCTGCCGGAGAGCTGGCTGCAGGCGGGCAGTGGACTCGGTCGGTGCCGGGGGGGCTACAAAGGTAAACAGTGTGCGGCGGGCTCCTCCCCTGAGGAGCTCACGCTCTGGTGTGGGAGATAAGACAAGTACACAAATAACCGTGATACCAGGAGGAAGGCGATAAGTCCCGAGAAAGATCTACACAGTGCTATAAAGGCACCCAGAGTGACCGGTCGTCTGTGCATAGCAGAAACCTGGTAGACTTCCTGGGCAAGGCGGTGTCGAGCAGGGTCTTGAAGGCCCAGCTGATAGACGAGGGTTGCAGAAGACACATCCCAGCCCAGCCCAGTGTGCACAGAGTGGGGAGAAGTCCGGCAAGGGAGGCGGAGACTCGACAGAAACCACACACCCTGTGGGGTCTCCACTGCACGATCCAACAGCCCGGGCCAGAGCACATGGAACAGGGAGAAGTCCTGCACAGGAAGTGAAAGCTCAGCAGTGATCGCACACCCTGTGGTACGTGATCCACCAGCCCAGCAGAGTCCAAGCTGACCAGAGAGGTGGCTCCCCGGAGAGGCCCAAGACCTGAGGCAACCACACACACAAGGCACTAGAGGACAACTGAGCAGTCACGGAGGTAGCCATACCAAATTGGCAACCACAGCAACATCCTAGTTAATCAATAGTCTCAAACCGGTGGACTGTGAAACCCCCTGCCACAATGAATAAACATCAAAAAAAAGATACCAGAAATACAAAAAATCAAGAAAGTACACCACCAAAAGTTAATAAATCTCTAACTCTAGATCCTGTAGAACAAGAAGCCCTTGAAATGACTGACAAGGAATTTCGAGTGATAATTCTAAGGAAACTGAATGAGATACAAGAAAACTCAGCTAGACATCATGATGAAATGAGGAAAAGTATACAGGACCTGAAAGAGGAAATGTACAAGGAAATCAATGTCCTGAAAAAAAATGTAGCAGAACTTGCTGAACTGAAGAAGTTATTCAGCGAAATAAAAAACACAACGGAGAGTTTAACCAGCAGGCTTGCCGAAGTTGAAGAGAGAACCTCTGAACTTGAAGATGGGCTGTTTGAAATAACACAAGCAGACAAAAAGAAAGAAAAAAGAATCAAAGACATTGAAGAAAATCTGAGAGAGATATCAGACGACCTTAAGCGCTCAAATATCCGAGTGATGGGTATTCCAGAAGGGGAGGAAAACGGAGATTGCATCGAAAACATATTCAACAAAATAGTGGCAGAAAACTTCCCAGGTATAGGAAAAAATCACAGATCTTCAGATCCAGGAAGCTCAACGATCTCCAAAAGTATTCAACCCAAAAAGGCCTTCTCCAAGACATGTTATAGTCAAATTGGCAAAACTCAGAGACAAAGAGAGAATCTTAAAAGCTGCAAGAGAGAAGCGTCAAATCACCTATAAGGGAGCCCCAATCAGGCTAACATCAGACTTCTCATCACAAACCCTAAAAGCTAGAAAGGAATGGAATGATATTTTCAAAATACTAAAAGACAAAGATTGCCAGCCAAGAATACTCTACCCTGCAAGGCTATCCTTCTGAAATGAGGGGCAAATAGTATATTTCTCAGACAAACAAAAACTGCGGGAGTTCACTACCACATGACCACCCTTACAAGAAATGCTCAAGGGAGTACTGGGTTTGGTTCCTGAAAAATAACTACCACTGCCATAAAAACCCAAGAAAAGTCAAAACCCACTAGTATAATAAAAATGGCATTCATGAAGAGAAAACAAACAAACAAAAACGCTATCTACAACCTAAGGAACCAACAAACACAGAAACCAAACAGTAAATCAGAGAGCAAGGAACAAAAGACACCTAAGACAACCAAACAACCAATAAGATGCTAGGAATAAATCAACACCTTTCAATAACAACTCTTAATGTAAAAGGCTTAAATTCCCCAATCAAAAGACACAGACTGGCTGACTGGATCAAAAAGCAGGACCCAACTATATGCTGCCTACAAGAGACCCACCTCACCCATAAAGATTCACATAGACTAAGAGTGAAAGGATGGAAAAAGATTTACCATGCAAACAGAAAAGAAAAACGAGCTGGAGTAGCTATTCTTATATCTGACAAAATAGACTTTAAACTAAAAACCATAAAAAGAGACAATGAGGGACACTACTTAATGATAAAAGGACTGATCCATCAAGAAGACATAACAATCATAAATATGTACGCACCCAATGTTGGAGCAGCCAGATTTATAAAACAAACTCTATTAGACCTAAAGAAGGAAATAGACATTAATACCATAATAGCAGGGGACCTGAACACCCCACTGTCAATATTAGATAGATCATCTAGGCAAAGAATCAGTAGAGAAACACAAGATCTCAACAAGACTCTAGACCAATTGGAATTGGCAGATATCTACAGAACATTCCATCCAACAACCTCAGAATATCCATTATTCTCATCAGCACATGGATCATTCTCCAGGATAGATCACATATTAGGTCACAAATCAAGTCTCAATAAATTCAAAAAAATTGGAATTATCCCATGTATTTTCTCAGACCACAATGGATTAAAACTAGAAATTAATAACAAACGAAACTCTGGAAACTATACAAACACATGGAAATTAAACAGCATTCTACTTAATGACATATGGGTCCAAGAAAAAATCAAGCAGGAAATCAAAAAATTTATTGAAACTAATGAAAATAATGATACATCATACCAAAACCTGTGGGATACTGCAAAAGCAGTATTAAGAGGGAAATTTATTGCATTAAATGCTCACCTCAGAAGAATGGAAAGATGGCAAGTGAACAACCTAACACTTCACCTTAAAGAACTAGAGAAACAAGAACAATCCAAACCTAAAGATAGCAGATGGAAAGAAATTATTAAGATCAGAGCAGAACTGAATGAAATTGAAACCAAAAAAACAATTCAAAAGATCAATGAATCAAAAAGTTGGTTTTTTGAAAAGATAAATAAAATTGACAAACCATTAGTATGGCTAACTAAAAAAAGAAGAGAGAAGACTCAAATAACAAAAATTAGAAATGAAAAAGGCGATATTACAACTGATTCATCTGAAATACAAGGAATCATTCGAAACTATTATAAACAACTATACGCCAACAAATTTGAAAATCTGGAGGAAATGGATAAATTTCTGGACACACACAAGCTCCCAAAACTGAACCATGAAGACGTAGAAAATTTGAACAGACCAATAACAATAAAGGAGATTGAAGCTGTTATCAGAAGGCTCCCAACAAAGAAAAGCCCAGGACCAGATGGATTCACAGCAGACTTTTACCAAACATTCAAAGAGGAATTGACACCGATACTTTACAAACTATTCCAAAAGATTGAAACAGACGCAAGTCCCCCAAACTCATTCTATGAAGCAAACATCATCCTGATACCAAAACCAGGTAAAGATATAACCAAAAAAGAAAACTACAGGCTGATATCCTTGATGAATATAGATGCAAAAATCCTCGATAAAATACTAGCAAACAGAATACAGCAACACATACGTAAAATTATTCACCACAATCAAGTGGGATTCATCCCAGGGATGCAAGGTTGGTTCAACATACGCGAATCAATAAATGTGATACACCATATTAATAAAGTCAAACACAAGGACCATATGATCATCTCTATAGATGCTGAAAAAGCATTTGATAAAATTCAGCACTCATTCATTGACAAAGACCCTCTATAAGTTAGGTATAGAGGGAAAGTATCTCAACATAATTAAAGCCATATATGACAAACCCACTGCCCATATCATCCTGAATGGGGAAAAGCTAAAAGCTTTTCCTTTAAGAACAGGAACTAGACAAGGATGCCCACTCTCACCACTCCTATTCAACATAGTGTTGGAAGTACTAGCCAGAGCAATCAGAGAAGAGAAGGAAATAAAGGGCATCCAGATTGGAAAAGATGAAGTCAAACTGTCCCTGTTTGCAGATGACATGATCCTATATATCGAACAGCCTAAAACCTCTACAAAAAAACTCTTGGAATTGATAAATGATTTCAGCACAGTAGCAGGATACAAAATCAACACACAAAAATTAGTAGCATTTCTTTTCTCCAGTAGTGAACATGCAGAACGAGAAATCAAGAAAGCCTGCGCATTTACAATAGCCACCAAAAAAATAAAATACTTAGGAATTGAGTTAACCAAGGAGGTGAAAAATCTCTATAATGAGAACTACAAACCAGTGCTGAGAGAAATTAGAGAGGATACAAGAAGATGGAAAGATATCCCACGCTCTTGGATTGGAAGAATCAACATAGTGAAAATGTCCATACTACCCAAAGTAATATACAAATTCAATGCAATCCCCATCAAAATTCCAAAGACATTTTACTCAGAAATGGAAAGAACTATCCAGACATTTATATGGAATAATAAAAGACCACGCATAGCCAAAGCAATGCTGAGCAAAAAAAATAAAGCTGGAGGCATAACACTACCTGACTTTAAGCTATACTACAAAGCTATAATAACCAAAACAGTATGGTACTCACATAAAAACAGACACACTGATCAATGGAATAGAATAGAGAATCCAGAAATCAACCCACACACTTACTGCCATCTGATCTTTGACAAAGGCACCAAGCCTATTCACTGGGGAAGGGACTGCCTCTTCAGCAAATGGTGCTGGGATAACTGGATATCCATATGCAGGAGAATGAAACTAGATCCATACCTCTCACCATATACTAAAATCAACTCAAAATGGATTAAGGATTTAAATATACACCCTGAAACAATAAAACTTCTTAAAGAAAACATAGGAGAAACACTTCAGGAAATAGGACTGGGCACAGACTTCATGAGTACGACACCAAAAGCACGGGCAACCAAAGGAAAAATAAACAAATGGGATTATATCAAACTAAAAAGCTTCTGCACAGCAAAAGAAACAATTAACAGAGTTAAAAGACACCAACAGAGTGGGAGGAAATATTTGCAAAATATACATCTGACAAAGGATTAATATCCAGAATATATAAGGAACTCAAACAACTTTACAAGAAGAACACAAGCAACCCAATTAAAAAATGGGCCAAAGAGCTAAGTAGGCATTTCTCTAAGGAAGATATACAAATGGCCAGCAGACATATGAAAAAATGCTCAACATCACTCAGCATCCGGGAAATGCAAATCAAAACCACACTGAGATACCACCTAACCCCAGTTAGGATGGCTAAAATCCAAAAGACTCTGAACGATAAAATGCTGGCGAGGCTGCGGAGAAAAAGGAACTCTCATACATTGTTGGTGGGACTGCAAAATGGTGCAGCCTCTATGGAAAATGATATGGAGGTTCCTCAAACAATTGCAGATAGATCTACCATACGACCCAGCTATCCCACTGTTGGGAATATACCCAGAGGAATGGAAGTCATCAAGTCGAAGGTATACCTGTTCCCCAATGTTCATCGCAGCACTCTTTACAATAGCCAAGAGTTGGAACCAGCCCAAATGTCCATCATCAGATGAGTGGATACGGAAAATGTGGTACATCTACACAATGGAATACTACTCAGCTATAAAAACGAATGAAATACTGCCATTTGCAACAACATGGATGGACCTCGAGAGAATTATATTAAGTGAAACAAGTCAGGCACAGAAAGAGAAATACCACATGTTCTCACTGATTGGTGGGAGCTAAAAATTGACATATAAATTAACACACACACACACACACACACACACACACACAAAACGGTAGGGGGGGGGAAGAAGATATAACAACCACAATTACTTGAAGTTGATACGACAAGCAAACAGAAAGGACATTGTTGGGGGGGTGGGGGGAGGGAGAAGGGAGGGAGGTTTTGGTGATGGGGAGCAATAATCAGCCAAAATGTATATTGACAAAATAAAATTAAAAAAAAAGAAAAAAATAAAATAAAATAAAATAGGCAGTAAGTCGGTCCTCAGATTCCCTGTTGTGACTGAACCGAGGACCCTTGCCTCGGGCAGGAGGCGCGAGAGCTCCGAGCTGGGTGAAGGCGTGTGTCTGTTTTATGTCCAAGGTCACACACGAAGCCGGCTCCGCGTTCCGACGGGTCACCGTCGGTCCACTTGTCATTCCGTGCTCTTCTCCACCGGCCCCCTTCCCCCCATGCGTCCCCAGCAGCTGTCTGTGGCCTGTGGATGCAGTTCCACGGGCACGAAGGACCTACTGGCTCTGTGTCGCCTGGAGTTCACCCGCGCACGGCGCACGGCGCTGCAGCCTGAGCCCCGAGAGCGCCGGAGACACGGGCTGTGCCGCGGGCTGCGGGCGGGCTGAGCGCGGCTGTGTCGTTCCCGGGGGTGTCTGGGCGATGGAGCTGGATCAGTGCCCCCGGCTCGTGGTCTTCACCAGTGACCGTCTTCCTCCACACACTCCTCCTGCTCTCTGTCTTTGTGGACGGCGACAACTTCGGCCTCGGTGCGAGAGACGGAGCCTGAGAGTCATATTTCACTCCTACTTTCCACGGGCCACGGGTCCTTCCTTCCTACTCACGTGGAAACTGTCCAGCCGGAGCGGGTGACAGCTGCCTGGACACCGTCTTATTCCATCTCTCGTCTCTTGCTGACTCTGCTCGGAGGCTCCTGACTGGCCTCGTGGCCTCCGAGGTTGCCTGTCCCCCGTCCACATTTGACACTACGGGGAGCCCTCCTAAGTGTTTAACCCGATTATGTGAACTGCTATTTACAATGTCTCAGTGTCTCAACGGTACCCTCAGGGGACAATGCAGCCCGCTGACGGGGCAGATGGCCCGAGCCCCTCTCAGTCCTGTGCTGCCGCTGCTCTCTGCGTGGGAAGATGCTGTCGCGTGCTGTGACACTTCTGCCCGTCTCTGCATTTTTGGCCTGACAAGGGCTCACACTTCACTGTGTAAAGGAATGTGTGGACCAGAGTCCTCTTCCCCGTCCACCGCGGTGTGGCCTGGTCATTGGAGCTGGCTCTTTCCTCGTCCCAGCCGGCAGGACCAGTGTGCAGCTTGTCACTCTGCCAGCAGCAAGCCGGCAGCGTCCTTCGGAGAGTCCCGCCTGGAAGGGAGCAGCTTCCTCCAGCAAGGCGGCTGGGACCTCGCCCTGCCACCCTGTGACCTCTTCACCCGCTGGCTTCCTGGTGCAGCCTTGGAGCCCCGCCAGCAGCAGTGGCAGGGGAGCGCTGTCACGGCACATGTGCGGCCGGCCGTCCTTGCTGGGCAGCGCTGCGGGGCTCACGGGCTGAGCTGGGGGTTCTTTTCCTTCTCGGGGACGCTCCTGCAGGCAGAGATCAGCCCCGCAGCACACTCAGACCGTCCTGCCTCCTCTCGGCCCAGAAAGCGCTCCTGGGGGGCACGTCGCAGCCCCGCTCCCGGCCGCTCCCCGTCGCGCTGGGCACAGCTGCGGCTAAACGCTCGGTCAGGAGCACCGGCGGTCATCTGCTCTCCGCGGAGGCAGGCGCTTGTCCTCTCGGTGCTGCGACCCCAGGGGCTGGCACCCGCACACAAGCTGAGCGAAGGGACAGCTTCGGCCCGTCCTCCTCCTGTCGCAGTGGGCAGCACTGCAGGGGACGCGCAGCGGGTCTGAGCCCAGTGTCGGTGAAGCCGCGGCTCCACGGCCCGCAGCAGGGCTGTCCCCTGTGCTGAGGTCTGGAGAGACCCCGGGAGGAGGTGACCTCCTACGGAGGGGCAGCCCAGCCTTCGGGGGAGGCATCCAGGGCTCTGCGCCAGCGAGTCCGCCCAGCACCTGCCAGGTGGACACTACCCCAGGTGTACGTGGCTCTCACGACTCCTGCGCCATGGCTGGGCCGTGTTCTTGCTTCAGGCTCCAGACCAGATGAGGAGCAGCAGGTTCTTACCTTCAGCACCGTCACCCTTTGCACAGCCGCGCTAGGGGCTCCCGGAGAGGGAGAGGCCGGGTCTGCAGAGCGGTGGTGCAGGCGGAGGCCGCGCAGAGATAGGGCCGTGGGTTGGAGCAGGTATTTCAGGAGCTCCTGAGAACCTCCAGAGCGCCGGGGCTGGGACGCAGCTGAATTTGTGGCTGGGGAAATTAGGTCCCGGGAGGGAACGTGGAACCTGGTGCTGGCAGCGGGGATTCAGGTCTGCGCGGTAGCGCTGAGTGCTATAGCGCCAGACACGCTCCCCAGAAAAGGGCTTCAGTGCCTTTCAGCTTCTTAATACAAAGGCCGTGCACACATCCGATAAAAATCAGAAAATATAAACATGGAAATAAAGAACTGGGAGAAAAAACTTTACTGCCAGCACGTGGACATGTATTCTCCCTGTTTTGGGGGGGCGTGTGTTTATGTTTTTAAACCAGTATAGGATAATACCCATTGTGCCATCTTGATTTTTTCATGGGGTAAAATATTGTGAACAACTTTATATCTACATTTCTTTTAGGAAAAATTTGAGAATTAGGAACAAAACCACTATATTCCATAAACACCTACACAAAATGTGTTGGGGGGAGTTCATTCACTCTTTACGCCTTCCAAGCTGTACAAGCAACAGAATGGTTAAAAGAGCAGATGTCACATGTGTGCTTGTGTGTGTGCTTGTGTGTGTGCTTGTGTGTGCTGGGGAGTGTGTTTGTGTGTGTGTGCTCATGTGTGGTGCTTGTGTGTGCTTGTGTGTGTGTGCTCATGAGTGCGTGTGCTTGTGTGTGTGTTCAGGTCGTATACGGTTACTCATTCAACACACTTCTTGAGTAATTTTTAGGTGTCAAGCAGAGTTTGCAGACCCGAGAACACATCTCTGAGTAAGAACAACAAAGTTCTAGTTCCCGTGGAGCTTATATTCTGGGGGGTAGAAATTCAGCCATTTCGGGGGTCGTGTAATACAGATTACAAGGAACAGAAATGTGTTTGGTGCCACAATATTTTTGTTTACAGATAACTTTTGAAAATCAGTTTAAAAATCGGTTCCTTTGATCACAACTGCATGTTTGTGAGCTGATTCTCCTGTTCTAACCTAAAGCTTTCATTCAAATTTCCCCCAAATCGCTAAATCTTCACCTAAAAAACAGGGGCACATTAAGCCAATTCAAAAGAAATTTTTCTTATGGTCTGAATTCAATGCATTAACACACGTTTGCTTTGGTGAACTTTAATTCCATATCTAACACACATTCAGAGATCAAAGCAATAGCCCGGGGAGGGGGTGGTGGTAGCTGGAGGGGAGTTTTAACCGCAATGGGACCTGCCCGTCAGGCTGGTGGGATCCGGCAAGCTGAGGACTCTGCCTCTCCCAGGGCAGCTCCTAAAACTAAGCTGAAGACAGCGTCACCATGCGGCCTCCAAGGCCCTTTCTGACCTCTAGAATTCCAGACGTTTCTTTCGTTTTACTAGAAATTTAGTAAATGCAGGGGCGAACTGTTCTTTGCTACTGGCTCTGATTCCCTATTAGCTGATGTCGCTTCTTCTCTGTGGCCTTTTATATCCAGGAATATCAGCTTTCTAAAGCACCCTGAGCGCACCCGTCGCCCACTAACTCCACAGCTGTGAGCGCTCTCTTTAAAGTCTGACTTGGTGACTCAGCTGACAGAAACCCCCAACATTCCAGTGAACTATAACTGTAAACGGTCACATCCTCCCCACACTGAAATCTCCTAAGCTCTCAGCTCCCCTGCTTTGTGATAGAAGCTTAGGGTGGCTCGATATAGGGTCACCACAGTTCCACACGTGGGGTCCCAATGTCTCTGCTGTTAGCACCCTGAGCTTCCTTCCAGGGGTTCCAAGGAGGGACTTTGAGCTGCCGAAGGAGTCCCTTCGTCTCTTGGCAGCCCTGACCCTGGAGTGAGCAAGCTGGCAGTCACAGGAACAAAACATTTGAGGACAAATATTTCCAAGAAATGGCTCGCCTTTTCTGGCATATCTGTGTTGTTTGGAGGGGCCCTGCTGGCGGAGACTGTGCAGAGGAGGCCACAGGGTCGTGGCGCTGACTCTCCTGGTGTTGTAGACACCAGCCTCCTTTCCAGGAACGCACCACCCGGGTTTAAACACGTCTGCACCACCTATCACAGTCCCACCCTCTGTGAAGCGAGCCCACCCAGCCATTTTCTGCTCCTCCTGGTTCACCCTGCACAGGGTAAACTAGCATTTTCCTCCACTAACATGCACAGCATGGTGGAAGAGGCAGAGGAAAACAGGCCAGCTTTGCTCCGTGCTGAAGCTCAATAAACAGCCATCAGGGAGGGACACTCAGGGGCAGCCACGCATTATCCTCCAAGGAGCAGGGCCGGAGTCACGCGCGTGCTTGTATTATAAAGAAATCACTCGGGAAATCGGGTAACTGGGGTGACAAATTATAAACAACATCTACTTTGAGCATAAACTCTGGATGTTCTGTAAGAGAAAAAACAAACCAAAACCCAGCACCAGCCGTCCTGAGCGGCGGCGGCAGGGCGCTGGAATGTGCCCCAGGTGGCTGGCGCTTTGTCATGCTAACGAGCAGCTTTCAGAGGTTTTCACCTGCGGCGGCTGCTGGTTAATGGGGTATCCTAGGTAACTCCAGGAACGCGCGGCTCCTGACGCAGCGCTGGCTCGGGAGGAGGCTCATTAAAACACCTGGCACATCGCACGGCTGTGACCATCTGCCAGCCACACGCATGAAGGGTTGATTTCTGAAATCGTCGTGGAGGACACAAGACATGGTGGTTTTTCCTCCCCGGTCCTCGCGGCCTCTGTCTGAGGCGCTTCCAGAACAGCCTCTCCTGCGCGGCTGCTGCCCCGACAAGCCGTGTCTCAGCCTCGCTGCCACGCACCCAGGCACAGAGAGGCTTTCGTTTTGCAGAAGGCGTTTCATTTGTTTTGTAGCCTGTGCTCTGCTGGAGGGAAGCTAAGATGTTTGGTGTCATGGTAAGGTTTTTTTTTTTCCTCTCAGATTGGTAAATTTTCAGCTTCCCCTCCTGCTAGGAAAGCTCAGGACACTGCTCCCGTGGTGAGACTCACAAGAAGCTCCTCGGGCTGCCTGGACAACTTAACGTCCTGGCCCAGGGTCTCTCAGCCTCGGCACTACCGGCATCCAGGGCCGGATCATTCTTTGTTGGGGGAGACTGTCCTGCACGTTGCGGAACATGTTTCATATTCTTTGGCCTTGACCCACTCAACACCAGTTCTGACAGCCAAGAATGTCCTCAGACATTGGCAAATGTCCCCCAGGGGCAAAATTCCCCATGGAGAGCTATTGGACCAGCCTGCTCTTTCTGTGAAGTCTTGCACCAGCAAATGGAGTTTTCTGTCTGACACAGAAGAAGAAATCTGATCAGGACCAGCTACGCAATTTGCAGAGCCTAAGTGGGGTGCAGGCCCTTGCTCCAGGATTACGAAGGCGTTCGTGTGGCGCTCCCCTCCCCCTGCAGTGAAGGTCTGGACAAGCCCGTGCAAGCTCTCACTCTGCAGAGTTGGGGCAGCCAGGCCTGGGTGGTGAGGGGTGGCCTCTCACCTCCACTGCCACTCTGTGCTGTGGTTTTGTCACCAGGGAGGCCTCTGGGGTCTCTCCACAGACCCACAAAGGAGGGTCTGGCCTGTGTGGCCTCTGCCTGAAGAAATGAGTCCACAGAAATGTGCCCCAGGACCTGTGAAGCTCTGTCCCAAGGATAGAGTCGAGGGAGAACCCATGGCCCCCACGCAGCCCTCTCGACTCCTGTCACACACCAGCTTTGCCAGGGAAGGGTGCACGGCAGCAAACGTGTAGAAGCCCATCACGCAGATGCCTCAAACATGGATGAGCCCTGGCAGAGAGATGAAGCCAGATTGTCCTTTCATCGTCTCCACTGAAGAGCTGGGCAGAAATTAGGCCGAAAGACAAAAACCATGGTCACTAGAACAGAGCAAGCAAGATTAAACCATTGCTAGATGTGGGCACAGGGACTTCATACAAGAGAACTGTGGCCTCAGAGACAGAAAACCAAGAGCCCTGGAGAAGACAGTTTCTGATGGAAACCTACCCCTAAAGGGGTCCACCAATCTGGAGACCCCCCCCGTCCCCGTGGAAGCCAGAGTCGGTCAGCCAGGGCCGGGGTCCAGGCTGCTATCTGCAAGACCTGGCAGAGCTCCCTAAGGGGAGGCCGTGCCCGGGGGTCTGAGGCACCAGATCCCATCAGGACTGGAGCAACTGCCCAGTTGCTGCTTCTTTTCACACACCTGAGACACACAGAAGAGCGGTCACTGCCTCAGGCCTGGCCTCGTGCTCATGAGTCTGGCCGTGATGAGATAAATGTGAAATGAGGTTGGGGAGAAGCCCATGGCTGGGGGTGCCCATCCAGGCCTCTCTGGGCCACAGTTGGACGGCAGCCTTGGGCTGCTGCAGGGCAGGTGGTCGTTGGCTGGTGGCAGGTGCACCCAGGCAAGGCCTCCCACTGTCCTTTTCCCTTTTTGCTGACCTCCACCTCGGTGGCTTTGTTGCCCCAAGAATGTTCTAGGAGAGAGGGGCAAGGCTGACATCCTCACAGTCCAGGCAGAGGGAGCAGGAAACTTCCACGCACAGCAAAAGCTGGATGATGCATGCCGACCCCACGACATTTGTGCGTTTCCTGCACCTCTGGTTGTGACACGTGCTATTTATAGAACACCACCTCTACTTTCTCATGCGGGTGTCCAAAGCTCATCATGAATCTGTATTTGTTTCTGAAACTTGCTGCAGGGATTGAACACTGGGAAGTGTGAGGGGACCATGGGTCACCAGACTGGTCTCGGTGGGTGATTTGCTCTGGCGTCCCCAGGGTCTGCATGGAACCTGAGGGGAGGTGCTCCGGTGAGGAGATATTTTGGAGCCAAAGCAGCAGAGGGGGGCCCAGGCCCTAACGTCACCCTGAGGCAGAGCTTCCAAAACCACGCAGCGTCGGCCCGGAGCCAGCCAAGGAGGAATCCGAGGCACCTTATTCTCAAGTGCAGTGATTCAAAATAGTTTTCAAAATGTAAATGTTAAATGGTCTGTACTTGTGGGGTATGAGTCCTGTTTTTTCATGGATGTTAAAGGCCCTGAAACACAAACTTTCAGCCACTTCAGAACAAGAGATGGTGATTTTTACATGCTTTAGGTAGAGTACAAAGTTTAAATTAGAGCTACAAAAATACTAATAGTAGAAATAAGTTTTGCCTTTTATAAATTAACAACCTTTGTTTGGTCCCATGGGGGACAATGACTTAGAAATGTGCCGTGTCTGTCCTCACACAGAAAAGGGCCGTGCGCGTTACTTCTTTGAACACCTTTTTTGTCTTCTTTTTTAAAAAAATCTAATGATTCCTTTTTCGTAATGTCCTCCCAATTGTATTGTAAAGATACACCGTAAAAATCCTAGAAAATACAGAAAGTAGAAAGTAGAGCACAAATAATCAAAATTGCCATCAGGCAGAGGTCATCCTTTGTCTGTGTTTCCGACTGGCTGTGTCCCTCCTCGGGCGTGTGTGAGGTCACACTGCTGCAGAGCGGTTCACATGTGCAGATGGACGTCCAGCTCGGGGCTGGGGCCGTGCGCCCTGGGCTCGGCCGCCCTGGTGGCTGCTGGGGAGCGGGGTGTCCACCCACACTGAGCTTCCAGGACTTCTCTTGGCCATATTTCCTTTTCCCAAGTTCACATTTTTGATTTTCAATTAAATACTTAAACAAATGCAGTGCCAACCCACTGATTCATATGTCACTAATCAGGCTGCTGCAAGGGTGTTGTCTTGGCCTCGCCAGAAGGGAGGTGAACCACCCTAGGAGGGGGCTGAGGACCGCCTGACCCAGCCCTGCAGAGGCGTAAACGTGCCGGTCGTAAATATTCTCTCCTGGACATCCAATCTCATCTCCCACCCCAAATCCTGCAGTTAGGTGACCTACTCAAGGCCACATTTTCAGCCTTGTCTGTTGAAATGTGTATTTAAAGCTGAGTTGGCTCTGCAGTTATGATGACCCTATTCTGCAACTTCTGGGGGCCGGAGGAAGAAAGATCCCGTCAGATTCATTTCTGTGTGCCCCTAACCCAGCACAAGGCCTGGCGAGGGATAAGCCCAGGAAAATTATTTGGTTAATGAATGAATAAATGAACGAGTGCATTCTGCAAAACCTGATCTTTATATAACTACGACATGCGGTTTTCCCTTCAGCTTACCTGAAGTAATGAGAAGTGGCGCGTCACTCAGTTTCTGGCGGAGCCAGTTCCTGTGTCACACTCAGCATGCGCTTCCTATGCTGTCCTCTCACTATCGAAGAGTTTTTTGAGCGCTTGCTACAGATCACAGCTACTTTCAAGTGGATAATGGTTTAATATGTGTCTGGCTAGAACAGGCTACTCTGGGCTCTTGGCTGAGCTTGAGTGAGCTGGCACTAGGTGCAGGGCTTCCTCAGGGGTCACTGGCTAGTAACTGAACACAGGCCAGGAGGTGAGCAAGCACGGTACTGTGCAAAGACATGGTCCCTGCCCCGGGGCTCCCCTCGGCAAAGCCTTTGAAGTCTGGCCAAGGGCTGGTGACCCAAGTTGTTCTCGTGGTATTGCTGAGGACCCAGGTGAAGAGTCAGGTGGAGGAGAAGCTGATGTCCACACTGTGCACATGCTGCTCATGATCCAGCAAGCACGGCTCCCGCGTCCCACCCACTCAGGGCCCGACAGTGACAAGAGCTACTTTCTCTGTCCAGCCAAAGTCTCTCCAGCCAAGAAGAAGTGTTCTCACTCCTGGAGATGATTTGTCGTGACA
Organism: Cynocephalus volans; assembly: GCF_027409185.1. Classification (NCBI taxonomy): domain Eukaryota; kingdom Metazoa; phylum Chordata; class Mammalia; order Dermoptera; family Cynocephalidae; genus Cynocephalus; species Cynocephalus volans. The sequence goes on along the minus strand of NC_084464.1, from coordinate 166,475,210 downwards.
GTGGAATGATGTGGCTGGCTCCCTGACTTCCTCGAGGTCTGGAGATGCCGTGAGGTTCAGGAGACGATGTCCACAGCGTCTGAATGTCCAAGCGTCTGAATGTCCAAGCGTCTGAATGTCCAAGTGTCTGAATATTCACAGCGTCAGCATGTCACAGTGTCTGACTATGTCTAATCCTGAATCCAAGGAGTTAGGTGGATCTTTGAAAGTCCCCTTGTCCCCACCTGACTATGTTTGGAAACACATGCTGAGCAAGTCACGTAGACACGATTAGCCAAGAGAGCTTCTCAGGGGTTGTTCTGAGATGGCTGTCCATCTGTCTGTCAGCACTGCATTACCCCTGTGGACAAAAGGGAGGAGACCTGTGAGGAGAAGTTGATACAGAACGATCCATGACGCTTGAAAACGTTGACTTCAGAGAAAGTACCAGTGCTTTATTCTAACACGCCTGCTGCTTACCTTTCTTACGGGGTGAGTTCCTTCAAGACAACAATGATTTTTCATTATATCCATATGCTATGCCAGTGCCTACCACATGCACTCAGTGATATCTTTATTGTGGTGAAAAATGTCTAACATAAAGTTTATCACCTTAACCTTCCTAAGTGTTCATTCAGTAGCGTTAAGTATATTCATGTTATTGTGCAACCAATCTCTAGAAGTTTTCCATCTTGTAAAATTGAAATTCTGCACCTGTTAAACACTGACTCACCTCCCTGCAGCCCCAGGCCCCACCTTCTACTCTCTGTCTCTGTGAATATGACTGCTCTAGGTTCCTCACAGAAGTGGAATTACAGTGTTTGTCCTTTTGTGATGACTTATTTCACATAGCGTGATGTCCTCCAGGTGCATCCATGTGGAAGCATGTGTCAGAATTTTCTTGCTCTTGAAGGCTGAGTAATATTCCACTGTACAGAGACATTCCATATTGCATTCACCGGTTCTGCTGCTCACGGACACGTGGGTTGTTTCCATGTTTTAGCTACTGTGAAGGATGCTGCTGTGAACGTGGTTGTACAAATATCACTTCGAGACCCTGCTTTCAATTCTTTTGGGTATACACTTAGATGTGGGATTTCTGAATAATACGGTATTTTATGTTTCATTTTTGAGGAGCTGCTGTACTGTTTTCTGCAGTGGCTGTGCCATTTGCATTCCCACTGACGGTGCGCCGGGCTCCAATTTCTCTACACCTTTGCCAATGGATGTTAATTTTTTGTATTTCAGTAGTAGCCATCCTAACGGGTGTGAGGGGGTATCTCACGGTGGCTTTGATTTGCATTTCCCTGATGATCAGTGGTGGTGAGCATTTTTTCATGTGCTTGCTGGCATCTGTATGTGATCTTTGCAGAAACGTCTGTTCAAGCCCTTCGCCCAGCTTTTAAACAGGTTATCTGTTTTTTTATTGTTGAGGTGCAGGAGTTCTCGATGTATTCTGGATACTAACCTCATCAGGCACATGATTCACAAATATCCCCTTACACGCTGTAGGCTGCCTTTTGCTCTCTTGGTTGCGTCCTTCAAGGCACGGAATCTGTTTTTTCAACTTTGACATAGTCTCATTTGTTTATTCTCACTTCTGTTGCCTTTGCTTTTGGTGTCATGTCCAGGAGATTCTTACCAAATCCAATGTTATTAAGATTTCTCCCTGTGAGGGGGTTGCTGGTTAACTCTGCTGGTTAGAGCACAGCCTTCTAACAAACACCAAGGACACAGATCCAGACCCCCACACTGGCTAGTCACCAAAAACAAAAACAAAAACAAAACAACCCAGATAGATTTCCCCCGATGTTTTCTTCTCAGAGATTTGTAGTTTTGGGTCTTGCATTTAGGCCTTAGGTCCATTTGAGTTGATTTTCATACACAGTATACGGTAGATGTCCAACTTCACTCTTTTGCTCGTGAGTGCTGTGTTTTCCCAGCACCATTTGTGGAGGGGATGCTCCCTGCTGAGTGGTCTTGGCATCTTTTTAAGAATCACTTGACCGCATGTGTGGAGGTTCGTCTCTGGGTGCTCTGCTGTCCCTCTATGCTGGCACCACGCTGTCTCAATGACTGCAGCTTTGTGGTTTGTTCTGAAATCAGGATGTGCAAGCCTCCAGCTTCATTCCTCTTTTTCAATATTGTTTGGGCTATTCAGGGTCCCTTGAAACTCCATATGAATGTTAGGATGGATCTTCCTATTTCTTCCAAAAACGCCATTGGGATTTTAATAGGCATTGCATGGAATCCAGAAGTTGCTTCGGGGAGTATGGGGTCTCTGAGCAATGCTAAGTCCCGTGATCCATGAACACAGACTGTCTTTCCATTCGTTTGTGCCTTCGTTGACTTCTTTAAGCAATGTTTTGTAGTTTCAGTGTGCAAGTTTTTTGCCTCCTTGGTTAAGTTTATTTCTATGTGTTTTATTTCTTTTTAATGCTATTGTACAGGAATATCTTTATTTCCTTTTTGGATTGTTCATTGCTAGTATATAGAAATACAACTGATATTTGTGTGTTGTTTTTGTATCCTGCAACTTTGCTGAATTTGTTTATGAGGTTCAACAGGCACTCAACTTTTTAAACAAACATAATACTTGCAGTGGTCTTATTGGAAATAATAATAGATAATATTAATTGAACACGTATTATGTGCTGAGCTCTTTTACATCATTTCTAGTCTGATGTTGTACATAAAAACTTTCTTTTTAGGTAGACATTATCTCTTTGAGTGCCCCAATGCCTCTGCAGAGGAAACAGTTTTCCCCACTTTACAAAGGAGAAAGCTGAGGTTCACCAGGTGAGACCTCCTGGTCACCAGAGCGAGTGTCTCCGGAGTCTGGGTGTGCATCTGGGCTTTCCTGCCTGCAGAGCCATGCTCTCTGCATCAGTTTACTGAATAAATGAATCTTGACACACACTCATTCACGCATGTCTTCTGTTGTTGTTGTGCCTTTGTTGTTATTTCTTTTGATTTATACAGAGCCCCTCCAACACGTCTTTGACCACCATCTGGAGCTTTAATTAAAAAACATTAACAAAAGAGCTTTCAAATTATTTTGTCTATAACCCCTCAAAGGACACCCCAGTGGCTTAATTGATGTTTCATCTGTTTTTAATACTGCAACATAAATAAAGGTTAATATACTTTAGCACACCACACAAGCCTGATTCAAATAAAAATTATTTACAGGCTCTGTAAAGAGACATCAGTAAACCAGCAGGGAGCCGTTCCACCCAACAGAATCCCATATCCAGGCCTTGTGGTTCAGTGGCCCTTAGGGGCTGTGGGAAGACCCCCCAGAGGTCTTTTGAAGAGCTGGTCGGTGGGGAGGCTCTGACCATGGGTGGAGGAAGGTCATTAGGGAAGACCCCATGGAGATTTTCCTCCTTCAGGAAACATTTGTTTGATTTAATCCTGCAGCAGAGTCTGGGGGTGCCCTTGCCCATGAAGACCCCCTCTACTCCTGTACCAACCTCCATGTGGCCAGTGCTGGCACCACTCCTGGACTGACCTGACATTCTGGCCCACACCCTGCTAGATCTCTGGCCACCTGTGTGTGACACTGGGCTCTGTGGCAGTCTCAGTTCTCTGCCATCTTGGGGTCCTTCTGGCTGTCACTCCACCCCTCGGCTCCTCCGGCCCGCATCCTCCCGTTGGCAGGTGGGCTGAGCTGAGCTGCCACTTCCTGATGTCAGCACAGCTCACACTTGCCCCTGTCACCACGGGAGCCACCCCTCACGCACAGAGTTGGGGTGGTCAGGGGAGTGGGAACACCTTGCAGCTGAGGCCGACTGGGCTTGTAAACTCCTTGCCTTCAGAGTCTGGCCATTTCTTCACTCTAGAAAGATAAATTATGCATTTAGCATTTCAACTTAACTCCCATAACTCATTGTCCCTTCCTCCCTGCATTTCCTGGAAGCCAGGTGATTTGTGCCCGGATCGATTTTCTTTCAAGTCTTCTGGGAGGATGCAAGACACAGAGGACATTGTCTTCAGGGTGTCAGCAAATCCAGACACCGCCTGGGTGGATGTGCCGCCCACACAGCCACTGGTCTGGGGGCTACTGTTTGCCCCAATGACACCTGCAAAAAGTGACCCCAGTCTCGAAATAACCTGGTTGCATGGACTTCAAGGCAAAAAAATAAAAACTACCAAGAAATGCACAAAGCCCTAGAAAATAACTTTAAAAGGGAATAAGAAACAATTCTCAGCACTTTTGAAAATCAGGTGTGTCCCTGGGATGGGTCCCCCGACTTCCCCCATCAGGTGCCTGCTCCTGTGAGACCTCAGGCCTATCTGTGTGAAAATGCGGCTCCTGGGCACGGTCGGCAGAGCACTGGCCCCCCACGCCGCCACGCCGAGCCTGTGAATGCATCACCTCACATGGCACAGCCGCCCACAGACGTGATGCAGTCGAGGATCTTGGGTTGGGAGGACTGTTCTGGATTATTCCGGTGGGCTCAAGGCACTCACAGGGTCCTTTAAAGTGGAGGAAGGAGTCCAGAGAGGGAGCCAGAGAGCTGCCGTGAGAAGGCACTGAAGACGGAGGATGAGGACACAGTTGCGGCCACAAGCCACAGCGGACAGGGGCCTCCAGACCCTGAGGAGGTGAGGAAACAACCCCACCCCAGCCTGGGAGGAGCCACCCTGCCCACCCCGACTTCAGCCGCCTACAACCTGGGTGGACTGTTGGGATCCAGCACTGGAAGGTACCACATGCGTGTGGCTTTGCAGCACTACAATGGTGGTGGTTTGCTGTGGGAGCAAAAAGAGACACCTGCTGGGGAGCCCAGCGCCCCAGCTCGGTCTGATCCGGCAGGGCCTCGGGGCTGGGGCAGGGCTCTGCGGCTCAGGGCTCTGCTCCCTGCAGCTGACTCCGGGGAGCTTAAGGGCTGAAGGGTATTAAAGGCCCTGGCCAAGCGCCTCTGAAGGATCATGTCGTGGATTTCCATGGCGACCCTCAAACTGGACGCTGCTGTCAATATCCCACTTTACAGCTGCTCAGGTGGAGGGTCAGGAGGGCCATCAGGCTTCCCAAAGTTCACACAGTGGCCGGCAGGGCACAGGTCGGCCCACTGCTGTGCTGTGCTGTACCCTTCCCGGCTACCCGTGCCGCCTCCTGTGCTGCGGCGGGAGCACAGATGAGCGATGGGGCCCCTGAGGATGCTGCAGGAACCGGACACGGCATCAGTCTGGGCTCTCCAGAGAATCAGAACCAATAGGACATACAAGCGTCTTTCAAAAAGGTCGTGGAAAGGTGTGTATTACCTTTCAGTTCTGTTTCTCCACCGACCTTTCGAAGGGCCCGCGCACACACATGCAAGAGGGAGTTGGTTCATACGTCACCGAGGCTGAGGAGTCCAGTCCCCCAGGTGCGGCTGGGGACCCAGTAGGGCTGCTGGTGAGGGTCCCGGGAGGGGAATCGAGGAAGGCTCCACGTGGAGGGGCTGTTGGAGCCGCGCCAGGCGTGGCAGGCCCTGGCCGGGTGGAGGCCGGGACTCGAGGGCCAGAGGGCAGGTGCATGTGAGGCTCCCGCGATGCTGTCAGAAGGTGCCCACAGTGGGCTGTTGCTCTGTATTTATTCCCATTTCATCTCTAAAGAGCCAGTTCTGGGAGGGTGAAAAGCCAGAGCCGCCAGCCAGGCGTGTGCTCGCCAGGCGTGTGCTCCTTGACCTGCTGACAAAACCCTCTGCTTCCCGCCGCACTGTAGGGCCACTGGACAGTCCGGGGTCCCCACGTTCCCCTCGAGATGGCCGACACTGTAGGGACAGACAGAAACAGGGACCTGATCCACACAAAGGCCCAGTGCGTGGACGAGCCCAAGAACCCCGCGCCACGCAGCACTGAGCGTCCGGAGCCCAGAGCTGCCCCAAGCAGAGCCGAGCTGCACAAGGCTCGGCGGCCTTGGGGTCGGGCTTCCTGGACCGCTCCCTCCCGTGGCCGCCCCCTGCTGCCTTGGAGACAGGCCCAGTCTGGCTCCTTTTCCGGCCCCCACTGCAGAGGGGACAGGAGAAAGTCCATGTGAAGCCTCCTCCTGGAACGTCGCCAGTGACCAGCTAAATGTCCCCACAGCCGTCAGCGTCCTTGCCAAGCGTGTCCTGCACTTTCTCCTGGGGTTTCTGTGCTGGGGGTGCCCTGGGCTCCACCCTTGTCACTCCCACTCGCTGCTGTGACTGGCTGAGCACAGGGGCAGCTCTGATGGGGCAGCCCCTCCCCAGCCTTCTCCTGACACTGCGCCTGGTCGGGGCACTGTGAAGGTGGCAGGAGGGACAGGAGGTGGGGACGTGGGGAGGGGCAGTGGCCTGTGCCTCCCTGCAGCTGGAAACCTGAGCCCACTGCAGGGCACAGCTCCGGGGGCAGCAGGGACCAGAGGCGGGGCCGGACACAGACCCTCCCGCACAGCTGGTTGTCCCCAGGGCCTGCCACGGCCGCCACATGCAGGGTGCCACAGTCTCAGGAGCGGGACTCGCCTCCCACTGATGCTATCGCCACTGGGCTGAGAGGGAGCTTAGGATTGCTGCTCTCTTTTCCTAGAACTATCAGATCTGGAGTTTGAAATTCTACCCTGTACGTATGAACCAGACAGGGGAGGCCTCTCGAGCGTGTTCTGAGACCAGATGTGGCTATTTGTGTCTGTCCCTACTGTGTCGGCCGTTTCGAGGGGAATGTAGGGACCCTGGCCTGTCCAGAGACCCTGCAGTGGTGATCCTACAACCTGTCAAGAGGCCCTACAGTGGTGACGCCCCAGCCTGTCTGGAGGCCCTACAGTGGTGATCCTCTGGCCCATCTTTCTTCAGGGTCTATTGATTCTGATTCGGGTCTCTGGTTTCCACTGTATGTGCAGCGCGGGCGATCCTGTTGGCTGTTATGTTGTAGCCATGTGGCTTATGTTACGGTGCGGCCAGGCTATTTGAGGCTGAGCTCAGGGCATGGGTCACCATGGCATGTCCTCCTGGAAGCCCCCACATGACATCCTGGCCAGACTCGTGTGCACACACGGGTGCATGTACACAGGTGCGTGTACACGTCTGGGTTCTACTCTGAGTGAAAGGAGAGGCCTTGGGGAGCTTTGAGCTGCCACACAACGTATCTGCATTATGTTAAGGGTCACGCTGTCCAGCGTGCAGGGGCCACGGGGGTGGGGGTTGCACTGATCCCTGCAAGAGATGCTAGTAGGGGTAGAGATTCATAGAGAGGAGCTCAGGCCCTGGTTGTGTTTTTCATGTAGAACCTACTGGGTTGTTGATGGCTGGGAAGGGTCGGGGCATGAGACAGAGGCCCTCAGTGTTCCGCGTGCACAGGGGGGTGTTTATGTGACACGCACACCAACATCCAGCAGCATCTAGACACACAGGTCTGGGCTCAGGGGGAGGAGAAGGCTGGTTTGTATGGGGAAGGCCACAGGAGGCCCCTGGGTGTGAGAGGCCACAGGGCGGAGAAGGAGGAGACGCCCATGGGGACGTCGATGTCTGTGTCGTGCCTGTTTCCCGCCTCTTCACCCTGCGAGTGCCGCAGAGCTGTTCTAGGGCTGCTCGCTCTAGTCCTCGTTTACAGACATGCGCCGACTACCTCATGCGCCAGGATCTGTCAGGTGCACAGGGCCGAGGCGGGTGCAGAGTGGATGGGCCTTGGCCGTGTGGCAAACGTGATCACACAGGGGTGCAGCTGGAGAGCAAGGCGAAACCTTGTTCTCTGAAAAAGCTCAAAGCTACAGCATTTCTGATCTGAAAAAAGGTAAACCTGGGTGTGCTTTTCTCTTCCTCGATTCAAGTTGGGTGAAAGTCAGAAATGTCTTCTCAGAATTGGGCACCACCTGTGCCTGCCACGTTGGGAGGGCCCCGAATCCCACAGCCAGTCCCTGCCCGAGCCTGCCCGGAGGCAGCTCCGTGGTGCAGGTGAGAAAGACGGTCGGTGGCTGGGCCGGGAGCTGCAGCCTGAGTTCACATCTGGGTGGCTGCCACGTGGTCTCCTGCAGGCCCCAGGGTCTGCAGGAAAAAGGGATGAGTGTGAGCACTTGTGTCCTGTAAGCGCTCAAGGTTTAGTTAAAGTGACACGGCTGCAGGACGAGAGCAGAGCCGTCCTCTCCTCGGTCTGGCGAGGTCTCATTTGTCTATTCCTGCTGTGGGGAAGGGCGGGAAACAGCAGTACGATGGCCAGGACAGCAAATAGCCATCCACGTGCCATCCTGATGGTGGGTCACCAACTGCCCACGGTCGACCAGCAGTAGCAGCCATTCTCCAGGACTGGAGCCCTGGCCCGCCCCTCCTGGTGTCTGTTTGCAGACTGTGGAAGGCATGAGCCCTTTCTAGCTCATGTGGGCTGATCAGAGGCGGCTCCACACCTCTCTAGAAGCCCCAGAAGCAGCAAGAGGTAAACCCTCCGCTGAGACACCTGTCGAGAGCACAAGACACTTGGAACCGTGGGAAGTGTGGGGCTCGCCACTGCCCCAGGCCTGCTGCACAAGGCCCAAGTGGGGACCTTTGGCCTGGAGCTGACCTCATTGAGGAGGCTGGGAGGGGGCCGGTCCCTGAACCTTGGGGTGTCACTCCCTGAGATGATCTATGACAATAAAAATAATAAAAACAATAATAACACAGCTTTTCAAGTCCCAAATTTCAGAAAGTCATATTCAAATCAAATGTCCCACAGGCGGGTGATGAAGGTGGACGTCACCTTGCTGGGAGGTGTTTCGAGCCCATCCCCTCTGTCCCTCCAGACAGTCGACACAGGCAGAACGAGCTGAGATGCAAAGAGAAGTTGGTGCAGAAACAACGAATTCCTCAGTCCCGGCTGTGGGCAAACTGCCCTGGGCCCTCTGGAAAGCCAAGGGGAGCCGAGTGGAGCCTTCTAACGCTCAGCAAGTGGGTAAACTGAGTTTTGGACTCATCTGGAGACAGCAGGGAGGAGCCCCTCCAAGGCGGGCGTGGCTGGCTGGAGGCCACTCGGTGACCGGTTACATCGGTCGAGCTGAGCTCCCCTGGGGCCATCTTGAAATTTGGGTTTTTTAGTGTCAGTCTTAAATCCCATGCTGCCGTCCTCCTGCTCGCGTGGTCGGGTCAGCTCGGGAGCTATTTGCAAAGCAAGTGATCTCAGTAGCAGCGAGTCTGGAACCTCTCTGCAGTTCACGTGCACATCCTATTCAACCAGGCACTCAGGAGACTTTCAAAGACGTGGGATTAGAGGATCTTAAATCCTTGGCCAGGATCAGATGAGTCATATGGACTTGTCCTTGTCCTGAGGGAGGCTCCTCCAGAGTTGTCCATAGAACGAGGTCCCTGGTGTCCTACAACCGATGGCTCTGCTGAGAAGTGCTGACCCACAGCTAGCCCGACTCTGTCTTGCTGCAGCCTAGGACACGCTGGCCACTTGAAAGTGGCCTTGTTTTCTAACACGGTCACTACTGCAACAACCTAACCAAACCCCAAGCCATCATTTCCTGCTGTTTTCTTATCACCGACCTCACAGAACTGCCCTGGGTTGCCGCAGTCTTTGTCTTCTGAAAGGGAGGCTGGGATGGGACCAAGACTGCACAGCCTCCGCAGCTTTTGGAGGAAGCAGGTGGACTCTGCTCAGAGAGTACGGCTGCCGTGTCCCCAATACTGCGTCTGTGACGGGGGCTTCACATCCACTCAGGCAGGAGTTTGCTGCTGCCCTGAGCTCTCCCGGCCCCCCTAGACCTGGGCAGGGGTTTCCCTGTGGCCTCTGCCTCCCCTGCATGTGGCTGTGGGTGACTCTGGCACAGCCCAATGTCCCCACAGCCTACAGGTCCCCTGCACACAGACACAGGGTGCCCCCACCTGGAGCTCCGCACTCCATTCTTTCATGCCCAGTCCTGGTGGCCCCTTCTATCCAGGATGGATATTGTCCACACGTGACAAGGTGTCCCACATGCTGTAGTATGTGTCAGTTGCTGCCCAGCGGCTTTGTGACTTGGGCATCGTGGCACTAACAGAAACCTCAGCTGCCCCCTGCCTGAGCCTGGCTGAGGCTTGCAGCCTGGCACAAGCTTCGCGTCTGCATGTGATCTTGCTTAATTCTTGTGCAGTGCCACAAGCCCATTGCAGACAGGGGGACATGGCAGGCTCCCTGCCTCATCTGAGGTTACAGGCTGGGCCCACAGGCCTGGCTTTCCACACTCGGGCAGGCAGAGGTGGTCACTCGATACTTTCCAATTAGCTGATTTCACAGAGGCCGGAACCCAGCCATGAGGGAAGTGACTTATGTCCCCTCGTGCCCTTCCCAGAAGAAAAGCACCACCTTTTCTGGCTGTGAGGAGGTCCTGGAACTGCAAACGTGTTCTTGAGACGGCTGGTGCATTTCAGAGCGTCCCCTGTGCGGGGAGGAGAAGGGAGTCGTAGGCAGCTAATCCCGCATGCTGTGCTTGGGGGAGGCTGGGAGGGAAGATACAGCGAGGGGCCTCTGGGGTCTCCTCGGGCCAAGCACAGCCTCAGCAGCCCCTGCCACCGGTCTGGGCCTCTGGCTTCAAGAAGGGCTCGCCCTCCCCACCACCGTCGCAGCTGCAGGCCTTTGATCTAAATTCCGCCTGGACTCAGCTGCCACTTGCTGTGGTGTCCTGTTGCCGCCCCTGGGCGGTCAGTCCTTGTCCTTCCTCTCCCTGCAGGGCCTTTTGAGTGATGACAACACATGCGGAGTTTGCTTTCCTCCCCTGGGGTGAGGGCTGCGGGATCCTGGGGACATGTAAGGCGTGTCTTACCCTAGGGATTTCTGATTTACCTCCCGCCCGTGGCTGACGGATGCCACAGAGGTGGTCAGAACTCAACAGCTGTCAGCCTCCCACCCCAGGACACTCACTTCCAGATGCCTGTGCATTCGGCCCTGTCTTCTGGGGCTGGGCAGAGCCCGGCTGTGCCCATGGCTCCAAAACCATGCAGACTGAATTGGAAATGCAGCGAGTGTGCCTGTGTTTGCAGTGGGGCTGCCTGTGTATACAGTGGGGCTACCTGTGCGTGCAGTAGGGCTGCCTGTGTGTATACAGTGGGGCTGCCTGTGTGTGCAGCAGGGCTGCCTGTGTATACAGTAGGGCTGCCTGTGTGTACAGTGGGGCTGCCTGTGTCTGCAGTGGGGCTGCCTGTGTGTGCCAGGGCTGTCTTGTGTGTACAGTGGGGCTACATGTCTGTGCCAGGGATACTCGTGCGTGTGATATGCCTGCCTGTGTGTATAACATGGATTCCTATGTGTATGATGGGGCTTCCTGTATGTGCTGGGACTGTCTGTGTATGATGGAGCTACCTGTGTGTGCCAGGGCTGTCCATGTGTGCAACGGGGCTGCCCATGCAACTGAATACAGCCTCAGGGTAAATGCAGCCTCTGGGTTTCTAGGAGCTACTTGGTCCTACTCAGCCTGTGGTAAACTCCCATTGCCTTGAGAATTGTAAAGACATTTGAAATGGAACTATGCCTTCATAAGAAGGAGGGCAGGCCTTAAATGCCATTTAAATAAAGAATTACCACTTATCGGCAGTGTCTGTGGGCACAATGCACCTTACAGAAAACCCCAAGTCCACACCCAGGATGGAAAGGGAGAAATCTAGAATGCCTTTCTCCTTCCATATCTCTCTGTCTCTCTCTTCATCTACCTGTCACTGTCTCTTTCTGTATCTTTCTCTGTCTCCTTCTGTCTCTCTCCTTCTTTCTCTGTATCTCTGTCACTGCCTTCCCTGTTTCTGTCTCTGTCTGTATCTCTCTCTGTGTCTCCGTTTCTCCTCTCTCTGTATTTCTGTCTCTATCTCTCTCTGCTTCTTTTTCTCCCTCTCCCTGTCTCCCTCTTCATCCCTCAACAGAGACTCTCTTTCTCTTTGTGTGTCTGTCTCTGTCTATCTTTGTCTCTGTCTCTACCTCTCCCTGCCTCTGTATCCCTGTGTTTCTCTCTCTCTCTTCCTCTAACTCTCTCTCTGCATCTCTTTCTGTCTCTCTTCATCATTCTGCCTTTGTCTCTCTCTGTCTCTGTCTCTCTGACTCCCTCTGTCTCTGTCTCTGACTCACTTTGTGTGTGTCTGTCTCTCCCTCTGTCTCTCTCTGAATCTCTGTCTCTGTCTCTCTTTCCATCCCCCTCCATTCCTCCTTTCCTGCTAGTTTCCTTCCCTGTGTCTCATGGGACATCTACCCAGAAGCCTCAATCTTTCCCTGTCCTTCATCCTATGGGGACAATGCCTTTGGCTTGTGTGTCTACTAACACAGGGGTGAGACCAGCCCAGAGGCCCCTATGGATGCCTTTGGCAAAGAAGGCAAAGGCCCCATCTAAAAGGGGGCTGTCCCTAGGTGAGAGTTTGGATACAATGTTGTCACATTTTTTCAAGAAAAGTGAGCAATTGAGATTTAATCTGGACTGGCTAGATATTTTAATGCTGATCAGTAATACGAATCAGAAAATATATATCTCAAGCTAAGTCAAGCCCATAAATAGGCAAAAGTCACTATGCAGGCAGCTAGTCTAGCTCAGACCAGCATGATAGTCCCAAGGAAATTGGGGTCCAGAAAACTGAACACCCTCAACTCTTTTGAAAAAAGCAATAAAACACACTTGCACATCCACATTCAAACACAATATTATAGAAATCAATCTGTTGCATCAGAGCACCCAGATATATAAAGCAAACAATAATAGACATAAAGAAAGAGATAGACTCTAATACAATAATGACTGGGGACCTCAACACCTCTCTGTTGACATTGGATGGGTCATCTAGGCAACAAATCAACAGAGAAACAGGATTTAAATCACACATTAGGCCAATTGCACTTGGCAGACATCTACATACCATCCAACAGCTACATAATACACATTCTTCTCATCAGCACATTGAATATTCTACATGTTAGGTCACAAGTCAAACCTCAACAAATTATAAAAAATTGAAATTATTTCAAATATCTTTTCAGACCACAGCAGATTAAAACTAGAAGTCAATAATAAGCAAAACTTTGGAAACCATATAAATACATGAAAATTAAATAACATGCTCCTGAATGACCTATGGGTTCAATGAGAAATTAAGCAGGAAATCAAAAAATTTCTAAAACTAGTGAAAATAAAGACACATTATACCAAAACCTGTGGATACTGCAAAAGCAGTACTAAGAGGGAAGTTTATTACAATAAATGTTTACATCACAAGAATAGAAAGACTTGAAATAAACAAACTAATGTTACACCTCAGACAACTAGGAATATAAGAACAATCCAACCCAACATCTGTAGACAGAAAGAAATGATTAAGATCAGAGCAGAACTAAATGACATAGAGACAAAAAAATCAACAAAACAAAAAGTTGGCTTTTTGAGAAGATAAACAAAATTGATAAACAATTAGCTAGACTACCTAAAAAATGAAGAGAGAAGACCTACATAAAAAAAATCAGAAATGAAAAAGGAGACATTAAAACTGATAACACAGAAATACAAAGAAGCATTAGAGACTATTATGAGCAACTATATGCCAACAAATTTGAAAACCTGGAGGAAACAGATAAATGTTTGGACACATACAAACCACTAAGACGGAACCGAGAAGAAACAGAAAACCTAGAAATAGCAAACAGAATACAACAGCACATCAAAAAGATTTCATGATCAAGCAGGATTCATCCCAGGGATGCAAGAATGGTTCAACATATGTAAGTTAATAAACATGATAAACTGCATCAACAAAATCAAGGATAAAAACCATATGATTATCTCAATAGATGCAGAAAAAGAATTTGACAGAATTCAATATTGCTTCCTGATAAAGACTCTCAAAAAATTAGGTATAGAAGGAAAGTATCTCAACACAATAAATGCCATATATGACAAACCCATGGCCAATATCATCCTGAATGGAGAAAAGCTGAAAAATTTTCCTCTAAGAATGGGAACAAGACAAGGATACCCACTCTCAGCACTCCTACTTAACATAGTATTGGAAGCACTAGCCAGAGCAATCAGGCAAGAGAAAGAAATAAAGGGCATCCAGATTGGAAAAGATAAAGTTAAATTGTCCCTATTTGCAAATGACATGATCCTATATATAGAAAAGCTTAAAGACTACAAAAAAAAAAAAACCTCTTAGAGCTGATAAACGATTTCAGTAAATTTACATGATACAAATCAACACAAAAAAATCAGTAGTGTTTTTATACTCCAACAGCAAACTAGCAGAAAAAGAAATCAAGAAAGCAAGGCAATTTACAATAGTCATCAAAAAATAAAATACCTAGGAACAAATTTAATTGAGGAGGTGAAAGATCTCTACAATGAGAACTACAAATTGCTGTTGAAAGAAATTAAAGAGGACACAAAAAGATGGAAAGACATTCCATGCTCTTGGATTGGAAGAATAAACATTGTGAAAATGTCCATACTGCCCAAAGCAGTCTACAGATTCAATGCAATCCCCATCAAAATGCCAATGACATTCTACACAGAAATAGAAAAAAATAATCCTAACATTCATATGGAACCACAAAAGACCCTAAGTAGTCAAAGCAATCTTGAGCAAAAAAAAAAAAAAAAAAAAAAAGGCCAGAGGCAAACATTTACTGACTTCAAATTATATTACAAAGCTATAGTAACCAAAACAGCATGGTACTGGCATACAAACAGACACATGGGCCAATGCAATAGAATTAGAGAACCTAGAAATCAATCCACGTACTTCCAGACAACTGATCTTTGACAAAAGCACCAAGAACACACACTGGGGAAAAGACTGTCTTTTTAAATAAATGGTGCTAGGAAAACTGGACATCCGTAAGTAGAAGAATGGACTAGACCTGTACCTCTCTCCATATACCAAAATCAACTCAAAATGGACTAAAAACTTAAATATAAGACCTGATACTATAAAACTCCTAGAAGAAAACAGGTGAAACACTTCAGGATGTAGGACTGGGAAAAGATTTTATAAATAAGACCCCCAAAGCACAAGCAACAAAAGAAAAAATAATCAAATGGGATTATATCAAACTAAAAACCTTCTGCACAGCAAATAAAACAATCAATAGAGTGAAAATACAACCTACAGAATGGGAGAAAATATTTGCAAACTATACATCTGACAGAGATTACTGTCCAGAATATACAAGGAACTCAAACAGTCAAAAAAGCAAATAATCCAATTAAAAAATGGGGAAAAAAGCTGAATAGACATTTCCAAAAGGAAGAAATACAAATGGTCAACATGTATGTGAAAAAATTCTCAGCATCACTAAGCATTAGGGAAATGCAAAATCAAAACCACACTGAGATATTATCTCACCCCAGTTAGACTGGCTATTGTCAAAAAGAGAGAGAATAACAAATGTCGGTGAGGATGTGGAGAAAAGGAGAACCTTCTTACACTGTTGGTGGGACTGAAAATTAGTACAGCCATTATGAAAAACAGTATGGAGGTTTCTCAACTACAGATAGAACTGCCATACAATCCAGCGATCCCACCACTGGATAGATACCCAAAGGAATGGAAATCATTATGTCAAAGGTATACCTGCAGTCCTTGGCCATCACAGTCAATGGAACCAGCCCAAATGTCCATCATTGGATGAGTGGATAAAGAAAATGTGGTATATCTACACAATGGAATACTACTCTGTCATGAAAAAGAAGGAAATGCTGCCATTTGCAGCAACATAGATGAGCTTGGAGAAAATTATGTTAAGTGAAAAAAGTCAGTCACAGAGAGAGAAATACTGCCTGTCCTCACTCATAAGTGGGAGCTAAAATGATAATAATAAGTTGAATATTTAAAAGTAGAGAATAGAACTGTGGTCACTAGAGGTGGGAAGGTGGGGGAGGGGATAATGATAGGCTGGTTAATGGACACAGAATTCCACTCCGCAGGAGAAATAAGCTCTGGTGGTATACAGTAGACCCAGGCACCTGTACTTAACAGCAATTTATTGTATGTTCTCAAATGGCTAAAAGAGGAACTCAAATGTTCTCATCACAAGGAAATGACAAATTTTTGTGATGATCAAATTGCTAACTACCCTGATTTGATCCTGTCATATAACTCTGTACCCCATAAATATGTACAATCAAAATGCTTCAGTAAAAGTAAAAAAGGAGGGGAAATGCCTATGCAGTGAGTGAGAGGCCGAGGGAGGCAGGACTTGGTTGCCGAGGACACACAGAGATGATTCCAGAACCCTGACAGGTCAGCAACGGGGCAGCAGGAAACAGCACCTGAGCCAGCACCGGGGACGTCACCTTCCAGAGCCCTTCACCCCAGCAAACCACACTGCAGATTAGATCTGTGCTCCAGACAAACGCATCTGCCTCCCAAATGCTGCACAGATGAAACCACCAGGAAAACACGCACATTATTTGCAAACTGGAAAGTATGACAGTCATCTCCTTGTGAGTAAGAGGTAGCCAGAAATTCTCGTTTAGACGTGTTTAGATTCGACGAACAACAGGACTAGCAGAGGGCTCGGGGCAGGCCACCGGCTCTGGGTTCTGCAACCCTGACCCTAGGGAGCCACTTTTAGGGCCAAGAGGCAGCATCATCAGCCTCTGCTCCTGAGGCCACAGGCGAGACCAGGACTCGGAGGTGAGATTTCCAGATTTTGCTGCCATCCTGCCTCTGCTTGCCCAGGGATGCTCCAATATAACCTCAAGCTAAAGGTTGTGTGGTTTTTTTCTTTTAAATGTTTTTTCCTAAAGATCCAGCTGTAGTTAAATGGACCTAGCAGTAGTTACATGGAAATACTACTTCGTAAGTATTTTTATTTATTCTTTACAAATTTAAATTTCCGTGAACTAACCAAAGCTTGATACCTCTCAAGAAGTACTTTTAATAATAATTAAGTAACCCTTTAATAGAAGTCGGATGACAGAAGGGATCCCGCAGGGAAGCAACTTCACATATTCAACCACAATCACTTCGTGCAGTGTTTTTTCTTGAACTGTCCTTGACTTTAATGAACACGGAGACAGGGCTGTGTAGGACATTTCACTCCGTCACTCAGGCTGTTTCCTGATCCCCTCTTTTGTCTAGGTGCTAATGGTCTGGCACTCAGGGCCCTCACGTGGACTCTACACAGGGACCCAGATTGCTACGGTGAGGGGCGAAGTTTCTCAGAAGTGACCTCCCCACCGCGGGCACCTGGATACTTGCCCCACATGATCCTACTCATACCAGCCAGGCCCTTTCCACAAAGAGCATCCATTCAGGAAGCCTCCGGGTGGGTGGTGGCCTTTAGCAGCTGGCTCCACGGTGGGACACGCTGTCCCCTGCTGGCCACTACTCTCTGTCAGCTGCCCATTCTGCCCAGGCCCGTCCTTCATTGACCTCATTAGAAAGCAAACTCTGATCATGCTTGCCCCTGATGACACCACTCTGTGGCTTTCTGAGGAATACAGTCCAGACTCCTCGGGCCCGTGACCCTGGCCAGCTCCTCTGCCAACCTCCATCTGGCCACCTGAACCACAACCTCCCAAATGAGAGACGCGTGTGCACGTCACCGACCTGGTTCACTTCTGGTCCTCCCACTTCAGACTCCTTCTGAAACTCAGCTCCAGCTGTCATGTCTCTTTTCTTAAACCTTCTGACTCCTCCTGCCCCAGCCCCAGAGCCCCTCGCAGCCCACCTGTGCTGCCGCCTCTGACCCCACCCCGAGTGCAGAATCCGTCAGCCTCGCTGCAGTGCCTGGTGCTTGTCTTCCCCGCACACTGAGCCCCAGAGGCTGAGTCGTCCCCAACTCAGCATTCCTGTTTATCCCTTGACCCTAGGACAGTTCCTGGTACATGGCATGAACTTTTAAAATGTTTATTGAATGGAAGAGAGGAGTGAATTAGGAGGAGGCAGGAAGGAGATCAGGGAGGACAGAAGCAGACGAGTGTTGATCTGACGTTTCCGACCCACGCACCGGAGGACACGGCCACACGACTTCTGGTAACTCACCACCCGGGGCAACATGTTGCTCACTTATGAGTCCCGAGTCATCCCACAGATGAGCCATTGTGATGTCATCTGCAGAATCCGAAAACTGATGTGTCCCCAGGCTCCACCACACCCCAAAGAGCACAGGCGGCGTTTCCTTTCCTGAAGGAAACACTTGCCATCAGCACAGTGAAAGGAGAAAGGGCTAGGAAGAGCCTCGGGGGAGAGAGTGGTCAGGGGACAGGTCGCCTGGTGAATGCTTCCGCCTCGTTTCCCCGGCGTTGGGTCGTCTGTCGCCGTGGGCATTTTCTCACTCCGTCCTATAATTCACAGCTGCACACTTACTGCCTCTGCCGGACAACGCACATGCTGGGCCAGGGGCTGCCGTCCCAGCACCTCGCCCTGTCGCGCAGGGACACCGTGACTGAACTGATGGACTTGCTAGACAGGTGGACAGATGTGCTCACGCAGGAAACCCTGGATTCCATCGTGCACCACCAGGGAAGCCACGGGGACCTGTGTTCCATCTTACACAACTGCTCTTGGGGCGTGTGCACCCTGTGGCTTCAGGGAACACACCTGAGTGCTAATGGAGAGGACAAAGACACAGCAAGCAGACGGCGTTATGAGGAGCCTAAGGCACCTCCCGCGAAGGGGCCGTTCCATCCCGGACCTCAGAGAGCTTTGTGGAAACCAGCCGGTTAACCCTGAAGCACCCCTAAAGGGACACGGGAGCCCTGTGCTCCCACTTCACAGGTGGAGAGACCGAGGTGCCCACCAGCCAGTAGGCGGCCGGGCTACCTGGCCAGCGCACCAGCGTCTGCTGTTTGGGGGGACCCAGCAGCACCTCTGTTTCCACCAACATCCCCGTTTGCTCCCCCGCCCGGGCTGGCCTCCGCGCACGGCGGCTGAAGCTCGGTGAGGAGGAAGCTGGTCCTCGGGGACCGGACTTGCCAGCGGGCGCTGCTCTCACGGCAGCTTCTCCAACCCAGGAAAGCCCAGGCCGGCCGCTGGCTGGGAGGGCCCCGGACCCGCCGCATCCCCGCTGAACCCTCTTCTCTCGGGGCCACTTGCAGCTACATGTGAAGTCCTGCCGCTCGCTTCCACCCCAGACTGGGTTGATCCAGAAGGAAAACGTAAAAGCCTTCAAAATTTCAAGTTTAATTTCAAGTTTGAAACTGGATCCTTCAGACCCAAAGGCCAGTGGCTTTGCTGGGAGTGCCCTGGGGCGTGGGGCTTCACAGGACTTTCTCCTCGGGTCTGCAGAGGCTTCCGCCCCGTCCCTGGCCTCGTTCAGCCTGTGAGCGGTTCAGAGGTTCAGGCAGCAGCGCCGCAGTCATGGCTCAGGGAGGCCGCCGCGCCCTGGGGTGGCCCGCCTGTGATTTACAGGCAGTCAGTGACAAGGACAGCTGGCCGCCCCCACTCCCCGGGCAGGTGAGCGAGGTGGGGAACTTCCACTGGGCTGGGCAGGGCCCTGGGCATGAGGAAACCTGCTTCGCGGTGGCGTGGGCCTCTCAGAATGTGGCTCTTTCTCAGGGCAAGGCGGGTGCTCTACTGGCCGCGGTGGAAAAGGAAACGGCGCGGCCTGCGTCCTCGGGTTGCTCTTCTGTCTCCCAGCAGGGGAGGTGTCCTCCCTGCACCTGGAGTTGGGTCCGGGATATGTGGCATGGACTCAGAGGCCGCGTGGGGCGCGCACTGCCACGAACTTGCCAGTCCTTGGCGACTGTGTGAGGATCTCTGGCCAGGGCACCTTCCGATTCTATTTGATGGACTCTGGGGTCCCTCTGGGGAGCACACGGTCCCCTTTCCTGGTGCTGGTTTCCCAGCACGTCTCAAGCTGTTCTTTTTCAGCCTGGCGTCTCCACATGCACATCCAGGCTGCAGTGAAGGGGACACGGGAAATCGCCAGTGTCCACAGTGGAGCCTGCTGGCTCCAGGAAAGGGTGTTTACCTTCACCCCACAAGTACCACAGGCCAGGCCCATCTGGAAAAGGGACCCGACATGTAGATGCTCAAAAATGTGCATTGATGCACGAATTTCACTGCAGTCTGGCATGTGTCTGAAGCGTACACACCCATGCGTGCCTGTGTAAACCCAGGGCCACAGGGCACGTCTGTATTAAAACCCCATTACATGCAAACAGCCAGCAGAAGGACAGACAGATCTCTTTGTTCTCTCTCTCCTCCCCCGGGCCTGGAAGTGTCTGGAGAAGAGGTTTGGGCTAGCCAGGAGACACCGCCGTGCTCTTAGGGGCAGCATGCTCTCAGGACACGGGGTGCACAGCTGACAGGTTGAGAGGGCCGCAGGCCCTGCTGACACCAGCACGGGATGAGCAGCAGCTCTGATCACATCCCACAGAAGTGCCGAGGCAGAGGCTGCCTGCCCTGCTCAGGGCAATTCCACAGGGACGGAGACCCAGAATTCTAACAAGTTATAGAAACAGATGCTGGGAAGTGTCAGGCCCTATGCTTTGCTGAATGACCACAGCCACGGGTTGGGCGGGCGGCAGGGGTCTGGGGTTGCCACCCTCTGCGGTAGCCACTTCCTCTCCCCTGGGCCACCCAGTGCTCCCGCCTCTCCTGCTCCCCCACCCTAAGACGGGCTTCCTCATCTTGGGGGAGAGTCACATGGAGATTTTGGCCCAGCCACGCATCACTGGGTCCAGATTCTTGTTTGTCTCCGTGTCCATGAGCAGCCAGTCTTGTCTGCACTGACGGCGTTGAGTGAACCTGGAGCTTCTGGGTGTGGGGATGTGTCAGTCCGTTTTGCTTTGCTATAACGGAAACACCTGAAACTGGGTAATTTATAAAGAAAATGAAACTTATTGCTTACAGTTTCTGAGGCTGGGAAGTCCAAAGTCCATCTGGTGGTGGCGACAGTGACCCAGGGGTCTCACATTGCAAGATGATGGAAGCAGAGAGAGCAGAGAGACAGACAGACAGACTCTCCTCTTCTTTTAAAGCCCTCAGAACCACGCCCCTGACCACCATTTTTAACCCATTCACTACTGCACGGTCCTACAATCCAGTCACCTGTTCAAGGCTCCCCCTTTCAATGACCATAATAGGATTTCCCACCCTCTAAACAGTCACAGTGGGGGCCAAGCTTCTAATACATAAAGCTTGGGAAACACAACTCAAGCTTCAGTGAGTTTTGGGGGGACGTAATTCAATCCACTACAGGGAGTCACCACCCCAACCTGCTGCTGGGCCTCCACCCCCATCTCCTAGTGTCCCTGCAGCTCCTCAAGTCACAAAATGACCCCATAAACTCGCTGACTCTGAGGGAACTGACGTTCCTGGAGAGACAAGTGCAGCACTGTGCATGGTGGGGGCTGCATAACTGCGGGACATGGAGGACAACAGCAGAGGCCAGGGCGGTGGTCCAGGCACTGCCCAGCCACCCTCTGGTCATAAGGAGGATTTGTGGGAATGAATTGTCCCCTCACTGATGCACCACCTGCATGCCCGGCCTCTGCCCTTCAACGCTACTTATTCAGCGTTTTAATTTTAGCAGCACAATTTTCGCTTGAATGAATGTATATTAAGAATTAAACTTATATTATTATAAAAAAGAAAACTAGATCTTTAGTAGATTCCGTAGATCTTTCCACAAGTAGAAAGCAAACTACAGAAAAACAAAACAGAACAGTGATTATCAGCGAGATTGACGGCTGCAGAAGTGTCAGAGTGCCAGGAAGGCATGACACCTCTTTACAACATCAACTGAGAGTTTGTCCTGGACCTAACCAGCACAGAAGCAGAGTTGGAGAAAGGAAACGAATCCTCATGCTTTGACTCGATATTTAATTCTCGACAGTGGATCTGTTTTAACAAATCGAAGAACCAGCTAAAAGCATTTCAAACACTGTCAGGCACAGCATCCCATTTGGAAAATTGTCACAAGGACACAGCTGTGGCCTGGAGGACAGAACAGTCTCTGTGTGGAAAAGCAACGGCTGTCCAGGGAGGAAGGTCTGCAGAGCCCAGCCTGAGACCAGTCCCCGTCACCAACCTACTGGGTCCCCTGAGGACCTTCGTAATGTTACTGCTGTTGGTCCTGAATGCTGAAAGGCAGGACAGACCCCGGAGATTGGAGAATCCACCCCACACAGGTGGAAACAGACAATTACAGCTAGCACTGGAGCACACCTGCACACCCACACATAAACACAACTCTCCTACACACAACACTGCAACACCCCTACACAGATATGCATGAACACATGTACTCTACATGGTGACACTGGACACACACTTACACAGTGACACTGCAACACCCCTACACCGATGTGCATGAACACATGTACTCTACACGGTGACACTGGACACACACTTACACAGTGACACTGCAACACCCCTACACAGATGTGCATGACCACACGTACTCTACACGGTGACACTGGACACACACTTACACAGTGACACTGCAACACCCCTACACAGATATGCATGACCACACGTACTCTACACGGTGACACTGGACACACACTTACACAGTGACACTGCAACACCCCTACACAGATGTGCATGAACACATGTACTCTACACGGTGACACTGGACACACACACAGTGACACTGCAACACCCCTACACAGATGTGCATGAACACATGTACTCTACACGGTGACACTGGACACACACTTACACAGTGACACTGTAACACCCCTACACAGATATGCATGAACACACATACTCTACACAGTGACATTGGACACAGCACCAAGAAGACCTGTCGTTTGGGGAAGGCGGTGGGCAGGTTGGTGGGAGCGTCCTGCTGATGCAGCTGGACACTCAGTGGCAGAACAGCGGCTAAGACTCGCCAGGGCTCCAGGTGACCCCGGACAAGTCCCACTCACACAAAACCAATGAGTCCAGAGGCCACTTCCTCCTGACAGGGCTGTTCCAGGACTGTGTGAGGTGATGCGTGGCATTCAGCAACGTCAGATTTTCCCTAATATGTCATCGTCTGACCCGTTGTCTGATTGTCCCGTCCCCGACCAGCCCTGGAGGAAATGATGCTCCAGTCAAGGCACAATCAGGGCAGAGGAAAAGCATAATAACAACAGCGTCTGACCTGTGAACACCCAACTGCTCCTGAAAGGGACATCAGACCACGAAGGAGGCGTCTTCCTCTGCGTGGGAGGCAGAGCCAGAAGCTCACGGTGGGGAAGGGAGACCCCGCTCCACGGCCCAGACAGGACGCTCCTCCCCGCGCAGGCGGCACCCGCAGCCCCCTGCCCTGCACCACGTCCCAGGCCCCAGGCCCCACCCGGCCCTCTGTGCTCCCCACGCACTGCTGTCCCCTGCCCTCCGTGGTGCGTGTCCTGCGGACTCTGTGTCTAAGGGGGTGGGAAACGAGGGCCGCTCCCCAGGGGAGGACCCGAGCCTGACACAGCTCGTCTCGCCATGAGACCCGAGCGAGACCTTTGTTGTGTCCGCTCCACTAAATAACCCGTGTGGTTTTGTGAATCAGGAACATGACGGCTTCAGAACGGGAAGGGAGGGCTTGTTGTCTTTATCTGGGAGCCTGGCCGGTATGGGGATCCGAACCCTTGACCTTGCTGTCATGACCTTGCCCTCTGATCAACTGAGCTAACCAGCCTGGAGGGGTTCGATAAATAATTTTAAAATTATTTCAAGCTGTGTCTTCTCTTGCTGGGTCAGACACACCCTCACAAGGAGGCGTGAGGGGACAGGAACACCAGGCACTCGCTGGGCCCGGCCTTCGGGCCAGCAGCTCCCAGTCAAACCCGAGCTTTGGGACAAGACTGTGTTCTCTCACTGCGACCCCTTCCAGGATTATGCCAACATTTGTACAGTGTCTGCGACCCGCATGTCCTGCGTGCTGAGCAGGCTGGGCGGGCGGCTCTGGTCCCACCCAACACGTGCAAAGCACACGGGTGTGAAATGAAACATGACTCGAGCTGAGGGTGGAACAGGCAGAAATGGCCTTGACATGGGGACCCTGTGCCCTCACTGGATCCACACACACCACAGACCAAAACGAGGCAAGAATGCTGAGTGTGCCCCAAAACATCTCTAAACACTGCCAGGATGGCCCCAGCAGGGCTCAGCCTGGACGTCGGCCACCCCAGCGCCAGGGACACGTCGTCACTGTCTGGGCCTTGATGGCCGCTTCACATGGGATCGTGTCCACAAGGTGCTTCACGCTCACATGGCACCGAGCGCCTGTGCTCCTTGTCCCTTCAGGACAGCAGTCAGCAGACTCGGTCCTGGGACAATCGGTACCACCGCTTGATTTCTTTAATAAAGTTTTGTCGGCACAAGCCTCGCTCCTCCACTAAATGCGCCATGGCTGCTTTTTCCCAGCAACGGCAGAGCTGAGAGCTGGGGGCAGAGACCGCACAGCCCACAAAGCCAGACAGGTTTACTATCTGGCCCCGTACAGAAAGGTTAGTCGGCCCTGCAGAAGGTGATGTGGACACATCCGCGAAGCGTCCAACCCGGTGACGATCAGAACCGCATCCAACCAGAGCTGCTGGGGACACCTAGACCCTGCTAGGCCACGTCCACATGCCAGAAAGAATTAGTCTAATTCCCTTAATTCACACACACACAAACAACCCCCAAACAGTGAGGCGTGGCTGCTGAGGAGCCCACACACCTGGCCAGTCTGCCCTTTTTCTTTCTTTTCAAGGGTCCCGGCCTGAGGCCGTATGTGCCTGAGGATTCAGACGGAGCAGCATGCAGACACATGGAGTGTCCGTGCGGAAATGCGGACACGTGGAATAGCTGGGGACCCACCAGGCCACACACGGGGCTCAGGAATGTCCTGTCCAGAATGACACTCTAGTGTCTCCTCCAGTGAAAAGGGCGCTTTCATCCCAGCGCTAACCCCAGAGAATTGCCAAACCAGCAGGCCTGCGCCGGTTCTGCAGAGGCATCGCGGCGAGGGCTCCGTGTGTCGGGAGACTGTGGGGGTCCAGGAACCGGCAGCCCAGGTCTGCTGTGGGATTGTAACAAGCTGATGATGGGCAGAGAGCAGAGAGGTCAGGGGTCTGTGGGAGGACCCTGTGCAGGGGAGGGGGCGAGAGGGACAGAGAGGACAAGGACCAGGGATGAGGGACGAGATGCCATCGGGGACTTGCTCAGGGCTGGGAACAGGAGCTGGGAGCTTCACAGATGTGAGCTGAGTCCTCCGTCCAGCCAGGAGCTGGGGTTGTGGGGCCGGGGACGAATCCAGGGAGTGGCAGCCCCAGGCAGGGGCCACAGAGTCGGCAGAGGGCAGGTCTGGGCCCAGCGTTTGCTTCCCTGGGAGGCGGCCGCAGTCCTGGGACTGCCTGGGATGGAGCACACGGACCCCATTCTCCCCAGACTCGGCCAAAATTCACGGGGAGGGGCTCATCTGCACTGCGGAGGGGGAAGCCCCATGGGGGCCGAGGCGTGTGCGGGACCAGCGGTGCTGTGGGGACCCCGGGCAGGCGGGGCTCAGCCTGGCAGGAGAGTCT
The DNA here is from genome assembly GCF_027409185.1 of Cynocephalus volans. Taxonomy (NCBI): domain Eukaryota; kingdom Metazoa; phylum Chordata; class Mammalia; order Dermoptera; family Cynocephalidae; genus Cynocephalus; species Cynocephalus volans. The sequence continues at coordinate 166,449,874 of NC_084464.1, read as the reverse complement.
GAGACGCCTCACGTGGCCTCGAGGGCATGCGATGTGGGCAGGTGGCTGTGCTTCAGCCCTCCCTGGGGACGGGGCCTCTGCCTGCCCCCAGAGGAATCCATGGAGCTGGAGCACAAGTGCTCCCAGCAGGCATCGTGAGGACAGGATCCTGAGCACGGGGTGCGGCCTGTGACTGCCGGGCAGGAGTGATCTGCCAGCCGCTGGAGAGCAATGACAGGGGGACGTGAAGTGGCTGCGGTTTGGGGGCTGCTCTTGCCTTGGTGGTTTTGGGCCCCCTTCCCTGCTCCTGTTCTACCGTCACCTCCACAGGCCCTGCCGGTACAAATGCATCTGCAGCGACTGTGTGGATGGGGCCCAGCCCTCGGGGCAATGGTGGCCAGAGCAGCCACCAGGAGGTCCCATGGCCCAGCCCTGCACCTGCTGCCACGTCCCCTCCCCTCTGCAGCCCTGAGAGATGCCACCGTCTGCAGCACAGCCATGAATGCACTGACCACAGAGGGGTGGACCTGGGCTGAGCCCACACATCCTCAGAGACACGGAGCAGAGGCTCCCCAAGGCAGCCGCCCCAGACAGGTGGGACAGTGGGAACGGGCCCCCGCCTCTGCAGGCACCGGGAGGCCCCAGGCCTGAGGTGCTTTGTCCAAGCTAGCCACTGGCCCAGGAGCTGAGAACAGGCGTTTCTTCTCGGGGACCCAGACTTTTGACGGGAAAGTTTTGGGGGGAATCTAGGGTCTACGATGGGAGTTTCTCATCCAAGGATTTAGGCTAACTTTGGGTGTTTCTTGTTGGGGGAACCAGGGCTAATGAGAAGAGAACCTTGCAGGAGGATTGTGATGGCTGATGTTGGGGTCAGCGTGCCCAGATGAAGGGGACCCAGACAGCTCGTAGAGTATGCATTGTTCTCAGGGCTTCCGCGGGCACTGAGTGTGGCCTCTTCTGCTGAACGGGAAGAGCTGGTGGTTGCACTGATTGGAGTGACGGGGCTGCCCCAGGTGTGTCTGAGAGGGGGGTTTGGAGGAGACTGGCATGTGACTTGGTGGACCGAGTGGGGACGATCCTCCCACAAGGGGGCTGGGCACCACCCATGAGCTGGGGTCCTGGATGGAACAAAAAGGTGGGCAAGGGTGAATTCCCGCTGTCTTCTCAGGAGCCGGGACCCCCTTCTTCTCTGGCCTTTGGGCTCCAGGCCTCACACCTGTGGCCCCGGGCTCGTGGGCCTTTGGCCTTAAACTGAGCGTTATGGCATCAGCTCCCCTGTGTCCGAGGCCTTTGGACTTAGACTGGCCCACCCTACTAACTTCTCTGGTTCTCTGGCTTACACATGGCCTGTCACAGAACTTCTCGGCCTCCATAATCGTGTGAGCTAGTCCCCTGCTCCCATCTGCTGAGGGCGACACCTGGACACACACCACTCTCCTCTGCTGGTTGCAGACTTTGTTTTCCTACCAGGATCTGACAGCGCCCTGTGTGGCACCTGGAGGTCCCGTCTCCACCACAGGCAGACTCTGGTATGGGCGCGGCGGATGCCCCACTCCACTCGAGTGCCAAGTGCAGCAGCCCTCAGGCGGGGACAGGGAGGGGCGTCAATTCAGAACGGGGAGTACAAGTCCTGGCCTCCCTGGGGACGGTGCGGCCACGCACTCTGGGGACCGCCCGCCTGTGTCCTTTCCCGCACACCCTCCCGCCCTGCACTTTAACTGTCTGCTCCCACGGTCATCTTCCCCACTGAGTGCGCTTTCCAAGTGCTGCTCTGTGACCCATTTTTCTATCATGACACTGAGAAAGTAGCCAAACAATCTTCTTTGAAGAAAAATAGAGTACAAAGCCTACTTGAGTACAAAGCCATCAAATGTGTCTTTCAAGATTCACTTTTAATGTGTCTGTACTCAGATTGACCTGATAAGCAGTAACGGAGCACACACGGCAGCGCGGCCTCGCAGCCACGGCGGGGGGCATAGAGCTAATTCCCACCAGAAAGTCTCTCTTCATCTGCGATTGCAGATAGTACACACATGCACGAGCTCCCACTCCTCACTGCGCGTCTTTAGGGTGCATCTGAGTAAGAGTAACTATGCTCAGTCTCGCAGGCTGTCTGGAGATGATCTGAGGGGGCCTGTGCAGAGCCATGAGCTCTCAGCACACGTGGCTGTGGCTCTTGGCTCCCGCCTGCTCCGGCTGCGTCGGGCCTTTGTGTAGTACAACGTGTGGCCGTGCAGGAGAAGAGAGCTTCATTAGGTTCTTTGCGTCTCTAAAGAACTGACCTGTGGCACGTCTGCTTTCCTCGAGATTTGACCCAAGAAGGGCAGCATTTCCTAAAGCTGCAGGGAACTTCACGCAGCTGCTCCTTTCCCAGAGAGACTGAAAGGGGAAAGCAGCCGTGGCTCTGTGGTGTCCTCATGCCGTGACCAAGCCCACACCCCGCAGAGGCTCCGGACGCACAGGGACGGCCGTGTGCACCTGAGCAGTCCCTTGGAGCTTCTGATCTCAGGGTGAGAGAGGAAGGCAGCAAGCCGAGCGGACGAGCGCGCCACTGGGCACCGGGCGGGCCTGGGAGGCTCAGTGAGTGGGGGGTGGACACGCTCGGGGGAGCTCGAGGACGGAGGAGCCGGCAGACGACGCGTCTCTGAGTGGGGACAGCGTGGCATGTGGCAGAAACGGAGGGAAACCCAGTGTGTGAGTCCGGGCACGAGGATGGAGACGGCGGCCTGGCCCAGGTGTTGGCCATGCAGGAGCTTGGATTTTATTCCAAGCGCAGAGGGGAGAGACCCACTGTGCCCTGAGCGTTTAGGGACCCTCACTGCACACGGACAATGGGTTGCAGGAGGGGAACACGGGAGAGAGGGAGACTCTCCCTTTGGAGACTACTGAAGAGCTGGTTCTCTAAGAGAGATTCGGAGAGTGGTCAGAGTCACTTGGGAAAACGTGGAGGCCACAGAGACAGAAGCGCAAGTGCTGGGGCACGTTCAGAAGCAGAATGGACAGGATTTGGTGAGGGATTAAAGATGAGACAGATGGGGGACGGGGCAGCAGAGACCAAGGGAGAGAGATGGTCTTGCGAGCCTGGGCCTGTTGCTTGAAAACCGGGTGTGAATAATTGCCCCGTACCGAGACGAGAACCCCATGCTTAAATAACCTTATTTATTACCACGAAGTTCCTGGGAACACATCTCAATGGAGACTCACAGAACTTAAGGAGTTTACCAAACGCCACACGACTGGTGAACTATGGAGCTGGGACCCTGGACCAGATTTGCCAGCTCCAGAGTGGACGCCGTTTCCAGTAGGCCAGCACGCTCCCCAGAGGGCTTTTTGTTCCCCGTGGAGCAGGACATATTCACCCATCAGAGCTTCACTGAGGGGCAGAGAAGCCTCTGGTCCATGCTCTCCACTAACAGCAGATCCTGAAAGCTGCTCTGCCCAGCTTGCACTAACTGCGAGGTCAGTCACCACAGGGGCAGGTGCAGAAAGACGGGTAGAACCTCACACGGCAGACACGCAGACAGAGCTGGGTGCCCCCTGCTGCTTGGCCGCAGCATCCTCTTGTGTGGGGAGGGGACAAGAGGGTTTTTCTGAAGCATCAAAGGATGACAACTGAGACAAATCCCGTAAGAACATGGCACACACTGCCACTTATTTGCTTATATTGGCATATGCTATTCTCACATACGTGCACACAAACACGCACATGCTTGTGTCACTGCACAGCTTGGATTGCTCTTCCTCTTCTCTGTCACCAGTGACCCAAGGGTGATGCCCACTCATCTCAGGAAATTTGAACAGTAAGGACATGTGCATGTGTGTTAAGATAAACCAGAGCCCCACTCCCGTCCTTCCCTCCAAAAAGTCCAACTGTTGATATTTTGGTTTGGACAAGAGAATTTAGAAAACATGCAATAAAGCAGTTTTTAACACCGTCACTGCCTGGGCCTGACCAAGACGCCTGGAGTCACAGGATGAAATGGAATTCCAGTTGGGGGCTCCAGGCTTCCATTTTATGCATGGGTAAACTGAGGGTCCAAGAAGTTCAGGGAAGCGGTAGGGACAGACCAGGTCCCCTGGCTGACGCCCAGAGATGCCTTTTTTCTGCATCGTGTTACACGACTTCTCTCTACATAACCCAGCCCCCCGGAGCATCCCTACGCAGAAGACATCTGTTTTGGGGAGCAGATTTAGGGTAACATGTTAGAAAAGGCAATTTTCTATTCTCAGTCCTCATTCAAAACCATCAGAAATCAGCTGCAGCTGTAGTTAGTGACTTCAAAGTTTTCAACATATTCTGAGAAAATGGTTTTAAATTAAAAATAACCATTAATGTTAATTAATTAAAAACAAAATGTAATTGGATAAGTTGCAGGGGAAACAGCAAGTAGAGCTAAGAGAAAAATGACAAGCACTCACTGAGCTGGCTGCATGCAGCGGGTCCTGTGCACAGGTGACCTCCCTGGATCCTCCGAGCAGCCCGTGGGGCACAGAGAGGGTGGGCACCCAGCTCGAGGCCACACAGCCCGTGATGGCTGACTTGGTTCCTTCCGCTGCCTGGCCTTTCTCTCCTCAGTAACAGCCAGGCTGATTTTTCCCAGCTACGAAATGTCTCTTAACTAATCCTGAGTGGCAAGCGTTCTTCTCAGATAATTTTAGAAGTCAAAGTTCTTCTGAAAGGGGTTTTTACTTGTGCCTAAAACTTTTCATTTATTTTAGTGAATAGTGATTTTGCTTTTTTCTGGGAGCTGGGATATTGCTCTGTGTTTTGCATATTTGGATTCTAGTGCAACCAAGTTCATCCTGTCAACTGTGCATAAATGCTCAGCGGTAACAACACACGCCGTATTCTATAAAATCCAAAAAAGGAGCAGCAGTCAGATTTCGAGGTGGGAAAGTGCAGCTTTTTAGTACCGATACAAATGGCTCCTACACGTGATAGTGGAACTTCCAATATGTGTGTTGGACACAGTTTAATGTGGTCCCCAAGGGGTCACAGGAACACTGCAGGGCAGAAATGCGGGAGGCCACAGGCCCGGCTTTGTTGCAGACTTGGGGACAGATGGGTATGCCGGGCTGTGGATTGGTCCTATGTACAGGAGGTGAAGACGCGGCAGCCCAGTCTCACCGCCTCACCCTGCAGCATGTGCCACCAGCCTGTCCTCTGCAGTACCAGGGCTCGGCGGCCACTGTCCACGGTGGCACAAGAAGAGTTGGGCTCACTTGGGGGAGCATTTCCAGACGAGGCCCAGCCGTTCCGCTCACTCTCTTTCTTTGCCTCCTCCTAAGTGGGTCCAGGAAGAACAACGGCTGGGGCGCAGCATGCCCCGGTCCCTCTCCATCCACCCGGCACGGGCCCTGGGCGTGGATCCCAGCAGCTCTCTGCCTGTGTGTCCTCAACGCTCCTTTTTCCCTCTCCCTGCCGACTGCGTGTGCAAGCCCGGGCCCCTTTCTATCTTCCAAAAGGCGAGTTAGTCTACTTTTTAACCTTTGACTTTTCACTGTGATGATTCTGGACAACACTCTATCTACGAGCTGTGCAGCCAAAGCGCCGATCCAAACACAAAGCAAGTCTGCTCAGATCCTTGCCGGGTGTGGCTCCTGCCATCTTCTCCACCACCTGGAAAACGCCCTGCACAGCTGACCCCAAATAGAGCTCCGAAGTCTCCCATACCGGCGCCTACCCAGTTTGCAGAGCTGGCTCCTCTCCTATGCCACCTCTCCGACTTCTGCAGCCTCCTCAGTGGGTGACTGAAGAGTAGCAACTGCAGGCCACTGACGTGGTACATATACCTCCAAGAAACCGTCACCACGATCTAAGTAGCAAACGTTTCCCTCACCCCCCAAATCCTCTCCTGCCCCTCCAGGCTCCAGGCTCACTCCCATGGCTGCCAGCAGGCTCAGGTCCTCACTGCGTGGACCTATCCAAGGCACCCGAGTGTCCTTATGAGCTGGTAGCTAGGGACTGAAAGAGACCCAGGGGCACCTCCAAACAAAAGCTGAAGACAAAATCTACACAGTGGATCATCGAGAGTCCTTCACAAAACACGTGGAGGTGTGCAGCACACAGCTTGTGTGCACCATGTTCAGACACGGAGATACAGGGACCAGGACAGAGATCCTTCCACAGAACAAGCTGTATGGTCACATCTGTTAGGTCAGCGAGAAAAACAGAATGAAAGACTCCGAGCCAAACATTTTCAAGCAAGGAGTTTTCTCCAGTGAGCCTGGAGGGGAAACTGGCAGATCAGTGTCCCACCTCGTACAGACTAGCAGAGGCTTTGTAGGGTTTGTCTGGGAGGGGGCTGGGCAGCGAGCCTGAGCACTCAGTGTTCTGTCACCACTTGGCAGGTCCTTTTTGTTTGTTTTGTGTGAGATGTTTTTATCATAACGCTCCAGCAGCCTGCGAGGAAGGACGAGGTGGGGCCGGGGGAGGGAGTGGCAGACGTTCTTATGTTAAGCTGACTGTGAGGCTTCATAGCATCCATGACGTCACTTTTGTCCTGGCTCTGAGGCCAGGGACCTGGCCTTGATCCTCCCTTGATGACATTTGGCACTGGGCCGTGAGCTTTCAGATGAGGCAACGTGAAATAACAGCACTGGCGGTTCTTCCTCACTGGTGGTGAGTAAACGGTGGAATCAGTCACTGCAGTTCTTCAGACGCAGGAGTGACAACGTGCTGAACTTCACTGCCGTGATTTCAAGGACAAAATTAAAGCAAGCCTCGTTCACTATTTGACGGAGGCTGCAGCCGGGGCCTCCCCAATGCCGCAAGCTGGGCATGCCCTGGACCGGCCTCCCTGTCGGGAGGGGGTCAGGACCCAGCTGCCCCCTTTCCCACCGCACACCACCTGACTTGCAGCTGCTCCTTTGTATGAAAAGATTTTCACAGAAGTGTCTTCCTCTAAGATTAAGTGCTGCTGTTTCCTGCCTTCTTCTGGAGCCTTCACTTTTCTGTGACTCTAAACGGCTCTGTGACCCTAGTGGGCTTCCCACAGGAAGGCTGTGTGGGAGGCCTGTCATTTATAGCCAGCTCACTGACACTGCCCGGTAGTGTCACCTCGCCCGGCGTTCGTGCTAAGCCCAGCACCAGCGCACAGCAGCGGGAGCCCAGCGAGGGGCTCAGAAATGCAGGAGGAACCTGGGGAGGCGGGAGAGCGAGGGACCACGCGACCGACGCGAAGCGTCTGCCACAACGCACTGCGGGCTGCGAGGCTCCTGCTGCCACACGCTGTCCTGTGGAGGGCTGTGCTCAGACTTCAAAAGCTGTCTCTGTTGTTGGCTGATCTGTTCACTGAGCTGAGTTCTTAAAAAACTGAGGGCCCCGTGGTACCCCTTCCGGCAGGTAACAGCCCGTGGGCTGGCGAATGTGGGGCTGGATGTTCCTGAACCTGTTTCGTGCTCAGTTCTGTGCTCAGGTGCATGTCGGGCCTCTGCTGATACGGTCCCGCTTTGACTCAGTCTTCTGAGCCTTCCTTGGGGGAAGACTTTTTCCTCCCACTTCGCAGAGGAGGGGGCCAGCACAGTCAAATCTCAGTGACCCCCTGCAAACCATGTCAGTGAGCAACAAATCCGAGGTTTGACCCAGGCATTAGAAAATAATAAAAATATATTGAGGTGAAATTCACACACCATAAAAGTAACCATGTTAAAGGGAACAACTCAGTGGCATTTAGCACATTCACAGTGCGTGCAGCCACCACCTCTGCCTCGTTCCAAACCTTTCCATCACTCCAGAGTTAGACTCGGCGCCCGTCAGTAGTGTTTCTGCTGCCCGTCCCATGCACACCCCGGAAAGCACTTGTCTGCCTTGTGTCTGTACATCTGCCTGTTCTGGACATTTCTGTAAACAGAACGTCGCACTGCAGTCCCTTGTGTGTCCTCTGGCTTCTTTCAGCAGCTCATGTCTCCAAGGTCCATCCATGCTGTAGTGTGGTAGCACACGTGCTCCATCCTTCTTAAGGCTAAGCAGCATGACATTGCGTGGATACTGCACGTTTGGCTTATCCACTCATCTACTGATGGATATGTGGGCTGTTGTCACCTTCCGGCCATTGTGAGCCATGCTGCTGTGACATTCAAGTATCTGAGTCTCTGTTTTCAATGCTACGAATGATGTTGCTGGATCACGTGGTAATTCCGTTTTCCACATCTAACTTCTGCGGGCCCCGATGCTGTTTTCCACCACAGTCACTCCATTTTACATCCCACCAGCAATGCACAAGAGCTCCAAATTTCTCCACGTCCTTGTCAACACTTGCTGTTCTCCCTACCTCCCTCCCTCACTTCCTTCCTTCCTTTTTTTCTTCCTTCCTTCCTTCCTTCTTTTATTGTAACCATCCTACTGAGTGTGACTGACCCAGGTCTTATCCATTATAGTCTGTTTGATTCTTCTATGACTCAAGTTTCAATTTAAAATTGAAAGGGGCTATTACCATCTCAATTGTCTAAGAAAAAGTAATATAAAGATGACTGTGTTATATTTCAAGTTCAAAGAACCAATTGTCTGCAGTATCTTTTCTTTCTGAAAAACTTCCAAGTCAACTAACCATCTCAAGCCTCCCTCTACCGCCAAATCCCACCGAAAACAAAACAAAACAGCTTTCAGCTACTAAGGAGCTACCGTGAACCAAATCGGCCCCTTAAACCCAGCCACCTCTGGGGGCCTCTCTCTGCAGCAGGCGTACCTGCGAGGAGGTTTCTGCCATCTCATGGGCTTGGGTGCCTTTGGCTACAGGGAGGTGTGTCCATTCTGCTGCTGTATTTTTTCCGGAATGTTCCAGGCATTCATTGGCTTTGCTCTCCACAGTTTTCAATGTTGGGCCTGTACTGCATTTCTGTAACGTACACGGCATTCTACCTGCACCTGCGTTGACCGGGCACTGTCGTGGTTTGCTGTAGGAGGGATAAGAGCACGTTTGCTCTGAAGGCGCTGACTAAGTGGCTTGAGCTGTCTAGGGGGACTGCCGGCATCACACTGACTGCTTTAGGACACATTTCTTGAGCGTGGGCCTTTAGGCAAGAGGAGTGACGGTCACTCACTTAACAGGACCTCTGGATACAGGAGTGATTGCACCCACCCCGGGGGCATTGGTGATTCAATAGTGTGCAGGCTGTGCTAGCCGGTCACAAGGAGCAACACAACCCAGTGTTTGTTGAGCAGCTACTGTGTGCAGGCACCAGGCCGAGCCGGCCAGACCCCCCTGCTTTTAGGGCAGTCTGGGTGGGAACAGGCTTCAGATCTGCTAGAACCCGCCCAGTCGGGGGTGTGACAGTGCAGTGCGTGGGAGCCTGTAGGTGGAATGACCTTAGGTGAGCCCAGGAAGGTGCCTGAGCATGTGACAATTCTGCTGGGACTGGAGGACAAGGAGCTCAGGAGGATGGAATGGAAGGAAGGCCTGGGGTGAGGAGGCAGCCTGCATCAGGAGCCCAGGGCGGCAGAGGCGTGAGCCCGATGAGCAGGTGAGAGGAGCTGGGTGCTCGGGCCGAGCCACAGGGAGCCCTGCACTGGGCCAGGGCCTCACCTGAATGGTGACGAATGACAGCAGCTCTCGCAAGTGCCCCCAGCCCCAGGCTCCCCTAAGAGGAGACAGAAAGGCCACCACGCATCCCTGCTTCCCACCCAGAAAGGCTCGGTGACTTGTCTGAGAGGGGACAGAACTGAGGGAGCCCACAGCCCCCAGACACAGGGCACTCCAAGGCAGCTGGACCTGCTTCACCTGCTCCTGGGGAGGTCACGCTGACAGCAGTGCGGACGATGGACCCGACCGAGAGCAAGAGTGGGCAGGGACCCAGCTGTCCAGAGGAGGAGGATGCCCCGCAGGGAACCATGCCAGGCAGGCTCGGACCTGCAAGGAGATATCAGTGCCCTTGCACCCTGAGGGCTTCCAACCCAGCACCAAGGAAGGAGCACCCACGTGTCTGGAAACTGAACACATTTAGGAGCTTTAGAAGTCCCTGTAAAGCAGAGTTTTAGAAAACCTTTTAGTAAAATGAAGAGGAAAATGATTTTGCAACATGCTGAATGATAGCTTCCAGGACCATCTGCTTGGTGAATCTGCATTCCTGTATTCATGACCAGATTTTCTCAGAGGTGGGCACACGCTAGAGCAGCTACTCAGCATCCTGACTTCAGGCAAAGAAAGTGCAGGGACCCACTCAAAACACATGGAACAGATTTCCAGATTTGAATTCAACAGCATAAGCTACAAAAGTGGTCCCAATGTCACCTGCCTACCAGAAGTACCTGAACACAGGTGAAGAGGCCGTGCTTAAGCATGGCCCAGCTGGAAGGGTGAGCAGGGGCAGAAAAGGGGTGGACAGTCTTGTTGATTGGTTTGTGGGGTGGTTGGTTGATTTGTTGGTTGATTGATTTGTTGGGTGGTTGGCTGATTTGTTGGTTGGTTGGTCTGTTGGTTGGTTGATTGGTTGGTTGGTTGGGTGGGTGGTTTGTTGGTTAGCTGGCTTCTCCTAGGGATGTGAGAGTCATCTTACCAAAAAATGGATGTCCCCAACAGGCCACCCTCAGCCCTGGAAACTGCTGGTGAAGCTTCAGAGACCCTATGGCTACTGCTGAATGGGGTTAAGACCACTGGGTACCCTCAGGACAGCCAAGGCTTGGCTCCATTCTGCACCCACTTGGTGCCACCCCAAAACTCTTTTCCTGTGTCCTCAGCACCTCCATCCCTGTCCTGAGAGAGGATGGCAGGGTATTGTTGAGGGGCTTGCTCTCGTCCCTGGCATCCATATCTCTAAGCCTGTACATGCTTCTGTGGAAAGAACAGGAGGTTCATCTGGGTGAAAGCCAAGCAAAGAGCTGCCCCCTGGTCCAGGCTCCCTTTGCACTCCTGTCATTGCACAAAACTGTCCCAAACTATGTGCTGCAGAGCAAGACCACCACCTCTCCTCCCCTCACATGCCCTGGATGCCACAGACACATGGGCAGGACAAACGCTTCTCCACAATTGTACCACAGACGCTTGTCATTCTTAACCCAGCACTTCCCAAGCTTTATGCATGCAGATCTGTTCTTTCTTTGCAAAACCATATTAACACTTGGTGGAACACTTGTTCTATTTAAAACACAGTGATAGAAATTTCAGTCTGTAAATATTTTTGAATTTAACAAATGCCATTCCATGAGGTTGTTTTAAACAGCTTTATTGAGATACAATTTAAATGCCATAAAATTCACCCATTTAAAGTGTACAATTCCCTGGCTTTTAGTGCAATCATCACCTGAATCTACATTTAGAGCATTTTGTCATCCTCCAAAAGAAACCCTGCTCTCCTTAGTGGGGACTTCCTGTTCCCTTCTCCCCTCAGCACCTGCTGCCTCTAACACCCTTTGTGTCTCTGTAGATTTGCCTTTTCTGGACATTTTATATGAAAGGAATAATACAATATTTGGACTTTTATGACTCATTATTCTTAGCCTAATGTTTCTAAGGCTTATGTATGTAGCATGTACTAGTACATCATTCCTTTTCAATGGCTGAATGATATTTCTCTGTGTGTGTGTGTGTCTGTGTGTGTGTGTGTGTGTATTTGTATCCCATTTTGTTTATATCCATTCATCAGTCAATGAACATTTGGGTTATTTCCACTTTTTATTTATTTTGAATAGTTCCATATGACATTTCCTGTTTTAATCAGAGCTTTCCAGAGAGACAGAACCAATAGGATATGGATATGGATATACGTATATGAGAAAGGATTTGTTAGGGGAATTGGCTCATGTGATTATGGAGTCTGAAAAGTCCCATGATAGGCCATCTGCAAGCTGGAGAGCTGGGGAAGCAGGTAGGGTGGGTCAGTCCAAGTCCAAGGGCTTCAGAACCAGGGGAGCCAATGGTGTAATGTTTAGTTCAAGGACAAAGGCCCATGAGTCTGGGGGGACACAGGTGAGTCCCAGAGTCCCCATGACAGAGATCCTAGAGCAGCCCAATCACTCCAATCAATGCCTCTCGGTCAACAGGCTAAAATGGCGATTGTGGTGATGGGTGGCATGACTGAGCCTGTTTAGCCTGTTGACTGAGTGGCACGAGGGGTCTCTTCCAGCAGAAGAGGCCATGCTCAGTGTCTGCTGGAGCACCCAGAGCAAGAAATGCTTTACCAGCTGTCTGGGTACCATTGATCCAGTCATGCTGACACCCGACATCAACCATCGCGAGTACATCCCTAGTCAACTTGGCAACCATACTCATCTTCTCAAACCATACCTAATCTCCCCTAAAGACAATAACAAGGTCATAGTTCTGCCTAGCATGGTACAACTGTCCTGTGTACAACCAACAAGGCACTGACCCCTTCCCTGGGAGAGGCGGTAAAGTCTCTGAGAGATGTCTACCCCTCTCCAGGTATCCTGTACCTCAAATACTATGATGTAAATTTAACAATACTTCAATACTGATGTAAACTCGATACATCTTCTGTCATGATGGAGGAATAAGAGAGGAAAGAAAACAAAGACATTGGCTTGATATACATACATATTCTTCCATTGGCGTTAATCACAGGGCATGGTAGTACTGAGAGACGTCCTAAGGGATCTCCTGTATTCCAGACATCAGTCTTCCCTACCTCCACTGTGGAGTAGTGTCCAGCTTCCCCTCGGTAGTCTGGGTCAATCACCCCAGCCAACACCGTAACTCCGTTCTTAGCCTGTTGACTCAGAGGCATGAGGAGTCTGAGGTGGCTGGTGGCAGCCTTAACTTCCAGTTCAACGGGATCATGTTTTGTGTCTCCTGATGGAAGCAGTCCTCCCTCTGGAACCAAGACCTCTAGACCAGGAGAGCATAAAGTCATAGGGACAGGAAGCAGAAATTTTGCTAGTGGGTCCGTAGGGGTAATGGTAAGTGGTGCCACTTCCGTTTCCACCCCTCGATTCCTGGACCTGTGAATCCTGGCATGGGGAAACAGTGCCATATATTGGGCGCTGATTTCGAGCATATATGGCCTTCTGGAGAACCTTGCCCCAGCCCTGCGGGGTAGCTGGCACTGTAACTGTGACTTCAAAGTCCCATTCCACCATTCTGTCAGACCAGCTGCTTCAGGATGGTGGGGAACAGGGTAAGACCAGTGACTTCCATGAGCGCGAGCCCATGGCCGCACTTCTTTAGTGTGAAGTGAGGTGCTTGGTCAGAAGCAATGCTGTGTGGATACCATGATGGTGGAATACGTGAGGGTGGATCTCTGAGTCCTAGTCCCAGAGAACATGGGGTTGTCACATCGAAGGGCAGGAGAAGAAGGTTCCTCTCCTCTAGAACAGAGAACAGGAATTCGCCCTACCTGGCTCAGTGTGTACTGAAGCATTGAGAATGGTTGATGCTTTACCAGCTATCTGGGTACCCTTGATCCCGTCAGGATGACACCCAAACCATCACATTTCTGTATAAGTTTCTGTGTGGAAATTTGTTTTCATTTCTCTTGGATATTTACCTAGATGTGGAGTTTCTGGGCCATGCTGTACCTCTATGTTTGACATTTTGTATAATTTTCCAAACTGGCTGCACTACCTACGTTCCCATCAGTAACAATTCCTCCACATCCTCATGACGCATGCTGTGTTCTGTCTTTTTTGGTACAGTCCTTGTCGTGTATGTGAAGTGATATCTCATTGTGGCTTTGATTTGCGTCACCCTAATGTCTAATGGTGCTGAGCGTCTTTCCATGTGCTTATTGACAATTTGCATATCTTCTCTGGAGAAAATCCTATTCAAATCCTTCACTCATTTTGTAATTGGGTTTTTTGTCATTTTATTGCTGAATTGTAAGGGTTCTTTATATATTCTAGATACAAGTCCCTCATCAGATATGTAATTTGCAAATTTTTTTAGCATTCTGGAGGCTGTCCTCTCACTTTCTTGATGGCGTACTTTGAAGCAAAAAAGGTTTTAATTTTGGTGAAGTCTAATGTACCCATTTTTCTATTGCTATTCACTGTTTTGGCATCATATCTAAGAATTCGTTGCCTAATACAAGGTCATGGAGATTTATTCCAGTTTTCCTCTAGGGTTTTATGGTTTCAGCTCTCCCATGGAGTTGCTGAGGTAATTTTTGTGCATGGTGTTGGGGAGGTGCCCCGTTTCGCACTTTTGCATGTCGGTCTTCAGTTGTCCTAGCACCATTTGTTGAAAGACTGTCCTTTTCTCCATCGAATTATCTTGGTGCCTTTGTCGAAAGTCAGTTGACCATAAACGTTTGGGCTTATCTCTGCAGTTGCAACTTTGTTCTTTTTCAAGATGGTTTGGACTCTTTTCAGTCTCTGACTCTTGGTCACCAGGGGCATTGGTCCAGTTCTGCCTCGTGAGACATGTGGCGGTCTTCATCTTGTTTTCCCTTCTTGTTCTTACTCTGTTTCTGAGGGTTGTTCAGAGGATTTTATCTCCTCTTGTGCATTTTGTGTTTCCTAACGGCATGACACAGACTCTGGCTCTTTCCCGTGGTGCTCACAGCATGTTATGTTCACTAGCGAGGCCCTCGCGGCACACAGTTCACCCGTCTAACAAGAACCGTGGGCAGCAGGGGACTTCAAAGTGGGTGAGCTGGCCCGGATAGTAGACTCAGACCCTTTTACCCATCTGGCACTCAAGGAGATCTCCGAAAACCCAGTTGTCTTATTTGCCCCATTTTCCTGCCCGAGGCCTGGAGTGGTGGCACGGACATCAGATGATGGGACTGGAGCAGGCAACCTGCACAGAGCTGGAGTTCAGCAGACCCGATCCTTGTTATCAGACATCCCAGTGTGACGTCCCTAAACCCCGCGGGAGACACAGAACTGGAGCTGTGTTTCCAAGGCTGTGGGTGAACGAGGTAAATTATGCTATTTTATGAAACCAGGGAGGTGCTGTGGTCATTTTGGGCACTTGTAGGTTTAGTGCCTCCCCAACTGTCCCAGAATTGGTGTAATTTCTTCCTTCAATGTTTGCTAGAATTCACCAGTGAACCCGTCTGGGCCTGCTTTCTAGTTTGGAAGTTTATTAATTATTGATTCAATTTTAAAAATAGGTACAAGGGTATTTCAAAAAGTTCTGGAAAGATTTTTATCATCTTTCATTTACATTTTCCGTGAACTTTTTGAAGTATCATCGCATAGACCTATTCGTATGGTCTATTTCCTCTTGTGTGAGTTTTGGCAACCTGTATCTTTCACAGAATTATTGCATTTCATCTAGGTCATCAACCTTGTGCGCACAGAGTTGTTCATAACATTGCTTTATTACTCTTTCAATGTTCATGGGATCTGTAATGGTGTTCCCTTTTTTTTATTTCTGATGTTAGTAATTTATGTCTTCTCTCTTGTTTTCCTTAGCCTTCTATAGGTTCATTAATTTTATCGAAGTTTTCAAAGAATCAGCTTTTGGTTTTGTTGACTTTATTTTCTCTTTTCAATTTTATTGATTTCCGTTTTCTTACTTTGCATTTAATTTGTCTTTTTTTCTAGTTTCCTAAGGTGAAAACTTTAATTATTGATTTTAGATATTTCTTCTCTTCTGATGTATGCATTCAATGCTATAAGTTTCCCTCTAAACACTGATTTTGCTGTATCCCACAAATTTTGTAAGTTGTGTTTTTATTTTCATTTAGTTTAAAATATTTTTAATTTCAGTTGAGATTTCTTCTTTGACTTGGGTGTTATTAAGAAGTGTGCTGTTAAATCTCCAAGTATTTTAGTTTTTTTTTCCCAGCTATCTTTCTGTTATGAATTTCTAGTTTAATTCCACTGTGGTCTGAAAACAGACCTGGCATGACTTCTAATCTTCCAAATTTTTGAGGTATGTTTTACGATCCAGAATGTGGTCTATCTTGGTCTTCAGATGCCAGTCAGACCAGCGGATTGTTGGTCTTGTTGAGTTCAGCATTGTCCTTACTGATTATCTGCCTGCTGATCTGTCCATGTCTGAGAGAGGGGTGTTGAAGTGTCCAACTATAATAATGGATTTGTCTATTTCTCCTTTCAGTTCTGCCAGTTTTTGCTGCATGCATTTTGACACTCTGTTTTTAGGCACATACACATTAAGTATTGTTATGTCTTCCTGAAAAATTGACCCCTTTGCCATTGTGTAATGCTCGTCTTTACCCCTGATAACTTTCCTTGTTCTGAAGTCTGCTCTGTCTGTAATTAATATAGCTACTCCCACTTTCTTTTGATTAGTGTTAGCCTGGTATATCTTTCTCCATCCCTTGACTTTTAATCTATATGTGTCTACATAGAAAGTGGGATTCTCACAGACAACATACAGTTTGGTCTTGTTTTTATTATCCACTCTGACAATTTCTGTCTTTTAATTGGTCTATTTAGACCATTGATGTCTAAAGCGGTTATTGATATACTTAGACTAATATCTACCATATTTGTGACTGTTTTCTATTTTTTGCTCTTTTTTGTTTCTATTTTCATCTTCCACTTTTTTTGTCTTTTTGTTCTAACTGAGCATTTAATATGATTCCATTTTCTCTCTTTACTTAACCTACCGAGTTCGTTTCTTTCTTTAACTTTTTTTGGTGGTTGTCCTAGCGTTTGCATTATACATTTACAACTAATCCAAGTCCACTTTCAAGTAACACTGTACCACTTCAGTGGTTGTGCAGATACCTTACAATAACAAAATAATTCTGATTTCTCCCTTGCATTCCTTGTATCATTGCTGTCATTGATGTCACTTATACACAAGCATACATAAGTATGTATAATCAGATATACACACACACATGTAAATAAGCACACCTAATTGAATTCATTGTTATTATTATTGTGAGCAAACTTATCCCATTAAGTATAAAAAAATAAAAGTTCTCATTTTTACCTTCACTTATTTATTTTCCAGTGTTCTTTATTTATGTAGATCTAGTTTCTGATCTATATTATTTTCTCTCTCTCTGAAGAACTTCTTTTAACAAGTTCTTGCAAGGTGGGTCTACAGGCAACAAATTTCTGTATTTTTCACTTGCCTAAGAAAGTTTTTATTTATTCTTCATTTTAGAGGATAGTTTTACAGTTTCAGAATTCTCGATTGGTGGGGTTTACGTTTTGTTTCCTCTCAGCACTAAATATTCCACTCCACTCTCTTCAGCTTGCATGGTTTCCGAGGAACAGTTGGATCTAATTCTTATCTTTGCTTCTCTTTATCTTTGATTTTCTTTAGTTTTAATAAAATATGCCTAGGAGTGGTTTTGGTGTTTATCCTGCATTGTGTTTTCTGAACTGCCTGTATTTGTGTTTGGTCTGACATTAATTTAGGGAAATTTTCAGTCATTACTGCTTCAAATGTCTCTCTGTTTGTGGCTGTCTTCACCTTCTGGTGTTTCCACCATGCGAATGTTCATGTAATTGTCCCACAGTTTTTGGCTATTATTGTTTGTTTTTTAGTCTTTTATTCTCTTTGCTTTTCAGTTTTGCACTTTCTACTGTCAGAACCCTGAGCTCAGAGATTCTTTCCTCAGCCATGTCCAGTCACTAGGAGATCATCAAAGGTGTCCTTCATTTCTGTCACAGTGCTATTGATTCCTAGGACTTGTTTTTAAATCTCTCTTAGAATTTTCATCTCTTAGCTTAGATTATCTACCAATTTTTATGTTTTTTATTAAAATTCTTAGCATATTAATCATAGTTCACCCCCCCTCATCCTGATCTGATTATTCCAACATTCCTATCATATTTGATCTGGTTCTGACACTTGTTCAGTCTTTTTACACTGTGGGGGGATTTTTTGTTGTTTTGTTGTTGTTGTTGTTTTGCCTTTTAGTATGTCTTGTAATTTTTTGTGGAAATCTGGATATAATCTACTGGGTAAAAGGAACTGCTGTAAATAGGCCTTTGGTGATGTGGGGGTGAGGTGTGGGGAGGGGAAGTGTTCTGTGATCCTATGACCAGTGTCAGCATTTTGATGAACCTGTGTCTCAGGGCTGTGAAATTCACAAGTGATTCTCAGCTTTTTTCTCCTCCCTTTAAGTGGGGCAGGATGGCTGGAGGGTATTTCCCTTCCCCCAGGACACTTAGGCTATGGGTAACCAGCTTCTCCTGAGGACGGACCTTGGTAAGGACAGAGTGCTCTGGTGTCTTTCAGAATGGTTCTTATTTTGTCCTCCTCCTGCCAGAAGCAAGAGGGAATATTTCTCCAGTATTTGCTGTGGGAACCTGGTTGAGCTTCAAGAGGTTAAAAACTCACAAAGTGTGGGGACCCCATGACCTGGTCCCCCTGAGTTTTTAACTTGCAGACTTGTCCACAATGAGCTCCAGCAATCCACTGATTACTGTTCAGGTTTCTCCACCCAGCACAGGTTCTGTGGAGGTTTCAGCTCAACAGTTCCTGCTCCAGTAAGACATGATTCTCTATACTTGCCTACCTGTTTTCCCAATTTGGGGGTCAATGATTTGACCTGTGACCTCACTTTTCTGATGTGTTTAAGAGGAGTTGTTGTTGTTTTCAGCTTGTTCAGCTTTTTACTTATTGGGTTGGAGTGATGGGCTAGTAATCAGAAGTCAGCCTTTTCATTTTTTTAATTCCTTTTTTAAAAAATACACTATTTGCTTATTAGCTATATGTCTCTGTTTTCCCGTTTACTGGTGGCTCCAGGGTTCACAGTGTTCACCGTTAACGTATCACAGTCTGCATTCTGGTAATAATACACCACGAGTTCAGGTTAGGAGTAAGATCCTTACAAGAGCATGCTCGGTTTCAATACCTCCTGCCTTTATATTTTTGTTGTCATATGTGTTACCTCCCAAAGTTCTGCAACATCCGCAATGTTTGTTATTATTATTCCTTTAAACAGTCAATTATCCCTTTTTAGCCTTATTTTTAACTTCATTTTTATTGTTTGACACTATTACAGACAGTATGACCACACCATATTAACATCAATTATCTTTTTAAAAGGTTAAAACTAAGAGAAATATCTTTTCTATTTATCTGCATCTTTACTATTTCTGGCATTCTTCGTTTGTATAGATCCACGTTTTTATCTATATCATACTCCTTCCACTTAAAGATTTTCCTTTAACGTTCTTGTAGTGCAGGTCTGCCAAGTCCTCTCAGCTTTCGTTTGTCTAAAAAAGTCTTTACTTCATTTTCAGTTCTGGATGGTATTTTCACTGGATAAAGAATTCTGTTCTGACAGTCCCCCAGGCCCCAGCTGCCCCTTGTCCTTTAAGGATGTGTCTTTGTCGTTTCTGGCTTACACAGTCGTTATGACAAGTCTGCTGTCACTCTCATTCCGGTCTGTTTATGGCGTTTGTCTTCTTTAGCCGCTTGTGGGACTTTCACTTTATCACTGGTTCTCAGCATTTGATTATAAGATGTCTTGCTGTGGTTTTCTTTTTAGTCTGCTTTGGGTTTGCTGAACAACTTGGATTTGTAAGCTTTGTTTTCATCATATTTTGAAAACTTAAACACACTCCGTCTCTGCCTCTGTGTGTCCTTGTGTCTGTCTCCCTCTCTCCCTCCATATCTCTGTCTCTGTCTCTGTCTGCATCTCTGTAAGCACAGACATCCACATGCACACATACCTGCACCCCGTGTTGGCTCCTGGGGAACCCTAACTACACGGTGTGGGAAGCAGTACTTTGCAGTGAATGCCCTTATGTACTGTTTTTATTTCTTAAAGATTGTCAGTATAAAAATTATTTTAAATCACCTTTAAATTTAACTAAAATTTTTAACCTTAAATTTAAAATAAATTATTTTTTAAAAATTTCATTTTAAAATGAAAAAAAAACCCTGACAAATTTTAAAAACTGCATAGCCAGCTCTCATTTTAAGGAACAGCATAGTGCATTTGCACTAGAGTAGCTGACCCTAACTTGTCCTGCGGGATGTTAGTGACATGTACCTCGAGAAAAGTGGAGGGTGTTGTGATTCTATGATCAAAACTAAAATTCAGAGGGTTTCAAGATGGCGGCGGCTGCGGCGGCTGGCGCGGAGTAGCTGAGGTGGAAAAGGTGGCCACTGGGCCTCAGGCAGCCGGGAAACTTGTGGACCTTTCTCTGGCCATCTCTTAAGGGAGGACTGCTGCTGCTGGCCGGTCGTGGGGGCTCAACGCCACTTTGCCCCCGGCAGGAGAGGCTGCCTCATTTACAGGCAACAGCTTTGAAGTGTGGAGCAGGAAAAGAACTGATTCTTAGCTGCAAAAGCGAGTCTTGAAACAGGGAACACGGCGCCAGGGCTGCTGTGGATGCAGCCAGGATCCCGGAGGCTGGGGCCGCACTGAAGGCGGCCAGCTGCCCTATCCAGGATTCGAGGTTTCAGGCCGGCATTAAAGAAGACTCCTGGGAGCGCCCGAGCGGCGCCGCGACTGAACAGCCCGAGGCGGCAGCGCGGAGAACACGGAAGGCAACAAACCAGAGACAGAGCAAGCGCCCGACCTGGCACAGCACTGTGAGTGATCCCTGGCAAAGCTCTGTTCGGGGGGTGGATGCCCACGCGGCTCCCGCCTGCACCACCAGGCCACTCACTGCCCCGGTGCTGCCTCCATTTTCCCAGGTGCGGGCAGCTCCGCCCTGCTCGGCCATCACTGAGCCCATTTGCTTGGCCTGGCGCGGGGCTTTCCGGACCCTGCGGGCTGACCTCCTCTCCCACTCCCTCCACGGTTCTCTGGCAGGGCTGGGGGTGTGGGGCGTCCCGACCAGTTTTGGGAGGGCTAGGAAGTACGGGCGGGCCGACTGTCACTCCACCACACCCTGGACTCCGGCCCCGGTAAACTTCCTGTTACTGGGAGGCAGATACCATCTCTGCGACCACCAGTTTGGAAAAAAGCCTAACGAATTTCTGGTTGGGAATAGTGTGGTAGGAGAGTTCCCAGGTCTGCTTGAACCTGCCGGAGAGCAGGCTG
Organism: Cynocephalus volans; assembly: GCF_027409185.1. Classification (NCBI taxonomy): domain Eukaryota; kingdom Metazoa; phylum Chordata; class Mammalia; order Dermoptera; family Cynocephalidae; genus Cynocephalus; species Cynocephalus volans. Next base: position 166,429,063 of record NC_084464.1, on the reverse strand, counting down.
CAGGCGGGCACTAGATTCGGTTTATACCGGGGGGATACAAAGGTGAACAAGACCCGAGAAAGATCTACACAGTGCTACAAAGGCACCCAGAGAGACTGGTCGTCTGTGCCTAGCAGAAACCTGGTAGACTTCCTGGGCGAGGCGGTGCTGAGCAGGGTCTTGAAGGCCCAGCTGATAGACGAGGGGTGCAGAAGACACGCCCCAACCCAGCACAGTGTGCACAGAGGGGGGAGACGTGCGGCCAGGGAGGCGGAGACTCGACAGAAACCACACACCCGGTGGGGTCGCCACTGCACGATCTAACAGCCTGGGCCAGAGCACACTGAACGGGGAGAAGTCCTGTACAGAAAGTGAAAGCTCAACAGAGATCACACACCCTGTGGTACGTGATCCACCAGCCCAGCAGAGTACAAGCTGACCAGAAAGGTGGAACCCCGGAGAAGCCCAAGACCCGAGGCAACCACACACACAAGACACTAGAGGCCAACTGAGCAGTCACGGCGGGAGCCATACCAAATTGGCAACCACAGCAACATCCTAGTTAGTCATTAGTCTTAAACCGGTGGACTGTGAAACCCCCTGCCACAATGAATAAACACCAAAAAAAAGACACCAGAAATACAAAAAATCAAGAAAGTACACCACCAAAAGTTAATAAATCTCATACTCTAGATCCTAAAGAACAAGAAGCCCTTGAAATAACTGATAAGGAATTTCGAGTGATAATTCTCAGGAAACTGAATGAGATACAAGAAAACTCAGCTAGACATCATGATGAAATGAGGAAAAGTATACAGGATCTGAAAGAGGAAATATACAAGGAAATCAATGTCCTGAAAAAAAATGTAGCAGAACTTGCTGAACTGAAGAAGTTATTCAGCGAAATAAAAAACACAACGGAGAGTTTAACCAGCAGGCTTGTCGAAGTTGAAGAGAGAACCTCTGAACTTGAAGATGGGCTGTTTGAAATAACACAAGCAGACAAAAAGAAAGAAAAAAGAATCAAGGACATGGAAGAAAATCTGAGAGAGATATCAGACAACCTCAAGCGCTCAAATATCCGAGTCATGGGTATTCCAGAAGGGGAGGAAAATGGAGATTCCATTGAAAACATATTCAACAAAATAGTGGCAGAAAACTTCCCAGGTATAGGAAAAATCACAGATCTTCAGATCCAGGAAGCTCAACGATCTCCAAACGTATTCAACCCAAAAAGGCCTTCTCCAAGACATGTCATAGTCAAATTGGCAAAACTCAGAGACAAAGAGAGAATCTTAAAAGCTGCAAGAGAGAAGCGTCAAATCACCTATAAGGGAGCCCCAATCAGGTTAACATCAGACTTCTCATCACAAACCCTAAAAGCTAGAAAGGAATGGGATGATATTTTCAAAATACTAAAAGACAAAGATTGCCAGCCAAGAATACTCTACCCTGCAAGGCTATCCTTCCGAAATGAGGGGCAAATAGTATATTTCTCAGACAAACAAAAACTGCGGGAGTTCACTACCACACGACCACCCTTACAAGAAATCCTCAAGGGAGTACTGGGTTTGGTTCCTGAAAAATAACTACCACTGCCATAAAAACCTAAGAAAAATCTAAACCCGCTAGTACAATAAAAATGGCATTCATGAAGAGAAAACAAGCTAATAAAATTCGTAAGTCCGAGATTGAACCAGTTAGATCACCGGAAAGCAAAGTACCTGAACCTCCAACTGATTTCTTCTCCCAGTTTAATTTGCTAAGGCCATGAGTTTCCAAGAGAAGCGTTTGCCATGTAGCATCCCCCGATCTTGCCTGGCACCATCTTCATGGGACACTTAGGAACATCCAAGGACACTTGAGTTCCATGGAACACGGTTTGTGGGATGTTGCTCTCAAGGCATTTTCTAGAGGTTCCAGGTGTGGAATCACTGTAGCAGCCCCCTCCCAGCGGCCGCTTAAGCTTCTAATACTTGAGAAAGTTTGTCTCTTCAACATGTTGACCTACCAGCCTAGATGTGCAGAGTTTTTATTCCATCTTGAGTTAGCATCAGAGAGCGAAGTGCCCGGATCCTCCCTTGAAGTATAGGAATTTATGTCCAGACTCACTCATTTAAAACACAATTTTATTTTAGAACTGTAGCTACAGTCTTTTCCTTTGAGTTGTCTGATGTCTGGTGGGTGGAGTAAAAAAAGCAAAGGTGTCGAGCGGGAAAAGCTGGAGTTCGAGCCCAGCACTCCTTTAGGATTGTGTGATGCTGGAATTTACTAGCCCTCCCTAACCTCAGCCTCCTTGTCTGCAGAATGACAGCACCAGGACGCTCTCCACAGGAATGCGGTGCAGATTAGTGACCTTGTACTAAAGCATCTGCCCCGGCAGGCCTCAGTCAGTGGAGGCAATGGTGGTGACGGGCATTTTCCTGTGAAAGAACAGACTCTACACAGCGAATGTCGCTTTCACCTCAGCTGCTGGAAAACCCGCTCACTTCCGTCTGCCCCCCACACCTCTTCTCTCTGCTCCTTTTGAGGCCTCCATTCTGTTTTACTCTTCAGGGTCTTGCCTCACTTGGGCTGAGAATCCTTTAGGTGCTGTTATTCACTTCTTGTCTCCAGCCAGCGTGCTTCCTGCAGGACTGGCCAGGCCAGGAGGTGACTTGCCTGGTCTCCAGCCCCCCGCCAGTCACTGGACCCTGGCCAGAGCCTCCCCCTCTGTCCCCGCATCCTCTGCCCAGCCCAGCCCAGTCCAGCCCAAAGACAGCCATGCGGGAGAGCGCAGGCTGTAAATCACCCTCTGCCTGCCCTGCCCGCCCTGCCTCTGCTCGGTCCCCCTAAGAGTGTGTTGAGCTGACATTACGAGCCCTCCTGTCATCGCTGGCTGTGATTTGCAGACTCTCCCTGCTTTCTTCTCCAAAGGCCTGGGATCGCCTTACAGGAGCCGGGCCTCCAGGGTCAGGCCAACAGCCCCCACCCACTTCCTGTGTCCTCTGTGGCCTCAGCCTCACCTCCCTTGTGTTTTTCTTGGTTTTCCTCTGGAAAAACAAATGGGGTAGATGGGTCTGGAAAAGCCATCTCCAGCTGGTGTCCTGTGCGTGTTCCCAGGAACCCACCTTGCTCACGAGTGGCTGCAGACAGGCCCCTGGAGCTGGGATTTGCTGTCTTTACTGAAACCAAGCCAGGTATAGGGACAGACCTCAAAACAACAGTCACTGGTCCCCCGCAGAGTGGGTCAGTCCCCAGGGGGATACAAACCAGCTCCAGTGCAGGCTCTGACCCTGGGGTCCTCTGGCGGCAGCTGTGAGGACCACCGTGGGTGAGAGGCAGATGCCCCCACGCAGCTTCCTGCCATCCATAAATGCACCCCGGTTGTTATCAGCTCTGTCCACTGGTATCAGGAATTGAATGGTGTCCCTCCCCTCAAATCCATAAGTTGGAGTCTGAACCCTCTAGCACCTCAGCATGTGGCCTCATAGGAGCAGGGTGGCCCCAATCCACTATGACTGGTGTCCTTACAACAGGGGGAAGCTTGGACACACACACGCACAAGGTGAAGGCTGCATGAAGATTGGAAAGAGGCTGCCACAGCCAGGGACCCTCCAGGAGCTGGAGCAATGCCTGGGCAGACCCTTCCTCATGTGGCCCTGTGACGCCCGCCCCAGAATCTCGAGAGGATGAATTCCTGTCACCTAAGCCACTCATGCACCCCTCCAGCTGACGCACAGGTCCTCCGCCACATGCTCACGGTCCATACCTACTTTCCACAGGAGCTGAGGAGCCACCTTCCTAGACGGCCCAGGACTGTCGCGGCCGGGTGGAGCCCGCCTCTGGTCTCCTCCACTGCACCCCTGCTCCCTACCTTCAGGAGGCATTCCGTCACCCAGACGGCCTGCGCTGTCCCACGATTTCATGCTTTCTCCAAGACTTGGGGAAGGTGGCCTTCAGCACCCAGGTATGGTGGCAGCGCGTTCTCCGTTGCCTCGGGGTATGCCAGCACGGCCCTGGCTGCCCTCAGTGTCACCGATTCCCTGTGACAGGGACACTCAGTGAACCCTCAGTCCTGACTCTCTGGTTCTGCTGATGGAGGTGCAGGGGCTTCCCAGAAACCAGCCGACCGCCCTACGTCCCCAGAGTCTTCGCTGGGCTGTCCGTCACAGTCCCTGTGGCCTCCTCACGACCTGTCCATGCCAGAATACTGGGATTTGGAATTGTGGTGTGAAAGCAAAGCTCCGACTAATACTGACAAGGAGTTACTCAGCCTTAACTGGAAATAGCACCCGTGCTTTTCTGTCCCTGGGGACCCTCTGGAAGGAAGGTGTCCCAGTCCAGAGGGGTTTGGTCATCCTGGGTCTCAGTTCTAAAACACTACTGATAATTTTTCTTGAATCTTTATTTTTTGCCAGGTCAATAAAAAAGTCTTAATGTTTTAAAATGAATGTTTCTGCTGTTACTGGGACAAGATGAGACCGTGGGGCAGCCAGGTCTCCTTTCAAATTCTTTGTGGTGTTGGAGCAGAAAAGTCGGGTGCCCTGGGGAGGAAGCCAACAGAGGCCAACCCGCCGGTGCCTGCGGACACCTGCCCCCATCTCCACACCCGCGCTTTGCTCCCGGAGGAGCCTCTGCGTCTGTCCGTGGGTCAATGCTGTCTGGACCGGTTCAACGGCAAGCCCATCTTGCTTCACTCTCCAAAAAGCTTTTCAAAACATTTCTTCTTAAGCCCAGGAAGCTGCTGTTCTTGAGATGAAATGTTTTTCCCACATTAGATCTGGAAAAAAAGCATGGGCTGGGTTTAAATGTGAAGACTTCCCGTGGGTTCTGGACCTGCCTTTTGCAATTGAGTTTGTGTGATTGGCACCGCTGTTTCCAGTGGCACAAGTCTCTAGGTCCGTGACCACATCTGGAAGGCCTACCTCATAAGAATCCCCGCCAAGTCTGAAGGACATGCTGGGGACCCACCCAGTCTGTCCATTCCTGACACCAGTGAGTAAATGGAGGCATGGGGTGGGGGGTGGGGCTGGACTGCTCAAGGACTTTTAAATGGGTAACTGGATTTCAAAACAGTGTCAATAGGATCTGATCTACAAACAAGTTCACTGGCCACTTTATGAGTGCACAAAAGTGATTTGTTCTTTTGCTGTCAAAGTTACTGTCCGTTCCTTGTGAAGACAGCCAGGTGGCTCTCCATGGGACCCCAGCCCTCATTCCACTATGGCTTGTCATTCAGATTACCTTTAATTATGGCGACTTTATGATGTATCTTTAAATTATCACTTTAATTTCACGGAAGGCTCCATGCATATTTCCTCTTGTGTAGTTTCTGGTAATTATGAATTCCTTTTGTTTTCCCCCATAATAGAGAAATAAAAAGACTTCTGTGAAGAGCTTTTATGACACTAACCCCAATTTTTTTGCTATTGTGTCTTCTCGTGAGAAAAAGTGGAAACAAGTTGTACTTCAAACTTAGTTTTACATTTGAACCAGTGATTCCTGATGGCACCATTTCGTCCTTCCTTTCACTCTGCCGTGTTCATGTGCGAGGGCCCCTCTGCGATCTGCGTGCACGTGTGCAGACACCGCAGCGACTACCGCGTCTGTGCGTGTGCCTGCTAAATGCCCACTTTGCTCTTTCATCTCATGGAATCCTCAGCAATCGGAGCAGGTAGGGACTACTGCTGTCTCTATTTTATTTTATCTTATTTTATTTTTTGCTGTTATACTCATGATTATGGTTTATTATAGCAAAATGATACAGATTAAAATCAGCCAAGGAAAAAGGTGCATAGTGCAAGTCCAGGAGACACCAGGCATATTCTTTCAGTTTTCCTCTCCAGCGACAGCAGTGTCTACCCCCATTTCACAGAAGCAGGAACTTCTGCAGAAGAAGTTCAACAACATGCCGCATGTGACAATTTCCTTCCTAGGGCTTCCATAACAAAGCGCCACAAATGAGTGAACCAGGTTCTGTCCTGCCCCGATGATAGTCAGAGAGAGCCGGGCCCAGTCCTGCCTGTGTCTGCTCCTGACAGCGTCCTCTGTCCTGTGAGGGTCCTGCACTGTCTCCCATTCTGACAGAGCCCTTCCTAGGCCTCTGTGGTCACTCACGGACACAGGATAGGGTCCCCAAGCCCCTGCTCCTGCCTCAGCCCCTCCCTGGTGTCCAGACCCTGGGCCCAGTCCACAAACTTGTCCTCTCGGAGATGTCCACTCAATGTGCTAGGGTCACACCTGCTTTCTGCCCTCCGTGGGAAAGCTTTGAATACCTGTGAACCAGCCTGTCGGGGGGGCCTGGCCAGGTTCTGATGCCCCTTCGTCCCGGCGGGTGCCTGACCTTCTTGCAGGTGGTCCCACCTCCTCCTCCTACCAGCTGGTATTGGGAGATGCAGCCTTGTGGGCCAGGTGGCGTTGCCACCCTCTCCCCAAAGGGAGGCCATCTGATTACCTCTGTGTGTCTGGGAGACACTTCTGAGAGCAGAGAATGGCTGCTCCACATGCAGCACGAGAAAGCCACCTTCTGTTTTTCCCAGGTGTCTTCTCCTCATGTCAGCCCCAGTCATGCCCCCCAGGCACCCATTACAGACACTGATGTTGTGACCGGCTCTGTCGGAGCCTCGCTGGCCGAGCCTCTTCTGATCGCGAGTGGCAGTTTTCCTGAGTTTTCCTGGTAGTTCTATGAGTTTGTTGAGAACATCAACCCCCCCGTCCAGCAGAGACACACAGCAAAGACCGAGCACTGTGACCTGCTGATCAGAGATCTTTGAACAGGGACATCTGCTCGTCCTGTGGTACCTGAGGGGCAGGGATGGTCGCTTGTCATGAGGCTGGCCAGGCTGAGGCTGGACCAAGAATGAGAACAGGTGGCACACCGGGACATGGTGATGTCCAAGGGCAGAGTCTGGAGCTCGGGGACAGCAGGCAGACCCCGTGGCTCAGGAGATGGAAAGATTGAAGACCTCAGGTCAGCCGTTCTGAACAGCAGGCGACAGCTGAGGGCCGCAGTGGGCGTGGGTGGCATCACCTTGATCCTCCACAAGGCTCCTCCCTGCGCCCTCCAGACAACTGCAACTCTGCCTCCCGTGCCACACGTTCCTGCTCTGCTCAAATCAGCCTTTCACGCTCCGGCACCCATCACCACCTGCCAGGCTGTCGAGCTTTCTCAGGCAGCTTATTTAATGTTTCTGTCCCCAATTACGGTGTGAACTTCCAAAGAACAGGGACATTTGTTTGGTTTTCTGCTATGTTCCGGGATCCTAGAGCTGTGCCTGCCCCACGAGGCGCTCAGGGGGGCGCTAAATGAGTGAATGGGAGACGGTCCGCGGGCGGAGACGCTGGCGAGGGATGAGAAGCCCAGAGTGGATCAGCAGCCGAGCGACCTCCCAGCAAAGCGAAACAGAGCGGGTCGCTCCTTGTGTGAAGCCCACTGCCTCCCAGTGCACTCAAGTGGCATGTGCGTCCCTCACCCCCAGGCCCCCGCACATGCCACACCTGCTCCTGCCGCGGCCAGAGCCTTTGCACGTGCTGCTTCCACTACTCGCAGGCCCTCCACTAGTGTTCAGCTCGGATGTCACCTTCTCAAAGAAGATGTCCTCAGCCATGCGCCCAGACAGTGGTGGCGCCCCTCCAGTGAGCTGGGAGGTAAATCTGGTAGATTGGAGCCAGCGGACATTTTGTTTTGTTTTTGTTTTCATGAAATAAAATAGGAAAGAGGATATCAGATTTTATCCCACCTGGTCAGGTCGGGGTTGTTTTGTGCAGCTTTTAGGTTTTTTGGGTGTGCTCTGCGTGGGTATGTGAGTGCAAGACTGGACCCCATTAAAAACCTGAATGCCACACCAGTGACACACTCTCAGACTGTTTCCAAACCAGAGGGTGGTTGTCTCCACAGGGAGGCCCTTAGGAGCACCAGGGAATGTCCTGCCTGTGAGCTGTGTCCAGGGGGCCACTTACCAGCCAATGGCCCCACCATCTGCTCCAGCAGCTCAAAACCCCCGTCTCCACCTGCCCTCCCCTCGGGCTTCCAGACTCTCAGTCTTCTGCTGCGTTTCCTTATTTTCTGTGTCTATTCTGAAGTCGATTTTGTCTGCTTCCAGGATGCTGTTTCTACCTGTCTGTTAGGTCAAAATTCTGCCAACTTAATGTGTATTGATCCCTTACAGTTCTGCAGAGAACCTAGAGACCAGGGGAAGCCCCGACCTCGCTGACCTCCACAGAGCCTAGCCTGATGTGGCCTCACATGCTGGCCACTGCTTTCCTGGCCCCAGAGCCTCGTCGACCCCTTGGGTGGACATGCTTGAGTCTGGAAGGCAACAGGGCCAGCTCCACCCTCGAGGGCTCTCTTCCCAGAGCTAGCACAGCACTTTGGAAGCATTTCTTGGAGGAATAGATGAGTGAAAGCACACACATGAAGCCTGAATACCAGCCTGTGCGTGACATGGAGGCAGAGAACAGACATCTCTTACACCAACAGAGCTGTCAGAGACGGGCTGAGGAGCAGGGCCGGCGTGGATCTGCAGGTACAGGCAGCTCATCTTGTGCCTCTTCAAGACTTGGGCTGGATGAAGGCAGGAACGAGGACAGGGGCTTCCTTAAAACAGCCTCAGGTTCTGGAGATCATAGCGAAATACTGGAAAAAAGGAAGGCCCGCCCCTGTCAACAGCGGGGGCAGGCCCTGCCACGAGCTTCGTAAACAATAAGACAAAGGCCTGGCCGACGGGTCGCTGCAGCCTTTCATCTGGGCAGCGCGTGGGGAGGGAAGAGGCCACGTCCAAAACTCATTAAAGCTTCCATTTTCTGCTTTCCTTGAGGCTGTGCCCTGCTCCCGAGGGACCCAGGAAGATGAGAACTTCACAGGGAAGGGACTCAGAGCCCACATGAGCGAATGTGGGCCCTTCCAGGAGCTGGGGAGGGGCTGCAGGAGGGGCTGCCTGCTGCCCACGGCCACCTGGGCACCTCTAGGGGAACAGGGTGTGCTGGGCGGGGCCACATCCACACAGAGGCTGACCGACCACCTCAGCAGTCCAGGCTCTAGGTACCGGGGACCCAGGAGCCCCCACTGCTCCAGACTGCAGGACATGTGGGGTCTGCACCCCTGAAGTGGGGACGCTGAGGGGTGGGCTCGGGTGGGGCGGACAGAGCTTAATTTCATGTGCACCCGACTCCCGGGGCTTGATCAGGCACATTGTCCAGCTGAGAACCTGCAACACTTGATTTGTAACTTCTAAACATTCAGATGCGGGGCATGTGGGCTCCACACCCCAGGAACCCACGGTATCGGGAAGGTCAGCTCAGCATCTGCGGCGACTCATCCTTCTCAGGACTCTGGCCTCGCCTTTCCACGGCCACTCAGAGCTGCTGGCAATTGTCCCGCAGAGAAGGCTGCGGTGGCTGTGCGGGCTCCACTCAGCGCGGAACGACCCACCCCTTCTGCCCAGGGCCTCCAAGAAGGCTGTCCCATCTGGCCCCCTCATGCTCGTCCCGAGGTCCCGCAGGAGGTGGTGGAGCTGGGCTCACCCACCAGGGCCCCAGCACGGCACGCGCCTCGGTGCCCGCCCACCGGGGTTTGGTCCCTTCTCCTGACCCTCTTTCCTCCGGGGCACACCGCATCCTGCACAGCCTACAGGGATGGGATGGGGCTGCTGTCCCAGGAGGACGAGAGGTGGTGGCACCTCCTGTCCTGTAGGGACCCTAGTCATCATGTCCCCATGGATGTGGACACTGGTCCTTCCTGAGGGGATTTGCCCGAGGGAGGCAGGCTGCGTCCAGGGCAGCCTCTGCGCTCTTGCTGGCTCCTCATCCCATGTGCCCGAGGAAGGAGCGAGGCACCTACCAAGCCGACGACCCAGGAAAGCTGCCCCACTCCAGCCTCAGTCTCCCCGTCTGAGACCCTGGGCGCGAGATGCCTCCTGACAGAGCTGGGCGCAGGCCCTGGGAGGGGCTGCCTGGCAGGGTTTGCGCTTATTTCCAGGTTCACATGCTAAGGTTTGCAGCGGACCGAGGTGCAACCAGCGCGACATGGAAAGCTGGAAAGCTGGGAGCACGGCCGCCCCCGATGGCGCAGCAAGAAGGCTGCGGTGCCCGTGCCTCGGTGCCAGTGCTCAGTGCCGGCGGAGGCTGTCCTGGCTTCTCAAGAGAGAGTTTTCAAATGGATGATGGTCGCAGGTGCTGTGGGGTTTTTAACAAGTAAGGTCACATCTTTAAACTCAGATGGGGGACAGCTGGTCCAAGGGACTGGAAGTCCTGGCTCTCCTCGGGGAATAGATGAGCATCCACTTCAAGTCAGGCCCGTTTTCCACGACGAACCTGCCCCTCCCAGCTGGGTCCCGTCTCCCCAGCCTTGGGTGAGGTGGGGCCGCGCCGCCCAGTGCCTTGTTTCCAGAGGGACTCCCTGGAGCTCTCATGGCAGGAGCTGACCCGGCACTTCCACCCATATTTTGCAGAAACACCTGTGATTTCCTGCCTTAGTCCGTCCGTGTCACTCTTTTCTCTGGGAACATCTGCAGGCCCAGGAGCTGCCCACGACCCAAGAGCAACGGCAGTGCCAGAGGTGAGGCATGGTGGGCGGGCACGGGCCGTCCCCAGCAGGGGCTGGGGGTGGGGCCCAGGCCTCAGGAGCACTGTGTGCCCTCCTCCTGAGAAAGGTGACACGTCAGGCTTGCTCGACTTCAGAAAAGAGAGAAATCAAATCCAAGGGGCACCTGGATGGTATTTACAGTTCAAACTGAAGCTTTTTGAACCCCCTCCTTTGTTGAACCAGGGTCTGTGCAGACAGCGCGTGTGATCATGTAGCCGGGACAGCCAGCAGCGGTCGACGCTCCACGTGCACAGGGCTTCCGTGAAAGGCCAGATTCACCCCAGTTTCCACCAGCCTGGTCCTAGAGGGCCCCAGGGCCTGGGAGGTGGTTGCCGGACAAGCTGCTGCCCGGCCGGAGCAGCCTGGCCGTTCAGGAAACCTCATATCCCGTCCTCCCTTCCTGCCCCGTAAACTCATCTGCCCCGGATTTGCTGCTCAGCTCTGCAGAGAGCGGGGACCTGCCCAGGAGCTGCCAGGGGAGCAATCAGCCCCTCCCCCGCACACCGTCCCCACACGGGGGAAGCAAACCAGAGAGCAGAGCCATGACCTGCTCGAGCCACAGGCTGCCGTCATGGCCGCTCTGGACCCCGGCCTCAACCCCTTCACCCCAGCTCCTCCAGTGCTGACGTGGCTTCATTTCCATCAACAAAACAACACCCAAGAGCAGGTGAGGAAACCGGGGTGTTGTGTTGTTTGTATCAACAGCTTGTACCTCTCGCCAAACTGCAGCTGACGTTGAAGACAATGTCCCCACCCCCACGTCCGTGATGCCCCCAACATTTCCACATGTCATCAGGAAAGATCGTTACTTTAAAAGCATTCCTTCTGTGAAATATGTTCTGAACAGCCTTAAGACCTGTGAGTGTGTAAGTGTATAAGACCCATAGGGCGCGTGCAAGTGTGTTCACAGGTAGCCGTGGGTGTGCTTGTGTTTACACCGTTAGGTTTCCGAAAACAGAAAAATCGCCTTTACGATATTGTTTTTGGTGTTGCAACATATCAGAAATTCATTGTTATGGTTATTTTGCTTTGAGGGTTTACCATTTCACAAATAATCCGTCTGGATTTAGTAATTCACATGGTGGGGTTCTCTTAGTGCGTAGCCGTGACACAGCCCTGCCCCGTCAGCGTTCGCGAGGAGGGGGCGATTCCCTCCAAAGGCCACCGTTAGGCTGCAGGAGCTCCGTGAGGAACTGGCTTCTCTCTGGCAAGGAAATGAGGTTCCCCTCCCAGGTAGCGTCCCATTGTCATGCTGACGCATCACAAGGACGCTGGAGTTGCAAGGCCACAGCACATTTCATAAAAGGGATTAACATGACTGTGAGTAACGGCAGCAGCCATAAAAACGCAGCCAAGACAAACACTGCGAGCGGCATCAGGCTCTGCTCGGCAAGGCCGGTCAGCAGATGGGCCCTGCCCTCCGTGGGCCTGGTCACCGTCCACTCGCCGCCGCGAGCGCTCCCAGACGCCCTGTTCTTTGTGTCACTCCTCCCCCAGCGAGGTCACCGTTTATCAGGACAAGGAAGCCCCGAGAAGAAGCACTTGCCAAGTGGGACCGTGCGTCCAGTTCCGTGGGCCTACGTTCCATGTTCTCTGAAGGAGAGAAAAAGCACACGGGGCGAAGGTCACGAAGCACACGCTTGCTCATGCCGTCCAGTGCCTCTCGGGGGGTTCTGGCGCTTCCTCCGGGAGTGTGGGGTTGACCCAGTTTTTCTCCAAGCTGCTGAGAAGACCAGCATCTTAGCTGGCCCGGGCCGCTGTGACAAAACACCCAGATGTCTATTCTCACAGTCCTGGGGCTGGAGGTTCAAGATCCAGGTGCCAGCAGGGTCGGGCTCTGGTGAGGGATCTTCCTGGCTTGCAGATGGTGCCCTCTTGCTGTGTCCTCACAGGGCAGAGAGAAGAAGCTCTCGGGTGTCTCTTCTTATGAGGACACTAATCCCATCTTAGGGTCTCCCCTTCATGACCTCATTGAACGCCAATCACCCCCGAAGTTCCCACCTCCTAATACCATCACACTGGGGTTCAGGACTTTGACACATGAACTTTGGGGGACACCATTCAGTCCATAACACCATAAACCGGAGGGGATCTCCTGGCACGTTGCCATGGCCCGAGGGAATGTGTGGCCCACAGAGAGCCACCGTCACGGGCAGACAGTGTCCCGGATCCACGGGGAGCTGCCCTCCTGCTTCTGCCCCTGCTCCTGGTTACACCTGACTTTACGTGCAAAATAGAGGGGTTTGGGGGAGGGGAGGAGGGACGTGGGGTCTTGGTTTTTGATTAGAGCAGGACGTAGAGCACGTTGGCAGGAGCGGGTTTGTAAGGGTCGCCAGGGTGCTGCTGCACACCCGCTGCGATGTGGGGATGGGGGGCGCGTTTCCTTGATTCTGAAGCTGTCGCTCTCTCACTCAAGTCCCGAAAACTCAGGCTCATTTCCAACGCACATCTTAGGAGAAAACACAACAAGTTCCCTAGAAGGATGACAGGGTTAATGAGCCCAGAGGACCACAAGGAAAACTCAGGTGTCCGCATTCCTCTGGGGACACTCACTCACTCGACAATAGTCACTGAGTATTTTAGAGCAATACCTTGTGCTGTGTGTGGATGTGCCTGGGGACATTATGTTCTGCTCAGGTTCCTGAGTGTCTCTTCCACACCTCACGCGAAGTTGTTCTAGAATAAATTTCCAGGAGCTGATAAATTACCGCATAGCCAAGTTTCAGAAGTCGAGGGGATCCTCCCTGGGGTGTGGGTCAGAAATGTTCACTCTATAAAATTTCACCCCAACCAGTATCATTGTTACTAACAGTAGGAGTTACCTGTGGAGCTCACACCCAGGGGCTGGCCTTCCCCTGGGTTCTTTTCTCCTGTGACAGGTGTGTGCTCGGCAGGGAGCAGTTCCCAGCGGAGCTCCTGCAGAGGAGAAGCGGGAGCTTGGCGCACACCAGGGAGCACTGGGATGGAGGAATCTGGGCCTCGGCCCGCACCCTGCACAGAAGCACAGGAGCCGTCCTCAGGGAGACGTCTTGGTGGGGCACGGCGTGCGTCCCCAGGGTGTGGGCAAGGTGGCTGTGCAGTGGTGGCCAGCGGGACACAAGAGCATTGTGCAGGAAAGGGGCCGGTGCCACGGATGTCACAGAGAGGCCAGACCACACCCTATCCAAACACAGGTCCCCCAAGGCAGTTTGGAGTAAAAAGAAAGCTGTCTCTTAAAGGAGGGGAAAATATTTTAAATTAGAACAATGTCTTATTTCAAAAGGGCAGTACAGTTGGAGTAAAAATAAAAATAATATAAATGCATGATCTGAAAAAGAAGTAATGTATTTTTTCACTTTTTCTTTTCTCTGGAGGGGCCTCTAACGAGCCCTGTTCAGAACAAGTGGACCTTCAGCTGTGGCTCTGGGTGTGGGTCTCCAAGACTGTTGTCCTCTCCAAGTCACCGGGCTTCCTAGAGAGCAGCCAACTCCACGTCTGGGTGTGAGTCGGAAAAAGCATGATGTTCCAGAAAGGGAGAGGTTTGGAGAAGCCTGGGGTGGAGCCAAAAGGAGCGTGAGAGCCACGGAAACTCATTCTGTGCAGCGCCATGTGTGTGGCGGTAAGCAGTGAGATGGGGACAGACAGGAATGCTGCACACCGATCAACCCACACAGGCGTGCAGGTCCACACCGCCGATAACTCCACCCGCACAAGACTGGCTCAGAAGACTCCAAACCCCGTCTGCTCAAAACGGGTGGTAATAGTTTCTGAAGAGACGAGGCTAAAAAGACAGCTGGACCTGGGGGATCCTGGGAAATTCAAGACATCCAGGCTGCAGGAAGTGCGTGGCCATGGAGGGCATTCATAAAGGGACCAGCGGTGCCAACTCTGCACTCGTCATTCCGCAAGGAACACCGTGGCCCCTCCTGGTTTCATATCTCTGATCTTAATCTTCAATAATCCTCAAGTCCTGTCCTCTGACCAGAAACCCTGAACACACGACTTCAGCGGATCTGAGAGGCCACTGCACTGCTTCTGGCTGGGTGAGCGCATCCCTTAGCAGGGTCGGAGGGTCCCGGAGGGACGGTGACGCGTGGCCAAGTGACGTAGAGTGTTCGTGCATTCATAAACGGCCAGCTGTACCTGCAGCATTATACTCTGTAGTAGTCATGAGAGTTTGACATTTTGATTTTAAATGGCATTTGGAGTATTGATGAGCATCTGAAGTATTGAACTTGTGATTTCATCAAAATGTTTAAGAGTCAGCTAATTAAACTTTTAATCCCTGTTTAAATACTTAAGGTGGCGCTTCCCAACCAGATGAGATTTTTGTCTTCAGGGAACACTTCAAGATGTCTGGAGATACTTTTTACTGTCATGACTGGGAGGTGCTCCTGGCACCTGGTGGGCAGAGACCAGGGTGACACTGAACACCCCTCAGTGCACAGGACAGCTCACAGCACAGAACGATCCACTCAAAACGCCAGTCGTGCTGAGGCTGAGAAACTCTGATTTAAGGGAATCAGTTTGATTAAATCAAGCAGTTGTTTGTAAATATCACTTAATTGCTTGGGAAGATTTCATTGGTTAGATTTATAAATTTTCCTTATTAGGTATGTGAAGTATCCCCCAAAATCAGATATATTAAATTTACGATGATGGTTTAAAATGCAACTTCTGAAGAAATTTTGTCAGGATATAAAATATTTATTTAAATTTAATCTGCGAAATTTATAAACTCAGTATTAAAGAATCACAGGAAATAAGTGCTGTAGGTCTTAATATAAAAATTATTGTATTCATAAATAAAATAAAATGTGTAAGTTACACCTACAGGCATATGAAAAATTCTGTTTTAAAATTTGCTCTGTTGATGAATGTCAGCTAGAATAAAGAAAAGCCTCCATGGGAGAGCAGGCAAGGCCACAGCTTGGCACAGGCTGGGGAGAGGTTTTGCAGCTCTGACTCCGTAAGGAGAGCGTGGCAAGGGCCTGCCTCCCCGGGTTCTTGCAAGAGCTAAATAAGGTAACTGCCAATGTTTGCTGGACAAACAGCAGGTGCCCAGTACATGTTACTGGTTGTGATACCTAGAGTCACGGTGGTGATGCACAGGGGGGCAGCCACAGAGAGCCGGGAAGAGCGTGGGGACAGTGGCACCCAGGGGTGTTGGGGATGGCCAACACCGACAGCCCCTCTGGGGTCCCCAGGATGTTCTCAGAGGACTAACCAGGGGCTGGAGCAGTGATGTTTGGATTCTCACCAATCCCGTGACCCCTGACCTTGCTTCAGCCCTGCAGGGTGGGCGCCAATGTCACGGGTGAGGGTGGTGAGCCCACCGACCTTGTCCACCCTCACCCAGCAGGCTGAGAGTGGGAAGCTCACCAAGGAGGTCTGTTACGCTCCATGCCTGCGTTCCTTCCCCGTGCCAGGCCATGGACGATGGGGGTCAAAGGTCAGCCACTCTGGCTCTCTTGGGATCTTCCAGGAGCTTTTGGACAAATGATGTGTGGCCACTAAAGGATTTAATAGTTTGCAAAACACTTGACCCCATGGTCAGTCATCACGTTGAGGTTCCCGCAGATCTCCAGTCCTCCGGGTGGTCTCACCCCTGAAGCCTTCGACTTTCAACAACAGACCCTGATGGGTGTAGATAATCAAGTCTTACTACTTTGGGAGATGATCGATGTGAAAAACAACTTGCTGAATGCAGCTTAACTCCAGTGCTGAAGCAAGGACGGGGAACTTCACATTTGCAGAATCAAAATCCTCAAGAGAAAGATAAAATGGAAAGGTCCACAAAGTATTATTTGAAAAGAGATAATAACAAAATTGTTGTTGCTGTTCAGATACCAAGATGCAGTAGCCCTAGAATTTCACAAAAGCTAGAACCAGATGCCAGCATAGAGAACCAGCACCCAGCTCAGAGTCCAATGGAGTCCCCACCCATTACATGATAAACTCATAATAAACATTTATTACATGTCTAATATATGTGCTTTATATTCACTATATTTGATAATATACTTAAGAAATATTAATAAAGGGTACTGATTTAGGAGCAACTAGGACATAAAACAATGTTTCCCAATCAGCATTACCCTGAAAAAGGCAAACCCTTCATGGTCATAAATCGACCATAAATGCCAGCTGGGAAGAAGTGACCAGGGAAAGAGAAGAGAAAGGGCGTCCCCACGCTCACTGTTAACAGGAGGGCAGGACCAGGCTCTCCAGCCTGCAGTGGAGGTGTCTTCTCCAAGTCACAATGTCCTCATCAACCATAATTTCTCACCAGTTCAGTCTACACTCCAACCATGCCCATCCTGCCAACTGCACAACCACTGCTTCGCGAAACACTAGCAAAACAGACTTCTGCCTCAGTATTCCAAAGAATTGATACATACTTTTAATTCCTTAGGTTTCTTTGTTTCTCAGCTACATTATCAAGGGTTGACCACGCAATTTTCACTGCAGACTACACCACCCTCACTGTCAACCTCCAAGCCCCGTTGTTCACTTTTCTATTCTAGCTGTTGACCTCTCCGTCCTCACCATTGACCTCCCCATCCTCACCGTTGACCTCCCCATCCTCACCGCTGACCTCCCCATCCTCGCCGTTGACCTCCCCATCCTCGCCGTTGACCTCCCCATCCTCACCGTTGACCTCCCCATCCTCGCCGCTGACCTCCCCATCCTCGCCGCTGACCTCCCCATCCTTGCTGTTGACCTCCCCATGCTCACCATTGACCTCCCCATCCTCGCCGTTGACCTCCCCATGCTCACCGTTGACCTCCCCATCCTCACCGTTGACCTCCCCATCCTCACCATTGACCTCCCCATCCTTGCCGCTGACCTCTCCATCCTCACTGTTGACCTCCTCATCTTTACTCATGACCATCTCATCATCACTGTGGACTTCCCATCCTCACTCTTTACATCCACATCCTCACTGTTGATGTTCCCATCCTCATGTTGACCTTTTATTTCTCACTCTTGACATCCCCATTCTTATTTTGACCTTGTCATCCTCAATTTTGACCTCCCCATTTTCACTGTTGTCCAACCAGTCTCTTAGAACTTCCTTTCATAATTGCCTTCTGTTTTTGCTTCTTATGTTCTGGAATTCTTTCTACTTCACCTCATTCATATGTGCCATTTTATTTTGCCATGCTTGATATCTCTCACCTTAAGGACCACCCTTACAGAAATAAACTTATCGTATTTCATTCTAAATTTGCTGCAATTCTGAGTTCACTCACCAATTAGTGGTACCTAGCACCATGTTCTCAATCCCCAGGTGAAATCCTGGGAATAATTTTTCATCCTTGACTCTATTTTTACTCCTTCCCTACTCATGGTGTGGATGAAACAGAACCAAGGCATGTTGCCAAGAAGACTGTGGATTGGGAGAGGAGACTCATGAGTGCAACTTATAAATAAAGAGTTCACAGAAAGAATGAAGGGATGTGTGTGAGTCTTTGTAAGTCCCACTTAATCTTCCTGAAATATGAGCTCATTATCCATAAAGCAAAGCTGAAATTTTTTCCTGCTTTATATTGTTGCTTGGACTCTGCAATATAACACAAATATAAAAGACTCTTATTATCAGAGCTAAATATAGAATGAATTCTTCAAGTCACATTTTCTTATTTTTAATCTAAGGTAGTAACTTACTGGGCTGGACACAAATGAGTGTGTGCCTTCACTCTGAGAACAAAGTCAACGCCTGATAGATGGAGGCAATGGACAGACTAAAGTGAAATATTATAGACCCTTCTATGTTGGGGTTGAAAGTAACTTCTCCCTGCCTACGTCCTTCTCAAGTGAAAAACCTATATGTGACGTCCTGCTAACTTTTGAACAGTTAATCATTTTCACCATATTTACAAAGCAGTATTAACTAATATGTATATAGGATGATCAATATCTATGCATAAAGGTGTCTTGATTTGAGAAATCTTTGCTTTAAGAAAAAGAAAAAAAGTTAAGCCTGCAAATTCACCTTTGAGAGAATTAAGCATGTTGTCTCTCCCTTCTTCCTCCTGCATGTAAGCTACTTGCAGATTCACTGGTGACCATGAGTCACTTGCCTAGTAAATTAGATATTGAAGCTTACTCGTAAGAAATGGTATCTATTAACCCTCTGGCTTGCAGAAGGACATTGACAGTGTACGTGTGACTGTAAGTGGAGGAAGCCTGGGAGTTTCTAGTCTATGTTGTGGCTATGAACCATCACTAATAAACACTTGTTAATCATCAGCAAGGAGCAAGACAAAGTTGGAATGTTGGCATAGGCAGCATATTGTACTACTAACTAACTCACAAGTTTATGAGAAAGATTTGGGTAAATTGGGTCCCAGGAGAATAAGTGTAAACCATGTGTCAGGATGTGATATCTGGGATGCCTGTGCCTGCAGCTGTCAAGGCCACCTCCCTGGAGTGCGGAGCCAGGGAAGACAGGCAGGGCTGTGCAGTGGCTTCCCTCTTCTGCCCTCCTTGCAGACGATGGTAATCTCTGACCCTTCCTCCAACACATACAGGAATCCCTGGAACTACTGCTCCATGAATGAGCAGGAAGATTCCTCATTGCCTGAAGGATGAAAAACCCCTCACTCACTCCAAGCTCTATCTTACTGTCATTTCCTGAAGACACCAAGGGCATCTTTAATCTCTAGTTCCTAAGACACAGGAGTAATGAAAACTACACATCTATACATACAGGTGGTGCATAAATGCTAAAATGATCTGCACCTTGAATGTGGCACTCACCTGTGATTTACTTTTAACCACCAGAATATGGCAAAGGGGGTGAGATGTCATTCTGTGACTATCTTACGTAAAATTGTAACATCAGTCTTGCTACAACATCCCTTTCCTTGCTGGCTTTAGTGAAAGCAGTCAAGGCAGGGAGACCCCTGTGGCAGGGAACTGAGTCCCTCTGCTAGACAGC